>NC_069381.1:169685000-170403750 GCF_027475565.1 Acinonyx jubatus
ACACTTGGAGATCTTGGAAGGCAGGAGGTTTATTTTACACTGGTGGGCTCAGAGGAGATAAGTCTCCAGAGGTCTGAGTTGGGAGCATACGCAGAGGGGACAATTTATAGTCTGTTACTTCCGCATTCCGCATTAGTAATAATTTGGTACCAGCAGCAAGCAGGGTGGGAAGAAAAACCTGGAAGGGGACTCTTCCGGCAGGGACTGGAATTCCCTACCCGTCCTGTTGGCCATTCTATAACAGATTTTTCTCTATTATATGAACTAAATGTTCTTTTTAAACAATGTTCATTTATTTTGAGAGAAAGTGCAAGAGCATGAATGGGAAGGGGCACATAGAAAGGGAGAGAAAGAATCCCAATCAGGTTCCACACTCAGCTGGGAGCCCGATGCAGGTCTCGATTGCACTACCATGAGATTATGACCTGAGCCAAGAACATGACCTGAGCTGAAATCAAGAGTTACATGCCTAACGGACTGAGCCACCCACATGCCCCTGCACTAAATATTCTTAATGACAAATTTATTTAAGAGACATGTTGTCTGTGAAATTCTCTGTATGGAGTTAGTTTATCTAATTTTTTAATCTTAAAGATTTTTATTAATTGATAATTTTATCCATTCTGTTATGATTCATCCAAGTTCTTAATCTTTAAGGAGTCAGCAACACGAATACCAAATCTAAGTGATATAGAGGCGACTTCAAGTATATTTTGTAGTGATGCTCTTTTCTTCTTTTATCATTAATACAAAGTGATTCAGAAACTGACAAATTGTATCACGATGATGTCACTAATAAACTTGGTATTGATTTCCCACAACTTATTATTTTTAATTAATTGTTAATATAATAAAACACAGATAATAAATACAATGCAGTTCTATGTTCTGCCTTGTAAATACCTCTTTAAAGACAGCAGCTCTGTCTTCATAAGAAAGTCATCAATCCTCTTCAAAATGACCATAGCAATAATCCTCAAAAGGAACATAGGTCAGGCTGCAGTGCATATAGTAGGCACCATCTGTGCATTATCTTAGTGCCTCCTGGCAATGAATTTTGGGGGAAATGATAAAAGCCAAGAGACACACGTGAGTACAGTGACATGGTGACACAGTGACATAGTGCAATTTTGATCTTACATATGAAGAAATTAGTTATTTTCTCTAACCCAGTGCAAACAACAGAGGGCATTGAATGCCCCTTTTTGACAGCTTGCTTTCCCCTCAGAGGCAAAAGATAATTGGGCTCATGGAGCTGTACATCTGTCCATCCTTTCCATTTTACAAACGAAGTTCATAGTCATTGGGCTTATGTTCATTGAATTGATGTGAAAAAATTGGATTGATGTAAAAGAATATATGCAAATTTACATAGAGAAAAATAAGCTATAATTTGCATTTTTGTCAGCCAGAATCAGTTGGATTTTGTTCACAAATATTTATAAAACCCATTCCCTTTGCCAGGCACTATGCTAAGTACTGCGAATAAGAAAGATTATGTACCTTTGAGTAACAAACATCTAAGTGGAAGTATCAGAAAGAGATAAAGTTTTCAAGACTATGGCAAACTATTACAGGTACGCACAAGGAACTATTAGAGAGGCTAAAGAGCTAACCAACCTAGCCTCAAGGCTGAGGGTTCTGAGAATGTGTACTTGTATATTCTTGAAAGATAGGTAAATGGTAATTAAACAGATATTAGGAAAAAAGTAATGCCTACATTGTAATGTAAGCATTCCAGGTTGCTGAGATGTGAAATATGGTATAATATTCACATACATAATATGGTATGTACCAAGGAACTACATGACTATCCATGTTATTGAAAGATAAATTACAAGTGGGGGGTAGTAAAGATGAGAAACAGTGGGTAGGATGGGTTTAGATAAGGCAGAAGATTATAATTTTGGAGAAGTGTTGGCATTTCTGTCAAATATTTAAGCAAGTATGTGTGTCACGGTCAGATTTATATTTCAGTCAGATTCTATGGTGGTAGCATAGTGGAACATTGGTTTTAAGCTGGTCATGCAGGGAGACCAGTTAGGAGAGATTTTTTTTTTCCCTAAAATAAGACAGTATGGAATGGAATGGAATGAAATGCACTTCATTTCATTTTGGGTTCTGCACCCTGTTCTAACGTGTGGAGGTAGGTTTCTTCCACACTATCACCAAACAAGCAAGTCTCTGGATGTTAGCTGGACATCCTAGAATTCGGTTAAATTCTGACACTATCACCTGGAGATAGCATCAGATTCCTCAGTTGCACAGACAGCTCTCCACTTCAGATGCCAGGCTCAGCCAGGCTTTTGCCTGTGCTTCTGATCAACTGGCTATAAACCAGAGGTTCCCCTAACCCAACCCCCTTCCTTGCATTGGATTCATCTTCTAGAACAGCTCACAGAAATCACTAGGTTACTAGCTTATGACAAAGGATATCAAAGGATACAAATCACCATCCAGATGAAGAGATAAAACATCTCTCTGAATCCCATGAGTTTGGTATTTTATTCAGGCTTTATCACATGGGCTAAACGGATTAAATCTTTGGCTATTGATGATTGACTCAACCTGCAGCCCCTCTCCTTTTCCTTGGGATCGGAGTGTGGTACTGAAAATTCCAAACCTCTATTCCTAGTCAATATGCCCTCAACCTTAGAGGGCTCATTAACACAAAAGTAAACCATTAACTTAACAAAAGATGTCTTTATAGCTCTCATCACTTAGAAAATTCCAAGAGTTTTAGTAGCTCTGTGTTATATTTATTATAGACCACAATATTGTAATCCTAATTTGAGAATGTTTAGCAATAAGATTGGTGACAATTTTTTATTAGATATCTGATGTGAAAAGGGAAAAAATAAAATATTTTTTTTACTTAAGGACCTCGGAGAATAGCTTTTCTAACCTCACAGATGGGGAACATCCTATATATCTAAGGGTAAGAAAGTTCTGAATAAAAAAGTGTAGAATGTGGAGGGGGTAGGACTTTCAGAATGGCAAAATAAGGAGCTTAGTTAATTATAAGCTTATTTCCCCAAAGCAGTGATAGTGATGAATTTTTGGAGTGCTGGGGGTTCAGACTCAATGGCCAAGAAAGAATTCTTGAAGACATTTTGGTGCAAAAAGGTGATTTTATTAAAGCATAGGGACAGGACCAGTGGGCAGAAAGAGCTACACTAGGGTTGTGAAGAGTGACTGGTTATACACTATGGAGTTGGGGGAGATCAAAGTTTCTTAAAGGGTTTTCCATATACTAAAGAAGACTCACAGATTACCCTAGGCCTAGCTATTGTTAAACTAAGGTTGTTTTTCCCTCTAGCAAAGCATTATCATTAATACCTTAGGGAGTTCTTGGAGATTAGGTTATTGATAAGATTACTTTTTCTTGTAACTTACTAAAATATTTGTAAACTGATGGAGACTCATATCCAGCATGACTATGATCTCCATCAGTTAACCACTGGTTTTCTTTCCCTTTCCTTTGCCTTTGGACAGCAAAGAGTGCCTGAGGAATATCACACATATTCCACCTGGTGTGGGGGTGGGGGGGGGGTAGGAGGAAGGGTGTTGTTAGCTTGTGCTTTGCCCTCAGCTTGCCTAATGCTACCTCATCAATAGGACTGAATAAAGTTGTCAGAATAACCACTTGAAGATTTAGCAAATGGAGAAGCATTATTTATTCAAGAGAACCCACTAAATCTTGGTAAGATTAGGAGTCTATGGCATTTCAGCTAGGGACTGCTTCCCTTCCCCCAACATGTAGGCCAGGCCTTAAAAACCAGCAGCCCTGCCTCACTGCCAGATGGGCTCATTTTATTTGGAGTGGAGTGTGGAAAAATCTACGCCCAGGGCACTGTCAAAAACAATAGAGATCTCAGTGGCAAATAATTAGAGAAGGCTAATAAGAGCTAGCTTGAGGTCATAGTACTAGTTGGGGTAAGCATCACAAAGGCAGACCAGCCAGAAATTTAACAGGGAGATCCAGCAGAAGAGACAGCCAGAGGCCTTGCTGAAATCCCACTTATCTCTGGCGGTCTGGAAGATTGTGCACAGGCAGAAGGCCGAGCCTGCTCAGAAAAAAGCAGAAATGCCTCTGGTGAATTATTCCTAGCTGGTTGAGTACAGAAAGTAAAAAATAGGGCCGAATTGCAAATTCCCTGAACATAAATAAAAGCAACCATTGAAGAAATAGAGACCATTGATTTTCTCTCAGCCTAACTAAACATTAGATAGACCCCCCTCCTGCCTCTAGGCCCCCAGACGTCTCCCTCACCCTGTCATGAAGACTGGAGAAAGTTTACTCTTATTTCCAGGTAAAGCCAATTAACAAGCACAGATAACCTGTTATCCCACCCACTGTAGCCCTTAAAAAAATATCTCCCATTCACTGTTTCATTGGAATTCAGTTCAGACTGCATTCTGATTTCTCTCATCTATTGTAATAGTCTTCCTTACTGGATTAACTTCATCTGGTGCAGTTTTTGCCTTGATATTGATGGGATTTGGGGGTGATGGTGGGGTTTGGAGCTGATGGCCAAGAAAGAATTCTTGAAGATGTCCTTGGTGCAAAAAGGTAATTTTATTAAAGCATGGGGACAGGACCCACGGGCAAAAAGAGCTGCCCTGGGGTTAGGAAGAATGACCTATTATTACACCTTCAGGATGGGAGGTGGTTAGGGATAGCTTAAGTCTCTAAGGAATTTTGGAAGCAAGGTTTTCAGGACCTTGAGGAGCTAGCTATTGTTAGCAAAACATCATTTATTACTGTTCAGTAAAACTCAGTCAGGACTCTTCAGATGTATATCAGAGGGCATACACTCGGAGTATAATTGCCAATATATACTTGGGGTTAAAGATAAAGGATGTTTACAAAGGATTTTTTTGTTTAAGAAGACTCACAGGATCCTGGGGGGTCAGGATAATGGTAAGATTGCCTTTTGCCCCTAGCAAAGTGTCATCATGGAGGCAGCTGAGCTCCTAGAGGAAGGTCACTCTGCCTGTTTCAAGGACTTGTCAATGGACTGCAAGCAGTAAGGGAATTTAATTTTTAATTTGCCTTTGTTTCCCACATCACGATAACAAGCACTTAAACCCCCTTACATCTTACTGGGTATGATATTAGGGCTCCAGGAAATGCAGTCTATAGGTTTCTGGAAATTAGGCTATGGATAAGATTGCCTTTTTCTTATAGTTTACTAAGTTATCTGTAAACTGAAGGAGACTCCCGTCGGTTTAGCCATTTGTTTTCTGTCCTTTCCTTTTTCTTAGGCCGTCAGAAATGCCTGAGGAATACCACATGTATCCCACCTGGAGGTGGGGTTTGTGCTAGCTTGTGCTTTGCCTTCAGCTTGGGTTATGCTCCCTCATCAATATCACTATTTTCAGAAATTTACATTCTTATCTATACATTTCCAATAAAATGGCAGGTGGAAAATCTTCCAATTATTTCTGTAAGTCTAATATAATGTTCTGTCAAATATCTCTTATTTACTCCTCCAGATTCATCCTCTATGCCTTAGTGAATGTTCTGTATGAATTATGTCATCTGGTTCCTTGCCTTCTGACTTGTGGTTGATTTCAGCCAACACTTAGTCCCAGAATGCGATTGAAGGGAGGGATCAGAGTAAAACCAAGATATTTCATCTTCTGAATTCATCCCTAGAGTATTCTTGATTAGCTATGTTATTTATAAAAGGGTGATCCTCTTTGGTTTTTGATAACCTCTCTTTCTTCAAATATCTTCAATTCCCAAATGGTAACAACTTGTGGTTCTTATATACACACACTCTGTGGTAGGAGGAGACTGAGGAATGGTCTTATTGTAGCTTTTCAAATATTTAATAAAATATAAGAATACTAAATCTAGAAATATTTTAAAGTTTAACTTTTTCATATATCATCCTATAAATTTATCCTTATAAATGTAGAGATATATGTTTATACATATATATTCATATGTATATATAAATATGTGCACACTTATACACAGATACAATTTATGATATAGAATATATGTTCTTAACATGATTTATAATCTCTTAAGAAATAACCTAAATGTATTTGGGTAAGTGCTTCCTACTTTTTCTCTTTAAAAGTACAAATTTTAAGAAAGGTGCAAAGAACAATATATCACTTGTTAAAATAATTTAAAATTATTGTAAAAAAAAAACAATATATTACCAAAAAGTAAGAATCAGCACTTTAATTCACCTACATTTTTAAAATTAATAAATTATAGCTCCCATCCTCCATTAGCCTTCTACTCTTTCTAGGAGAAAGGAAGCAGTTATTGTCCTGCTAGCCTTTTACTTAAATCCAGTGGGATAAAGATCTTTTAATAAGGATTTGAATTCAGAAAAGCTAGGTTAAGCTTGACTCATTTGTAAATCTTTCAAGTATATAATTTGTTTTACATTGCTTGATTAGTGTTTTTGCTAGTCATGATTAATTTAGTTATAATCAAGTAATGATATTGAAAAATTGCTTTATTATTTTTAGTTTGGCTCTTTGAATGCTCTTACCTATGTTGTTCTGTTAACCGCTCAACTTTAAAACTATAGGCAATCTTTGGATTTTCAGATTCTCCTATTGAAAATATGTAGGTAATAATTACTTTCTTCATCTTGTTTGGTTGTTTGTTTTTTGAGGAGAGAAAGTATGAATGAATAAAAAGCCTTCTTTAATATGCATTATGCATATATTTTTCATTTACATGTTCATGTGGAATGACATAACTTCCTATGAATCTACTATATTAAGACATTTTAAAGATTTTACGGTTAACTATAGCAAAAGGTTTGATGCACTGGGCCACATTTCTTCAGCCCACATGGTGTAGGCACAGTTTGTATGGTAGACTTATTTCTAAGATGGACCACAATAATCGTCTTTCTAATATTCACACGCTTTATGTAATGTCTTCCACCTGGGTATGAGTTGGACCTGGTGATTCACTTTTAAGTATAAAAGAACAAAAGTGATAGGATGTCACTCCTGTGATTAGGCTACCAAAAGCCATTGACTTCCATCATGTTTGTAGACTTTTTACTACGTTCTTGGTTTGAATGCTTTGATGAAACAGACTGCCATATTGGAGAAGTTGTCATGGCAAAAAATTAAGAAGCCTGTAGCCAACACTCAGACAGGAACTTTAGTTTAATAACTCACAAGGAATTGAATTCTACCAACAACCATGTGAGTCAGCTGGGAAGTGAATCTTTCTTGGTACAGACCTTGAGATAACTGACACCTTGGCTGACATCTTGATCACAGCCTTCTGAGAGACTCTTGAAGCAGAGGACCCAGGTAAGCTGTGTCACATGAGAAATTGTGAGAAGGTATACCTTATAGTCAGAGCTAGCTAACTTCAAAAAGTCTATTGGAAAGGTATACTGATAATAAAAGTTGTCGCAATATTTGTCAACTAAGATGTGGAGAAAAATAAAAGATGTGTGACTATTTGTCCAGGGAAGCAAAATATTTTAAATTCCAAAAAGAGGCCAGAATCTTGGGGTGCCTGGGTGACTCATTTGGTTGAGCATCCAACTCTAGATTTTGGTTCAGGTCATGATCTCACAGTTGTGAAATCGAGCCCTACATCAGGCTCCATGCAGAGTGTGGCCCACTTGTGATTCTCTCTCTTCCTCTCTGCCCCTCCCCCTCTCTCTCTCTTTCAAAAATAAATAAATAGATAAACAGATAAATAAATAAATATTTTCAAAAACAAAACAAAACAAAACAATAGGCCAGAGTCTTGATCTAGGGGAAAAAATTTAAATACCTTTGTTAGCTGAGATTTTTAAGCATAGAATATGTACTCTGAACTTGTGTTAATTATGGAAAGGCTAACATTTTCATCAAGCCCTAAGAAATACTGAAAGTTATCAACTCCAAGTGGTTTTCTCTGAATTACTGTTTATAATAAATAGTTGTAATTCATACTTATATTCTTTTTCATAACTTTAAGATGCTCATAAAATCATCTTTGTAAAGAAGGAAGCATAAAGAACTACTCAAAATAAATGTATTCCATCATATAAAGAGACAGCCAGTTGTCCAATCGACATCTATTTTACCTGGCTTTTCCCAAGTTTTCTCTGGGAAGATGGTAGCCTACCTGTAAATAGCATGCTTAAGCATTGCCCATAGCTAGTTTTGGTCATGTGACCAAGTTCTGGCCAAAGGCTTATGATTGGAAATTACATCAACACACTTCACAATCTCTAGAAGAAAGCTATTAGATACCTCTTTTTTCCCCTCATTTGCTACATACTATGAAATATCCTAGAACTTATGCTTAAAACACAAAGATGAGTACTACATGCTGAAGATGGTTACCAGGTCATCTCTGAATTTATGACTTCTGGATTTTTTTTTTCTTGAGAGAGAGTGTGTGCTCAAGCAGGGGATGGGTAGAGGGACAGAGAGAAACAATCTTAACCAAACTCCACCCACCACAGAGCCTGACTACAGACTTGACCCTACCACCGTGAGATCATGATCTGAATGAAAATCGAGTTGGATACTCAACCAACCAAGCCACCCAGGAACCCCTGTCCTCTGGGTCTTATGCAAGAGAAAAATCTCTATTTCATTTTGGTCATATTTAAGATATCTTTGTTACAATTGTGTTGCCTTCATGTAACAATAAACCTAATATTGGAGGTACTAATACTGGAGGTAAAATCTCTTACAAATTGGACTTTTCGCATTGTGATATAAATATAGAAGTTGGAAGTCTGATGACCCTTGTTACACTATAGCCAATGTGATAAATTTCTTATCTTTAATAGCTTAGAAGGCAGATCATATGCTTGAAAAACCCAAAGATCTAACAAAAGAGATTAGAAAAACTCAGGACATATGTTTATCACAAAAGAGACAAAGAAAAAAGAAGAAACTTAGGAAGGAATTAATCAACTTGAGACTAGAGATAAGATGGAAGACAACTGTGCTAATAGAGGCATTCTCTGGTTATGATCTGCAGTCAAAATTGACCACGGGTCCAGTAATTTGGAGATTTGCAGGGTTAGAAAAACCAATTATTTCCAAACTCCAGATATCAAAAGTATGAGTGCCACTTCAAGTCTTTTCATGATATTCTCATTAAACACATTTTATCTGGAAATTTCCAGTCTATGTTGAAATGTTTAATTTGTGACTCAATGAGTTCCTTAAAGTTAGGAGGAGGCAAATGTCCATGACTCAAACAAAGACAAAACTACAATGACTCCCATTTTACCAATCTAATTTCTGAGAAAGAGAAATACGTCTGACAGAAATAAGAAATCAGCTTTATTATTTATGAAAAGCAATATTTAGGGAAAATCCTAATTAAGTGGATGGATTTGTTTAACAGTATTTCCACCCGAATTAAATAGATTTGACCTTCAGTTGTAGGAAAAATAAGAAAATTAAAGCCCTCCTCTTCTCTTCTGCAGCTACTTGTGGAACTGCTATTGGCAATATGAATTTTGCTTTCAAATGATATTACCACGAATCAGGAAATATATTAATAAATTAACTCAAAAGTTTTTTATACTCAAGTCTATTTCATTTCTTGTCCCAAGTTTGGCTCAAGCATATATGTAGAATATAATTCATCATAGGGATTTTGATGAGATTGAATGACATTAGAATACACCAAGTTTTAACAGCACTGTCTCCCATTAAGAAGTTCCGAAGGAAATAATACAAATGAAATAAAAATTTCAAAATAAAGACCAAGGGAATTAATGTCAAAAGTAATTATCTTATGCATTAATTGCCCATGGCATAACCAAAATTCCTTCTCCTAAATTTCTTATTCTGCTTAGCCTCAACCAGGGGGAAGTCAGACTAATCACTGAGGTAGGTGAGGTTCCCAAAACATGTTAATAGGGTCGTTTCTTTTGTTGTCGTTACTTCAGAACCTAAAAACTTAAGTTGATCTCTTATATATGATAGGACTAAAGGGGTTATGTAAGTTAGATTAATAAAATATCGGCTAAGAGGCACCTCGGTGGCTCAGTCAGTTAAAGTGTCTTGATTTTGGCTCAGGTCATGATCTCACAGTTGGTGAGTTCAAGCCCCATGTTAGGCACCATACTGACAGTGTAGAGCCCACTTGGGATTCTTTCTCTCCCTCTCTCTCTTCCCCTCCCCTGCTCAGGCTCTCTCTTTCTGTTTCTCAAAATAAATTTAAAAACTTAAACAAAATCTTTAAAAATAATAAAATACTGGCTGAAAACATAGCCAATTTAGAAAATATGTAAGTCACAGACTATTTTGCACACTTGAATGAGAAATATAGTCCAACAGAAAAACTTTGCTATTGAATTTTATCTGTTACATGCTGGCACTGAAAATTGAAAACTATTTTTTTACATTTATTTATTTTTTGAGAGACATAGAGAGACAGAGCACAAGTCAGGGAGGGGCAGAGAGAGAAGGAGACAGAATCCAAAGCAGGCTCCAGGCTCTGAGCTGTCAGCATAGAGCCCAATGCGGGGCTCAAACTCACAGACTGTGAGATCATGACCTGAGCCGAAGTCAGATGCTTAACTGACTGAGCCACCCAGGTGCCCCAAAAACTAATTTTTCCACAGAGCCCCATTTTTTTTCACATCCATGTATGCTTAGGTAAGAAATGTGCTTATATAATTTAGTATCAACTGCAGCATCCAACATTCTAAAACCCACAAAACTGGTATTCTTGAACCAAAATAGTCACTCAACTTTGCACTAAACTTCTGTAATTTACAGTTACATTTACATTTAATGTGTGTTATCTATAATTTTTTTACATTTATTTATTTTTGATAGAGACAGAGCACAAGTAGGGGCGGGGCAGAGAGAGAAGGAGACACAGAATCTAAAGCAAGCTCCAGGCTTCGAGCTGTCAGCACAGAGTCCGACGTGGGGCTCGAACTCACAAACCCTGAGATCGTGACCTGAGCCGAAGTCCGACGCTTAACAGACTGAGCCCCCCAGGCACCCCTACTGTGTGTTATCTATAGGCAAGAGAAGTGTAAAAGTAGACAAGAGAAGAAACTGAGTTGAGCATTTTAAGTTTTTTCTCTCAAACTCCTCAAACAAGTAAATCATTCTGTTTCCTTGGAGAGTAGTGAAGAAGGTCTAATGTAAAGTCAGGCATGGTTTTCTTAAAAGGTGATGGAACACTAAACCAGGGGGTAAGGATCCCCCACCATAGTCTCATCCCAACATTTGTGCAAAGTGCTAATTTGGACAACATCTATAAAATTATAGTATTGTTCTCAAAATATTTATAATACAGAATGAAGTATAGACATACGGAAATAATTAGAACATAGTCACTTAAGTGCTATAAATAGATGTGTAAAAGACTCTCACAGTAAACTGGAGAGATGGGAAATTAATTCTTCTTCAGTAGGGGAAATGGGAGACAACAGGGTAAGATTTATAGACAATGGTATTTAAACACACAAGACCATAACATGACAAAAGGAAATATATCATTTTATAAATAAAAAAAAATATCTCAGAGGTATTTTGTATTATTCTTCTGATCCTACATAAGCCACTCAAGTTGTAAAATGTTGACTGTCTTCAATGCTATGTATGAAGTTTGGTGAATCCACTAGGGAAAAAAAGAGTGCTGTTTCTCAGGATTTTTCATAATTCATGAGAAAATAAATATTGCCTTCTCTGTGAAATTATTGGGTTGCAAAATTAAAAAAAAAATTCAACAACTATGGCCTACCACACATTAATTAGCACTGTGCCTGACACTAGAACCCTCTGAGTCTCAACATAATTATCTATAAAATAAAGTTAATGCCTCCTATAACTTAGTGTTCTTGCAGAAATTAAATGAAAAGGAGATAAAATGCCTATAATACATTATAACACAATTTGATAAATACTAGGGTTTTAATAAATGGTAGCTGTGCTTATATATTTTCTCTTCTTAGTATTAAAAACATGACAGAGTTATACATTTTTATTTGATAATTTTTGAGTGCATGGTATGAAAAAGCTAATATCCCAATTTGTACGAGGGAAACTCATAAAAATATGATTAATCTCAGACCTTGAATTAATTCAAGTTCATGATCCAGTTAATATCTGCTACTGTGGAACTTTTCAATAAATTTTCAGGAAAATCTAACTTAACAAAGAAATATTCTGCTAAGACCCCAATACAGAAATATATAGTCCTAATCCTATGCATTACTTTGGAACTTTTGATTTCTTGTGAATTATCAGACTGATAGGATCATTTGTCTATGTAAGATGAAGGCAATGAAACGTTCATGTAGCCAAGTGTAAATAACAGTAAATACTTGGGGTCTTTTTGGTTCCTTTCCTAATAAGCAAGACTTATGGAAGTTAAAGGAGGATATGCTGTAATACACTCAAAAGAGTGGTAAATTAAAAACCAAAAACAGTTTTGAATTTTTCCTGTAACATGAGAATCTGACATAAATTCTACAGTATATAAAGTGATGTTTTGCTCATGAAGAACTCACTTATAATAACATTATACTGCTACCAAAATGCATACTCTTCATGATTCAATTCAAGGAAAATATATATTTATGGTGAGCAGAATATTCAATATTATGAAGGCATCAAATTTGGGACCAAGGAGTTTACAAATAGTTGCATGATAAATAAATATCTACAGTAAAAGGCAGATTTTTTTTTCATAGTGTGGTTTCATTAAGTTTTTTTCTCCAAATTTTTAAAGACAAATATTTATTTATTTATTTATTTATTTATTTATTTATTTAATGTTTATTTATTTTTGAGAGAGAGACAGTGTGAGCTGGGGAGGCACAGAGAGGGAGACACAGAATCTGAAGCAGACTCCAGGCTCTGAGCTGTCAGCACAGAGCCTGATGTGGAGCTCAAACTTGTGAACCATGGATGATTAAATGACTGAGCCACCCAGGAGCCCCTAAAGACAGAATTTTAAAAGGCTGAAAATAAGAAGAAAAAAGGAAAGAGATATTCATTTAGAAATGGAGTGAATATTTGTTTTACATATATAATAGGATAATAATCAGCTTGTAGAAAACTTAAATGATAAAACATATCTAAATATGTGAGTTATAAGTAATTTAAATTATATAAATTAGTAAATTATTGTGGGTATGTGCAAAATAACATTCATATATATGCTGTAGAGATAGATGATAGATATAGATATCTATATATCTATATCTGTATATATCTTTCTATATCATCTATATCTATATCTATATATCATGTTACCCTCATTTTCACATTGCTTTCTCATTCAGAGTGTATACCACAACACCTCTTCAAAAGCCCTATATCCTTCCTCATCTCTATTTGTTAATACAAGATAATCACTTCCTGATTTATTTTTCCTTGAGTCATGCTTGAAGCCTAGGTGTCACTTTATCTGGAATTCCTTTAAGGCAAACATACGTATTTCTTCATGTTATTTCCATGTTAATCTATGACCACGCTGTAATTATCACATCAAAGCATATATAACACTAAATTATAAATGTCTTTTCACTAGTCTACCTTTCACTATAGATGCTTATTTGGAATACTGAATCTATCCATACTGCCTAAATTCTTTCTCTAGCTGGATAATCTTAGGCCTGTTATAAAAAACCTCTGAGGTACTATATCCTTCATTTATACTTTGCAAGTAATGATATAAAAACCTACCTTTGGAAGTTAGAGTAAGCATTAAATAGGTTAGTACCTGTGACAGACTCTGGACAGTATCCAGAATATGATATATAAGTAATTTTATTATTCAATATCATATCGCCAACACCCACGCGCTGGCATTCAGTACATTTAATATGTATTTCTTCAATGAGTTAATATATCACTCTTCAAAGACAAAGTTTGAAAAAAATGTATATCAAATATTGAAAATCATTGTGTTTTTATGGTAGAAATTCAAGTAATATTCTATTTTATTTTATATTGAGTTTAGTTCAGTATTTCATTATTGAAGTTTGATACATTTTACATGTATTATTTCACAAGGAAAATTATGCCCATTTAAAATAAATGTATTCATTTAAAATATGTTTGAGTTATTGTTGTGAGTTCTATATTATTCCTTTGATATTCCAAAATTAAAAAATTGAATCTTATAAATAACTTTCAAAAAATATGTGCTGCATGAATGTTTAAATTGTTTGTTTACTTTATAGTCTGGTCAGTGTTTATGACTTTGTCGTTTATTGGCATGACTACAACAGAGGTACCAAACACCTTTGCCTATTTATTTTCTGTGCCATTTAAAAACTATTTTCTGGACTTCATATTCTAATCCATTTATCTCTTAGATAATTTGGTGCCCATATTAATATATGTAAACTTTTGTAGATATGCAACGAAAGATGCTATCAGCTATGGTAAGTTGTCTCAACTTCTCTTATTCTCTTGTTTATGTTTCTTTTTTTTTCCTCTTTTCATGTTGCTTTTACTTTCATTTCACCAGGAAGATATGAAAATTCAAAATTTTTGTCTCTAATATTAAAAGTTCAAAATTATAAAGTAAAAACTGACAAAACTACAAAAACAAATTAATCTTTCATTAATTGATAAGTGACCACAAACCATGAGGGAGCAGAGTGAATATTTGACTAATGCATATACAGATTTGAATTTATGTGCATATTTAAAATAATATACTCAACAGAACATTTCGCTCATGCAAAATGCACATCCTTTTCAAAAGCACATGGGATATATACAGCAGTTGGTCATAGGCTGAATCAGAGCAAATTTCAAAGATTTGAAATTATATAGTTCTCTAACTACTTTGTATATTGTAAAAAATCTATATAAAAGATAACTGGAAAAATCTTGTATGTTGAAAATTAAGGCATGTGCCTCTAAAAAAGGTGAAAAGAGGATAACAAAAATTAGAGAAACATTTTTAACTAATGGAAGTGTTAACTAATACTGTTATGGTAATTATTTTGCAATATATGTAAGTATCACCTTAACCTGTTGTGCACCTTAAACTTGCACAATGTTATATGTCAGTTATATCTCAGTAGTTTTTAAATATAAAAATAATGAAAATACAACATATCAGAACTTAGGAGCTGTAATTAAATCAGTACTTGAAATGAATTTTATAGTAACATGTATATGTTAGAAAAGAAAAAAAGTCTAAACATTAGTGACACATGCAACTATGTCGAAAATGTAAAGACAGAACAAGAAGTTTGATCTAAAGAAAGTTGAAAAAAATTATAAACTTTAAGAGTCAAATTATCAAACGTATTTTTGAAACTTTTATCCAGTGATTTAAAATTTCTACACTAGGTTATTTAAGAGATCAATGAAGTGATACACCTCTGGAGAAATTGCTCAAAAAAAATTAAAAAGGCACAAAAAACCAATATCAGAAATTTAAAATAATTGCCATTGTAAAAACTCACAGACATTATGCAAATTATAAAATCATATTAATAGAATCATTAGGGTTATCAAAACAGCATGAAAAGAAAAAGCAATATCTTACACATATACAAAATTTTATCCTTGAGAGGATTAAGTATCTTTTTAACAATATGAGTAAATAAACACAGCTTATAGACTGTCAGCTTTGTAAGTAACTAAAAAGTACAAAACTTAATTATTGAATATTATTTATTTACTTATTTATTAAAAATAATGTTTAATATTTATTATTGAGAGAGACAAAGCATGAGCAGGAAAGGGGCAGAGAGAGAGGAAGACATAGAATCTGAAGCAGGCTTCAGGCTCTGAGCTGTCAGCACAGAGCCCGATGTGGGGCTTGAACTCAGGAACTGTGAGATCATGACCAGAGCTGAAGTCCAACACTTAATTGACTGAGCCACCCAGTTGCCCCTGAATATTATCTTCTATTTAAATAAAAATGTTAACCTCTTAATATAGATCAATTTGCAAAGCAAAAAATGTAACAGCATGAGAGAGTTATTTCCCATCATTAGCATAGTATTAAGTTAATCATTTCTTTGACCCAAACCTCTACTTCTGGCAATTTCTTCAAAGAAAACTATGCAAAATGCTGCCCTCCATGTATGGTCAGATATTCAACCCTTCCTTATAATGACTCAAATAATCCAGGAATAATCCAGAAGTACATGAAAAAGGATGTAATATTAACATACTTGCCTCTTCTGCAGGACACTGCAGCCTTTGCTGAAACATCTGCAAGGGAAGGATGGGTAGTGAATCCACTGAAAATTCAAAGACTAGGCACTGCTGCAAATTTTGCAAGTCATTTGCTCAGATAAGACACATGCTGTCCCCCAAACGATGATTGGTAATGTACAAGACTACCCAACACTGAAAAATGTGAAAGAGATGCAAGCCTCTTTAGTGATGTTAGGGTTTTGGAGGACTTTTATTCCCCACCTGGCACAATGCTTCTGTCCCTTATGCTGCCTGGTAAAAGAAGGACATGTGTGGGACTGCAGATCAGGGAGGCAAGTTGCCTTTGCTACAGCAAAAACACTACAAAGAGTAAACACTACTAGATTAAATCTCTAGGCATCTCCCAAAAAGGGATACCATTTGAATTAGACAGGTCTGTGATTCCAGAAGGCATGGGTTGGACACTGTGGTAGAAACAAGAGGAGAGAGTACCCCTAGGATTTGGGTCCCAGCTCTGGAAGTTGGCAGAAATCTGAAATCCTCCCACAGAGCAACAGCTCCTAGATGTGTATACAGGGGTCCCCCAGGCACAGTCTCTCACAAAGGCACAGTATGTAAGAACATAGACCCACCTCTGCCATGGTTGAAATTCCCACTTTGACTAAGGGACATGCCTATTTCCAGCAGAGGACTTTCCTGTCCACCAGCCCACTGCGGATGGAATATGAATGCTATTAGGCCCTGTAGAATATGCAGATCCCCCAATGCCCTTTCCTCTATTTCTGTGGTGGCCTCCATGGCCTAGAAACAGAAAATGGGAGAAATTCCTGCTGATGCCTGGTATACAGATGGATCTAGTCAAGGAAATTCCATTCACATTCACGTGGACTGTGGTTGCCAAGCAGCCCAATGCTGACACTGTCTGGATAGAAACAGAAACAAACCACAGCAGCCAGAGGGCAGAACGCAGAGTGGTTTTTCTGGTGATCACTTACCAGTCCTGGCCATTAATCCTTTACATTGACAGTGAGGCTGTTCTAAAGGGATTAACTCTATGGCTTAGAAAATAAGAAGCCAGGGGTAGATCATGAATAGGCCCTTGTGAGATCAGGATATATGGAAAGATATTTGGGTCCACCTGCAAGAGACTGAGACAGTCCTCACTCTTTTCCACATCCTGGCTCATAAGGCACTGATGTTCCCTGGCAATCAAGAAGTTGATGCCTTAGATCAGATATGAGTCCTGAAGGTATGACCCTTCAGTAGATAAAGCAGACTGGATGATAGAAACAGTGGACAGTACAGTGCCCAGGGAGGATGGCTTATTGCCAAGGATGCTGGATTATCCTCAAAGTACAGTGATTTGGTTAATGCGGTAACAGCATGTCTTCTGTGTTCTAAACAATATCCAAGGCAACTGCCAAAGGATATCAGGTGGGGCCATCCACCTGATTTCCCAACCAGTAAGGAACTGATTTTACTGCCCCTGTCCCTGCAAGTGTGAGTTCTAAATATGCCTTGGTTTGTGGGAACATAGTATCTGGTTCCTAACAGTACACTATTGCACCCATGGGTGGCTATGCTCAGATTTGGGATGGGTTTATGTGGCTTACTCCAGGTTATGAACACTAAGCACCTGAGCACCCCTATGTTGGGAACAGAAAAATGACTAAAAAAAATCAATCTAATTATATCAAGGATATGGTATGGGTATCACTGGCACTGTGTAGTCATACTGCCATATTAGTGGATAGCAACTAGTTTGGCATTGACTGGTTGCTTCACCGGGTATTCACTGGGTGGCCCCAAATGGGACCCAGTGTTGTGTGGCATAAACCTTTGCTGTGGCTTCTACCTGGGCGGTTGGGTTGCTGTACCCTGGATTTCCCTGGGCAGAGGGGAAAATCTACTCCATTGGTACAATTGCCAACTTCCTTTCCCTCAAGGCTAGGTGAGCATTTTCTATTGTCTACTGATGCAATCATTTGGCTGCAGTCTTTGTCAGCTTCAGCTTCGTTGGCCTGGAGGACATTATGACATACATAGAAGCTGTTACTAAGTTTACCTAGCAAACCTTAAATGATAGCCAACAGAGCCTATCCTTACTGAACACTAATGAGAAAAGCTGTCCTCCAAAATGGATAGCTTGGACCATTATTACTGCTTCACAAAGATGCACTTGTGCCACTAACCAAACAGAATGTTCTGTGTTCATACCTGAAGAGTCTGCTAATGTATGAACTTTAGTAATTTACATGAGGGCACAAGTGAATGCCCTGAGCGATCTGACCCCCCAGCCTAGAGGGCTTAATGAATCAATGGTTGGGATCATGCGGCTGTTGATGGAAAAAGTGGTCACTGATCTTGGGAATTGTCTTAACCTATGTTTTCTCCTGTATGCACCTGTTTTGTTACCATGGCTTCTGCTTCCAATACAGCCAGATTACTGCCAGATGAGCTACCTCCATACTAGTGAAACACTTTCCTGACTACTGAGGTCACATTGAAGAAGAGGAGCATATGAGATTGGATCATAATGGGTGCAATATCAGAGGTTCATAAAAATGTCATGACTCCCAGTTGACTCACGAGTTAGACTCGGGTAGTCCCCAACCCTTTCCTGTCCTTGGAATGTTGGTTTCATGTGCCTTCCCTGCTCTCAGAAGCTGCTCCAAGGACACAACCTTGGGACAGAGATGTGGTGTTAAAGCTATCTGGACTGGATATATGACTGATGCCAGTTGAGCCCCCAAATAGAAACTTCTAAGATTCCAAAAGGTGAATGCAGAAACCTAATCTCTCCGCCCAAGACAAGCCTCTCCAGTAAGTTCCCTTGCATATTAAACCTGTCAACCAATCTGGACTCATCTGCCTCTTTCTTTGGTCTCTCCCTGCCCTCCATGTATACAGGGGCTGGTTTCAAATTACACCCGGAAAGTTCCTAAGGAGGCTGTGAACCAACAGATGCATACACTAGAACATCATGCAGCCATAGTTAACATGAAGAATCTAATGGCAGAAAGATTCTTATATGTAGAGAAAACAAAGCAAGGTATAAATTATTCATACAGTGTTGCCTTATATACACAAGTATATACCTTTCCACTTCTGTGTTCATCTATTAATTTGTATGTTACATTTCATCCAACAACTGTTGTAAAGGAAAACATTAAAACATATACTAGCAGTCTTTATGTGGTAAGACTATAAGTGGTTGTAATTTTATGTTTTCCTCCCTGTACTTTTTCTAATTAGCACATTTTTCTTTTTTTTTTATCAGTAATCGATAAACATCAATGACCAGATGTAGCAAATCTGGGTATATAGACTCCTTTAAGTAATATTGTTTCAAATAGACTTCTTTCACTTTGAGTTTGCTAAACATCACACACCATGGATTTCATTTATTGTTTGAAGCTTTAATAAAAAATAATATTTTGTCAAACACAAAACTTTCAAAGACAAGTAGTAATGAACACATGCAATTTGCATCTGCTCTTGTCCTGAAATACTCATAGGTACCACGGTTGTTTTTGGGTCATAGACTTTTAGTAGACTGAATGTAGTGAATTCTAGGTACTAAGGTTGTGGGTGGTCATGAATGCTCAGAGAGGCCAATGTTATCTCTTAGGCAAGGATTAGTAACTCCCATGTAGCAAGAAATTTCACTGGTCAGTGGAAAAATGACTGCCATCAGCCAGTCACCTTTAATACACATTGCACAGTATTTAAAACCGGTGGGGTTTGCTCCACAGTCATTATCCAGCACAGCATCACTGACTGTAAAATTATTATGTAAAAAGTAGAAATAAGGCAGCATAGAAATATCCAGTAATCCAGATATTCTTAAAAATAGGACAGAGCTAAAATGTATTATGCTAAGTGAAATAAGTCAGTCAGAGAAAGACAAATACCATATGGTTTCACTCATATGTGGATTTTAAGCAACAAAACAGATAAACATAGGGGAAAGAAAAACAAAAGAGAGGGAGGCAAACCATAAGAAAGACTCTTAACCATATAGAGAACAGAGGGTTACTGGAAGGAGGTGGGCAGGGGGATGGGCTAAATGGGTGATGGGTATTAATTAATGGTGGCACTTGTGATGGGCACTGGGTATGATATGTAAGTGATGAATCACTAAATTCTATTCCTTAAATTAATATTAAAGTATGTGTTAAATAACTAGAATTTAAATAAAAACTTGAAACATGAAAAAACAAAAACAAAAGATAAAAAAGCAGTACCTTTTCCCAAAGCCCAGTTGACTCTGTTATAGGTTACAGGGTTTTAATAATACTCCTGACAAGATTAACTACAAATTTAGCTTCAGAAATTCAACAGTAAATCAGTTTCTTCTAGCTGCAAAATGTAACTCATTAATAAGACTGAGAACATCAGAGAGAAAATTTAAAGATAAAAAAATTGGAAAACAAAATATTAGAATAATTTTTTTAATTTTATATTTTAAATTTAATCCAAATTAGCATATAGTGCAACAATGATTTCAGGAGTAGATTCCTTAGTGCCTCTTACCTATTAGGCCCATCCCCCCTCCCACAACCCCTCCAGTAACCTTCTGTTTATTCTCCATATTTAAGAGTCTCTTATGTTTTGTCCCACTCCCTGTTTTTATATTATTTTTGTTTCCATTCCCTTATGTTCATCTGTTCTGTGTCTTAATATCCTCATATGAGTGAAGTCATATGATATTTGTCTTTCTCTAATTTCACTTAGCATAATACCCTCTAGTTCCATCCACGCAGTTGCAAATGGCAAGATTTCGTACTTTTTGAGTGCCGAGTAATTCTCATTGTATATAAATACCACATCTTTATCCATTCATCCATTGATGGACATTTGGGCTCTCTCCATACTTTGGCTACTGTTGATAGTGCTGCTATAAACATTGGGGTGCATGTAAGATCTTTAAAGTTTTTTCTTCTTTTTTAAACTGAGGTTAAGTCTTATTTTATTATAGCCATAAGCTTAAGAATGGGGGCCCCTGTGTGACTCAGTCAGTTGAGTAACCAACTCTTGATTTCCACTTAGGTCATGATCCCAGGGTTGTGGGATTGAACACCATGTAGGGCTCTGAGCTGAGCATGGAGCCTGCTCAAGGTTCTCTCTCTCTCTGATCCCCCCCCCTTGTTCATGGATGTGCTCTCTCTCAAAATAAAAATAAAAAGTTTAAGAATAAAATAATGTCAGCTGGCAAGGTAATCTTCATTACTTAAGTGCCAAAATAACTGATTTAAAATTATTAAGAGATTTAAAATGTAATTATATCAGATGATCTGTGAAGGCTGATTTTACAAAGCCAGTCCTGATCTTTACTATGGTATGTATCACACACATATATTAAGTTTACTAACACCTACCATTTCAAAGAGTTTTCTTTTATCATATTAGAGTACCAAGAGAAAATTTTAGTGAAAACTACATTAAGTGAAATTTTCAGTTTCAGGAAATTGTAATTTGATTTATCCCAATTTCCTTCTCCCCGGCTCCATGTAAGCCTTCAACAAGCAGCTTCACAACTACGGCAGCCATGGAAGGCAGTGGCCTAGCAGAAACTGGAGGAGACAGACTGAGTTTGGAGTTCCACAAAAGCCTTGTCCCAAGGGACTTAAAAGTTGAATATTATAAACAACTAAAACAATATAAAACTTCCTATAAAGAAAAGCCCAGGCCGGGTAACTATACTAGTAAATTATACCAAACATGTAAAGAAAAATTAACCTAATTTTTTAGAAACTTTTCCAAAAAACAGAAAATACCTCCTAACTCATTCTATGAGGTCAGTATTACCCTGATGCCAAAACTAAGGGCACCTCAATTAGATAATACCATAGGTTAATATTCCTTATGAATGTAGACATAAACATCTTTATCAAAATAACAAATTGAATACAGTACATATAAAAAGGACTATGCACCCTGATGAAGTGCCTTTTATCCCAAGTATATAAAGTTTTTTCAGTAGCTAAAAATAATTCAATTTAATGCAAGATATTAATAGATTATATAATCGTTTTAATAGATACAGAAAAAACAATACCCCTTCATGATGAGAATACTCCACATACTAGAAATAGAAGGTAACTTTTCAACCTGATAAAAGGCATCTAAAAAAGTGGTGAGTAGATCAACCAAATATGTTATGTACATACAATGGAATATTAGGTGGCAGTAAAAAGGAATGGAATGTTAATACATGGCTACAACATAGGTGAATCTTCAAAACATTGTGCTAAGTTTGGGGTGCCTGGGTGGCTCAGTCAGTTAAGTGTCCAACTCAGCTCAGGTCTTGATCTCGCAGTTCTTGAGTTCATTCCCCATGTTGAGCTCTGTGCTGTCAGCGCAGAGCCTGGAGCCTGCTTTGGGTTCTCTGTTGCCCTCTCTCTCTGCCCCTCCCGCATTCTTGCTCCATCTCTCTTTCTCTCTCAAAAATAAATAAACATTAAAAAAATTTTTCCCCATCCCAATGAGCAGCTTAGTCAACTGACTTATTTTCCTGATTTCTGTTATTTAATTTTTCTATCCCTTCTCCACTAGACAATGAAAGCAGAGACCCTGTTAATTTGTCGATATGTTGCCACAACTGACAGTGTGCATAGACTGATCCTAAATTCTTAATAAATATTTGCAGAATTAGGGGGAAATGCTTACAATAAAACTTACATAGTGTCAAAACGTATGAGAACCATATAAAATTTCAGAAAGTCATTTCATTAGCAGCATCAATACACCAATTTGCATTTCAAATGGATCCCAAAAACACACACAAATTAAATAGTTTTTTTAAAAAAGTAGTTTTGACATACATAGAATTGTTCTAGGTGAAATAGAAGAAAATAAGAACAAAATAACCAGTCCTTAATAGCTGGGGTTGTATGTGTAAAATGGAATTTCACCAATATGCTATGCGTATAATTAGTGCCATGTATTTGGAAAAGAAAAGATCCAGTGTGGACAAAAGACGTTAGTGGAATATTTATATAAAGGGGCTTGGGCTGGAATTTGAGGGAGAAAAGTCTTTTAAGAAGACATGGAAACAGGACTATGTACTAGAGGAAGTGAAAAATGTTAAAAGGGAGTGTGCCTGACATGTGCTGGATATGTTGATAGAATAATTCAGCTGGAGCAAAGCTTTTCTATAAAAGAGCAGAAGGTGGAAAGTAACTAGAATCAGGTTGTTAATGCCCTTGAAAAGCAAGTTTACAAGTCCAGACTTCAACTTGTTGAAAATCATGGAAATGATATGGAAAAAAGAATAAAAGTTCTAAAAACAGTTTCATTATAATTTTGAGGAAAGGGTTATTAAATTTGAGCTGGGTGAAGAATTGTTTCGATTGCAAGTGTCAGAAAACCAGGCTCAAACTGGCTTATGGAGTAAGTGAATTTATCAGGTTATTGCAAATGGAAACTCTAGAAGCAGGGCTGTCTTCGGGCATGTTCAGTAAAGGAATTAACTCCAATTCTCTAATGTTCTATGCCCTATTATGGTGGCTTGACTTTTTAATTGTGTAGCTACATACATGGTTACAATTCTGCTGCCATTAGCATTTGGAGCTATAAGGTTTCTTGTTTATATCTGAATATTGAACTTTACATTAATTGGTCTAACCTTAACCATATCTATGGGCATGAAAATCCCATGTGTTGATTGGCATGGGACTGGGTTATTATCTATATCTAAAACAACATTTTGGCAAAAGGAAGATTTCACTTATTGGCTTCTAGAAATCAAAGTCCCATTTCAAACAACAAAGCTTTACCCAAAAGCAAACCTATATACAATTATTAGGAAAGGCCTAGAAATGGTGTATATCTACATCTTCTGTAAGCAGTGGGAAAAGGATAAATTCTGATTTTTTTTTCTGTATAGTCTCATTGTGCTGGTGATAACAGTTTAGCAGTTATAGGTTCATACTAAGTTGTCAAAATTCATAAGTATAAATATACCCATATCAATCTGTCAGTTTTGAAACGATATGTTTTTATGATAAAGATGACTAAAAATAAACAAAATTAATCTTAAAATTTTTTAAACATGCTAAATAAAATAAGTCAGTCTCAAATTAGCACATATTGTATGATTTCATTATATGATATTTCCAGAATAGGCAAATCTGTAGAGATAAAAGTAGATTAATGGGTGCCAGGCACTAAGGGAGGGGTAATGCTTGTGGGGTTTCTTCAGGAAATGAATAAAATATTCTAAAATTAGATAGTGGCAAGAGTTACTTATCTATGTGAGTATCTAAAAGTGATTTTAATGGGGTGAATTGTATAGTATGCAAATTAAATTTAATAAAGCTGTTATTTTTTGAAAAGAGTAAAAAGGAGCAATTAGTACTTCTACATTGAAAAGTAATTGAAAAAAATGTGATACTAGATTAGAATATTTTGGAGTGCAATACAGGAAAGGATTATGTCAAGAAATTTAATATGATGTTATTAAATCCTAAATGTATCACAATGAAAATGTTATATATAATTAATAAAACATCAGTTTTAACTCATAATTTACTTGTGTCTGTAGAAATCCTTCAGTTAATTCATCAGAGAATGACAGACCGGACAATTTCCAAATTGTCCACTCTCCACTTCACAGATACTAATTAAGGAGATTTTCTACGGAATCTTACAACTTTAGCATGTGGTATACTTAACATGGATTTTGTTTGGTTGACTCAAATTTGTATTTTCAAAATTGTTATGAAATTCTGGAAAATTAACATGCCTTTACCTTAACACACAACCTATCTTCCACACTTTTTCAAGTTAGATTTAGATTACAAAATAATGTGTATAATGTATCTAATTAAAAATACAATTTCAAGGGGCGCCTGGGTGGCTCAGTCAGTAAAGTGGCCAACTTCGACTCAGGTCATGATCTCCGGGTCCGTGAGTTCGAGCCCCACGTCGGGCTCTGTGCTGACAGCTCAGAGCCTGGAGCCTGTTTCAGATTCTGTGTCTCCCTCTCTCTGAC
The DNA here is from genome assembly GCF_027475565.1 of Acinonyx jubatus. Classification (NCBI taxonomy): domain Eukaryota; kingdom Metazoa; phylum Chordata; class Mammalia; order Carnivora; family Felidae; genus Acinonyx; species Acinonyx jubatus. Next base: position 169,710,115 of record NC_069381.1, read on the forward strand.
CCTCCCCTGTTCATGCTCTGTCTCTCCCTGTCTCAAAAATAAATAAATGTTAAAAAAATTTTTTTAAATAAATAAATTAAAAAAATAAAAATACAATTTCAAGACAGGGAGAAGAATCTGTAGATTGAATTTAATGGCACACAGCTAGAAATGCTAATGTTGTAGAATAGTGTAAGAAAAGGAGTACTTGTTCTGGGAGTCAGATTCCTGGGAGGTCTGGGTTCAAATCCTAGCTCTACAATAAATTTGTTTTCATGATCGAGCCAACATCAAGTCCTCTTACTGTCCTCCAGTCTGTTAAGGGCTACACAGAGGTGTGGGCACAGTGATACACCCAGGACTAGCCCCAGTGGGATGTCAGTACGTCTCCCACCTGAAAGGTCAAAGAGAGGAAACCACAACCAGAACCAGCAAGGACCTTTGGGAGGGGGCCACTGGAGGAAGTCTGGCCTGGAGGGGAAGATTCAGCCCTGCCAAACCAAGGCCTGGAAAGCAAGGCATCAGGAGAATAGACTCATCCCCCTCTCCATCCTCCCTCCACTCTCCTGTCAGCCTTCCCATGGACTGAAACCACAGAGCAAGAGAAGCTGGATGGTAGATGACACAGGGGTCAGCTGGCAGGGCACAGAGCAAGCTGGAGAGAGGAGGGCAGCAGATCTGGAGAGGCAAATGAAGAATCATCAAGTCTGAGGACAGTCGGGCAGATAGCATTGCAAATGGAAAACCAGATCCAGAGACTGGAAAATAGCTTCACTTGTCTGGGCCTCACTTTCCTCATCTGTAAAATGAGGGTTGGAACCCAGATAGCGTAAGTTCCCTTCTTGTGTTTTCAGAATGTGAGGATGAAGCACTGCCCTTGACCATGTACAAGATGTACCTCATTAAAAGACAGTCACTGCAGGGGTGCCTGGATGGCTCAGTCGGTTGAGCGTCCAACTCTAGATTTCCAATCAGGTCGTGATCTCACAGTTTGTGAGTTTGAGCCCTGCATTAGGCTGTGTACTAAGAGTGTGGAGCCTGCTCGAGATTCTCTTTCTCCCGCCTCTCTCTGCTCCTACCCTGCTGTTGCTCTCTCTCTCTCTCTCAAAATAAATAAACTTAAAAAAACTTTTTGAAGACAAAAAAAAAAAAATGAGGGGGATGAACGTCACAATCGCTAAGACTGCTTCCAGGCCTAATTCTTATTTTTCACATTTCTAATTTGGAATTTTTATTGGTATTGTGTTAATACCACTGAACTTGGAGGACATCCATTAAAAACAAGTATGATGATACATGTAAAACCTCCCAGAGCATCCTTGAATAAGAAATATGATTGCTTTTGAAATTAAATAAAAGTACTACTGTGTCATATCCATTTAAGAAAGAAACTTAAATATTTGTAACCAGACCAATTTAAGATTAAGGGGTAGGACACATATGAATGCATGGATTTAGTAAACACATTCTAATATTTTTACTTAAAGCATTTTAACATGCTATTTTAATCATTTTAAAGTTTATATGATTTGTCTAATGCACATACATTGTATTTCTTATTTAGATTTTGTGCAGTTGCTCCATGTTAGCTTTCTTCCATGGCAAAGACTCAAGAATATTTCAGTATACTTTAAAATTTTTTTTAATGTTTATTCATTTTTAAGTGACAGAGAAAGACAGTGTGAGTGGGGAGGGGCAGAGAGAGAGGGAGACAGAATCTGAATCAGGCTCCAGATTCTGAGCTGTCTGCACAGAGCCTGACGTGGAGCTCGAGCTCACCAACCTCAAGATCATGACCAGAGCCGAAGTCGGACGCTTAACCGACTGAGCCACTCAGGCACCCCTATTTCAGTATATTTTTATGCAAATTTATAAGCCATTGCAGCATAGCCAGAGCTAACTCTCAGAGAATATAATCTAGATAGTAAGTGTAAAGACTACTTTAATAAAAAACTATATATATATTTAATAAAAATTTTCAAGACTTCATATAAATTGTGAATTCAAATTGTTTCAGTATGGCTGTTAACAGAAGAGAATTAGACAATTTACTTCTGCCAAATTAGATGTATAACAGCTTTTTAAATTGAAAATAAAACAGTTTTGGAAGAAAGGGAAGAGCATAAAATGTCCTTGATACTAAATATGGATCATGCAAAATATGAAAAATCTCCAGTGTAAACAATATAATTAGAACAATAAATTTTAATTCTGTATGCAAGTTGTTTAGTTGAGGATGAAACGATTCCCTGATTCACACTTTGCATTTCTATGTCTTTGATATGCTACTGTTCTATACCCCCTGGACAATGTTGCTGTAGCTGTGAAGGGTATTTCCAGCTCTTTACTTTGTTGCATTATTGGTGAAGAAAAATTGCACTTGTCAAACTTTTGTTAAAATAAGTTATAACCAATTTCTGACAATGCAAGTAAGCTCAAAGTATCCATAAAAATAGCTTTTGGAAAAATAGCCAGCAGCAACATAACCCGTGGGATAGTCCTGTTATAACACAATATAAGTCAGATAATAGTGCTTCAGAATTTAATTAAGTCTGAAGGATTAAGTAATGTAAAGAATTGATTTAAAACTGTTTTTATGGTAAAAAGAAAGGGATTAGAAGGAGGCACTAGTCAGCAACCAATTTCCAATGCACCATAATTAAGAGAGATTTAAAGTAATAATGATGGTAGGGGCAAGTTTGACAATGGTTAGTAAAAATTTAGTTTGTAGTGAAAGTTAGATTGTTAATCTTAACAGACACTTTTTTTTCTGATTTCTAAAAACTGTAGTTTTTTTCTGAAGCTGTGCTTTTATAGCACTCAAAATTACTTGGATGTTAGAATTCCATCTGGATGTTTTTCTACATATGAACATTTTCAACATCTACAAATGTTTCTATATAACATTTTCAGTAGTTAATAGAAAGCATGAGTCATAACTTTTAGCATCTGTATTCCAAGATAATTGTTAGTATAAATACTACTGAAATACAAAAAAGAAATTCAGCCAAAAGAGAAAATATAAATTTTTTACACCTTGAATGGGATTTGATTTAAGTTGAGGTATTATTCTTTTGTGTTTATTCAATCAAATGATACATGATGTTTTTCATGTTTACATCTGTTTTTATGCTTTTAATTAATTTGAAAGTATCCACCAAACAACTGTGCATTGTTTGAATATGCCATTTATGTTAAGTTCACTGTGTCCTAGAATCTAAATAAATACATTTTCTACCATAATGAATGTCAACATGTAATAGTTCAGAGATACATCTGGTAAAAAGAAAATAAAACATATGTAATATAGGATACTATATTATTTTATAAAATATTAGAATTTTATTTTCTAGTATAATACAAAATATATGAAAATATTATGAATGCATTGTGATTCTTTATTATTTTATAATAGTAGTTTTGTTTTAAACTGGCCATTATATTCATTATGATAGCAAAAAGCTTCTTCAAGGTGACTGAGAAAGATAGTTAGAATTGGAAGTAGATTAATTAAATATGCATTTTACAACATTTTTCCTGAAAATATATCAGTTTCATGATAATTTTGGCAAATTGAACAGATCTTTTACAATCACACACACAAATAAATAGAACATTCATGATACAGAAGAATTTTGTACACTTTATTCTCTGAAAAAAATTTTACTGATTTTCTCTTTTTTTGTGTAAATATATAAAAAGTATTTGGAATTTTTAAAAACATTCAATATAGTTTTTTATCTAGGTAGGTAATAAGATCACTTTATTAGAGAGAGAGAGAGAAGGGATAGATAATATAAGAAAATGGGGAGGGAGCAGAAGAGAGGTAAGAACATATAAAGAGGATTATCTGACATGACCTGTGATTTTTAGTTGTGGGCACAGCCAGGCAACTGAGTCTGCATTGAGGGATGCTGGGTGGTATATAATCAAATTCTCACCGTGCCCCATGATGTCATGCTAGTGCTTTCCATTGGGCAACCTACCAAAGCCAAAAGGAAAGGAGCTTTTGATGCAGCCCAAAGAAATCAACATTCCAAGATTCATAGGATGGAGCTTGGATCTGGAGGTGCACATGGAAGATAGAGCACCAACCATAAAGAAAAACTTAATCTCAGGTATTAAAAAAATGCATCCTGAACTACCTTTATTATGTCAAGTCAGATGTGCCCTATTTTCTATGAAGTGGTGAATGCTGATCATAAAGCAGCATGTTATCTTGAATGTTTTAAAAACTTTAAAGACACAGCTTAGTTGAGTACAGATGTTATCACAGTTAATATCAATAATGGAAAGGATAAATTATCCAGATAGTACATTAAGTACTTTTTTATATTTTCTGAGCATAAGCCTACACTTATGAAACATCTTAAGATTTTTTTCTCTACTCTGAATAAATAATGATGGTTAGTATAACAAAGTGTGTTAAGAATAATGCTTATATAGCAAGTAATCTTGTTCAGATGTTAAATAAGCAATACATGAAAAATATAAATATCAGTCTGGTCTATGCATTCGAGTATATTTAATTGAGGATTCAAAGAGCAACTTCTATTTTGTGAAGCTATTGGTTTTTGGTAATAAATAACTAGTGAAGTCAAGACAAATCATGTTTCTTACATTGTCCAATAAGAATAAAATATTCAATTTTATCTTATAAATAACAGAAGTTAATATTTGTGTATTTTGCTCCTAGGGTTTCTTTATGGGAATCTATGTTTTAAATTAATCTATTCAAAGGAAATTTAAACAAGTGAACACAAAAGACAAGCAAATTCCAGATTTGTTTTCTTTCAGATATATTAATATCTACTAATTTCATAGAAAGACAATCCAAATAAAAAATTGGCAAAAGATCTGAAGAGATCCCACACCAGAGAAGTTATACAGGTGGTAAATAAGCATATAAACATTTGCTCAATATCATTTCTCATTAAAGAATTAAAAATTGGGGCACCAGGTTGTCCCAATCAGTTAAGTATCCAACTCTTGATTTCGGTTCAGGTCATGATCTCACAGCTCATGAATTTGAGCCCTCGTTGGGCTCTGTGCTAACAGTGTGGAGCCTGCTTGAGATTCTCTCCCTCTCTCTCTCTGCCCCTCCCACGTGCTTTCTCTCTCTCTCTCTCAAAATAAACTTAAAGAAGAATTACAAATTAAAACAACAATTAGATACCACTAAACACCAATTAGAATGGTTAATATAATAATAAAAAAAAGATTGAAAATATCAACTGTCAGCAAGGATATAGGCACAGGAACTCTCATTCTCATTCATTGCTGGTGGGAATGAAGAATGCTTTTAATATATTAGAAGACAGTTTAACAATTGCTTATGAAACTAAACATATTGTTACTGTATAGTCCAGCAATTGCACATGCTTGTATTTACTCAATCCAGTTCAAAATTTATGTCCACACAAAAATCTGTACATGAATATATATAGAAGCTTTATTGATAATCACCAAAAAATGGAAGCATCCACGATGTCCTTTATTAGGTTAGTGGGTAAACAAACTGGTACATTCATACATCAGAATACTCTTCAGCAGTAAGAAAAAACAAGTTATCAAGACATGAAAAGACACAGAGAAATCTTAAATTCATATTGCTAGTGAAAGCAGCCAGTTTGAAAAAGCTACATAGCTTGTGATTCCAATTATATGACATTCTGAAAAAGGCAAAACTTTATAAACAATGAACAAGTCAGTGGTTACCAAGGGCTCAGAGATGGGGAACAGTGTTGAAGAGCTAAAGAAAAAGATTTTTTGACTAAGACTACTCTGATACTCTGTGGATACATACCATTGCATTTATCAAAACATGCTGAAATTTACAGTACAAGCTATAAAACTTAATATTTGTAAATAAATATATGTATGTATTTACATATATATGTGTGTGTACACACACACACACACACACACACACACACATATATATATATATATATTTTTTTTTAGGACGTCAGAGTATCCTAGGATGGAATGTGAGTTGTGGCAAAATAACTTAAATGTATTGGAAGTGTATGAAACAAGCTAATGGAATATAGGTGAAGGTATAAAGAATTAACCTAAGCAACTTTCAAAATAAGTGGCTGTCAATGCAAAAGGAACTGAACATAAGCACCGCATTCTGACAATGTGTTCCCTTAACCCATCTTCCCACAGTAGTATGGGATAACAATTCTGAAATCACTGTATCTGTACAATGGAATTGAACTGCTAACTAAATGGGAATAAGTGTTAGCAGACAAGTTTCTCACTGTTGCAATAAGAGGTTATGGATAATAAGCAAGGAAACGCTAGAACAATTCATGTGGAAATGGATTAGAGTGGAATCATCAGTATGAACTTATGCTTAACTTGATATAGATATAGTTGGTTACATTTAAAAATTTATAGACATTTTTATATGAGGGTAAGTTTACAATTGTATTCTTCTTGGAAAAATGGTTGCTTCTAGGCCTAGAACAGGAAGCATGCAAGATGAGCCTGGAAAACTTGTGGTGCCAGAAAATGAGACAGTGTTCATATTAAGTAAATAAATACATACATACATAAAATAAAATGATAAAAGTATCATATCAAAGGGATATAGGAACTCTGAAAATCTCCCCAATGACCAAATAGGGAATGATTTGAACAACAAAATTTGTAAGTAGTATTGGATGATACCTCAATCTATACAATAAATGTCCATGAATCTGTAGTGATATAAATCAATTATAGCATAATAAACAAATAAGTGTGAATAAATAAATCTCCTGTGCAGATATCCAAATACTTTTTTGATATTCTGCCCTTAAGAAGTTAAATTATAACCCCCTACTTCTTAAGCCTGGGCTGCATATATAGACTTTATTCTCAGAAGTACCGAATGAGAAGGAAAAATAAGAAGTATAACTTTATAGTAAAGAAACCTGACAAAGACTATCTCAAGCTAGGTGATTTAGGTTCACATCACAGTGATAAGTCATATTGATAGAATATACACTTAAAAAGGATGTGATAAAATACACTGAACATCTATAGTCTTTCTCCCAAAATACCCTGGTCTAATCATGAGAAAAACATCATAGAAATCCCAATTGAGAGACATTCTATAAAACATCTGGCTAGTAAAACTCAAAACTGTCAAGGTCATCAAAAACAAGGAAAGTCTGAAAAACTCTCCGTATGAAAGAGTCTAGGAGACAAAACTGAATGTTGTGTGGTGATTTGAACTGGATCCTAGAACAGAAAAAATAAATTAGAAAAAAGAGGAAACTATAATAAAGTATGAACTTTAGTTAACAATAATGAGTCATTAATTGTGACAAATATATCATATTTATGTGAGATATTAATAATAGGAAAGCTGAGTGTGGACCATAAGGGAAATGTTTATACTAGCTTTACAAAAATTGTATGCATGTAGAACTGTTCTAAAATTTAAAAAGTTTAAATTTCCATATTATAACTGCTTTTCAAACCTTCTTATGTACTTGAATGTATTATTTATTATTGTGCAATTATTTTTCAATGTCCTTATTTTCTTCAAAAGTCTAGTAATCATTGTTGGTATGATATTATGTGTGGATAACAAATAAAATTGCACAATATGGTGATGGCAGAAAGAATTTCTTAACAACTGCATACGTCTCATTCCATGACCCTGATCCCTCCAACATGGAAAACCAAATGTAGGGTTCTGAATAAAAATGAGCAGGGAATTCTAATTAGCACACATTTCTTTAGAAATCATATGCAGATAGCAAGAAAATGAGTACTCTAAAAAACTTTCATTCATAAGGAGACAAACTTTATTATTTTACTTATGGACAGAATGCATTTTATGTTTTATTCCATATCAATTTTGAAAATCGGAATTATCTCAAGCTTGGTTGTAGTTCCTTTTCACAGTCTTAAAAACTCTACTTCTCACCAACTCTTCTCTTTTCTCCTGTATTTTGTTGGCTTTAATTGGAAATCTGGTTTTAAAGGGTAGGGATAGGCAAGGAGTCTCTTTATCATCTCTCAATGATAAACTTAAAACAGGTTGTTTCTGAGATTCTTGACAATGAGTTTCTTTGGGGCTTCCCTGGCAAGAAGCATCCTAGCTGGTTTTGATTAGAGTTTTTTTGGCCTAATTTTTTTTTCAATCAAATGTCATCTGTTTGCTGTTTTTCAGAGGCTCCTTAAATGTTTTCCTCTATCAGTAACATACTGACTTATTTTATTGTTTGGTGCTGTCGTGTAAGTTTTTAATTTTCTTTCTCCATTCAAATAGAATTTTTACAAGGAAGTCAGGTATCCATGAGGGTTCTGGTTGAATTTTAAGGAAAAAAATCTCTATGAGAATCACTTGTGAAATTGCTTGAACTACCATTTCCTTCTGTCTGTCATTATATGATCTCTATATAAAATTTCAATAAATTTGATTTAGAATGAGTTCTGCCAATCTGATGTGCTGAGGACCAGATCTGTCGCCAGAACAAATTGATAGAGCTTGCAACAAAGCAAAACAAAAGAAAAACACATATTTTTATCTTAACTTGAGCATTACAGTTTGAAATTATGTGACTATAAGAATAATGCCATCAATAAACGTATATCTATGAAGTGAAAGTATGAAAGTTATGGTGCTGTTTTATTCATTGAGACAGTTCAGTTACTTTTCTCCAGTACATGTTCTCTAGCAAAGCTTGAGCATGAATAAAACCTTTCCATAAAGGTGAGAACCTTTGGGTGGATGGTGTGGAAATGCTCATTAATGACTGATTTCAACCAACCAATCAGTTGGATATATAATTCAACCAATTATATTATATATAAGGTCACAAGACAACCAATTATATATATATATAAGAATAAGGTCACAAGACATCCTCCCCTGGGGTGCCTGGGTGGCTCAGTCAGTTATGCATCCAATTCTTGGTTTCAGGTCAGGTCATGATCTCATGGCTTCATGGATTCAAGCCCCACATTGGGCTGTGTGCTGGCAGGGCAAAGCCTGCTTGGTATACTCTCATTCCCTCTCTAGCTTCCCTTCCCCAACTAGTGCTGTCTCTGTCTCTCTCAGAATAAATAAATAAACTTAAAAAATCCCCCCTTACTATTTGTTAGCCTATTTTATTTGATTTTGCTATAAAATTCTCAATGGAAAGGTCAAGTTCACTGAGTAATGTACAAAACATACTTTAAAGGTAGAAACATCTTATTGCTCATCCAATATTGCTTTAAATTATTTTTATTGTAGTATTTATTAATTATGTAGAAATATAAAACTATGATTGATTTACTTAGTATTAGCAAATGAAATAATAAACCAAAAAATCAAAGTAACATAAATATAATATGACTGAGGGTGTTTTGGCTCTGATGACATTTATTTGTACAGTATATAAGACCCTGATATCCACAATGCAGTTCTTTTCAATTTTCTATATCTATACTACTTACTACTAGATGATGATTTCATTTTTTTACTATTTTTCTCCAACTCAAAACATTGTGAATCCAAAATGTTTGATTAAGAAAGCATGGCTCCCTTAGCCTTATAAATTTAGAATATATTATTTACATTAAGATTTTCTGCCCTTTTTCCACTTGTATGGCCATATATATCTTACCATGTACCCTAAAGTGGTACTAATAAGACCAATACAACTGTAAATGAAACAGACACTGCTTTGCAGAACTTGATTTAAATTGCTTATACAAATGATTCAGAAAATGTTCTTGTGAGTTTTTTGTATAATTATGTAAAATAAAACTACATATTTTACACCCCCCCACACATATATACATATATTGTACATATATACATTACATATATTTTTCAAATATATGTTTTCCAAATATAACCTGTGAAACTTGAGAAATCTTTCTCATTTCTTCTCAAAGTCTTTGGAGAATTGTAGAATGGATTATTAAAAACATTTTCCCATCACCCTATTCCAGGGTAACTAGAAAAGTGTAGCATTTTCTAAAAGAATTTTTGTATAAAAGAATTTTTATCAGCAGTTATATCTATGGGCATGTAGCAAAAAGAATGAAATAATCTACAAAACATACTTGGCGAAGGATGTAGAGGTCATATGTTGATAATTGAAATATAGTTCACATTTAAAAAGAAAGCATCAGAGTTACTCCTTTTACTTTAAGGATGTCAGGCATTACATTAGAGTTGCCAAAGATCATTCATTCTGTCTTTAGCTGAATGTTATCAATTAAACGTGCCTCACCAGCATAAGATTTTGATTGGTTTGCATTTCGGATGTGTACTGGGACAGCATTAATTTTATGTCATCCAGAGCTATCTATAGTGATAAAATTAGGGGCAATTTCATTTTCTTAATGAGATTCCTCCTAAGAGAGTTGGACAGAATGAGAGACAAGGTGGGAGATTTAACATGGTTATATTTAAAAAAAAAAAAATAACCCTGGGGGAAATGTTATTCCTTCAAAGTTATAAAATTAAAAATAAACAGTATCTCATCTCTGAAACTGGTGCCTCAAATATTGAAGGATGGCACTCCACTCCAATACATGGCACTTATTTTGAGCAAAGGCATTTGAAAAACAGTAGGTGCAAGAAGAACGTGCTGACCTCTCCTTTTCTTCCTGAAAGCAGGAGATAAAACTCCCATGTGAAGGATTCATTCCCTATTTCAGGAGAGAAGAAACTCTCTTATCAAGAGAGGGGGAGTAGAGACCAAGAGAACTATACAAACAGGCCTCTTTAAAATAACTCTTATCTTCCTTTATTCTCCTCATACATTTTAGTGACTTTCCCACAGTTGCCTGTCTTTGTTCAACCTATGATAACGGTTAACCAGAGCCACTGCTTTGGGTCTTTCTTTCTTTATGGAGGGCTCCCGTATACATGTAAAACTCTGTATGTTTTTCTCCTTTTAATGAGTCTTATGTCAATTTACTTCTCAGGCCCAGTCAGAGACCCTAAGAGGACCGAGGTAGAGTTTTTCCTCCCCTACAATATTAAGACAATTTTAATACAATAAATCAATTAAAATCATGGAGTTGATTTTCCTTTCATTAAGTGGGCACTGCACCTGCACTGAGATGACAGTTACGCATTTTTATTTCACACTAACCAAAATAGTGACTGGTTTAAAACTATTCGTATGTGTTGGCATATTGTATGTACTGCTTACGTCTATATTATTTGTTAATATTTTATTCTTATTAGTCCAGCTTCATACTCTCAGTGCCTTTTGAAAATTGCAATAAAACACAGTAAAAGCGATAAATCACAGAATACTCAAAAACATAACTGAAGTATTAGGCCTATACTATCAAAACACTTATTTATTTGTGACCAAATGGACTTAAGGGATTTTTCATGTTAACTTTTAAAAATAATTCTGTCCATTAAATTTAATATATAATTACATTAGAGATGATAGATGATTGATAAGTAGTTGGTAGGTGGGTAGATAGATAATAAATAAAACCATAAGTAGTTATATGATTGCAAGTAATGCTGAACTTTGAAGCCAAAAGGAGTGATTTTTTTTCTAATTCTCCTGAATTTTTTCTACAGTTTCTTTGCAGTGTCATTTTCCTCTTTTTTAGTCATTATAGAATTGTTCTTAGCTGTTTTATTGTAAACTATTTTTCCTTCTGCTCTAGCTTACTTATTTTTCATAGACGAAATCACCCATCCTGTTGGCTTCAATGATGTGCTCATCAAATTTCTCTCCTGAACTCCCATTGTGACTATCTACAGTCAGTTTAACTGGAATGTTTTGCAGGAACCTCAAAATTTAAATGGAAAACAACTAAAGCTTTTAACTTCTCTTCCATACTTGTTCATCCTTTAGTGTATAATCTCAGTGAGATAATCTACTGCTCAAGCCAGAAACCAGAGTGCTATGCACATAGTTCTCTTCTCTCTCATTGGGCCATCCCACAAATCCAATCTGTCACTAAGCTCCACAGTGTTTACCTTTTAAATCACTTTTTTTTTTTAAATTTAAATTCAAGTTAGTTAACATGCAGTGTAGTCGTGGTTTCAGGAGTAGAACCCAGTGATTCATCTCTTAAGTATGACAGTGCTCATCCCTAAAAGTGCCCTCCTTAGTGCCCATCACACATTAAACCCACCCCCCACCTACCTCCCCTCCGGCAGCCCTCAGTTTGTTCTCTGTATTTAAGAATCTCTTAGGGTTTGCCTCCCTCTGTGTTTTTATCTTATTTTTCCTTCCTTTTTCCTATGTTCATCTGTTGTGTTTCTTAAATTCCACATATGAGTGAAATCATATGATACTTGCCTTTCTCTGACTGACGTATTCCACTTAGCATAGTACTATTTAGTTTCATCCACATTGTTGCAAATGGCAAGATTTCATTCTTTTTCATTGCCAAGTACTATTAGCATTCCAGTGTGTGTGTGTTTATATATACACACACATATATATACCACATGTTCTTTATTCATCATCCATCAGTTGATGGACATTTCGGCTCTTGTCATGATTTAGCGATTGTTGATAGCGTGGCTATAAACACTGGGGTGCATGTGCCCCTTCAAATCAGCATTTTTTATCCTTTGGATAAATATCTAGTCATACAATTGCTGGGTCATAGGGTAGCTCTGGTTTTTAAATTTTTGAGGAACTTCCATACTGTTTTCCAGTGTGGCTGCACCAGTTTGCATCCCCAGCAGCAAAATTCATCCACCTCTCCCTTATGGTGCCACTGGTGCTACCATTAAGCCACTGGGGAAATTTTTACATTACAGCAGCTTCTAATTAGTTTATCAGCCTCTAGTCTTTCTTCTCCAGAATCCTTTGTTTGGTTGGTTGGTTGGTTGGTTGGTTTTTTTATTGAGAGTGAGGAAAAACATTTTCCAAAATTTTGACCTTGTCAGAGCTTAAAATCCTTCCGTGACATTTACTTAGATTAGTACCTAAAAACTCTTGAACTTAGTTTACAGGTCCCAATTCTTTTTTTTTTCTTTTATTATTTAAATGTTTATTTATTTTTGAGAGAGACAGAGCACGAGTGGGAGAGGGACAGAGAGAGAGGGAGACACAGAATCCAAAACAGGCTCCAGGCTCTAGGCTGTCAGCACAGACCTCAACACAGGCCTCCAACTCATGAGCCATGAGCTTATAACCTGAACCCGTCAGAATTTTAAGCAATTGAGCCACCCAGGCACCACCCCCCCGCCTTTTTTTAAATTCATAGGTCTCTATTCTTGCTGCCTCTTCTATTGACTACTTTCAACTTCCTCTGAACTTCATACTATAGCCGTATGACAGGATTTTATTATCTCTGATTCCCAGCCTTCATCCATTTATTTCCTGCTCCCACTCCAGATTCACTTGGCCAACTTCCACATACTCTCCTGCCGTAACCTAATTATCGCTTTATCCAGGAGGAACTTCTAGATCACTAAACTCTAGTTACTGGCCTTCCTATGTCCTTGAAGTCTCACAACACTATGCTGTGCAAACACTATTCTTGTTTCAGAAATAAGCAGATTGCCTCAGAGCAGGTTAATAACATGCCAAAGCAAAAATAGGTTTTAGGTTTTAAGCCCAGTGTATTAATCTAAAGTCTGCTTACTTCAAATATGTTGGCTCACTAATATAGGTATGTACAAAATAGGATTCATCCAGAGGGCTAAATTATGATTTGTATTTAACTTAATTTTCAAAACTACCAAGGTAAGAAACTCATTGGGTTACTTAAGAAAATAGAGATGATGGTCATTCAGGATTAATTAAGCATTTCTAATGAAAAAAATTTTAAATTGACATGTGTTAAAAGGTTCTCCATTCACAAATATATTTAGCTTTATCCCTGGCCATCTGTCTGTCTGTGTGTGTCTGTCTGTCTATCTATTATCTATCTGCCTATCTATTTACCTACCTATCTATCATCTATCATCATCATCATCTACCTCAGCTACTATCCTGGAAAACCATGAAACAATCCAAATACATCAAATTTTCAAAAACAGCTCTAGACTTAGTACTCTCTACTATGGTAACACATAACATTAAAGTATCAGCAATATATGGGGCACCTGGGTGGTTCAGTCCATTAAGCATCTGATTTTGGCTCAGGTCATGATCTCATAGTTTGTGAGTTTGAGCCTCGCATTGGAGTCTCTGCTGTCAGCATGGAACCTGCTTTGGATCCTCTGTCCCTTTCTCTCTCTGCCCCTCCCCGACTTGCATGCTCTCTCTCTCAAAAATAAACATAAAATGAAATATTAAAATAAAATAAAATAACAGCAATATAGACTTACAAATGCTACATATCAGCTAGAGATTACCCTGAATCAACTGTAGGTCTTCTCCTTGTGTCTTATCTAGAAACTAGGAGCTCCTACTTTCCATATTATATTTTTAGCCCTGAACAAAAAAGTTGGAGAACTGGTGGAACCATGCAATGACTCTTAAATTATCTGTTAAGATGTGGTTGATGTTATTTTTTCTCTCAGGCATGGATGGATCCAATGTCATCAGGATGGAACTTCAAGTCATACAATAATGGGTTGAAATATGTTATATTCTTACTGGAGAAGATAATGAAACTTAGGAAAAGTTATTTCTGATAGCTATCTCTGTGATTAAGATTATTTATTCTTAAATTTCTGCCTTCCTTCTTGTAAACATTTACCTAATCCCACAAATTTTTGTGCTAATAAATAGCTGAGTAGAGGAAATATTGATGTAAATGTCAGAGAGTATGCAGCAGATACTCTGCTATGTATTTAACTTCATTACAACATGGAACTTCAAAGATTATTCTATAAGGGAATTTTATTTCATTTTCCATTTGCTCATATTACTTTTATTTATTCAATTTTCATTTTTGTCAGTTTTTTAGTGAGAATTATTTTTGCAAAAATTTTCTGTCCATCATTTCCTTGATGATTTTTATCTTCAGACTCCTCAGAGGCTCCTCTCTCCTTGCTTTTTTCCCCTTATACCCTGGAGGCAAAAGAATTGAAACTTTCTTATATTTCCTACTTTTATGACCTCTTTCCCAAGGAAAGACTTTTTTTTCTTCATAGAGGACCCATTTGCTTTTGATTGGATTTTTAATTTATCCCTAATTATTTTAGTTTGAAAGTAGGAAGTACTGATGAAATAAGCCAATTGAATCTACTCCTAGAGTCATCTTTGCTTAAGAATGGAATGAGTTTGTATGGGGGTGGTAGTTCCCCAGTTGAATTGCCGATTTATTTCCAAAGAAGGAGAGCAAATAAAAATTGAGAATTGTAATCAATCATAAATCACTATTTTTCTCTTCGGCAATATCATTTGTTAATATAACATTTGTAATATAACATTACACTTCATTTAAAAAAAAAGAATGGGTATGAGAAATAAGATAGAGATAGATGATAGACAAATAGATGATGGATAGACACTTAGATACAGAGATAGATGTTTATTTATCACAGAAACTCGTATAAACAAAGCTAATGATTTAGTGTTTCCTTAACTATATGTATGAAAAATTAAATTAGAGAGAAGGGGAAAAAATCCAAATTTAATTTTTAATTTTAAAATAATAATTGTGTTCAGTTTTGTTGAAATATGCTTTCAGAAAATCACATATTGGCTTGTATATGTAATTCTAATTAGAAATCAGATTGCATATCACAGATATATTAGATATTGTTTACATTGTCTTTACGAATCATCAACACTAAGAACACCTACAAGTTGTGAATGTAAGCTTAACATTACTTGTTGTCTGTCCATTATTGTGTTTATAATAATGAATAACGCATAAAATCTCAGAAGACTCAAAACATATAGATATGTGTTTTAATATTCTCCTCAAGCACATAACACTTATTGGTTTTGTTTGATTTTTTTAAATTCCCTGTTATATATTCTTTTACACAATCTCTCATCTTAAAGTACACTTTTTGAAAACTAATATTACAAACACATATATGTCTTCTGACTGCACATGACTACAGTAGTAAACCTTCATTATAAAAACATTAGCACAATGTCAAAAGATGAATAATTATTTTCCAATGACATTAGCAAAAATGAAGATGTTTTTTGCATGTGTTCTTCCAATTACTATACTATGCATATTCATCCATTTGCCTAATAAAATATTATTTATTGCCTACCATATGCCACGCTTGTTTTACCACTGGAGATATGGTAATGTCAAAAGCAGATAATGTCCTTGATGTTTTAGATCTTATATTTTAGTGGGAGGAGACAACAAAATATGTAAACAAAAAGTACACCAACTTACTAACTTCAGAGAGTAAATAAGCAGTATGAAGGAACTTAATGAAATCAAGTGACTTGATGGGTGGAATACTATGGAATGTGGCCAGAGAAGGGCTCTCTGAACATAGTGTATATGAACCAAAAAAATACAAGGTCATATGAAACCCAAATTTACTCAGTGAGTAAATATTTGAAACAACGTAGCTCACAAAAGTTGTTTACATTTTTTCTCTAATTAGTAGTCTTTTTTTTTTCAGAAAGTAACAAATACATTTTTAAATGGTTGTTCTTAAAACCATGTGAAGGCCTGACTAATTGCAGAAGTACAGAAGGGACAACAGAGGATGCAGTTAGGTGGCTATTGCAATAAATCTGTGTGATTTAGATCAAGAAAGTGGCAGTAGAAATGAAAAAAAGATGGGTTTGAACTATATTTTGGTAGAACTGAAACGACTTGTGTTTGCACAGGACATGACGGTTCAGTGAAAAAATGGAATGAAGACATCATAGTTTTTGCTTCAGCCTCTGTGTTGATGGTGGGGCCATTTGTTAAGATAGAAAAAATTCAGGGAGAAGCAATTCTGAGGGAAGGACAATCAAGTTTTAGGTATGATGCATGCTAGTATTAAAAAAAAACAACAACAATGGGGTACCTGGGTGGTTCAGTTGTTTAAGTGTCTGACTCTTGATCTTGGCTCAGGTCATGATCTCACGGTTTGTGAGGTCAAGCCCCACACCGTGCTTTCCACAGCGCGGAGCCTACTTGGGGTTCTCTCTCTCTCACCTCTCACCCCTCTCTTTCTCTGCGCCTCCTCTGCTTGCATGCACAGTCTTTCTCTCTCTAAAAATAAATAAATAAACATTAAAAAAACAATGGGAAATATTAAGAAAGTAGTTAGAAAAACTATTTTGAAACAGAGTGTAAGGCCTCATCAGACAAATATTTTGAGGACATATTAGTCTAGATGACTCTAAAATCATTAGGGGAAGGCAGGCCTAGAAGTATATTCCGGGACATCCCAACATTTAGATTTAGTTATTAGGGGGAGGGCACAGCAAAAATATTGAAGTGAGTAAAATATTTAAAAAAATAAATAAGAGAAAATACTGTTAGATCAGCATACTGTATCAAAAAAGAAATGTACTATAAGAGAGATAAATTTCTAAATGAAAAAAAAAAATGATGCTAAGATTAAGAACTACGCCTAAAGAGGGACGCCTAGGAGGCTCAGTTAGTTAAGCCTCTGACTCTTGATTTCAGCTCAGGTCATGATCTCACAGATTTGTGGATTCAAGCCCCATGTCAGGCTCCATGCTGTCAGTGCAGAGCCTGCATGGGATTCTCTCTCTCCCTCTCTCTCCCCACTCCCTCCTGCTCTTCTTCCCCTCTCTCTCAAAATAAATAAATAAACTTAACAAAATAAAAGAATGATGCCAAGAGAAAAAGACAAGATTTTATATCATGTGAACTGTTGAGTCTGATAAAATTGGTGTCATTAGAATGGTTGACAAGCAAGTCAATTGAGGCCAGATGAAGAGTTGAGGAAATAGCAACAGAAATTTCATCAGCCCTACAAAATATATAATTTGTGTAAAACTATTTTATAAATGGAGAAGCAATAGTTGTACTTGAGGAGGAAGGAAATTATTAAAGATTCAGTCATAAAAATAAAATAATTTCAGGAGCAAAGTTCTTGAGAAAGTAAGGGCAGATTTGATCCAAAGCATGAGCATGGGTTTGGAATTGTGTGTTTGGCCATTATAGAGGCAGAAAAATTTATCCACTGTAACATTAAAGAAAGATTATACAAGTAGGAAGAGAAGTAGTTTTGTGGATTTGGCATTATGTAACAGAGGGAGTTTCTGCCTGATTGCTTCCATTTCATTAAAAGAGTTAATCTATGTAAAGCTCTTAGAACAGTGGCCCCAAGCAAGTATAAGTGTTAGCTATTAATATTTGTCAGTGAAGTATGAAGCAAAGTCATCAGCTCAGCATAATGGGGTATGCAGAAAGGTGTAAGAAAAAAACATATGTGAAGTAATCATTGTTAGGAAGCAATACTTCTTTACTCCTGAAGCCCCACCCTGCAACCCCTGCGATGTGTAAAGGATTTTACTGTGTGACTGGTCTTTCTGGTACTTCTCTCATTATGCCCTGAAAGAGGTAGAAAACCATATCTTATTGATAAATTTTTAAATAATACACTGGGACTGCATAGTTTGGTTTCATCCTGGTTTCCTTGTGGAAACATCTTTGAAATGAGTGGACTATCTTCTTTGCTCCTCCTTGTCATGACATTAACTTATTTGGGTGGACCTGTCCTGGGCCAGTCACAGCCCTACACACACAGCCTTTATTAACAGATCTAATTACTTGTAAACATAAGCAATGTCTTCCAACTTAGCTTTCATCATTAACAAAAGTGATGGCATAGCTTCTATGACTCCCTTGTCTTATTGGTCACTTGACCTAGAACAGAAGCAAGGAATAAAGGAGACATTTCACTGGTTTCCTTGGGGACTACTGCTATCTTCCTAGAGATTACCAGTTGTGTAGAATTGGGCAAATTAATTAATATATCTTTAAATCAATTTCCACATCAATTAAATATGGATAATAAGAAACCTGATCTCGTGGGGGTAGTTTTGAACATTTATAATAATGATTAAAAGTATGTTCTTAAATTAGTGCATGTTTTACAATGTGCACTCTGTGTTTCAATGAAAGTCTATATTAAGAATAATAGTTAACTGAGTGAAACCAAGGTTCAAGGGTAGAAAAATAATAGCATAGGAAATGGGTGGAAAAAGAGGAAGAGAGTATATTTAGAAAGAGGAAGAGGGTACATATTTAGAAAATCTCAACTAGTCCATGGACATCTTTAGACATAACTGGGAGATAAGTCTTCAAAGGGTATATCAAAAATCAACAGCTATTCTCTACCTCATTTTGCAAGCTATTTATAGTGAAGGTGACAAGTTAAATGGGGAAGAACTATAAATAGATGTTCAATCCAAATTGACAACATGATACCATGAAAATGACAAGATTGTCTGCAGGGATCCAAATTGGATTCTATTGTATTATTTGTTAAGCTTAGTGCTAAATATTCATAGATGTAAACATAGAGGTTGTTGACTTGCTTGCTAAGGGAGAAAGATATAATTACAATAATGCCTAGCACAACTGTTGAATAGTGAGAAGGTGGCTACCAAAACCACATGAAGTAAAATTGTTTTGTTTTTGAGTTTTTTTTTCTTGCCTTACATCCCATGAAAAGAAACAGAAGGAGTTGAGATGAGAATATGGTATTTTCGGCATGGGGGAAAACATATGTAAATCTACAGAGATAAATGAGAAACATTTAGGAAACAGAATGTAACATATGCAGTAGCGTCAACAGGTAAAAGTTTACAAGCTGGGGATTCATTGTCCACAAAGAAGTTTGAATTTTATTCTTATGATGGAAAGCAGAATAAAGTTTCTAAGGGAAAAAGGGAGTGGTATGGAAAGATTTGTGTTTTGGAAATATACATATATATTGACTTGAAGGAAGCCTGATTGTGGTAAATTGTCTTATTCTGTGCTCTAGTCTCTAGTCACACCTCATTCTGTGCTCACATCCCTAGTCCCCATGTGGTTTTCCGGGATTCCCTATAGATAAAGTATAGTTCCCTCACCCACTGACTGGCCTGGCCAGGTGACTTGCACCCAGGAACTGTGAGCGAGGTAACAGACTGTCAGTTCCAGGGAAATGCTTTAAGAAGCAGTGGGCATATCTACCATTCACTCACTCATTTCCTTCTGCAATAAGGACAGTATGTCCCAAAGAGGGGCTGCTTCTTCAGCCTGGGGATGAGAATATGAAGATACATGGAGTACAAGCTGTAGTTGTCTACCAGCAATTGTTTACATCTAACATGAGAGAAAAGGAAATGTTATTGCTGGAGGCCACTGAAATTTTGAGGTTTTTTATTAGCTACATAGTATATTGACAAGATATACTTACTTAATTTTTTACTGCTTATTTATTTTTTTGAGAGAGAGAGAGAGAGGGAGAGAGAACGAGTGAGGGAGGGGGAGAGACAGAGGGAGACACAGAATTCAAGGCAGGCTCCAGGCTCTGAACTGTCAGCACAGTGTCTGATGCCAGGCTCGAACCCACAAACTGTGAGATCATGACCTGAGCCGAAGTCGGAGGCTTAACCGACGACAGAGCCACCCAGGCTCCCAGACAAGATGTACTTACTTAGAACTGAATCAGTAAGAGTGAAGGAAAAGTGGATTAAAAGGAATGTAAGCAGGATGATACAAAGCAATGAATGGCCAAGAAAAGTCAAAGATGATTCTTAGTCACCTGGGTGATAACTAACTACTATTGCAGTGCAGGCAGTGGATTCATTTTACCCTCAAAACAATGCTGGAATATAAATATTGTATTTTCCCTTTAACACATGAAAAACTTTATACTCAAAGTCTGTCCAAGGTCAAACCAGAGGTTAGTAGGGAAAACAAAGATGGTAACATCACACCCCATTATTAATGAAGAGGGAGGAATAAGTTTGTGGGTAACAGTGAGTGGTAACGATGTGATTTTCTCAGTTGCAAGAGATAGACCTCACTTTAAACATAATCAATTGATCCATTTCTCTGATATTTTCAAGACTTAGTCAGACTATGGTCACTGCTAGAACTAATATCTTCAAGTTGCTATTTCTCCTTCTACATATCTTGGATCTGATTTATTTGCATAGCCTAATTCGCAAACAGTTCCCAATAATGGATGACAATACGGCTGCCTGTAATTTGGAGATGATGATCACAGAGGAAGAAACCCCAATTAAAATAAACGTATCGAGGAGGATCTTACTGGGTCTCTTTGAGCCAGGTGTCTGTCTTCTGGACTAATTTCCGTGGACTGAGGAATGACTGACTAGGTCTATAGCTTAAGGTGTGCAAAATAATGAGATAGATGATCCCTTGAGAACTAGTTAAAGTTGTTAAAGGTTATTATGAGGAGTAAGCAGGGGCTATGTGTAATAAAGTATGAAAGATTTGTAGTTTCTTACAAATTTATTTTGAACCTTACCTGGTATATCCAGTGACAGTGGATATATTGTTGGAACTCAGAAGAAAGAACTTCAGTGAAGCTACTGATTTTTAAACCATTGACAGATAGAGGTCAATTCAAGTCTTAAGACTTTCTGTTCTATTTCTATAATGTTTTCAGTGAATTTTACATTCATTTATTTTTCCAACTTATAGTATCCTTCCTAATTTAAAAATTAATTTCAATGGTACTTGCTTTGGCAGCACATATTCTAAAATTAAATGATTCAGAGATTAGCATAGCCTCTGTGCAAAGAGGACACAAAAAAGTAATTTGAATAATCATTTATTAATACATTATAAACTCATATATATGTGCATACACACACACCATGTTTGCCTTGATGGAAGCATATTGTTTAAATTATTCCTTTTTTCACATTTTTATCACATTGAATTTCTTAAAGCGTTGATCCATATCTTCACAATGGAACATCAAGGATCAGCAACATCATGTATAACCAGAGGTGTGCAGAAAGAATGAAATCATTTCAAGCAATCACGGTTAAATTGGTTGTATCTGGATCTTTGCTCAAATGCTCTTTTAAGCTATTGTGAAGAGAAAACTCAAGAACAACCACCTACTTATGGAATTGAGAGATTTAGTATACATTCTTTTAAAAACAGATTTAAAAACCTGATGTTTTACATCCAAACAATTTGACATATGTTCTTACTGTAAGGTCTAGTACAGTAAATGTTTTCTTCTTTTGAAACTAAATGGCAAGGAGTTCCTTTTTTATAAGCATATGCTGTTTTAAAGGGAAGTTATGTAGTCTTGAGACATTCAGATAAAATCAGAATTAGGACAAATTAAGCTGATTAAAACAGGTTGGTGAATGGCAAAAAGAAAGAATAGAATTGTTTTAAGGTACTAAACAAAATAAGTGTCCTAGGAAAGACACATTTCAAAAGACAAAATATAGTATATATCAAGTTAGCAATTGCTCTAAATAGTCTGGATTAATGTTAATGAAAAATTCATTTTCCAAGTATGCTGCAAAAAATAAGAATATAAATATTAATTCAAAGTTGATACAAGAATTTTTTCCCCAAAGCCCTTTCAACACAAAACTTCCTGTGCAGTTTAGTAAAGCATAAATGTGCAATGCTGTGGCTTTGCTACTGAGGATAAATACCCCTTTATTCCTGCACTTACAAATCTCATTAATGCACTTATATATCTAGGTTTTTTTTTTCCATCTATTTTTTTTTATTTTGGTTTACATTTGCTGATAGTTGTTGCCCTTGACCATTCTGTATATGACCATCAATTTATTTTTTTAAATTTTTTTAACATTTATTTATTATTGAGGGACAGAGAGAGACAGAGCATGAACATGCGGAGGGGGGCAGGCAGAGAGAGGAGGAGACACAGAATCCGAAACAGGCTCCAGGCTCTGAGCTGTCAGCACAGAGCCTGATGCGGGGCTCGAACTCACAAACCATGAGATCATGACCTGAGCCGAAGTCAGACGCTTGACCGACGGAGCCACCCAGGAGCCCCCCCCCCCTTTTTTTTTTAATTTTTTATGACCATCAGTTTAAAACAACTAAAAAGGGAGACATGACAAAAACAACATGAACAACCATATTCTTCTTTTACATGAAGGCACATATCTATTAATTATATACTATTAGGTAATAAGTACTATAAGCATTAACAAAACCAATATTTTCCACAGAGTAGAAGTTTTAATACGGTTTTCCCTAAGAGTTTGTGTAATATTAGTGTTATAATGGAAGTTTTGCTTTGTTGTTGCATTTGCCTTTTTTTTTTTATTGGTGCAAGGGGAGACTGAAGCAAACATATGAGATGATTTCAATATTCACTAGCAAAAAAATTTCAAAAAAAATGATTGAATTATAAAACTCAAAAAAATAAAACACTTTGAAAAAAACACTTTGTAATATGGTATCTGATTGTGGAGAAAAATAGGCAGCTTAGAATGACTTCTTTCCATGCTGAGATGTAAGCAGGTTAACAAATGTTAAATGTAGAAAATAAACATTGAAATATCCTTGTTCAAACTAATATATATCATGTACATCACCCCCAACAATTATTACAATTTATGTTTAAAGAATTTGAAGGTTTTTTTTTCCTTTAACTTCTGAATTTCTTTATAATTTTTTGGTGAATTATATGCTGTGATATTTCTATAAGAATTCATATAACTGAGACAATAGCAAAATCTCCTTTTTTGTGAATGTCACTAGCATTACTTTTTAATAGTTATAGTTGAAATTCAAACATAATATTATTATTGAGATGATAATTTAAATGTTAAAACAAATTTGATGCTGATTATATTATATATCAATGATGTTTTATTATACCACCAAGAGAAGCTGCATTAAATAACACAGGCATTAAAAATTGTTTAGGAAAGAGTAATTACCATTTTGGTGTATTACAATATATTGATAAAGAAATATATCTATCCCTAGGCTCTATTTGACATTGATAAACTCTATTATTTTTCCCTTCAAAAATATATGCAGATAGAGATTAAAAATTAAGTCAGTTATGTCCAATAGTAGGATTTAGATGTACATAGGCTTGATTGCCAAACTGATATATTGGCCCAAGAAAGTTGACATGACTACAAATGTGATATTTTCCAGGAGAGGACTCACGCCAAGAAATAAGGACTTAGGGCCTATGAGTAAATCAGTAAGTTAGCAACAAAGTCTGCAGAAAGGAGTGTGTAAAAACACTTTAAAATATTTTTAAAAACCCACAAAATTATAAACCCTTATCCACAAAGAACATTATACTGGAACAGCCTAAGAAAAAGAAGAACAAAAAGGAAAGATGTGGTCTCTTATTTCACTGACAGGTAGCATACAAGCTGAATGCCATGATCCCATTGTCCTCTGTGGACAGTGATACAGCTGTAGAGACCGATGGGGCACTTAATTATTTATCAAGAAACAGCAGTGGAGTTTCTATTCCTGAAGGAAGAATGTAATGACAGGAAGGCAGAAGAGAGAGAAAAGAGGACAAGGAATGGAGGAGGGAGGGAGGAGAAAGAGGTGAGAAAGAGTGAGCATAATCCTCTAGAAAAGAATAGCAGTGATATTTAGAAGGAGACTATTCTTCAATAGGAAGAGGAACTGTATCCATGGCCAGAGCCACATGCTCAGTGGGAGATAACAGAAGAGTGGAAGCCCTCAACAGTGCATTGGAGTTACAAAGGAGAGTTACAGAAATGCTCAGGAGAAAAATCATTTTTTTGTGTGTAAGCAAAGTTCACCTGAGCATTCCTAGATTTTATTTTATTTTCCTTATGGCTGAGGTGGGTTGTAGTGGACATTATAGAGGCTGTATATTTCATATCAACATGTTTGGGCTAAAGACAGAGAACTGCAAGATAACAGGATACTCAACTTGTACACATACTACAATTGTATGCATAAGAAATAAGTTTTGAGAAGTGTACATCATATTTAATTCCCAAAGATAAACAATATTTATTCTCTATCATTGAATATGGAATTGGGGCCCAATAGAGAAGGAGAATCCCTAAATATAGATTGGCATAACTTAAGAATGTTTGTAAAAGCTCCAAAATGATTGTCTTAAAAAGCAGTTATGATTGATGTTTTGGCTTAACTGATTGCACTAATAGTTTGCCTACAGGCAGCTGTCAGCAAAGACTCAAAATAGCATTTTTTTCTAACAGTACAATGAATGAAGCACATCTATAAAATTATGGTCACAATAGTTTCTTGAACTATTCTGTTTCCATATTTATATATATGACCCAGAGGCCTTACTTACAAAGATTATCATATTTTCAGCACAGAAAGTATATATAAGATTTTCACAAGATACCTTGAAATAGCTCCAAATTGTTTTTGGCAAAAGAAGTGCCCCAAATTATAAACTCTTCTCTCATGTATTTCAAGTTAAAATTATACAAAATACATGTAAAGATAACATATGGTGGGCAAAATGACTTGCTCTCACAACTAAGAGGAGCTGCTTTGCTTCATTTCGAGGCATCAGTAAGATTCTAAGAAACATACAAGCAATATGCCTGTCTTTTTTCCACCTTTGTGTTGCTCATAATGCCTAGCACAGTAACTTACATGAATTTTTCCTTCATCGATTTTTATAGATATGAATATAGATATCAAAAGATCAAACTTTTGTATGTTTTTTGAAACTATAAAAATTCCACAAATTTGAGCTTTACTGGGGAATTTGGGTGTGAATTTGGCTGAGTGCATTTTCAAGAATTCTATAAAGAACTTATGCCATAAGGAAGAATCATGGAATATTATCAAATATAATTCAGGAATCATATTGAAAGAAGGAAAAGAAAAAAAGAAAAATTGAAATAAGACAAAGGCCAGAAAGTTGTGGCTCATGAATTATATATAGCCAAACTGATTTTTTTTAAAAAGGCCAAATGAAAAAATATTGTGAAATGGTAAAGACACAGAGACTTGAACTACTAATGACTATAATGCTACAAGTCTTTATTATATGTTTTAACTTCTCTTCACAAGCCATTCATCTATGATTGGGTTGATAAAGCAACTGCTACAGTGTTAGAGACAGAAATGATTAAAAACCCTCTGATGGTGGTTTATGTTACAATCAGTAATTCCCAAGGAGCTCCCCATTGAATACTGGAGAATCTAGATCTATTTTTTTTTATGTAGGATAAAGAAAGGAAATACATAGAGACAAATGTAGAACCCAAGAGAATAGGGATCGCTTATTTCCAGCGTCATAGCAAATCAAACTATGCGAGCCAAGCCATTTTTTTAATTGGAATTATGCGTTTTAATTGGAATCATGTTAAAAAGTGTACTTTGGGGACATTTAACATCTTAACTCTTTAATATGTAGTCTTCTTATTCACAAACAAAAATGTTCTTATTTTAATGAATACTGTTTATCCCAGCACATACGTTTTTATGTACTTTTATTTTATATTTTGGGCCTTATTAGTATATTTAATGTAATTTAAAACATGCTATATGCTTCCCAGTAGCATACCTTACATATTTGACACTTACATAAAATCATTTTCTTAGCACTCCCTTTCAGGTTTAAAGAAATAAGTAATAGATTTTAGGAGTTTGTTATCTGACAATAATTTCATAAGTTTTTCACATTCAAAGAAAAAAATTTCAAATAAGGATAAAATTTGCAATGTTAAATCCAATTTCTAGGATAGCTCCACAATATGGGGAGACTGAAGCTGAGAAATCAATTAAGAATGATTTTCCAAAAACCTAGTGAAGACTGTATGAATACTTGAAGTACCTATTTAATTGAAAATAGACATCTGTTTTAATAGGCATTTCTTGCCTTAAACCTATGGTACAACTATACATTATTTGTACATAAACTTTTGATTTTATGTACGTAAATCTGGTTCTGAATTAACAATCAATTTCACCACTCAGTTTCACCATCTAAAAGTTATGCAGCTGATACTTAACTTGAGGAACTGAAGCTGTCATTGGTTTCTTTACCTGAGCAGGAATATTTGAGTTGATAGTCACATGTTGAAACCAGAGAGGGTCTTTCTAAGTAGATTCATTCTGAAAAATCCTAGGCAAGGAAATACATCAGGCCAGATTTTGTGAAAAAGTATGCATAATCCCTAGTGTAACTCACAGGTTTATCACTGGATGAGGTAATTGTTGAGTTCAGGGGAACGGAGTAGTGTGATTATACCCCAACCAAAGTGGGCACAACAAGGTTGGAATGCCATCTGAGAAGATGGCTAAAATAACTGATAAAGGCTGAGAAGCCTATTTATATCTAACAAAATTAAGCCTCTTGTAAGAAGCAAAACACATCTATGAATCCTCAAGTTACCAGCATTTATTTCAAATGAATGCTTCTGGGAAAATCTGTAGTTATAGGCTACCTTTCAAAATTCTTCAGTCATTTAAAAGTATTTTTTTAAAAGTTCTCATTTCCCAAAGAATGTATGCTTGTGCCTTGGGATGATGGTGAAATCAAAGGAGAAAGATCACTCATTTTCCTATAATTCTAATTCCACTCATCAACTATGATGTAAGCATGATTTAAAACAATTTAACTAGGAAATTATTTAAAATATTTTTATACACGTTTAATTGCTTTCTAACATAAACAAAGAACCAGTTGAAAAGTCTTCAGTATAAATTTTGTTTATGACCACAAAATAAACACAACAGTATATCACCAACAGGCTTTATAAATACAACAATATCATTTACTCCTCTATCGCAGTCACTAACCGCACTATGTATCATTTGAATCTATCACTTCACAATCAACATTTTGAGTTTTTATCCATTAGGTAGTAGTTTATTATTATTATTATTATTATTATTATTATTATTATAGTGTAGAATTCCATTGCATGAATAATCCACATATCATTCTACTGTTGTTGGACATCTAGGTTCCTTGAAAATTTTGGCTGCAAAAATATGCTGCTTTCAAAGGTTCCATATAGTTTGTTGTAGGTAGGTAGGTAGATAGATAGATACATACATACATACATACATACATACACACATTTAGAGACTGAGATTTATGAATATTTTGGATACACACCTAAAAGTGAAATTACTGGGTTTTATGTTATATATATCTTCCTTTTGTAGATGCCACCAAAATGCTCTCCAAACTGGATATGCTAATTTATATTCCACTAGCAGGGAATGAGAATTTTAGCTACTTGAAATCTTTGCTAACACTTTGTATTATTGATTTTTAAAAATTTAACCATTTCTGTGGATATAAAAGATTCATATTGTGATTTTAATTTGCATTTCCATGGTGAATAATAAGTTTGAACATATTTCTTTATTTTTAAACATTTTGACATACTCCTTTGTGATGTGCCTATTAAAGTTTATTTACACATTTTTATATTCTGGTTTGTTTTATTATTGATGTTCAGAAATTCTTAATAAATACTACATGAAAGTTCTTTATAAGTATTTTGTTAAGTATCTTCCCCCAATTTATGACTTTATTTTTCACTCTGTAAATAGTATGCAATAATTCCTGATCTTACTGTAGTATAATTGAGCAATCTTTTCCTTCCTTGTGTGTGAATTTTGTGTCTTGCTTGCAAAAAGAAAAATATGTTTCTACCTTAAGGTTATGAAGACACGTTCCTATTTTTTGCTCCTGGAAGCCTTATTATTTTATTTTACAAATTCACCATCATGATTCATTTTTAAATTACTTTTGTTTATCCCACAAAATTAAGGATAGTTGTTTCATCGTAGATAGCCAATACTTTGATAAAAACTTTTTCCCTATTACATTTCACTGTCATTTTTGTAGCAAATTAAGTGTCCATTTATGTTTAGGACTATTTCCAGACTTTCCATTATGTTTTATTGATCTCCTTGTCTATCTTTTCACTAATATACACAGGTTTACACCAAATCACTTTCAGTTAATCTTTATATCTGGTAGCCTAAGTCCTCCAACTTTATATTAAAATGCCCCATTGAATATTTCCTCCTTTGCTCGCCTGTATTTTGTATGAACTTTTTAGGTGCCCCTGATAGGTTGGAGCCTCTTCAGCTTCTAGGTCTGTAGAGAAGGGAGTGGCAGCTGCAATAGGCTGGCTCTGGAACCACTAGAACGGTGTGGATTTTTGATGATGCTACACAGGCCAGGGAGCAGGACAAGCCATAACAGACATGGCTGTGAAATGTGGAGTGATACCTAAACAAATCTAGTACACAGAGATGCTGTACCTGATGATGATATCCACATGTCATATCAGAACAAGGTAATTGTACTTCTTCCCCAAGAAGCGAGATGCAAGTCTAATTAATCTTTAAAGATTAGAGCTAGACTGGGTGTTATATGTAAGTGATGAATAACTAAATTCTACAAGACACCAATTTTACCATACATGTTAACTACCTAGAATTTAAATAAATCTTTAAAATAAATTGGCGCTAGTGTTTGAAAGTTCAGTGTAGTCCTCTGTGCTGCAATTCCATTGTGAGATCACACAATGGAATACATGAGTTCCAATCAAATAAATCCTCTTCAAGAAGAACTTTAGAGTTCTTCTTGGGCAAATTCATTGAGTAATTTTTAGCATGGACTGTGTCTTACCTGATATAAACATTTTATGAATTTTGTAAAGTATGATCATGGTACGATTATTTTTTAAAAACATAAATCCCTATGAGTTAGAGATATATTCTGAATGAAGTATTTATGGTTAAATGATATGATTTGGGAATGTTGCTTTGCAATACTCCAGTGAATGACAAACACAAAAAACAAATATATGGTGGAGAGATATATGAAACAATATTGACAAAGATATTGGTATTTTGAAGCTGAGCAGTAGGTATCTGGGAATTTATTATGTTATTCTTTTTCCTTTTGTATATTTTTGAAAATTTCCATAGCAGAATAAAAATAAGTGAATATGCTATTCCATTTGAAAGAAGACTATTTACATTAATGAACACATAAAAAAATCCTTAGATTGACCCCTTAAATGTAAACGTGAAAAAAAGACCTTTTTACATGCATGAAAGTCATTCAATTGAACTGCTGACTTTTCCAGCAATAGGAAAATCTGTTAACATGTGTAGCTGTTAACCAATTACCACCCATTATAAAAGGAAATATATTCACTAAAACATCTAAAATATGAAGTTGCTTTTTTGGCATCACTAGGCAAATGGCCTTATAGAAGATTATAAACTAATATTATAAAAAGTTTTATTAAAACAAATTTATTTGAAATGTTTTTAAATGTTTTCTTTCTGTTGTGTTTTTTCAAAAATATTTAACTCATACAATGGTATTGAAATTTGAAATATTCAATATATTCTGATGTTGCTATTATAAAAAAATTTTACTTTCAAAATCATTTCTTATCTCTTAGAATTACTTCTCATCAGTTATTTATTTCATGATGAAGTACTCCTCATTATTATTATTATGGTAATGCATCCCTGGCTTAATTTGTCTATGATGAAAACATTCATTCTACCATTTTTTTTGGTTTTTTTTTTTAGTACAGAAGTGATTTTATTTTATTCCCTTTGTGATTATGTTAGTGAAAAATTTCTTGAGTCTAAAAAAGGAAAAGTGCTCCCTTGTAAATAATTTATAATCATAAAAGTTGGGTTTGAGGTGGGATTGGGTACTAATATCATCACTCTGCTCTCCTCACTTCTGAGGTTTAGAAATAAAATATAAACGCAGGGGACAAAATACAAACAGAAACAAATGCTACTTTATTAATGGCTGGGTAGCACCCCGATAGATTTTGATAGAATTCATAGCTCAGTCCAAAATGCATTTCCAGAACCTCCAGTAGCCTTTCACTTGCAATTAGTTTTGCCAACTCTGTAGAACAGGCTGCGACTTGAAGTAACCACTAGTTCTCACACAGAGATGCTAAGAGAGACTGATAGGCTGTCTGAACCTTCCTCGGAGTGGCAAGTCTTGGAAATACCTATCATAGGAGGTACAAAAATCAAGCATATTACATATACCTCGGAAGTAGTTCTAAAGGCTAGAGAGTGAATTTATATCTTTAAGACACAGTTAACCCAGCCACTTATTAAAATGTGCAGCTGATGAAATGACTTAGCTCCAAAAATGCTTTATTTGTCCCACTAGTTGATAACTGCACTTGAATCCACCTCTACATTTCTTCCCTCAGGGTAGCTAGATAGGTGGATATTACAGTAGACACTGAACGGGTGCCTGGGTGGCTCAGCCGGTTAAGTGCCTGATGTGGGCTCAGGTCATGATCTCATTGTTTGTGAGCTCGAGCCCTACATAGGACTCTGTGCTGAGGGCTCAGAGCCTAAGCCTGCTTTGAACTCTGTGTCTCCCTCTCTCTCTCTCTCTGCCCTTCCCCACTTGCACTCTCGCACTCCCTCTCTCTTAAAAATAAATAAACATTGGGGCGCCTGGGTGGCGCAGTCGGTTAAGCGTCCGACTTCAGCCAGGTCACGATCTCGCGGTCCATGAGTTCGAGACCCGTGTCAGGCTCTGGGCTGATGGCTCGGAGCCTGGAGCCTGTTTCCGATTCTGTGTCTCCCTCTCTCTCTGCCCCTCCCCCGTTCATGCTCTGTCTCTCTCTGTCCCAAAAAAAAAAAACAAAAAAAGTTGAAGAAAAAAAAATTAAAAAAAAATAAATAAACATGAAAGAAAAAAGGTAAGCACTATATATGATAAGCATCTGTCCTTTTTTAAATAAAATTCATAAATTATTGACATTAGTTCAGTCATTTGCTTATTAAAAACAAAAAAAAGCTGGTAACTCCATGTGTAGCTTACCATGGTAACTCCACACTAAAATATACGTGTCTTAAGGATGCATTTTTTACTTACCCTTTTGATTCCAGAACCTAACATGGTACTCATCATAGAGTAAGTGATCAATAAAGATTTCTCCAAGGAGTATTAAATAACATACTGCTAATAACATTAATCTCCTCATTACAATATACCATAAGCAATGAGTCCAATATATGGATAGGTATAGATACAGATCACAATTCTATGAATTATGTATTTTAGTGCCATCTGTGAATTGTGAAATTCAGAGTAAGATCTCAACAATGACCCCTATAGGTGCCTGGGTGGCGTGCTCTGTTGGGTGTCCAACTCTTGATTTCCGCTCAGGTCATGATCTCACAGTTTGTGAGTTCAAGCTCTGCATTGGGCTCTGCACTGACAGTGTGGAGACTGGAAGTCTCTCTCTCTCTGCCCTTCCCCTGCATGCATGCCCACTATCTCTCTCTCTCAAAATAAATAAATAAATAAATAAATAAATAAATAAATAAATAAATAAGCTTTAAACAAAATAAAAGAATGTTTAAAAAATGACCCCTAAATCATAAAATCTTTATTGATTAGGTAAAGGTTGAAACCAAGAACTCCAAATCCTGTGTGTTTTCTCACATTTTTCTGTCATCTTCTAAAACTTTTTTTTTTCCTTTTCAAGGGAATATATGGGGCTGTATTTATGCCAAAATTAGTAGAAAATTGAGCAAACATATCATGCGTAGTATTTCACAATATTGTTGGTGCTTGATTCCATGTCAAGGTATTGGCTTCTTAACTGTTCAGAAATTTGAAATGTGTGAGTTATCTGGGTCTGCCAAAAGATGCATGTCACCAAACCACCTGGAATCTCTTATAAATAATCAAGTCACCATTAAGCTGTGTCAATTTCCTTAGGAACAGACCTATGGCTGACATTGACAAGCTAGGGACAAGCTGCTTCTTCTAAAAATGATGCTATATTCCATTGCTTTCAAAACTTTTTTGGCTCCCTTAGTGGCAAAGCTTTCCAAGACCTACTAGATACTGACAATTCATACTACTGTATCTTTCTAAAATATACACTTCACCTTATCCACCTTGTTCCCTCTATCAGATCACTGTGCTTCTCTTTTATAAATGAGTGTGTTTCCTTATGTTAAAATTGGACATGATTATTTTAAAGTATTTTATTTGTCTTTTCTAAAAAGCTAATAATGGAACAGTTGTTCACTATAGATGGATATATCCTTATCATTGATGGTATGGCATCCTTTTTCCTATTAACAATAAAGACATTTAAAACTCCTACCTTGGGGCACCTGGATGGCTCTGTCAGTTAAATGTCTGACTACTGATTTTAGCTCAGATCTCAGGGTTTCAAGTTCAAGCCCTGCATTGGGCTTTAAGCTGGGAGTGAAGCCTACTTAAAAAAAATTTAATAAAACTCCTATTTCATAGCCTTCTTTTATTAAATTTTCAGCTCTACCATTACCTCACATTTTCTTGCTTTTTACTTCATGAAGTTGTTGGATAATTTTAACACTTATGTCATTATTAACTATAAAGTTACTGCCATTATAAATGAAACATAGTTTGTTATTATCCCTTTTTGTGTTGACCTTATTTAAATACCACAGTCCGAGTATTTTAATATATATGAGTCTCACAAGTCATATGTAATTCTGTAAAGATGTTTTAGGTATCTTTAGCTATCTATTTAAAATCAAGAGCATCCTAAAGCCTTTGTTCTCGTGATGTGTTTCAGAGGATGCTTTTTGATGACAATATTCATTTTTGGAGGAAAAGGTGTTCTGAAGACGTTGCTTGAGAGCATGATGATTGAAGCATCATAAAATGTGATGACCTTCTATAGCAAATGCTTGAAATGATTTATAAGTCTTCAGATTTGGATGAAAACTGATTTTGCTTCCAATATCATATAGGTGTTCAAACCTACTTTATTATGTGTAGATGTCTTTCTTTAGTGTCAGAGCACCTGCATTGGATACTTCCACATATTTTTAGGACTGACCTAAGGCAGACTAAGACAAAAGATGGCTACGAATCAGAAAACTGTGTTGTATTGTGAATACTTGGAAGGGATGTAGGTTTTCATCTGTGACAGTCACAGTCATCTGTACTTAACTTGTTTGTGTCTTAGATGACCGCAAGGAAAGGAGTGAGACATGAGCCTTGGCAAAAAACAAATTTTGGTGATAAGACCTTCTTACTTGGTTGCCCAGCTTGGGCATTATAATCTTCAATGCAATAGTTAGTCAGAGTCCAACCTGTCTAAGTAGCTCTTTGTAAGAAGGCCAAGAATTTAAAGCCAAATTCAGCAATTCTCAAGAGATGCTTAATTACTCACAGGTGATGTTGCTAGGCAACCACTTCACCTTCTAATTCTGCCGCTTCACCTAAGAGTGGTACTGTTTGTTCTATTGTTACTGAATGTTAAAAGAGATGGAGAAGTGCAGTCTGAAGAATTTATTTAAAACCAAGTGAAAATAGAAAGTTGGGGAAAGAAACTAAAATTCAATTCTGAATTGGAAGCTATGCAAATACAGTTTTCATTTCTTTCTTCCTGATTTGAGATGCATTATAGGGAACAGAAATTTAAGATGGAATTTCAATAAGAATAGACAGATTATTCGAAGAAAAAGTGTTATACTTGCAGTCATAAATGGTTTAGAGCAGAGGTGCTGGACATCAGGAGTTATATGCCATTGGACAGACCCAGGGGTTCCCACAGTTGTAGGTCCTAGCTATTTCAATAGAATTGCTAAGGGCAACTCCTAAAGATATTACCTCAAACTTTCTGAAACTGACTTACTGTTCCTACCCGTCTTTAATTTGCAGTTACCAGTTCTTGACCTTAGATTGAGAGTCTTGAAATTTCCCTAAGAATTTGTTATTTCTTGTTTGAACTATGAATAATTTTACCTATGGCCATGGCCCTGATTTTGCCTTATCGGGCACATAAAGATTCAATGCTTTTGTAAGCTGTTTCAGCATGCTTTCCATTTTCTCATGTCTTCAAGAGAGTTACAATTCACATCGATACTGTTCTTTGACATGGCTTGGACGGAAGGGGTAACCCCAAATATTTAACATCAAGTGGTAGGTCCATCTTCATGTTCCACTAGTTAATAAGTGCACTTAAATCCACCTCTAAGGTTTTTTATTCCCCCTTAGGATATCTAGATTGGTGAATATTAAGGTGGACATTGCTTATGATGAGCATCTATTCCTTGTGTTAATAAAACGCATAAATTATCAATATTCGTTCAATCATTTACTTATTCAGTGACCCAACAAAAATTAATTGCCTGCTGAGTGCCAACCACCATCATCATTCCATGCAGAGTTTATTATCAGCTGAGTCCTAGTTTGCCTTTGGGCATTATGTGCATACCCTGGAAGGGAATGCACATCTGCACTACTTGCTGATCTTTAGATTCTTCTATCCTTAACCAAGATATAACATTATTTTCCTGTGCTAACCAAATAAAATGGTGTACTACTGTGTAGGCAACTCTCCCCAAACTTCTAATTAATGCCCTTGCCAGATCACCCAATATCCCTTTTTTATTGTAAAATATTCTGTGCTATGTCCATTGTACACTAAAGGTTTATGGCAAGTAGATTTACTAGATGCACACTTACATACATCTACACCTACTCACGGAGATGTATGCCTACCAAAAAATACAATCTGTCTTTATTCACGACCTGTTTATACCTATTGCATTTGGTATTGAAATTACATAATAAGATAAAATGCACTTAAGAATATAAAGGCAAAATAAGTGGTTATCTTTTCCTATGGAAAAAATTATGATTTATGATACCATGAATTAAGAAAAATCCAAGAAAGAAACATGTAATGTTTTTACGTTGAATTTTGCTTATAACTCAGCATTCCCCATAAACTTTGACCACGGTTCTTAATTTTACCTAGAAACAAATATCCCAAGAACTAGCGACTGTGAAACATAGTTTTAGAAGTACTTAGCTACCAATGCCTTTTGTGTGCATCTATAGGTTTTAGTGGTCTATGTGAGATTCATCCACATCACTGTAGACTACACGCACAAACTGTAAATGAAAATGTGTTACCGAAGTAATGATTTGAAAGGAGCCATACACTATTCAGAACAGTCTTCACAAAATGAAAATCTCAGAACATCCAAGATTTCTTTGAGTGAGTGCACACACTAAGCAAGTATAGCATGGGGGACATATTTTCTTAAAGTCTAATTTAAAGTAGTTGCTCTTATTCTATTCCTCAGATTTTGGGTTTAATGCCATATGATTTCACTCATATTTGGAATTTAAGAAACAAAGCAAATGAGCAAAGGGGCATACAAAGAGAGAAAAGGCAAACTAAGAAGCAGACTCCTAACAATGGGGGACAAAGTGATGGTTAGCAGAGGGGAGGGAGGGGCTGGGTGAAATAGTTGATGGGATTAAGGAGGACACTTATGGTAGACACCCGTGTTGTTTGGAAGGGTTGAATCACTATATTGCACACATGAAACTAATATTACACTGTATGTTAACTAATTGGAATTTAAATAGAAACTTAACAACAACAACAACAACAAAACCACAAAAAATGTATGATAAAAATAGTGGTAAGAATAAAGAAAATACATAAACCTTGTACTGGTACTACAAGGTTTAAATATGGTAAGAATTTATTTTTAAAAGGTGTGAAAATGGGTTTTTTTTTCCAATAATTCAAAATGCTGTAGATAGGATTTAGGATATTAGTAGTAAATGTAGATGAGGCTTTACTGTATAAAGCAATAAGAGAAGTATGTGGAGCAGTGTGTTCAGACAGGGATCAACTGTATTCATCAATCTTTTCACCCTTCTCTGCATGCAAATGTAATTAATAAATGTAATGTGCACCAGAATAAAGGCATGCCTTTCACACTATAAATATTACATTATCAGTATTCAACAAAGAGAATATAAATATGCCTACTCTTATGTCAGGCATATCCAGGTTGATGTAAAGTGCTTGCCAGAATATGCATCCACTTGAGCATAACTACAGCTGCTGTCACATAATTCATATTCTTAATGCAGGACTTGGCACAGGTAGATTTTTCGTTGAAGGAAGAGGGGGGTCAGGGCTTACATTCTAGGCAACAGCTTTTTGATGAATAGTGTAAAATGAACTACCCTTTGCATTATGGTGCATCATTTAAAAGTCCAGAAATGGACAGGTACCATCATCAGCACATACCGCACTGTAGACGTCTTTTTATTTATTTGGCAACAAGCCCAAATAATAGGAATAATTAATACACACATTTCAGATTCAAGTTAACTTTATGTATCCATATACTGTGGGTGCCTGTGTGTGCATATGTACATGCATAGACATCCACGTGTATTTACATGACTGACACCTTTTGCCTCACATTTAAGATTATAGTTTGGGTAGAAATGTTACAACCCCTATTCTTAGTGGTCTTCCCACAGGCTCTCGGCACTGATAAATTTAATGAAATTTAACACAAGAAAAGCAATCTATATTATAAAACCACCTGTGTACAAGAAGCCAGGAAAGGTTGAAGAATCTCAGAGCTTTAGGAACAGAAAAGATGACCTGAATGCAAAGCATTTCTGAAGTCTCAGCAGAATATGTCTATGGATCGAAGCTTTAGTTTTCCAGCAGTAGTATAAAAGATTTACTCTATCGGTGCCCTTCTCTTTCCATTTTCCTAGCAGGTAAAAGATTCTCTCTACTTTTGCATCTTCTCGTTTTTCAGAGGTGCTGATTATTTTACTCTTAGCATCTACTTTTTCATAACATCAACTTAAATCGCCACACAATGGTGTCTTCTAAATTCATGTGTGCTTTCAATTTCAATTTCTGCTAATGTCTGATTAACTTTGTATTTCTCAATTCATCTTCTTGAGAATGAAAAGCTACTATATTCCAGCTATTTTTTCACAATACACAATATCACAATGACTAAATACCCTCATGCAGCTTGGGTCACCGCCTTCCTGATGTCCAGTCATCTTTAAGAGTGGTATGGGGAGTCCTGAGGCTTGTATGGAAGACCCCATATGAGGATGAGCAGGTGGGTGGGATCCCAGAGAACCCTTTATGGGTGTCAGGATCCAAGATTAGCTTATGAACTAATTCTGTTTTGCTATAATCATATCCTGAATTAATGGTTCCATTTGTCTATATTTACTAACTAAAATGTGGTAACTTGCATGCAAATGCACTTTGAATGTGCCTCCTATGAAATATAGATGCACAGAAAAAAAGAATGTCAAGTCCCTCTACATATTTTATTATGAGATATTCCCTTGTTGGCACGATAACATTTATGGTTCTTATATTAAATATCTGCTAGATGCAATAGAATAGGATGTGTATATATGTATAAAAGAATTAAAAAACAAGCAGTATCTGTTTCATACATTTTTGAGTTTGATATATTTGAATATATATTTGAGGTTTTTTTGTTGTTTTTTTTTTAAGTATCCCCTTCCAATCTCTTGGCTCTTATGAGCCCTTCCCTAATCTCATCTCCTCTCTTTCACCTAAGAGATGAGCAATATCCTGAGTCTTAATATTTAATATTTTCTGGGGTGCCTGGGTAGCTCAGTTGGTTGAGTGTCCAACTTCGGCTCAGGTCATGATCTTGTGGCCCGTGAGTTTGAGCCCTGCGTCTGGTTCTGTGTTGACAGCTCAGAGACTGGAGCCTGCTTCAGATTCTGTGTCTCCCTCTCTCTGTGCCCCTCCCCCACTCATTCCACCTCTCTCTCTCTCTCTCTCTCTCTCAAAAATAAAGATAAAAAAATTAATTTTTCCTACACATTTCTATCATATATGTTTCATATGCAGACATATTATATTATAGAATTGTGTTTTCCATAAATGTTCTTGAACCACACTATGTATATATTTTAATATCTTGCTTTTTGCACTTAACATTATGTGTCTGAGATATATTTACATTATTGCATGTAGTTGTAGTTTACACATTTTCACTGCTGGTACTCCATGAAATGAATAAACCAAAAACTTTATTCTCTTATTATTCTATTGTGTTGTCTTTTTCTCATTGATTTTACAAAGCTTTACAAAGCTCCGTTTGAAATTTTCACTCATCTCACTAATGCCATGTTCATATCATTTTTACTCTTTATTCTCTGTGCTTTATATTGGATAGTTTCTAAGGCATGTTTTCAAATTCATTAATCTTTTTTTTTCAATAACAAATCTGCTCTCAATCTCATGCAGCAAATTTTTCATCCCATACAGTTCAACCTTCATTTGTAGATATCTGATGTAGATCTTTTCTATATTATCCATGTCTGCACTTAATTTTTGAACATATGGAATAGAGTTATAATAACTATTTAATGTCTTTCTCTGTGAATTCTAACATCTGTGTCAGTTTGGGGGTGGTTTGAGATTGATTGATATTTATTCTCATTATGGGTCACATTTTCCAGGTTCTTTGCATGCTGCTTATTTTGTTGTTGTTGTTAGATGCCAGACATTACAAATTTTACTTTATTTGGCTCTGGACATTTTTGTATTCCTAGTTAGTTGTTACTTGGGAACATGATGTTAATCATGTCAAGTAGTACTTTTTCTTTTCTTTTTTTCCTTTTCCTTCTTTTCTTTTTTTTTCTTTTTGTTTTTTTAGTGGGGCCTAAGCAATGCTCAGTCTAAGACTAATTCTTCCCCATCTAGACAAGAACCATTTGTATACTCTATCTAACTATCCAGGAATTCTGAATCCCTCTGGTTTGTAGGGACAAGAACTATCTATGGCCCTGTGTGTTTGGTACTATTGCATCTAATTCTTCTGTGTGGTCTTTTTCCCCCCAGCTTCAAGTAGTTTCTCATTTTTGTTTTTTTTAAATTTTTTTTTCAACGTTTTATTTATTTTTGGGACAGAGAGAGACAGAGCATGAACGGGGGAGGGGCAGAGAGAGAGGGAGACACAGAATCGGAAACAGGCTCCAGGCTCCAAGCCATCAGCCCAGAGCCTGACGCGGGGCTCGAACTCACGGACCGCGAGATCGTGACCTGGCTGAAGTCGGACGCTCAACCGACTGCGCCACCGAGGCGCCCCTAATGTATATATTTTTAATTAAAACGATTTTAGGTTTGTAGAAAAGTTGCAAAGATAATATAGAGTTTCCATATGCCCTTCCTCCAATTTCTCCTACGGTTAACATCTTACATAACAAGGGTATTTGTCAAACTAATAAATTAATATTGGACTATTATTACCCACTAAAAATACTAGATAATATTTAGAGAATACTGGCTCTATTTCATGAATGTCCTTTTGTGTTCCCAGATCCAACTCAAAGTACAGTATTATTTTTAGCATATACATATTTTTAGTGGCTATTCTAAAGTTCGTCTCTGCATATTCCCGTATCTGTGTTCATTTCTCAATCAATTTCTGTTGACTCCTTTTTCTCCTAATGTTAGTTGTAAGGTCCTGTTCCTTCCTAAATCCAATATGTATTTAAATCATAGCTTTCTTTGCAGGTGCTACATTGTAGATTCTGGAATATGTTTCTTTTCTTTAAAGAATGTAGTTGAGTTTTCTTCTATAAAACCATGGATTTACTTGCCTCTCAACTTTGATCTATTCCATGCCTGGCTGTAGGCTTCTTTATTGTGGGTCTAGGGTAGACTTACTTTAGAGTATGTTCCTTATTTTAATGCTCTGGTATTCAATGACACCTTTCTATTCTGGTGATTTGTAATGCTAAATTGTCTTAGTCTTGTATCCCAGCAGAATCTTTGTTTACATACAGATCTTTTCTTCCAGGCCCTGCAGATTCTTTCAAGCACATGCACAGTTTAGTATTTGATCAAAGGTCCTCCATCTTGCCTATTTCTCAAAGCTTCTTCTCTACTTAGCAACCTGCTGTTTGTTAACTTGCCTCACAAATTAAACTTATTTTACTAGCTGTCATCCCTTTTTCCACACCCAGCAAGACCATTTCTTTATATTTGGGCTGAAATACTCTGTGCTGTAGTTTGGAAAATGTCTGTATAAAGAAAGCGTGGGTGACTATGGACCTTACTTCATGGGCTTCCCTTTCTTCAGGGACCACAGCTCTGATTTGTGAAAATCAGATGTCTGAGTTGTGAAAACTATTGCCTTACATAATTTGTCAACTTTTCAGTTGTTTATAACAGAGGATGATTATAACATCTAACACTTTGTTGTGGCCAAAAAGAGAAATACAATTTATAAATTTAAGATAAAATATTTCTTTGGGGAATTACAATTTTAAAATGCCTCAAAGCTAAAGCAAAATTTCTCATTTCCAATTTTTGTTGTGAATGTGTCTATTACTATATTTTTAGTCTTGTAAAATGAGTATATTTTTAGATCCTGAGCTTTTTAACTGCAAAGATTTGTAATTATGACTTATTGAAAGTGTGATAGCTAATTCTCTCTCTGTCTTTAATATATCTTGAATTTTATTCGTTAATACATACATTCATCATTTCAAGCATTCAATAAATGTTCTTGGAATACACTGCATAAATTGTATCGTGTACCAAGAATTCAATAATAAACCAGATCAATATGTTTTTTCCTGTCTAGCTTATATTTCATCAAAAAAAGACAGGAATTGAACAGATATTTATGATAATAACTATGAGAGTACATGATATGAGAATATAATTTTAAATGCTGTTTTTAAATTAAAATGTGGTCAATCTTTTATTTTCCCTCATGCTTAGCATGATATTAGATAACATGGTAGTATTTTTATAATTATTTGCCTTGAATAAACTGAATTCATATTTGCCTGTTTGCTTTGCTGCCACAAAGGGCTTAGGTATATTTATGGACACCTGACTTGAAGGCATATATGAGAATTGGGTTTTTTTAAGGTTTTGGTTTTGATTTATAAGTAATTCTTTCTTTCCCTTTAGAGAGAGAGAGAGAGAGAGAGAGAGAGAGTCACAAGGAGGCTTCAGGCCCACCGTGGAGTCCAATGTAGGGCTTGATACCATGACCCTGCCTGGAATCATGACCTGAGCCAACATCGAAGAGTCAGATGCTCAACCGACACAGCCACTCAGGCACCCCTCTTAAGTAATTCTTTTAGCAATAAATATTAATAGTTATTTTCACCTATATTATCAATTGAAATTTCTGTACAGGCAGATGAAATTAGAGGGAATATATTATACTAAGCTTCAAATTTTTCCATCCCAATAATCATAGAAAAGAAGGTAAAATGGAATTCCATTGATTATGCTCACATTTCACCTACCTTTCTTTTGCTACACTGCTCCCATATGAGCTTAATCTTCCCCAATCTCAGTCTCATTTCATAGAAAGTAGGCTATAAATGACAGATAAATAGAATAAGAAATCAAGTACTTTCCATTTATCATTGTCATCACATCATCATCATCATCATTATTGTCTTCATTTTATGGCATCTAGTGTACATTCAGATTTTACCTATTTTCCTTTCCTTTTAAACATTAGCACAGCAGGGACAGTAGAGACTATTAATTGTACAATATACAGTAGCTTAATTTATTGATGGATTGCTATGTTCCAGGAGAACTATTCTAAAAACTTTGTTTATATGTATTTTATAATTTCATCTTCTGGGCATTCATATGTGTGTAAAGGAACTGAGGTAAAAAGATATCAATTAATTTGCCAAGGACACAGAGGTAATGAGAAGTGAAACGAGGATGTGAAACCAGGCAGTATGATCCAGGAAATACTTTTATCTACTTGCCTTTTCTGCATTGATTTTTTGGACACATGACCACTCTAACACATAAAAGTGCTTTGATGTTGGTTTACTGTTGTAACATATTATAGGCATATTATATAGACCTATTCTTGAGGATGTAAGTAGTTAGCTATGAAATGATAGCAGTGATATTGTGTTTAATGCCAGATTATTAAATATTTCTCATTTAAGTAGAAGATGAGAAAATGAATCTGAAGGATACTTTTTTAAAACCACTGTATTCTAGGGGTGCCTGGGTGGCTCAGTCGGTTGAGCCTCCAACTTCAGCTCAGGTCATCATCTTTCGGTTTGTGAGTTCGAGCCCCATGTCCGACTCTGTGCTGACAGCTTGGATCCTGCTTTGGATTCTGTGTCTCCTCTCTCTTTGCCCCTCCCATGCTCATGCTCTGTCTCTCTCTGTCTCTCAATAATAAATAAACATTAAAACAATTTAAAAAAAAACCACTGTATGTCTCATAAATAATTGTTAGTTTTTATTTAAAAAATAAAATAAAAGGTCATTTCAGTTTACTAACCCAGTGTCTAATTCATTACTAGGGGCAAAGGGTTTATGAAGGTAGAAAATACAATGAAATCACACATGTCTAAGAAATAAAACACCTTATGATAAAAATTGTCACCAAATAAAGCTGAATAAACAAGCATAGCTGAATATCTTCCACTCCCACCTTCAATTTTATGAACAACCGCCACAGAAAGAACCCACTGGTGAC
The DNA here is from genome assembly GCF_027475565.1 of Acinonyx jubatus. Classification (NCBI taxonomy): domain Eukaryota; kingdom Metazoa; phylum Chordata; class Mammalia; order Carnivora; family Felidae; genus Acinonyx; species Acinonyx jubatus. The sequence continues at coordinate 169,753,249 of NC_069381.1, forward strand.
TTTAGTTACTATCAGTTACACCCTATCTTCTAGTTTCCCCAAATAATTTTTAACTTAATATGATATGCTTCCTTTTCCCTATTCATTCTACTCCATTCTACTCCATTGTACTCCATTTTAGTAGGAACCTGAAATATGATGTCTTTTCCAAAAGCTTTTTGAATAATTATTGTACTCATATTTATGATCTTTCAAAAATCTTTCTCAAACCATTAGATAAAACCCTCCACACATATTTAAAATTCTAAAAACAATTAGTAATACTGCACGTTTGTGTATTAGCATCATGTTTATTTGCAAAGCTCTCTCAAAATTGAAAGCTTTCAAAATTCAATCCACATTAAAAGGCATGAATATGTAAGTTAAACATTTGGTAGTAAAATAAATAAAAACATTTACCTAATTTATATTATAAGATTGGTCCATTCAAGAAAATGTTAAAGAATCCTCACTTTTACTGTTACCTGGATCTCCCTTACCTCTCAGCCAAAATATTGAAATCATACTTATCCTTTGAAGCTACAAGAATGGTACAAAATTCAATAATCTCTTTTCAAAACTTTCAGTTAAAAGGTATGTTTTCCATCTGTGATGCCACGCCACTATTTTGACTATTTTCTAATAAAAATGATTATATTCTTCTATATAGTTACTTATGCACATAGCTGCTTCTTCTAGGTAGACTATGGTTGATACGAATGTATTTTATGTATACTGGTATCTATAATTAGACTCTTAGAAATTCTTAACGAAAGGCATTGAATATCATTAAGCATTGAGGTAAGATATATATTACAGCTTTGAATTACATAAAGATATGATTTCATGGAAACTAGGTCAGAAGGAGTTTATGGAGCATTTCCATGAAGTCAGTATTCAAAAGAAATCACTCACACTAGGTACAAAGTAGGTAACAAAGAACTCTATTTTAAAACATGAAAAAGTAAGGCAAGCAAAACTTCCAAAACATGTATGTAATAAAAGTTTGGGTAAAGGAGAATTAATATGTATATATTCTGCCAAATCCACAGATTTATATATGTTTATATATATTTAATATATTTCTATAATATATTCGATATAATTAATATACTTTAATAAGTAATTAATCAATTTAATGTAATTTATAAATCTGATGTGTTTTAAGTGTGTTTATTTATTTTGAGAGACAGAGAGAGCCTGCAGGGGAGGGACAGAGAGAGAGGAAGAGTCGAAATCCCAAACAGGCTCCACACTGCCAGCGTGAAGCCCAGCGCAGGATCTATCTCAGGATAGTTGCTTAACCAACTGAGCCTCCCAGGTGAGCTAGATTTGATACATTTAATATAATTAATAGTTAAATATATATTCTTTAAAACTTTTGGGGCTCCTGGGTGGCTCAGTCGGTTAAGCGTCCGACTTTAGCCCCGGTCACGATCTCGCGGTCCGTGAGTTCGAGCCCCGCGTCAGGCTCTGGGCTGATTGCTGAGAGCCTGGAGCCTGTTTCCGATTCTGTGTCTCCCTCTCTCTCTGCCCCTCCCCCGTTCATGCTCTGTCTCTCTCTGTCCCAAAAATAAATAAATGTTGAAAAAAAAAATTTTTTTACTTTGTTTATTAGATAATATTGTGATTTCTTTTCCTCTTAAGTTTTCAGTATCAAACAGAAAAGGTTAAAACAGACCAAAAAAAACATGATTTTTTTTCTTCAGTCATTTTTATTGTTGGTGTATGTTTAATTGATTGATTTTTAACAAATAAAATGTTGCTCTTAAACATTTCTAATTTTAGCAAAATAACACACTCCATGCTTTTTTTTTTTTTCTTTTTGAGAGCGAGAGAGTGAGAGTGAGAGAAAGGGGCAGAGGGAGAATTCCAAACAGGTTCCCTGCTCAGCATGGAGCCTCATGTGAGGCTCGATCTCATGACTCTGAGATCACAACCTGAGGTGAAATCAGGAGTGGAATCCTCAACTGAGTGAGCCACCCTGATGCCCCATGCATTTTGTACATATAAATCACCACAAATTCCTCAATGATTTGTAGTAATATGTTGAAGAAAATATTTTATGTGTATAACAAATTGTGTTTTTTTACTTCATTATGTTTAAGTTAATAAGAAAATATAAATTATTCAAAATCTTAATTTTAAAAAGTTGAAAAATTGTTTAAAATCTGCAAATATTCCTGATAAAATTTAATATCTATCTTTTATCCTACAATACCAGGTAAAAAATCAGAAGTTTTATGTCAACCATTTATTATCTACATTACCACACTGTTCCTTATCTCTTCACCTATAATAATAAAATAAATAGAAATTACAAATATAGAAAGAAATAAAAAGATAAAATTTTCCTAACTTCCTAACTGCCTAATATAGATTTGAAAGAAATATTGTATCTGAGAGTGATGATTAATCTATAAACAAAATGCACACATAAATTTTAACTTTTAATTTTTTACTGCATTAAATGAGTGTATATAAAAAGCTACTTTCTATTTGTTGACTTTGTTCATTGTTACAATTTTTCTTTCACTCTTGTTCTGCTTTTTGTGCTTAATTGGGCATTTATATATTTCCGGTTTGTCTCCTTTCTTAGAATATCCATTATATTTATTACTTAACCCCTTTTAGTGATTGCCTTAGAATATACACTTACAACTAATCTAAGTCCACTTTCAAATAACACTGACCCCCTTCATGAGTAGTGTGATGTACCTTTTAATGACAAAAGACTTCTAATTCTTCTCTCTGGTCCCCTAGAGCATTGCTGTCATTCTGTTTCTTTATCAGCACACATAAGTGTACATATATATTTGAATACACTGTTACTATCATCTTGAACAAATTATCTGTTGGGTCAGCCAAGAAAAAGAAAAATAATTTTTCTTTCATTTTCATTTATGTCTTTTCTGATGCTCTTCCTTTCTTTATGTAGATTCAAGTTTCTGACCTATAAAAACTTATCTCTCTAAAGAATTTCTTTTAACGCTTCTTACAAGGCAGACTTACTTGTAACGAATTCCTTCAATTCTATTCTCTGAGAAAGTCTTTATTTTCTCTTCACAGATGAAGGATAAATTTACAAGGTTTCAGAATTCTAGGCAGTAGTTTTGTTTTTTTTCCCCTCTCTCAGTACTTTAAAATCTTCATTCCACTCTCTTGCTTGCATGATTTCTAAAGAGAAGTAAAATATAATTCTTATCTTTGCTCATCAATAGCAGGTATTTTATTCTCCTTAAAGATTTTTTCTTTATCTTTAATTTTCTGAAGTGCAAATATGACATTTCTAGGTGTAATTGTGTGTGTGTGTGTGTGTGTGTTCATGTGAGTGTGCATGTGTGTGTTTAGTTTAGTGTTCTCTAATTTTCCAGGACCTACGGTTTGGTGTCTGACATTAATTTGGAGGAATTCTTTGGCATTACCATTTTAAATACTGCTTCTGTCCATTTCTCTCTTTTTCCTAGTTTTGGTATCTCCATTACACGTATGTTCTACTTTTTGTTGTCCCACAGTTCTTGAATATTCTATTTTGTATTTTCAGTCTTTTTTTTTTTTTTCTTTCCAGTTTTGGAAGTTTCTATTGTTATAGTCTCAAGTTCAAAGTTTCTTTCCTCAGCCACATACAGTTTACTAATGAGCCATCAAGGGCATTCTTCAATCTGTTTCAGTGTTTTTGATCTCTAGTATTTTTTAAATCAGGATTTCTATCTCTCTGCTTGCATTATCTATTTATTCTTGCATGCTGTATACTTTTTTTCCATTAAAACCCTTAACATATTATTCATAGTTTTTTTTTTTAATTCTTGGTCTGATAATTCCAACATCTCTATGATATTTGACTCTGGTGGTTTGGATACCTCTTCAGTCACTTCAAACTGTGTTTCTTAATTTTTAGTGTTTCCTGTATATTCTTGCTGAAAAGTAGACATTGTGTACTGAGTAAGTGGTAAATAGGCCTTTAGTAATGTAGTGGTAAAGTGTAGGAAGAGGGACACATTCTATTGTAAGGTTAGGTCTTAGTCTTTTGGTGAGCCTGTGCCCCAGGATTTAGTTTCTGGTGAGGACTCTCTTCATGGCTTGTGTATGATCACCTTTTGATGTGTCCTCACATAATCCTTGCATGCTTGCAGAGAAAGAGCTCTCTCTCGAATCTTTTTTTATAAGGACACTAATCCTATTCAATTAGGACCCCATCATTATGACTTCCTTTAACCCTACCTCCTTTGAGGACCCCTTTCCAATTGCTGTCATATTGGAGGTTAGAGCTTCATTTCTGAATTTGGGGAGGATACAGTCAATCCATAGCACAAGGCATCCATGAATCTAAAGGGACACCCATATTGCTGAGCACTTACAAATATCATAGCTTCCTCCTCTTTCAGACATGTTAGTCTGTTCCTCTTGCAAAATTAGTAAACTGTGTATCCCTTTCTACATCTTACAAAGAAATAGCTACTTTCATAAAAAATCTTCTGTCCAAAATTAATGGCATATTTCTACCTTAACTTGAAGTCACATAGGTAAATCCTGGGAATTTCAGGCAACATATTGTCATGGAGGAGAAAATAATGTTTGGCAAGATTTTCTCTAAGCCATACTTGGTAAGAAATAGCTTAATCCTCCTCGGTATGATATATACAATTTACTCTTACTACTATTTTGACTCTGTCTTGGTTTTTATACAACATAATATTTAAATCTTACAGACAGATAGGTAAAATACTAATGTTATAATAACGCAATCACAAAAAAGAAAAAATGGCCTGAACAAAATTGAAAAAGCTATAGCCCTCATGAAATTTTAAATATATTCTTTGAGACTATACTTTGTTTTTATTTGTAGTTAAATTTTAAATATGCAGAACTAGTAATGCGCAACATCAAATTTTATAGATTTGTTTTACCCAACTTCACTATGATCTAATTACCAAAGGAGGCGTAACTACTGTAGAAGTATAACAAAGGGAAGGAATTCATAATATAACAAATTACTTTCAAGACTGTGTAAATCAATCATGATTTTTCATGTACTATTTATTTTTCTCTTTTTTGTGTGTGAAATGCTAATAAAATATTTTATGTCTGTAAATAAATGTTATTTTTGTATCCCTCTAGGTTTATATTGATCCATGCCAGGGACAAATTAAAATGCTACCATGACCTGACTAAATTTCATTGCATTTGCCTTCGATTTACATAGACTCACATAAGTTCAGTATTCAGTACACAATTCAAAATTACTTAAACCTAATATTTCATAATATATATTTTATTACCCCAAATCAAGAAAAAAAGAATTCTTTCTAGGCAGGCAAAGTGAACAGTAATCTATTTAAAACTTATGACTCATGTCTACTATATCCTTAGCAAATTTATAACATCTGTGCTTTTAGTATTTAGCAAAGTCCTCAGATGATTCCAATGAACCTAAATGTTGTAACCATTGGCATTTGTCTCATTTATTCCTATTCAAAAAATTTGTAGTGTTTTGAAGAAAATTAATCTTAGTAACAGACCATAATAAACTTCGCTTTTAAATAATTAAAATTTAATAGTAAAAATCTTGATGTAGAAACTGTTTATGTGATGGTTTTTCTTTTCCTTTACTTTTAGAAAAAATTTTATTTACACCAGAGCAAAACTGATACATTATTGTGAACTATATTATCAAAGAACAACTTGGCCATCTGGTTTTCTAGCAGATGGTAAATATTTAATAAGGGAATGCCCCATACAGTCTCTAGTTATTAAATATAAGCCATTAAAATTTTTTAATATCCTCCCTGCTTATTCTCAGTGTTAGTGTCTAGGCAGTGTGCTGTGACACAGACAAAAATTTTTAATACTATTATTTGCATGTAAAAATCAGGAAGATATATTCCAGAGTCAGATAATTTCATTAGCTAAACAAGATGTAAAATGCACAGTGACTTGACTGGGGAATTAGATTATTTTTCTTTGCATGTCAAAAACTTGTTCAAATGTGACCCATTAGTTAAAATGAACATGGCTAAATTCCAAATTATTTTTTTTCTCTACTGTCAGCTAATCTGCAACATGCTGACAATGGAGTGGCCCATTTTTAGAATGCCCTATCCTTGTGAATAATAATAAATCATTGTGAGATTTTTCTTAAGGAAAAAAAAAAGATGTATTTCAGCATTTAAATCTCCAATTAAGATACCATGGTTTATCTTACTTTTAAGTTCCATTAGGAACGCTATGGTTTATCTTAGTTCCATCCTAATAAAGAATTGATAAATGCTGATGAAACAAGACTTGACCACACTACCAATTGTGCTGGATCACCAGAAATAAGATTTTCCCAAGTGTAAAACATCCATAGCAGAGACAGATTTCTGTCTAGTCTCAAAGATTTAGTATGTATGCGAATTCAACATTATTAAAATATTCTTAACTACCAGGAGCACTGCAGGTGTGATAAACAATGGCCAATAAAAACAATGATAGGGTAACAAATTGGTGGTTTCAAGTATATTGGACAAAAATATTAGAGGAACATGACAAGATCCAGTTAAGACTTAGCCTAATGACCAGCCGTGGCATCTTCATGAAACATTGCAAGTGAATGTTTCCTTAGGTAGAAAATAATAGCAAAATGAGATGATGTTTTTATGGCTTATTTCATTGATTCAACAAGTTTTTTTTATTACCTTTCTATTTGTTGAAATATATTTGACTTATTGTGTAAACTTAAGATGTACAACATGTTGATTTGATACATTTATGTATTATAATATGATTGCCATTGTAGCAATAGCACCCCAATCATTTGAGATCATTATAATTTCTATATTCAACAAGTATTTTTTAATTGGTTGTGTCTATCAGGAAGAAATATGGTGTTTGTAGTACAAATTTCCCTAGGAAAATGCTATAAAATTGCTTTATCATAGCCAAAAAATAAGATTATTTTTTGCTGTAGATAGTAATTGGCTTTATGCTAATGTGCCTTGTAACGCTTCTTACCTAGGAAAAGTGTGTTCTTTAAAAAATTTAAGTTTATTTATTTATTTTGAGAGAGAGAGAGAGAGAGAGCGGGAGAGAGAGAGAATCCCAAACAGGCTCCACTCTGCCAGCCTAGAGGCCAACACTGGGCTTTATCTTGTGAACTGTGAGGTTGTGACCTGAGCCCAAAACAAGAGTTAGATGCTTAACCTACCGAACCACCCTAGCACCCTTAAAAATATTTTTAATGCTTCTAATTCAGAGTTATAATCCATGGAAACTGTGGAGTTTTTCAGCACAAGACCTTCAGATTTTAATTTTCTTCAATAGGACATATCTGGAACTGTGCCTTACCTCATATCTTCCATTCTCATCTTATAACCTGGCAATTCTGGGCATGTATACACCATATCCATTTCCTTTTTAATTTAATAAATAGTGCTCAGGAAAGCATGCACCCAATGAAAGTGTTTACTTTTTATATAAGTATAATTTATTTTAAGCAATTATATTTAATAACATAGAATTAGTATTTTATGACTTTCTTTGTATTTCAGAAGTGCCATTTCAAATGAATTAAATTCCCCTTTGCAAGTATAGACTTCTTTGACTTACTGTGGGGCTGTGTCCTGACAAACCCATTATAAGTTGAAAATACCGAAAATTGAAAATACGTTCAATACACTTAACTTGGCAAACATCTTAGCTTAGCCTTGCCTACCTTAAAAGTACTCAGAACACTTACATTAGCTTCCAGTTGGATCAAATCCTCTAATAGAAAGCCTATTTTATATTAAAGTATTGAATATACCATAAAATGTATTGAATACCCTACTGAGAGTGAAAAACAGAATGGTTGTAGGGGAACAAAATGGTTGTCAGTGGATTGTTTACACTGGTGATTGTGTAGCTAACTGTGAGCCACAGTACTGATGGTGCCCAGCATCACTAGAGAATAAACTACCAACTCACTAGCCAGGGAAAAGATAAAAATTCAAAACTCAAAGTACTCAAAGTACAGTTTCTACTGAATGCATACTGCTTTTGCACCACTGTAAAGTCAAAAAATTGTGTATTGAACCCTCATAAGTCAGGGACCATCTGTAATGGCATACTCATTTTAAACTCTTATAATGATGGATTGTTTGCATAGCACAGAGTGATCAATCAAACTAATTTTTTAGGTCTTAGGAATTGACATTTAAAACTTAGATGTATCATGTTTTCATAAGTTTTATTTATTGTGAGTAACAAGTAGAGTTCAGAGTCGAAGTACTTTTGATTGGTGGGAATTTTATAAGAGTAACCCTTTATAGAAGACCATTCTTAGTTTTGCCTATCTCTCCATTAAAAATGAAGTCCCCAGTATCCTAAATTTTCAACATACCATAAGAAGTTAATTCACTATTTTCTTCTTTTAACTTCTCTTTTTTTTGTTATATAAATAGGATGGCAAAGTAATATGTGAATAATAAGTAAAATATAACCTACAGGTAACCTGCTTTGAGCAATTCAACATCAACTCTCAAATCCTAGGTCCTCATTACATCAACAAACTGAATTTTAAAACTTTATTGTTCTGTTGGATTTTACTTAAAAAACAACAGCTTGAATTGGCAATTTTTAATATTTCAATAAAATTTAATGTTAACAATAAAATAAAACATTTTAAATATTTACAATAAAACAACTTACAAATAAAAGTGATATAAAGCTGTTGTAATAATTATGATAGTACACCAATATCACTGGGATTGAATATGATTTAGGGATTGCTTGTTGAAAAAACAAAAGGAACATCTTTGGATGCCTGGTATTTGAATTTGTTTCCTAGGACCACTTCTTTCCACCTTTTGTGTGCAGAAACAAACACCCCAGCCTACCACATGACTGGTTACTTAGGTATGCAGCATCCATAGCTCATCTTCCATATCCATTTTCTTTGTATCCTGAAGAAAAACCTCATCAATTTTAACTTATTTGAGGGACCCCATGTTTGCATTGCTCTCTAACATTTATATATTTAAATTAGATAAAAGTCATGTTTTGTAAATTTACTTAAAAATATTATCTTTATCCAAATGATATTTCTAATAAGAAAGGGTGTTTAAGTTTAAAATATGTCCAAATACGAAACATCTGGAATCTATGCCAAAATTAATGACATTGACCCCAAAGAATATTTATTTGGGCCTAATAGATTTAACCATTTCAAAAGATAAGGTAAGAGATTGGTATTTTATATGCTCAAATTCAAGGCGCAGTTGTTATTTTTCTAAGATCTCTAAAAAAGAATGAACAAGACAATTTGCCAGAATATCTTGTAAAGTAGCAGTAAGTTTCAGCTTGTTGCAACCCTGTCTTTCTCGAAGCAGCAATGGGCCTTATTTCAGTACATTCGAAGAAGAGCACTGGGAATGACAAAAAAGCAGAAATGTTGTAAGAAATATAAAGCAACGGGGCGCCTGGGTGGCGCAGTCGGTTAAGCGTCCGACTTCAGCCAGGTCACGATCTCGCGGTCCGTGAGTTCGGCTCTGGGCTGATGGCTCGGAGCCTGGAGCCTGTTTCCGATTCTGTGTCTCCCTCTCTCTCTGCTCCTCCCCCGTTCATGCTCTGTCTCTCTCTGTCCCAAAAATAAATAAACGTTGAAAAAAAAATTAAAAAAAATAAAAAAAAAGAAATATAAAGCAAGATGTGGGGGAATTTATCATTTTTCTGTTTTAAAACAATATAAAAAGGTGATATTCACAGATTCTATATAGTTTGTTAATTGTACTGAGATAACAGAAAACGGAATGAAAATATACTAAAAAGCAAACTTATTGTCTCTTGATCTCTTTGGTTTATTTAATCTTGGAGTGTAAGAGATGGGTTGTCATGTAAATGAGTGTCAGAAAAATGACAAAGCAGCATATTTTTCACAAATACATATTGGAAGAAGACCAGAGAATTTGTCTCTTTTCACATAATTTTAATGTTCATCTATATGTATCATTTTTAACCTACAGTGCATAAGTTATTATATAGAACAATTGGAAGCTGTGGAGTGAACACAGAGGAGATGAATGAAAAGCTGTTAAAAGGGAATGTCTTGAATTACAAGGGGAGAGAAAGGCAAAAAGAAAAAATGGGAAAAGTAAAAAAAAAAAAAAAGCTTTGTAAGAAAATTCATTTTGCAAAAATTTTACAAACTGAAAGAGAAAGGATTGGAAATTTGATTAAGACTAGAAAGTTTTAGAGGAAAAAAAAAGAGCTCTTAAAAAATAATGTTGTTTAATGGTAAGTGAGGGATATGACATAGAACTAATGAATTAGACCACTGATTTTAGTACGGACTTCATTAAATATGTTTTGCATTGAGTTGTTATTGACAATCTAGGAAATGAGAACTGATGTAAAGAGCTAATACTACAGCTAATAAAGAAGGGAGAAAATCTTTTCATCTATGAACAGGTAAAAAATGCCATAGAAAGATGCATTCATAGTTTTCCTACAAATTGTTTTAAAATGGTTTATAGTTTCTTAGGAAAAATATGCTTTTGAGGTTATCCCCTAAAAAGAGTCCAACAAGATTTCCAAAAGCAATTCAAATATTAATATAAGAATTTGAAACATGGTTATAGTGGCTGCAGACTGATTTTCAAAGTGGTTGTCTTCTGTATAGGTGTGTTGGGGCTTTCTCTAATTCATTCATCATGGTAGATATATGGGAGCTTTTTATAAATAATCTTGGATCTGACCAACTATCAGTTCATGAGCTTAATATATAACAACTTGAGATCCATGGTTTTGTTAAATCAGTACATGTGCTCACATAAGAAAGAATAATTCCTAAGGCAACTTACCAAAAATCAGGAAGACAACACATATCCAGTTACTTCATGTAAATGGGTTATTTGATGCTATAAAGAATGTCAGCAAGCACTCAATAACATAAATATTACATTACATTACACAGTCACATAAATATTAAAGCTGGTAAACATATGAACCAATATTATATGCAAAAAAATAATAAGTATTGTCATTGATAGATGAAATAGAAACACCTTTCAAATGGGAAAAATGAGGGGTGCCTGGGTGGCTCAGTCGGTTAAGCGTCCGACTTCGGCTCAGGTCATGATCTCAAGGTTCGTGAGTTTGAGTCCCGCATCGGGCTCTGTGCTAACAGCTCAGAGCCTGGAGCTTGTTTCAGATTCTGTGTCTCCTTCTCTCTCTGCCCCTGCTCTGCTCACACTCTGGAACTGAGTCATGAGTCTCTGTCTCTCAAAAAAAAGTGAATAAACATTTAAAAAATAAAAAAATAAAATAAAATGGGAAAAATGATAAAAAATAAAAATTTTTACTCTTCATTTTAATATGAGCATGAGAAAGATCTTTTGGTCTATAACAATGATCATATTCATTCACTGACAGGTAAATGTTACACCAAAAAAATACCAGCATAGATTATTATTTTTGATACATAAAATAGATTCCTTTAATGTCCAAGCACAAGCACCATATGCACTAACTATGAATAAATAAATCAAGCTTAATACATACTCTGGAGCAATTTAATTCTACAACAGATACCAAACTAAAGAGGACTGTGGTATCAGAAAGACACAGCTATGACAAATCCTCTGTTGAAGCTTCAGGCTCAGTTCCTCGTTTCAATAACAGGCAAACCTCTTTTTATTGCCCTTTTCTTTACTGCACTTCACAGATATTGAGTTTTTAGAAATTGAAGGTTTGTGGCTACTTTACATGAGAGCAAGTCTTTTCCAACAGCATTTGCTCACTGCATGTCTCTTTGTCACAGTTTGGTAATTCTCACAGTATTTCAAACTTTTTCATTATTCTTATCGTATTGGTTATGGTGATCTGTGATAGTGATTCTGACTCACATAAAGCTCAGATGGTGATTAGTATTTTTTGACAATAAAATAATTTTTAAATTAAGTATGTACATTTTAGACATGCTATTGCATATTTAATAGATGACATTATAGTATAAACATACTTTTAAACAATTTTTTAATGTTTATTTATTTATTTGTTTATTTATTATTTATTTATTTATTTATAACGCATATTTGAGCCTCAGATCATCTGGGGCTTCTGGAACCTAAAGGTATAATAGTTAGTGCCATAGCAGTGCTCCAGGCAATGGTAAAGGGAAAAGGAAATGTTCTCTAATTGGGAAATTTAAAAAAGAAAGCAAGAGAGACAGGGAGAAAGAAGAAAGAAAGAAAGAAAGAAAGAAAGAAAGAAAGAAAGAAAGAAAGAAAGAAAGAAAGAAAAGAAAGGAAGGAGGGAAGTAAGGAAGGAAGGAAAGAAGGGAGGGAGGAAGAAGGAAAGAAAGGGAAAAACTTTCATCCTAGGCCAGGATTTTCAAGAACAATTCATGTTATGCAGATGAGAAGCACCTTAACAAAAAGGTGTAAAAATGATGTGTAAAAGCAAGGAGTAAAAACAGTGTACCATATGTAAAAGCAAGCAGAATCAAAAGCTTATAAAGAACAAAATAATACTAGAAAGTAAAATAAAATAGAATCCCACAAAGATTCCAGATCTGAAATTACAAGGCATATATTATAAAAGCAATTTTAATTATTAAAAAAAATTAAAGATAGGGGCTCCTGGGTGGCTCAGTTGTATAAGTGTCTGACTTCAGCTCAGGTTATAATCTCTTCATGATTTCAAGCCCTAAATCAGTCTCTCTATTATCAGTGCTGAGCCTGCTTCAGATCCTCTGTCTCCCTCTGTCTCTGCCGCTCCCCTGATCATTCTCTCTCTCTTTCTTTCAAAAATAAAGACCTACCAATTAAAAAAAAATTAAAGGTAAACTTTAAGATGTTTTTAGGTATCAGGTGCAATGAAATTTAACCTATCAGATTTGAAAACAAAACACATTTGAAAAAGCAGCAAATAAAATTTTTAAGTAATAGAGGAACCTGAGCAGCTCGGGTGGTTAAGCATCCGACTATTCATTTCAGCTCAGGTCATGATCTCATTTTGTGAGTTCGAACCCTGCGTTGGACTCTGTGCTGACAGTGAGAAGCCACTTGAATTCTGTTTTCCTCTTTCTCTGCCCCTCTCCCATTCTCCCTCTCTCATTTCTCAAAAATAAATAAATAAACATTTAAAAAAAACTTTTCTTCTTGTTTTAATTTTGTCATTACTCTGTACCATTTAAAAAAGTTTTCTTAAATTATAAGTATAGTACAGGCACACCTCAGAGATACTGCAGATTCAGTTCCAGACTACTTCAATAAAGTGAATATTGATATAAAGAGAGCCAAATGAATTACTTTAATTTTTTAGTATATACAAAAGTACGTAGGGGCTCCTGGGTGGTTCAGCTGGTTAAGCTCTGACTTCGGCTCAGGTCATGATCTCCTGGTTCATGAGTCTGAGCCCCGTATCTGGCTCTGTGCTGACAGCTCAGACCTGGAACCTGCTTCTGATTCTGTGTCTCCCTCTCTCTGACCCTCCCCCATTCATGCTCTCTCTCTCTGTCTCAAAAATAAATAAACGTTAAAAAAAAGCCCATTTGACTATATTTTCATTTCTATCATTTGTACAGATATCAGTCTTAAATGATCCTAATCACTCTCTAAAGACATCACCTTCCTTATCTATGGCTACTAATTGGTTGCTGAAAGATGTAGATTTTTTTTTATGCAAAGCCACAATTTACACCATAACTGTCTGATTCTATTTTCCATGATTCTACTATCCAAACTGTATAGATATGACCTGTTTGATTCCTAATTCTATGTCATTTTTGATATTTTTCTCCCATAATTTGATTACATATTTCTATTGATACAGTCACCTATTGTTAGACTGGAAATTTACTTTCTATATGCACCTTGAACTAATGATTCAACTCTCAGTGATTTGACCTTCCTCTGAAGTCATACTTTTTTTTTTTTAATTTAGATTTTAGTTAGTTAACATGCAGTGCAATATTGGTTTCGGGAGAGAAACTCAGATTCATCACTGAAATACGACACTCAATGCTCATCACAAGTGCCCTCCTTAGTAACCATCACCCACCTAGCCCATCTCCCACCCACCTCCTTCCCCCTCTGTCAACCCATAGTCTATTCTTTACCATTAAGAGGCTCTTGTGGTTTGTTTCCCTCTCTACTCTCCCCCCCCCCACTTCCCATAGGTTCATCTGTTTTGTTTCTCAAATTCCACATATGAGTGAAATCATATAGTATTTGTCTTTCTCTAATTGACTTAGCTTAGTATAATATATTCTAGCTCCATCCTTGTCATTTCAAATGGCAAGATTTCATTCTTTTTGATGGTGGGGTAATATTCCATTGTATGTATATACCACATATTCTTTATCCATTCATCAGTTGGTGGACATTTGACCTCTCTCCATAGTTTGGTTATTGTTGATAATGCTTCAATAAACACGGGGTGCATGTACGCCTTCAAATCTGTATTTTTGTATCCTTTGGGTATATACCTAAATGCACAGTTGCTGGATCATAAGGTAGTCCTAGTTTTAGTTTCTTGAAGAACCTCCACACTGTTTTCCAGAGTGGCTGCACCAGTTTCCATTCCCACCAACAGTGCAAGAGGGTTCCCCTTTCTGGGTATCCTCACCAACATCTGATGTTTCTTGTGTTGTTAATTTTAACCATTCTGACGAATGTGAGGTAGTATCTTATTGTGGTTTTGATTCGGATTTCCCTGATGTGTGATGTTGAGCATCTTTTCATGTGTCTGTCAGCCATCTGGATGTTTTCTTTGGCAAAGTGTCTATTCATGTCTTCTACACATTACTTAACTGGGGTGTTTGGTTTTTGGGTGTTGAGTTTGATAAATTTTTTATAGATTTTTTTTAGATTTAAATTTTTTATAGATTTTGCATACTAACCCTTTATCAGACATATTGTTTGCAAATACCTTCCCTCATTCTGTAGGCTGCCTTTTAGTTTTGTTGATTGTTTCCTTCATTGTGTAGAAGCTTTTTATCTTGATGAAGCACCAATGGTTCATGTTTGCTTTTGTTTCCCTTGCCTTCAGAATATGTCTAGTAAGAAGTTGCTGTGGCTGAGGTCGAAGAGGTTACTGACTGTGTTCTCCTCTAGGATTTTGATGGTTTCTTGTCTCACATTTAGGTCTTTCATCCACTTTGAATTTATTTTTTTTGTGTATGGTACAAGAAAGCAGCCCAGTTTGATTCTTCTGCATGTCACCATCCATTTTTCCCAACACAATTTGTTGAGTAGACTCCCTTTTTCAAACCCAATATTCTTTCCTGCTTTGTTGAAGATGAGTTGACCATATAGCTATGGGTTCATTTCTGGATTTTCTGTTCTGTTTCATTGATCTATGTGTGTGTTTTTGTTACAGTACCATACAGTCTTGATGACTACAGCTTTATTATATAGCTTAAAATCTAGGATCATGATGTCTCCAGCTTGTTTTTTCTTTTTTTCAGAACTGCTGTGGCTATTTGGGGTCTTTTCCAGCTTCATAGAAATTTTAGGATTGTTTATTCTAGACCTGGTGGTATTTTGATAGGGATTGCATTAAATATGTAGATTGCTTTGGGTAGTGTAGACATTTTAACAATGTTCTTCCAATCCATGAGCATGGAATGTTTTTCATTTCTTTGTGTCCTTTTCAATTTCTTTCATAAGTGTTCTATAGTTTGCAGAGTATAGGTCTTTTACCTTTTTAGCTAAGTTTATTTCTATGTATCTAATTATTTTGGGTGAAATTGTAAATGGGATCATTTCACTGATTTCTTTTCCTGTTGCTTTGTTATTGGTATATAGGAATGCAAAAGATTGGTATATAGAAATGCAACTTTGTTGAATTCATGCATTAGTTCTTGCAATTTTTTGGTGGAGTCTTTCAGGTTTTCTACATACATAATTATATCATCTGCAAATAGTGAAAGTTTGATTCTTCCTTGCCAATGTGGATGCATTTTATTTACTTTTGTTGTCTGATTGCTGAGGCTAACACTTCCAGTATTATGTTAAATAGTAATGGTGAGAATGGGCATCCTTGTCTTATTCCTGACCATAGGGGAAAGGATCTCAGTTTTTCCCCATTGAGGATGATATTCATTGTGGGTCTTTAGTATATGGCCTTTATGATGTTGAGGTATCTCTACTTTGTTGAGGGTTTTTATCAAGAATGGATGCTATATTTTGTCAAATGATTTTTCTGCATCTATTGACAAGATCATAAGGTTCTTAGCCTTTCTTTTATTACTGTGGTTATCACGTTGATTGATTTGCGACTATTGAACCATGAACCAACCCTGCAGCCCAGGAATAAATCCCATTTGACCATGGTGAATAATTATTTTAATTTACTGTTGAATTCTGTTTGCTAATACCATGTTGAGAATTTTTGCATCTATGTTCATCAGGGATAATGGCCTGGAATTTTCCTTATAAGTCAGGTCTTTGTCTGGTTTTGGAATCAAGGTAATGCTAGCTTCATAGAATGAATTTGGAAGTTCTATTTAAATGTTTTTGGAAAAGTTTGGGAAGAATAGGTAATAAATCTTTAAACATCTGGTAGAACATCCCTGGGAAGCCATATGACCCAGGACTCTAGGTTTTTGGGGTGTTTTTGTATTACTGGTTCAATTTCTTCTCTTGTTATAGGTCTGCTCAAATTTTCTATTTCTTCTTGTTTCAGTTTTGGTAGCTGATGAGTTTTTAGAAATTTGTCCATTTCTTCCAGATTGCACAGTTTGTTGGCATATAATTTTTCATACTATTCTCTTATAATTGTTTGTATTTATGTGGTGTTGGTTATGATGTTTCCTCTTTCATTCATAATTTTATCTCTTTGGGTTCTTTCTCTTTTCTTTTTGATAAGTCTGGTTACGGTTGATTCTTTCAAAGAATCAGCTCTTAGTTTTGTTAATCTGTTCTGCTATTTTCTTGTTTGTTTGTTTGTTTCTATATCATTTATTTCTGCTCTAATATTCATTATTTCCCTTCTTCTGCTGGCTTTAGGCTTTATTTGTTGTTCCTTTTCTAGCTCCTTTAGGGTAAGGTTAGGTTCTGTATTTGGGAACTTTCTTGCTTCTTGAGATAGGCCTGACTTGCAATAAATACACTTCCCTCTTAGGACTGCCTTTGCTGCATCCAAAGGTTTTGGATTGCCGTGTTTTCATTTTTATTGGCTTCCATCTATTTTTTTAAATTTCTTCTTTAATTTCCTGTTTAACCCATTCATTCTTTAGTAGGATGTTTGTTAACCTCCATGTATGAGGGCTTTCCAATTTTTTTTCTTGAGATTGACTTCAAGTTTCATAGCATTGTGATCTGAAAATATGTATGGTATGATCTCAATCTTTCCGTATGTGTTGGGTGATTTGAGACCCAGTATGTTATCTATTCTGGAGAATGTTCCATGTGCTCTTGAAGAGAATGTGTATTCCGCTTCTTTAGATGAAACGTTCTTAAAATATCTGTTAAGTCCATCTGGTCCAATGTGTCATTCAAAGCCATTGTTTCCCTGATTTTTTGCTGAGGTGATCTGTCCATTGGTGTAAGTGAGGTGTTAAAGTCCCCTACTCTTACTGTGCTGTTATCAGTGAGTTTCTTTATGTTTGTAATTAATTGATTTATATATTTGGGTTCTTCTAAGTTGGGGGCCTAAATATAATTGTTCTCTCTTCTTGATGGATAGACTCCTTAATTATGATATAATGTCTTTCTTCATCTCTTGTTACAGTCTTTGTTTTATTTTAATTTTTTTAAACATCTATTTTGAGAAAGAGAGAGGGAGCACAAACAAGGGTGGGGATGAGAGAGAGAATTCCAAGAAGATTTGCACTGTCAGTGAGGAGCCTGACATGGGGCTCAATCTCATGAACTGTGAGATCCTCACCTGATCCAAAATCAAGAGTCTGACACCCAACCTACTGAGCTACTCAAGGTGCCCTACAGTCTTTCTTTTAAAATCCAGTTTGACTGGTAGTAGCATGGCTACTCCAGCTTTCTTTTGACATCCATTAGCATGATAGATGGTTCTCCATCACCTCACTTTCAGTCTGCAGGTGTCTTTAGGTCTAAAATGAGTCTCTTGTAGGCAGCATATAGATGGATCTTGCTTTCTTATCCATTCTGACATCCTATGTCTTTTGATTGGAGCATTTAGTCCATTTACATTCAGAGTAATTACTGAAAGATATGAATTTAGTGCCATTGTGCTACCTATGGAGTTGGTGTTTCTAGTCTTTGTTTTTTTAGTCATTTTTCCCCCCTCAGAGTCCCCTTAAAATTCTTGTAGGGCTGGTTTATTGGTCACAAACTCCTTTAGTTTTTGTTTGTCTGGGAAACTCTTTATCTCTCCTTCTATCTTGAATGACAGCCTTGTTGTATAGAGTATTCATGGCTGCAAATTTTCTCCATTCAGCAAGTTGAATATATCCTGACATTCCTCTCTAGCCTGGAAGTTTCTGTAAACAGATCTGCTGTGAACCTGATCTGTCTTCCCTTGTAGATTAAGGATTTTTTTTTCCCTTGTTGCTTTCAGGATGCTTTACTTGTCTGTATATTTTGTAAACTTGAATATGATATGTCTTGGAGATGGCCAGCTTTTGGTGAACTTAATGGGAGTTCTCTGTGCTTCTTGGATTTTGATGTCTCTGTCCTTCCCCTGATTAGGGATGTTTTTGGCTATAATTTGCTCACATAAAGCCTCTGCCTCTTTTTCTCTCTCTTTATCTTCTGGGACTCCTATGATAAGAATGTTATTATGTTTTAATAAGTCTCTGAGTTCCCCAAGTCTGCCTTCTTTATTGTTTACCTTTGTTTCCTTCTTTTCAGCTTCATTATTTTCCATAATTTTATTTTCTATATAACTCATTCACTCCTCTGCCTTGTCCTCACCCGCATTTTTAGGCCTCCATTTGGGTTTGCATCTAGTTATAACATTTTTAATTTTCCTCTGACTAGCTTTTATTTCTTTTATATCTGCAGAAAGGGATTTTCTGGTGTCTTCTATGATGTTTTTCAAGTCCAATTTGTATCCTTATAATTGTTGTTTTAAATTCTAATTCAGACATCTTATAGCTAGCTGCATTGACTAAATCCTTGGCTCTCATTTCTTCCTGTTCTTACTTTTGAGGTGAATTCTATTAATAGAATTAAATAGAAATTTTAAAAGTTTTAAGAAGTCAATTAAAGGGAGCTAGATTCTAGGTGTGTTTTGGTCTGCTTGTTAAGAGAAGCTTTATAGAAAAAAGAGAAAGGAGAAAAAAAGAGAAAAAAATAAAAAATAAAAAATAAATTTTTAAAAAATAGGGACACTTGGGTGGCTCAGTTTATTAAGCCTCCAACTATTGTTTTTGACTCAGGTCATGATCTCACAGTTTGTGAGTTTGAGCCCCACATCGGGCTTTACGCTGACAGTGTGGAGTCTGGTTGAAATTCTCTGTCTCTCTCTTTCTCTCTGCCCCTCCCCTGTTCACTCTCTCTCTCTCTCTCTCAAAATAAGCAAACATAAAATAAAATAAAATAAAATAAAATAAAATAAAATAAAATAAAAATACTAAAATAAAAAATAAAATAAAATAAAAAATTGCACGTTCTGTATCTTAGAACAAAAGAAAATAAAAACAACAATAAAAACAAAAACAGAAGCAACAACACCAATGAACAAATGAACAAACAAAAAACCCAGATGAAGCTAGATCCAGTTTCTTCTAGAGCTAAAACTTTGAAGCAGTCTGTAGTTAGTAGACTAAGGTTGTGGAAAGGATTTGTGCTGGTCTTTTGAGGGAGAAGCCTGATGTTCTGATTCTCAGACCATCTTGCCTTGATGGAGATGTGCTTGGAGGACACAGGGGTTTGTGATTGGTGTAACAGCTCCGTTCTCTACCTGGTGGCTCACTGGGGTCGGTTAGTGATGGTGGGCTAATGGTGAAAAGGGCTTCACCCTCCTGCTCTCCAGTCTCCAGAGTGAGAAGTTTGAGTCCTTACAGATACATGGCCAGTCACCCCTCCTGTGTCCTTCCTTCCATCACTCCCCACCTTTCCCCTGTCTGTGTCCAAGCTGTCTTACCAGGTGATGCCTCTCTCCAGGGTTTTATCTCAGGTGCAGCTGTGTTTCAAAACCCCACACTTCAGAGACCCCCTGGTTTGGGCCCACAGTGATCTTCTGGAGGAGTGTCTCGCCATGCTGTGTCCCACGCTGCCTTGTCCCAGGAAACAGTTGAACCACTGTGCTGCAGCAGCAGTGGCTCAGAGTTTATGGTAAATTGCAACATACAGCCTACTTCAGGGTTTGCTGTCCTCAGCCAGCGTCTGTTCTTACATGGGTGAACTTGGTAGTTGACAGTACCAGCCAGGTCTTTGCCCCTGTGAGAGGCCATATAATCTTTACCAAATGTACTCCAAGCAGGGGAACTGTTTCTCCCCCTGTGTCCCATGGGATCCCAGACCACCTTGCCTGCTGCTGGGGATCCGTATGTCTTCCTCACCAGAGCACCGCCAGGGGCTGACCTCTGACACTGTTCCACTGTTTATAAAAAAACTGGCAGTATTGAAACTCTCTCCTTTTTCTCCCACTAGTGGTTTGGGGGAGCAGTTTTCTTGTGCAGTCTCCTGTGCATGTTTTCACTCTTTCTCTCTAACTGCTGTCAGGGGGAGGACTTTCTTATGCAAACCCAATATGCTGCTCTTGCTCCTCTTCTGTCTTCCTCCTCTCCATGAAAATGGCTCCCTCCCCTCTGTGGCACCATGGCTCTTCTCTCCCCCAATTCACCTCTTCTGTACCAGGTACCCACCACATTCTCTCCCTCACATTATGCAGATTTTTCTCTTAATCCTCAGATCAATTTCCTAAGCATTCAAAATGGTTTGATGTTGCTCTGCTTGAGGGATGAGACAATCTCAGGATCCCCTTACTACTCCTCCATCTCAACTCCTCCTCTGAATTCATACTTTTACTTAGTATTTAAATATCTAGTAGTTTTGCTTCCAAGTATTTTTTTCATTTCCATGTTGTGTAAGCTCATGAAGTAGGAACATGATCTTATCTAACTTTATTCCTCATGATAGCTAAAAAATTTTCACACACATTAGCATGTGCAAATATACAAACACATATACACATGTATTGATTATAATAAGGAAGTTTTTTTGCAGCATGTTTATTTTTTTAACTACTAATGTCCACTATTTTTGAAGAGACACAAACCTTCTACACTTGTGTACTAATGTTGTTTGATCCACATGGTACATAAAGGATTGCCTCTGTGATCTCAAACAGACCAAATCAATCACATTACTATATCTTCAAGATCATAACAGATAAGTTCAATGCAATATATGTCCATCCAAGCATAAATAAGTTTTTTGGGGGGGTGCCTGGGTGGCTCAGTCAGTTAATTGTCCAACTTCGTCTCAGGTCATGATCTCACAGTTTTTGGGTTCAAGCCCCACATCGGGCTCTGTGCTGACAGCCCAGAGCCTGGAGACTGCTTTGGATTCTTTGTTTTCCTTTCTCTCAGCTCTTCCCCAGCTCATTCTCTGTCTCTCTCTCTCTCTTTCTCTCTAAACATTAATTTTTTTTAAAAAAATAAGTTTTTTAATATAGCATTTTAGTCTAATTAATTTATGTGAATATTAATTTAATTACTAGTAAAAACATTTCCTAAATTGAGCCCTGTGGATATTTTAAAACAATAATATTTTCTTGCTGAAGAAAATAGTTAACAAATATTGCACAGAATTTCCTCCAGTCTTAGGGACACCTTGATCAAATCGCCTTCAAAACACCAATACAGCATATCTAGGCATGTATGATATTAGAGAGAGATGAACACCAGTTGAGGACGATGTACACATCAAACAGTGGTATATAATTGTTGAAATTATTTATCAAGTCCTGAATAACTTGTAGTGGTAAGACACAACTTGGAAAGTGGAAACTAGTTATTCATCCTTTATCTGAAGGGACTATGGAGCTGACATCCTGCCTAAATTGAGGTTGTTTGCTCATGCTCAAATTATCTTCAACTTCATCTTCATGGTCTTCTGGAGTCGTCACATCCTAGGTGTACAGGGACTCAGGGATGTTTGGTTTTGGTCATGCATATTGTTTTGATGCCCATCCTGTACCTCACTGAAAGGCTAAATAAATTTGATATTGAGAAAAGCCTATCATGTCTCTTGAAGTTTGATTATTAATCTGAATCTAAAATCACTACAACTATTTGAGCAGTGTAATCATGGCATTTCATCAGATGTGTGCAACAATTATTGGGTATTAAAGATTTATTATTATTATTATTATATTTTTACTGTAGAAATTCTCAGACTTTAACTGAGGTATACAGTGGGGGAAATATAGTATGCCATATTACTCCATGTTATTTGACACAATACACTTCATATAACACATTGTAGGAACTACACATTCAGAAATCTTTCCCTAGGCTATATAAGACCTGAGTATCTTCACTTTGGTAGTTGATTTAATGATTTGTAGATTAATATCTGACAGTTGCCTAAATTGTAGAAGAAAAAATATAATCTGCACATGTCCTAAAATAGTTCTCCAAAACAAACAGTTAAAAATTTAAGAAATAAATAGAGAACACATGCCTATAATACATCATCATAATTATAAAGGAAATTTTTTTAAGTGCAAAATTTAATCATAGTGTGTTATATTGGAGAAACAAGACTCATGGGATATAATCAGATGTCAACCGAATGTTTACTACCTTGTTGAAACCATTCTAGCTCAGGTCCCTTGATTCTCCCTGTCGTTTATTTATTTATTTATTTATTTATTTAAGCTTTTATTTAAATTCCAATTAGTTAACATACATTTTCATTTCTAGACTTTTCATTTTTCCTTTTTCATAGTTTCCATGTCTATTAAAATATCTCATTTGCCAAAACATGTTGCATTAGGCATTTTACCATAGTTATATTAAGATCTTTGTCTGATAAATCTTAACGACTTCAGAGTCTTCTTCTATTGGTATTTTTTATCTCTTGACCACAGTTCTCATTTTTTTTGCTTTTTCACATGTCCCTTAACCTATAATGCCAGATATTTTATACAAAAGAACAATGAAAGATGAAGCAATGTTTTGCTTTGTTTTGTTTTGTTTTGTTTTGTTACACAAGAGCAGCATGTTCCTTTTGTTTTGGGGCCATTAGAGTAGACCTGAACTTGTCAATATGAACTTTGGCTCGTGTGGGTTAGATCTCCGTTACAACTTTATTTTGATTCAGTTGACCACTAGCTGTAAATGTTTTCAGGGAAAAATCAGGATTTTTTTTCCATGGGTAAAAAGGGTAGCTCATCTGCTTTGCCGATTGCTTGAATCTTTGGGAAGTTCCCTTTGCTTTTCAGTCCTACATCAGTTCTCTGTGTAGTAATATACATTATGCATTAGTTTTCTGTGTAGTAATATACACTATAATTTCTAGATTGTCTTGGAAGATTGTTTCTTAGCTTTCTTGCCTACCAAGGCATTTCGTTGGTGAGCTACTAATCCAATATTTGAAGGGATTTTGCCTCCCGACTCTTTCTCAATCTCTCTCTCTCTCTCCTTCTTCCTCTCCCTCTCCTTTTCCCTCTCCCATTAGTTCATTTAAATAACACTGTGTCCTAAACCTATGGTGAGTTTACAAAAATTACTATGCTTGGAAGTTCACATGGCCTTTTGATGGATTTTCCCCTTTATGTAATGTGTCTTTTATTATCTGGCAGCTTCAGAATTTACTATTAATTTTCCTTTTCAGCAATTTGACTATGTTATGTGTAAGGGGTACTTTTTTTATTTAGCCATGCTCTGAAATTAATGAGTTATCTGAATCATTGAATTTATGTCCTTTGGAAAAAATCTTGGAACTTGTCTTTCAAATATTTTCTCTGTCTCACTCTTGTTCTTCTCAGAATAAAATTATATCCATGCTAGAATATTTGACACTGTTTCTCAAGATATAAGTAGTTTTCTAAGTTTTTTTTTCTCTTTGTATTATGACTTGGATCACTTAGATTGACCTCCCTTCAAATACACTATTTTGTTCTTTTGCTGTTTTCAAGTTTTGGCTAAGCCCATAGATGAATTCATTTTGGTTATTATATTTTTTCAGTTTTCCTGCTTAAATTTAGTACTTTTTATATCTTTTATTTCTCTGCTGAAATTCCCTTATGTTCTTACATTTCATCCATATTTTCTTCCAGAATTCATAACACTTATCAAAGCTATTTTTAAAAACTTATATGCTATTTCTAAACCCTCTGTAAAGGCTGATCCCTTTGCAGATTTATTTCTATTGACTGGCATATTCTTTTGATTCGTGGTCACAGTTTTAGTTGTTTGTTTTGCTTGTTTGTGTGCCTATTAATTTTTTAAAAATTATATTTCCAAAATTGTGTGGAGTTGGAGAAAAGAATGGACTAAAGATAGTAATATTTGCTGCCAGAGAAATGTGTATGCATTCCCTTCATCTATCTGTGTGCTGGAATAGA
This sequence comes from Acinonyx jubatus, assembly GCF_027475565.1. Classification (NCBI taxonomy): domain Eukaryota; kingdom Metazoa; phylum Chordata; class Mammalia; order Carnivora; family Felidae; genus Acinonyx; species Acinonyx jubatus. The sequence goes on from NC_069381.1 coordinate 169,777,690, forward strand.
GTACTGAATTAGTCTAATTATAGTTGAACTGGATGGAGGCTTATAGAATCAGGTATGGGAATGTTCCTTACAATCATTTCAACACTAGCTCCAAATACATTGTGGAGAATTAAGACTTTGTGTTCAATTGGCTAGTCTCCCAAGAACACTTAAAGCATTCATAGCCCCTCTGCTATTTTTAACTACTCTATACTTCAGAGCTCAGTAGTCAGGTTTTTGTGTCACTTGGAAGTGTTTTGGCTCTACAGCCCACCATCACTCCCAGGTTTTTCATACCACACTGCTGACCTGACCCAGATGTATTCAGTGTTGGCCCCATGCAGCTTTGGGAGATAAAAATTAAAACTATAGGGACACCTGGTTGGCTCAATCAATTAAGCAATGAACTCTTGATTTCAATTCAGGTCATGATCTCAGGGTCATGAGATTGAGCCCTGTGTCAGGCTCTGCACTGAACAAGGAGTCTGCTTGGGATTCTCTCTCCCTCTCTCTCTCTCTCTCTCTGCTCTTCCCTCACATTGTATCTTGTACACTTTTTCCTTCTCTCTCTCAAAAATATATTTAATAAATAAATAAATAAATAAAATTTCTAGAATGAAACACACAAAAAAAATGTAGCAGAACATTTTGAGATTGAAGAGGCAAAATTCCTAGGTATGACATAAACATTGAAAAATAGGTGTTATAAATTAAACATAATTGAAATAAAATGCATCTGTTCTTTGAACAACATATTTAAGACAACAAAAATTAAACTTCAAACTGTAGAAAGATATTGTGCTGTGTGTTTGATTTGACATATATTTATCAATGTGTAATATTGTATTAGTTATATCAATATATAATCATTTTGATATATATGTTTATCAAAGATGTTGTATCAAAAATATAAACTGGAACACTCAATGATATGAAAAAAATTCAATCAAAACTGGCAAAATATATGAAGTGATATTTCACAAGAGAGGAGAGTGAATGAACAATTACTGTGTAAAAAGATACTCAGCCTAATTAGCGGTCAGAAAACACAAATTAAAATCCCATAAAATACCATTCCACACTTGACTGGCTGAGGAAAAAAAAAGACAATGCTAAGTTTTGGCTAAGCTGTGGCATGACTAGGACACCCAGACATCACTGTTAGAAATGTAAAATGGTACTATCACTTTGGAAAAATTTTTGAATTTCTTATACAACACAAACATGTGGAAAGGACCTAAATATTCAAATAATAGTTATTTACCCAAGTAAACTGTATCTATACATAGAAAAAATTCCTGTGCTCTAAATATATCTTAAACTTTCTTATTCTTGTACACATCGCATTCTACTTTGAAAACATTGCTCCAGTGAACTGTTTCTGAAATGTTAATTCTTCATGGGCACTACAAATATCTCTTCCTTCTTAAGTAATCCCAGTTTTAATAAGCTGAAATGTCATCATACTTCCTGTACTCCCATAACACTTGAGATATATCCAATAATATTCCTGTTATTTTACTAATAAGAATCTCTGAAACCATGGATGGGACTTATCAAGTGGAAGGATATATGGTTTTGTGGTTAGATGGCGATTTGTGCATTTGAGGTGAGCTGTTCAAATGCCAGTATTTCAAAGCCTTCTTTAGGTACTCAAAGGACATTCCTTCAAATTACTTCATTTTTTGGTTATCAACTTGAGTTCATCTCTCAGAATGAGAAGTATAAAGTCTACCAGATACTTTCATCCCTTTTTTTTGTTATTGTTAACTATAAATGTAAAAAGCCCCAGTTACAGCTGTTGCATAAAATTAAACTCCTTTTATCTAACAGAGTGGAAGAGGGGTTAGTTCACTGAAAATTTTAAACCGATTCATGTTATTTAAAAAAAAAAAATTTTAACGTTTATTTATTTTTGAGACAGAGAGAGACGGCGCGAGCGAGGGAGGGTGGGGCAGAGAGAGAGGGAAACACAGAATCGGAAGCAGGCTCCAGGCTCTGAGCCATCAGCCCAGAGCCCGACGCCGGGCTCGAACTCGAGTACCGCGAGATCGTCACCTGAGCCGAAGTCGGACGCTTAACCGACTGAGCCACCCAGGCGCCCCGATTCATGTTATTTTCAGATTCATACATGTTCTTATTTCTCACTCTTAAGTATGAAACTATGGTCAAATCATCATAGCCTTGACTATAACATGCATAGAAAGAAACAAAAACAATAAATTAGCCAATAAAGAAAAAAGTAGGGTGAAAAGATTTTTTTTAAAAAACAGATTATCAACTATTTTTGATAACAGAATAAAAATATTTTCAGACATGAAAAGGCAAGAGAAGGGGTGCCTGGTGGCTTAGTCAGTTGGGCATCTGACTTCAGCTCAGGTCATAATCCCACAGTCCATGAGTTGAGCCCCTCATCGGTCTTGCTACTATCAGTGCAGAGCCCGATTCGGATCCTCTGTCCCTCTCTCTCTCTGTCCTTACCCCGCTCTCTCTCTCTCAAAAATAAATAAGCATTTCAACTTACAAAAAAAGGGTCAATAGAAAATATGTTTCCTTTGCTTTCTTTGGGAAACCCACACAAATGTACTCTTGCATCAAAATCATCAACATCCCCATAACCACCACCACCACCACCACCACCAATAACAGCAAGAAAAAAAGGGCAGGGGAAGACGACAGAAACCTGGACACTTTACAGCCATCCTGAGTAAAAATTGGTTATCATCTCTGTAGCATTCTCAAAAAGTGACTAGCCTTGGAGGAACAGAAATTTCTAAAAAGAAAAATAGTTATAAAACAGGAAGAGCGTTTAGAAAAATATAAAGCTTCGTGGTTACCAACACATGTAAGTGTGAAAATTAATAATGATGAATGGATGAAGAAATTTTGGTTTATATACACAATGGAATACTACATGGCATTAAGAAAGAATGAAATATGGCCTTTTGTAGCAACATGGATGGAACTGGAGAGTGCTATGCTAAGTGAAATAAGTCATACAGCGAAAGACAGATACCATATGTTTTCACTCTTATGTGGATCCTGAGAAACTTAACAGAAGAACATGGGGGAGGGGAAGGAAAAAAAAAGAGAGGGAGGGAGCCAAACCATAGGAGACTCTTAAAAACTGATAACAAACAGAGAGGATTGATGGGGGGTGAGAGGGAAGGGAGGGTGGGTGATGGGTATTGAGGAGCGCACCTCTTGGGATGAGCACTGGGTGTTGTATGGAAACCAATTTGACAATAAATTTCATATTAAAAAAATAAATTTAAAAATTTTCATATTAAAAAAAGAAAATAATGAGAAATCTGTCCAACATTGTGCCTATATATAATACTGTTTCACACACTTAAATCTGTTAAGAGGATAGATCTTGTGCTAAGTGTTCTTACCAACAACAAAATAAAATTTAAAAAAATGAATAGGAAACAAAGAAATGTGGAATTGTTACCACTGGGAAATGCTTGGTATGACATTGACTAATACATTCAAAGTCAAAGTGGTATAAATTCTGATTATTAACTGAAAATTTGTGGTAAAACTATTGATACAGGATTTCGTGATAGACTTTACTTCTTGTCCTTGACTTGGTAATTGAGACTCAAACTGAGACTAAAACTAAGAACAGAGTGGTTTCAAGTAACAAATGTTTTAGGTCCAGGTGCCACTCTAGGATTTAGTAGGAATAAATTAATCCAAACAAGTTTTAATACCAAGAAACATCAACACAGCTGTTCATCTTTGAAAACATAAGGCTCAAGAAAAAGTAGATTCTCAGTCTGGAATTATTCATCAAGGAAAAAGTGCAGCTGTGTTTTGTATTCTCCTCTCCAAGAAGAGGGAGTCGGTTTCTTCTTCCCAAAGCTAAGGAATATGGTGTCAAGATGTTCAATCCTAATTATCACTAAAGGAAATTAATAGATGACATCTAAATTGAGAAAATATTATGAAGCATAGAATTTAAAAATGGTGAGAGAACCAGTTGCAGAAAGAAATGAAAAGATGTGTTTGCCTGATGTTGGGAGTATGGCACTGAAGTTTAGGACTGGCAGGAGGCAGCTGGTTAGAATTCTTGTTTTTCATTTACATCATCAATATTATCTACTTATATGTATGCACTAATTCAACAAAAATATGTATGTGTGTGTGCATGTGTGTGTTTAAAAGGTGTGTATTTATGGAAAATATTAAAGAAAGCAAATGAGCCACTGACTAATGAAGCAGTATAATACTTGAGAACAATAATCTTTGAGAACAATTTCCTAAAATAGACTTACATAGAGGAGCTTTAAAAAGTACAACTTCTATTCCCAAGCTTTTAATTACAGAAAATAGACTTTCTTAATATACCCACATTTTATCTGACTATAGAGGAATGTTTCTGGACACTAAGTTCATAAAACACAGCAATATATAAAATACCACATTCTTTTATTTAAAAAAATTAATAATAAGGTGCCTAGGTGGCTCAATCAGTTGAACATCTGACTCTTGATTTTGGCTTAGGTCATGATCCCAGGGTCATGAGATTGAGCCCCACATCGTACTCCACACTGAATGTGGAACCTGCTTAACATTTTCTCTCTCCCTTCCTCCCTTTGCCTATCTCTCTCCCTCTCAAAAAGAAAAACCTATTAAAACATAAAATAAAATAAAAATTAAGAATATGATCATGTACTGTATTTGCAAAAAATAAAAATACATACCCAAATTCAGTATTTATTTTTGAAATAATTTTATGTCTACAAAATTTAAAAACACAGTCAAACGGTTTATTTGAGGAAAAGACCACAGGCAACGTTTTGTGGATATAAGAGACCTACACATTCAATTGTCAACATTAGTCAACCGAGAAAGAGAAAGATGAACATAACATTCCTAAATTGTTGTCTCACCTTCCATCAGTCCAATAATACATGGATGAATCTTTTCCACTACATAAAATTCAGTTTCTGATCGGTACTTTGTCATTTTTTTCATCATTCTAAACAATGCCAATTTAAATTATGTGATAGTGGCAGTGTAAGTACCTGATGTGTCTAAATGATGAAACATTGCCAAAAATGATAAAGCAGTAGAGACTCAGTATCAGTTATGGAAGCCTCTGAAGTTCCTAGGTTACAACAACCTTTTCTTAGCTGAAAAATAGTACCAATTAAGTACAAGACCATTTACAGACCTGAAATCTTTTCATAATAATTTTAAAAATTATTATATACGGCATAAAAATATAAAAGATGCAATTCTCATCACCAGTTTAAAATATTAGCAGTTTCATTTTATGTTAGGATTTTTACACTCTTGCAAAATGGCATTTATGAATACTTTGAATCTCTAAAAGAAGTGACAATTGCACTGTCTGCAAAAATACTATAAATTACATTAATAGACAAACAAATGTGTTTTATCACTATTTGATGGATATCAAGCAGTAAGCCATCATCTGATGAAGTATATATATATATACCAAGATCGAATACTTTGGTTTCACGTGTGGCACTGGTAGATACTAGATTTCTATGCTTTGTGCCTACAATGAACAGGATTTGGTTTCAATTATTAGTCCAGAGAGTCACATTTTTAGTTCAGTTTCAATATTTCAAGCTAATACAGAAATACTGAATTTGTCTATTTTATCATGGTAAAATTAGAAATTAACATTTGAAAAAGGAATTGGAGAAATAATTGCTATTTACCTCACGTGGTATTGGGCAAAATAACGTGGCCTGAAAGTAGAACAAAGTATTATTTACATAAATGTATATGGATCTTTTCTTTTAGATACTTGTTGTTTAGAGGAATTTGTAATTTATGTAAGCTATTTTCTATATGTATAAGCCTTGAAAATCTCGATCTTAACGACACATAAAAGTATCTCTTACTATCTTTATATTACACAAATGTCAGTGAAAATACAATAAAAATGCTTTAATGTCGATAGTATTAACATATGGAGAAAATCAATGCTGCATTTTCTGCCAAGATTTAATGCAAAAGAACAAAATCCTGTAAAGTAACCTAAGACACTTGCCAATTTCACGTCTATTCAGAGCCCCTAGCATTCCGCTATAGTACATAGATTACCTGGTTTTAAAAACTAAAGCTTTTTGTGCCCAAGTTTCCAGTTATAAAAATGATGCATTTGTTATTTGAAAAGCAATATATGAAAAAATATATAACTGAGGAGTTTCCAGTTTTGGGTAAGATGAGTAAGTGCACCCCTTTCTCTCCCACAGAACATACCTATAAAACCTTGACAGAATGCATGGCCCAGCAGCTTGAGAACTCCAAAATGTAAACAGCAACAGGCAGATTGAAATAAAACACTGAAAATCAGAGTGCCTCCAAACTGGTGATGGTTTGCCATTTGCACATCCTTTCGTGTCTCCTGGCCTGAGTTTAGCTTAGTTGGGAACTTTAGACCCAGTGCTGGGGGGCAACAACAGCAACGGCAAACAAACAAAAAGCAGTCCAGGAAAAGCTGTTCAGTTCTAGCTTGAGAAGTGGGCAAGGGCAGTAGAAAGTTCAGGGAAACAGAGGAAAAAACATTTTTGTTTCTCTTTTCTCTCTTTTGCTCATACCATAGAATCTAGGTAGCCCTGCAGAGGTGCTGCGAGTGGTGACAGCATCAGCTGCAGTGCTGGGAGCCTGCAGGAGCCAACAGTCTAAGCGATGGGAACTTTTCTCTCTCTTCTCTCCGGGGCTATTGATTCAAAGCGTGCAGCCAAAGCCCAGCTGTCTACTCTCTCTATTTCTACATCCTCTCACCTTTTGCTCCTGGATGGCTCAATGGCAAAAGTAGTTGCTTTCTGTCTTTAATAACACAGTGGGAAAGAGGAGCACAAAGGAACAGACAAATGCTGGGGTCATTTTGGAGAGGAAGATTGGAAAATCAACTCCATAAAGTAGTGTAGGATTTATGGGCCCACTTGTGGCTTATGCATATAAGGATCTAACCCTAATTAACTTGTAGAAGGCTCTAAGAACTGAGATAACAGGTGAGTCAGCCCGTTAAGCCTCTGACTTCACTCAGGTCATGATCTCCCAGCTCCCTAGTTCCAGTTCTGCATCAGGTTCCCTGCTGACAGCCCAGAGCCTGGAGCCTACTTTGGGTTCTGTGTCTCCCTCTCGCTCTACCCTTCCCCTGTTCACCCTCTGTCTCTCTCTATCTCTCAAAAATCAATAAACGTTAAAAAAAATAAAAATTAAAGAACTGGGATAACAGATCTCTGCTCACATGTTTCACTAAACCCTGTGTGGCATACATGGAACAGAGCTGTCTGTGTACCACAATAGACTTGAAAAGTGGACTAATGTTGGAACCACAGCATGGAGAATGCAGGTTAGTCCTTGCAGCTTGAATGTAATCAGGTGAATTTCATACTAAAACATAAATTTTAACATTCCTCTTTGAATTTAAACAAGACCCAATGTCTCAAGATATGAAACTCAAAATCTCCAAATTTAGTCAAAATTATTCAAAAATTAGTCAAAAATTGCTCTAAAGTTAAAATTCCTCAAAATGATCCAAAATTGCTCAGTGTACAATGAACCATGATAATATCAACCAGCTTGGAAAATCATTCAAAAGATGACAGGGAGATGCTGGAAGCAGTTGTAATAAAAATTGTAGTCAAACACTTGAAACAAATGTTAAAATATAGAGAGAATATATATAAAATAGAGAAGAAACAAATGGTAACTTCAGAACTGAAAAACCTACTGAACAAACTCAGTACCAGAATTTTACTTACCAAAAATACATTTACTTACCAAAAAATACAATTACTTACCAAAAATACATTAGCATTTTTAATCAGCCATTTGTTGTGTAATTTCAAAATAAAAATCAATCACATATTGATCAAAATAAAAATCCATTACTTTTTTGATAAAAAAAGACTTTTCCTTTTAGCTACCAGAATAATTAAATATATAATTTCAACTCTTTATTTGTTGATCACATGCATTTTTCCTTTTTTACATTATCCCCAAAATAACTAGAACTATGAATAAAATAAAAATGTGATTTCTAATATCTCTTATTCTACGCTAAACGAGTCTATGCCCATTGACCAAATTTGCTTATGGGCATGTACAAAATATTGCAATTCAATCCATTTGTCTCTAAATAAATGGATCATGTTAATGTATAATCTGATGTTATTACAGGAAACTTGAATTTTAATGAACCCTATTTGATTTGGATGAGTCAAGACAGGCATAACACAATTGAGTCAATTAGCAAGAATTTTGCAATCAATGTTGATTAAGAAAATGGGATGATGGTATGTGCATAATTTGGAGGCTTTCCCTGGCTTGAACATTAATATAATGAGATAAACATTGGCATTTTAAAGATATTGCACTGATCTGAAATGAAATGATGCATGTTTTTGATACATGTAAATATTAATCTATATACTTTTTATTATACATGACTGAGAATCCATACAAGGTAGATCTAAGAAAGGACAATACACTGTTCTGCTTTCATGTTCCAGTAAACATAACCATTAAATCTCTTATGGCTAAACATGTAATGAAATAAATCTAGGATATGGCACAAAATTATTGTGATTAGATTTTTGTATGATACAACACTGATGAAAATATATTTTTGTTTTAGAGTTTGGTCGGGGTTTTTTAATGTAATTTACACATTATATATGGATGCTGACCTGTCCTTACAGACATATTTTTCTTGTGGAGAAACCAGTGCACTTGATTGCCTTAGGTTTGCAAATAAAATGTGTATACATGTTTTCTATTAGTTCTTTACAGCGTCAGTAGCTTTTCTCTTTAATATATTTAACTTCACAGGTTGTATTGGGATAATTATATTTGTCTTCATTAGTATTCTTTTAAATTATAATTTAGTTAGTCCATTTTCCTATGTTATTTATATTTTTTGTTAATGATTTTGAGATATTATATGATTTCATATGGCATATATTTGAATGTCGTATGTAAATTTTCTTGGATAACAAAGCCTTCAAAGTTCAATCATGGTGTTAAAATAGAACTCATGCCTTATAAGACAGCTATGGTTTATATTAAATCATATAAAAGAAATATTTAATAAATTGAAATATGTCAGGATTATGATACTGAGAAAATGACTTAAAAATTAAATATGTAAAACAAAATAATAGATCAGAATAATAAGCTATTTTGAGAGGATAATGAAGTTCTATTCCATAATTTGTATCTGCCAAATATCAAATCGGTTCTTGAATAACTGTTCTTGATGTGATTCCATTTTTATATGTAATTTAGAGTCATCAACCAAAGTAACTGAAAATCCATTAGCATATTCTTTCCACTTATTATTTGAAATCATATTTTCTTTCACAAATATTATGAAATATCATGAACACAATTTTGAATATCATTATGCACATTGTCCATGTTAACTTCCAGAGATATACCAGTATTATGTTTCTTTTGTATAAAACTGAAATATTAATATATTTTCTCAGATTTTTACATAGTGATAATTTTTCTTTTCATTTATTTGTCATCATGTGAAAAGTTATAATTCATCCTGTTACATTTAAATGATTATTTTTGTAAAAAAGTTAATCAAGGAATAAATGTATCTTTAAAAAAACTGGGACTTATTCTTAGAAATTCTCGCTATATTATTGATTTTTTTGTATGAATTTTGTGAAAAACTATGATTTGTTTAAAGACACTGAGAATTTATACTAAGACATTTGTTCATCTCTGTGAGAGGCAGTTGGATTATTTTAGGAAAGAGGCAAATATCATTTCTGATGTAGAGCAGAACATAGTATCTATTTGCAACATGCTGAATATTACAAAAAGTGAAGCACAGTGCTATTATGGAAATTTACAACAAGGAAATTTGATGTAAGGATGCACTGAAGACCTCTCCCCAAAGTGTCTTTTATAGATAGAATGTAGCTAGGTCTTGTTTTCTCATCCTGATAATAAATCTGACAATTTTTATATTTTAACTGATTTAGAGCTTTTTTTGAGAGAGAGAGAAAGAGAGAGAGAGAGAGTGCTAGTGGGGAAAGGGCAGAGGGAGAGGGAGAGAGAGATTGTCAAGCAGACTCCACATGCAGCACAGAACCTGACCTGGGGCTTGATCTCACAACCCTGAGATCATGACCTGAGCTGAAATCAAGTTGGACGCTTAAGCGACTGAACCACCCAGTGCCCTAGAGCATTTTTATTTATGGTGATTACTGATATGGTTGAATTAAAATTTGTCATTATCTATTTTCAGTTTGTTTCCTTCGTTCGTTCTTTCTTTTGTCATTTTTCCTACCTTCCTTGGATTTAACAGAACATGTTTTGTTGTTCTTTATCTCCACAATTATTCATATGTTTTAAACAAAATTTAGGGGTTTCTCTAGTTTTAATATTATATATATATATATATACACACACACACACATATATATGCTTAAATATAAATATGCATATATATAATGCTTAAATAATATATATTAATTTATTTAATATATATTAATATATATTAATATATTATATATTATATATTATATATTATATATATTATTAGCAATTATATATATCAATATATAGCAATTATATATAATTAATATATATATACATATTAATATATATTATATATTAATATATATAATACATATTAATATATATATGCATATATATATATATAATGCTTAAATAATCTGTGTTTGGCTTCAAGGACTATTATACCACTTCCCATGTAGTGTGAAGGCCCTATAACAGTAATTTTCAGTTCTTCCCTCCCATACATTGTAATTTTTTACTTATACATATACTATAAAGACAAAATAATTGTTAATGTTTTTGCTCTAATCATTCAATTATCTTTTGGAGAAACTAAGCACCATGATGATCTCATCTTCATTCCAAATGTTATTTAGCTCTTTGTTTAAATCTAGTTTCCTGTCGCTTGTATCTTTTTCCTTCTACCTGAAGAACTTCTTTCAACATTTCTTACAAGGTATGTCTGCTGACAATTTCCTCAGTTTATATTCATCTGAGTAACTTTATATTTCTGTTTGACTTTTAAAGGATATTGTTATAGAATATTCTTCAAGATTCTGGTTGACTTTTTTCTTTTTCAACATTTTAATTATTTTTTCCTTCCTGTTTACTTGCATATGTGGTTTCTGAAGAGAAGTTTGCTGAATCTCTATCGTTCACTTGTGTTTAAGGAGTCTTTTTCTCTGCTTACTTTCAATATTTTCTCCACTTCTCTGTTTTTCAGCTATTTAAATATGATAGATTTGGGGTTTTTTTGGTATTTATCTGATCTTTTATTCTCCAAGTTTTTTAGATATGTGGTTTCATACCTGGTATCAATTTTGGAATTTTTTTGGCTATTATTTCTCCAAATATTTCTTGTGTCCCATTCTCTCTTCTGTGATAACTGGTTGTATGTATATCACACGATTTGACATTGCACTGTATTTCCTGTATACTGTTTTCTATTTTTCTTTTTCACTTTTTTTCTTTGAATTTCAGTTTGGGCAATGTCCATTAACCTACCTTCAAGTATATTGATTTGTTTTCTTCAACTCTGTCAAGTCTACTGAGGGCCTGATGAAGTCTTCTTCATTTCCATCACTGCGCTTTAATTTCTAGCATTTCTGTTTTCTTATTTATCATTTCCATTTCACTGTTGAATGTCTATTTGGTTGTCTAAATTTTGCATTACAGCTTTTAACATATTTGTCATAGTTATTTAACATTCCCTATCTGATTGTTTCAATATCTCTGTCAATATCTCTGCTTCTGTCCATGATGATTACTTTGTGTCTTCAATATGATTAGTCTTACTTTTTTACATACCCTCATAAATTTTTGATTCAAAATGGACATGTTGTAAAATATAGATGATACTGAGGTGAATAAGTTTATGCTTGAAAATGAGCACACCTTTCCTTCTGTTAGGTATTTAGTATTAGATTTTACATTCATTTAGTCAGAAAGTTGACTTGGTATGATTTTTTTTTATATATATTATAATGGTCACTCTCAATGCATCACAAGATTTAAATTCCTCCAGTGATTCTTGTGTTAGAGTGGGCTATCTGCAATTTCTGTCCCATTGTTTGTTTAGTTATTTTCACTCTTGACTTTAGATGTTCCTTTTACTTTGTTCCCCGGGGAGAATTTATCTCTTGCAGCTCTAACAATTGTATTCCACTATTACTTTTACTCACTGCTTATTTGACAGACGGTATGGGGGTGCAAGGTGTTCTCTGGTGAGAACTCCAATTTTGATTAGGGACTCTGAAACCAAGTATCAGTGTCATGGCTCACAAGTTTCTGCCTCTCATCTGGAGGTAATGTTGAGTCTATCATGTATTACTATTCTTGATAAAAAAGCAGCGATGTTTATTCTGGTGTGTGTGTGTGTGTGTGTGTGTGTGTTATTGTTATTTTATTTACCTGTCTCCCTCCCTCAGCTATACTGCTTTTCTAGATTTTTCATAAGCCTGCAAATGTTGTTGCCCTTTCCTGGGTTGATTAAGAATTGTATTAATTTGTGGAGGGAAGTGACATGGGTCTAGGCAGTTCTGGCAGTGGCTGCTGTTCCCCTCATGCAGCCAACCCCATGATGGAAGCTATTCTTTGATTCTTCCTGAGAGTGAATAGTTACTGAACTATCTGCCAGAAAAGCCTGTGAAATATTACAGGCTCCCCATCCTATGTCTGTGGTTCCCAGCAAACTTCATACTGTCGCCCCAGTTTATTCTGACCTTTGGTAATTTGGTAAAAATGCCTGGCTCTTCCTACTAAATAATATGGCATCAGTGGCCTCTATTTCAGGTAAGCATATGTATGGGCAGTGTTTCTACTTGCAAGTACCTGTCTCTCTCCAGATTTCAAATTAGCTGTTTGAATTATAAGTGATGCATTAAGATATGGATTTTAATTTTGTAGAATTGAATCATTGGAGACTTTATTTTAAAATAGAGAAAAGTACAGCCAGAAAAAAATATTATTAAACTCTAATACATGAACAAATGATCATTGTAAATATTTAATCTTATTTTCTTCTTCAGCATTTAAAAACTTTTTTTAGTGTTTATTTATTTTTGAAACAGAGAGAGACAGAGCATGAGTGGGGGAGGGGCAGAAAGAGAGGGAGATACAGAATCCCAAGCAGGCTCTAGGCTCGGAGCCATCAGCACAGAGCCCTACGCGGGGCTCGAACTCATCAACCTTGAGATCATGACCTAAGCGACATTGGACACTCAACCAACTGAGCCACCCAGACACCCCTACCTTTTTAAAATATAACAAATTAATTACCAATACATTAGAAGTTTCCTAGACCCAAAAAATAGTTCTATATTTCTGTATTATTTTCAATACTTAAAATTTTATATGTATTTCTATATTATTTCAATACTTAAAATTATGTAACTTATAGATCAACTGAAGTTTTTTTGTTTTGTTTTGTTTTGATTTGTTTTGCCTTTATGCTTTTGACACCTATCTTGATTGATGTCTAGCATTTGTTGATACTGTGAGCTTTGATATCTAAACCAATTTCTAAAGCTTCTATCCTGGCTCCTTGAGATTTTATACTCAGCATCCACCTGCCGTTTCTCCAACTTGGGCCCATTCTCTGTGTTAAGGATTTTATTTGTTCATTAATTCATCTCAGCTATGGCTTTTAAATTTAAACATAGCATATTTATTAGTTCAATATATTTGGAATGATATGCATGTGGAAGAGAGATTCTATAATCATTCTATCTTACTGCTTGGAATGGGCACCATTTCAAAATATTTATTGTGGCACTATCTGGGATATTGAGTATAAAATGCATGGTTTTTTAACACTAGAGGTGAAAATGTTATCTATGATGATATAAATTGTCTACATATATTATATTTTGCAAAGAAATCAATTTTGTGCATCTGAAAAATATTCTATTAGGAAAATCTCTAGGGAAAATCAGAGGTGTTCTTAGGAGAAAGTGATGACTCAAACTCTGGAAATGAAAGAAATACAGTTTTCTTATATGTGTACATATGACACATCAAAATGGAATGCTACCTCCTTACTTTGTAATTTAAAAATAGTAGAAAGCATTAACCTCTAAATATGGCATATTCAAAAATAAAAAGAATGAGGACTTCAACTAGTATGGTTAAAGATTCAATAATAAAGTTTTAGTATTTTTATCAAAATATATTAAACATAAACTGTAAAACATTGACAACATGATATTCACATATTTTGGAAATTGCTATGTAAGACAAAACCATGTTAGTTTTGTAATTCTAGAAATATTTTCTACATTGTCTGATTGAGTCATAGTGTAGTAAGGTGATGTAGCTTTCATTTTGCACTTGAAGTGAGGTAAACTGATGTCTGGGCTTCCATATTTTTAATCTGAGCTATATATAAACATATTAAATAATTATACTATACATGTATACTTTAATTTTAAATTCAAGGTGTGCATTCCCCATAAAATAACTGTTCATAACTATAAGAAAGGAAAAGTGTACTGTATATTAACAACTTATACTTTTACTAGCACTAAAAAGAGGACAAATTTTGTTGCAACTCACCTAAGTGTAATTTTATTTCACATTTTTTGACTAACAGGAAGATTGAATAAACCTTCTCTTTCCTTTCTTGCTACCTTTCTAAGAAACTTTACATACTTCCAATTCATGTGATTATATAGGGAAGTTATTTACTCTTTTGACTATATTCTACAAATACAAATGTTACCTGTGAGTTTGGTAACCTAGCTGTATAATAAATTGTAGAGTTATAAAAGATAAATATCAGTCAGATGTACTAAATAAATATACAATTCTTAATTCTGTTTCTTGCTTTGAAACAGTTCTCAAATATGTCAAGAATGTATTTTAGTAGATATTAATCACAAATCCTACACTACAGCATTGGGAAGGTGCCAAAATATTATGCAATTTGAATAAATATAAACACATAGCTGAAATGAGAGCTAATTTTACAGCTAGTTACCTTTCCTTTATGGTACCTTTTAATATCTCTATATCATTATATCATTGTATCCTTGTTTATTTATATATTTTAAAATAAAATTTGTATATATTTAAGGTGTACAAAATGATGATTTGATATACTTATAGTGAAATGATAATTATAGTCAATTAACGTACCTACTGAGTTACCATTTGTGTGTGTGTAATGAATGTACCTGAAATCTATTTTTTAGCATGTTTCTCGTGTTCAATACAGTATTAGTAGTAGTAGTTCCTTTCATAGATTCATATTATCAATTATCCTTAAAACAATAACTAGATAACTGTAATTTTTATAAAGAGAAAGGTAAAAATAAAACAAAAACATGGGTCTGTATTTCAGCATAAATTGTATTATTTCACCATTCTATACACTCTACGGCAATATATTTTCTAAGAATTGCTACTAGATGTTTAC
The DNA here is from genome assembly GCF_027475565.1 of Acinonyx jubatus. Taxonomy (NCBI): domain Eukaryota; kingdom Metazoa; phylum Chordata; class Mammalia; order Carnivora; family Felidae; genus Acinonyx; species Acinonyx jubatus. The sequence continues at coordinate 169,793,117 of NC_069381.1, forward strand.
TAATTATTAGCATAGAAAATGGCTATAATTTTTCAAGTTGTAATTAGTTATGGTGACTGAATCAGATCAAGCACTGGGCCGTCAGCTGTCTTAGATTATGAATGCAAGACATTACTTGCTCTCTTCCAGTCAAGGCAATTCATTAGTTTTGCTGTTTGAGAGCAGCTGTACCCTTTGAGATGTGATTTATTCAGATTCCCTCACTATTACTGCAGAAGCATGGGGAGATAAGTGATTTGATGAGGCTATGTATTTACTGTCAAATGCCATTATTTTTTAAATGTGCAGTGGCAGTGATAGGAAGTTTGTATTTTAAAAGCAAAGGATTAAGTCAAATGAAGAAAAGCACATAAAATCTAAATGTAAAAAATTATATCTCCTCTACTTCGGCATGCATTTTTCTTATTTTTTTTCAGTTTTTATTTAAATTCCAAGTATTTAACATATAATATAATATTAGGAGGCATGCATTTCCCAAGAGATGTTATAGAAACCATTAAATTTTCACTTTGCCATTTCTACTTATTAATTGTGAAAAAGTTACACTATTTAAAATATGAGCATAGAAAACACAATTGTTGAAAATATGAATTGTCAAATCTTTGTCCACTGAAAATAATTATAATTGTCCTATGTTCATTGCCACAACTTAATTTATGCATACATATTTCTCAAAAATAATAAATTAAAGAGGAATTTGACTTGAAATGAATTATGTATCCAGACAACTTGATTTTAAAACACTTTCCTGCAGGTGTGTGCTGTAGAATAAATAAATCAAATATTTGCTTAAGTGTTTCTTCAACATCCATTTATAAGGTCATTAAACAAAATATTATTGGAAAATTTATACATATGATAGTGGCTAGAAAACTTGAAATAAAGTGTTTTAGTAATTTTTAAAATGTTTCGTCATTGGGGCACCTGGGTGGCTCAGTCAGTTAAGTGTGGACTCTTGATTTTGGCTGAGGTTATGATCTCACAGTTTAATGGGATGGAGCCCTGAATTGGGCTCTGCACTGACAGTGCGGGGCCTGCTTGGAATTGCCTCTCCCTTGCGCTCTGTCCCTCCCCCATTCATGCTCTGTCTTACATAAACATGTAAATTTTATTTATTTATTTATTTACAGAGTGGAGAAGGGGCAGAGAGAGGGAGAGATAGAGAATCCCAACCAGGCTCTGCACTGTCAGCGTGGAGCCCAATGAAGGGCTCAAACCCACCATCCGTGAGATCATGACCTGAGCTGAAACTAATAATCAGATTTTTAACAGACTGAGCCACCCAGGTGCCCCAATACACATTTTAAAAAAAGTTTCATCTTTGTAACTTTTTCTTATCAATCTAGATTTCTAAGAATGTGCATATATACACTAGTAAATACAAGTAGAATTTACCTAGTTTGAAGGAGCTTCTGATGCCACATTCTGCTTTCCCTTCTCCCACCCAAGAGGCCCTGCCTAGTCTATTGATTAAGTCTCTATAAACCTTGTGTTTTAAAGCACTGATCTCATGCTGTACATTTCACAGAAGTGGAAAGCTACTTTCAGATTGCAAAGTCACGAGGTATGTGACACAGCTAGGGCTTGAACCCAAGTCTTCTGTGTGCCTAGTCCTAATGGAATTCTACACAGGGTCCTTCATGGAGGAAATGTTCCAGAAACCATATTTCCCAAATCTCTTATTAAGGCATGCAGCCTGAGGGTTTAGTTATGGCTATAACCATACATTATAGCAGAACTATATAGAATATTTACAAAATTATATTTTCCCTATAGTTACTAAGTTTATGAATAAATGGTTTCCCTAGCATAGTTTAGATTCTTTTTTGTTTTTCTAGTAAAATAACCATCTGTCAGTTTCAAATGATCTGGAAATAAGTTATTTATTTCTTCTGAAGGGCAGAAGAAACAGGAAGGAAGAGAGAGAGAGAGGGGAAAAAAAGAATTGCTTAGGCTAAGATTAGAGTTTGGTAAACCACAACTATAATCACTGAAATCTAAAAATCTAAAGCAGGGGCCCCTGGGTGGCTCAGTGTATTGAGCTTCTGATTCTTGATTTAAGCTCAGATCATAATCCCAAGGTCATGGGATTAGGCCCTGTCGAATGTGGAGCCTGCTTAAGATTTTCTCTTTCACCCCACCCCACCCTCTAAAATAAAAACCTAAAGCAAACTTCTACAAACATTAATTATAGATTCTTCTAAGTTCAAGATGCTGAGCTAAGAAATCTGAATACAGTATAGTCCTCAAGGTACAGTTTCTAGAGGAGAAAACATACATAAATATTCACAATCAGTAAATTAGAAACATACAAGTTGATAAGAGATACAGAAAATGATAATTCAGCCTCAGGTTAGAAAATTGGAGTATTTGAACTAGCCCTTAAGAAGGAATAAACACTCAATAAAGAAAATTAGGATGAGGGAACAATGTAATGGTCCAGACAAAAGGATACTTTTGCCATCAAAAACCTATCTTTTTAGGGGCACCTGGGTGGCCTAGTTGGTTAAACATCCGACTTCGACTCAGGTCATGATCTCACAGTTCATGGGTTCGATCCCTGCATCAGGCTCTGTGCTGACAGCTCAGAGCCTGGAAACCTGCCTTGAATTCTGTGTCTCCCTCTCTCTCTGCTCCTTCCCCACTCACACTTTCTCTCTCTCTCAAAAATAAATAAACATTTTTAAAAAGCTTATCTTTTTAAAAGTAGTAATCATAATACTAGCTAACATACTATATATGTGGCCTGTGCCAGGTACATACATAACATTTATAGTTATTTTTGAAACTCTGTTAACATATTATGTATTGACTAATTCATTACAATTATATTAACTCGTTTAACCTCTAAAGAACCTATGAATTTGGTGTGATTGTTACGCCATATTATATGGGAGGAGACTGACCCAAAGTGTAATTAGGTAATTTTTCCAGGATCCACACAGCTAAGCAAATGGTATGGCCTGTATTCACATCTTGTCAATCTTACTTGAGAGCTAGCATTTTTTTTTTCAGCTTATTTATTTTGAGAGAGACAGAGAAAGCACAACTGAGGAAGAGCAAAGAGAGAGAGGGAGAGAGAGAATCCCAAGCGGGCTCCATGCACAATCAGCATGCAGAGCCTGATGCGGGGCTTGAACTCATGAAACGAAATCAAGTCAGTCGTTTAACTGAGCCACCCAGGTGCCTCTCAGAGCTAACATTTTTAAGAGCAGATTGCTGTGCTTCCTTTAGGGGAATACATAAAACCATTACTGTTACTGAAAATAAATTATCTATACTTCTCATTATTCAGTAGAGTAAAATTTATAACTTAGGTTGAAGATTTTTGAGCCATCATCAACATGCAGCCATTTACAATTAAAAGGCAAGAATTTCAAACAAGCCTTGTGAAAATAATGGAGTAAAGTATGTTATAATTAAATTGCTTCCAGTAGTTATTAACTTAAAATAGACATAAATATAAGGCATATTATGAAAATTTCATGGTAATCACAAAGCAAAAAACCTAGAATACATACACAAATGATAAAGAGAAGAGAATTAAAGCATACCACTACAAAAATCAAGAATTCACAAAATAAAACACCCAGCAGGAAAGAAAGGAACAAGAGAAGTATAAAACAATAAAAAACAATAAAATGACGATACTATGTTCTTACCTACATAGCCAAGGCCTGGGGAGAAGGGCGAACAGAGAAATGTAGGTCAGAGTATGAACTGAGCTATAAGATGAATAAATTCTGAGGATCTAATGTACAGCCTGATGACTGTAGCTAATAACATGGTATTGTATACTTGAAGGTTGTTGAGAGTAAATCTTAAGGGTTTTCACCATGCAAAAAAATAAATACATAAAGAGTTAACTATGTGAGGTGAAGGATGTGTTAATTATCTTGATCTTAATAATCATTTCACAATGTTTATGCATATCAAATCATTACGCTCTATGCTTTAAATTTATACAATTATATTTCTCAATTATCCCTCAATAAAACTGTTCTTTTATTCAAAATGCAGTGTTTTACAACTTCTCATAAAATTAGAGGGTCTTTAACCATCATTTAGATTAAATTAGTCAATTTATTTAAAGTTTTCAGGCACACTAGTAGAGAATAAAGCCTCCTTATAAAAAAAAATTTTTTTTGAGCAGATAGCTTAGGGAAAAGTGAACATCCTCTCTATTGAAAGATCTTACAAATATACATAAAGAAAGTAAACTTGAAAATTAGCAGTAACAACTCATAGAAAGAAACTCAATATCTTTAGTGACAGGCAATCAAATTTCTCCCATCTGTAGACTAGATATTAACACTATGCAAGAATATTAATTATATTTTAATCAATTTAGGAATCTTGGTAAATGACAGTTAAGTTGGTGATTCTGTTTCTTTCATAATGGCTGTACATTCTAAGAAAAAAGATGATAAAATAAAATTTGTCTACTTAACTATGAAAAGAGCATAGGGATGATTCTTAGATTAGCACAAAAATAATAAAAGAAGCTTTGTTAAATTATATATAGAAGATATTTTCTCCTAACTGTACCCAGCATCCTTACCCCTCTCTTCCTGATATATTTTAACAAATGGAGATCTTAATTTCAGTTAAATTCAGTTTCATGTATATTATATATATAATATAACCAGGCACTATATGGTTCTGTATTCATTCATACTTAGATTTATGATTGATCTGGAATAAATTTTTGAGTATAGAGTAAGTTAAAGAGGAGAATACTTATACTTTTTCCAAAATGGATATCCAATCAATGCCGTATATTTTTTTGGAAAATAAATTTTTTATCCCACAATACTGAAGTGGGATTCTGTGATAAATCAAGTGACCAAATATGTATATGTGGTCTCTTATTGGCCATTGTTTTGTTTCTTAAGTCCATTTTTCTATTCTTGTGACAATACCACCCTTTAAAAATTTCTAAAACTATATAATAAATTTTGATTACTCCTAGTATGTTCTTCTCCAAAGTTTGTAATTGTCTGCATTGAAGTGTTTTGTAGCTTTTGTAAATTTATTTTTTAAGTTTTAAGATTTTTCACGTTATTTTAAGCTAATTAAAAATGTACTATATTTATTGTTGCTCTATATAAGTACAATTAAATTTATTTAATAATGATATTGCATCTGGGGCATCTGGGTGGCTTCAGATTCTCTGCCTCCCTTTTTTAAAAAAATAATTTCTAGTATTTAAGACAAATGTCAAATGGAAAACTCATATTTCACTTGAAAATATGATAAAAATCATAAATATATTTAAAAGTTAAAAATGGAAACTTTAACCTTTGACACAGGAAGATTTATTGGTTAAAAGCACTTGAGTTTGGAGTCAGAGAATGGAGATCACTGGCTCTATGTAACTCTGGACAAGTTACCAAACCTTTCTGATCCTTAATTTTCTCATCTATAAAATAGGAATAGTGGCACCTGGGTGGCTCAGTCTGTTAAGCATCTAATTTCAGCTCAGGTCATGATCTCATGGTTCAAGAGTTCAAGCCCTCCATTGGGCTCTGTGCTGACAGCTCACAGCTGGGAGCCTGCTTCAGATTCTGTGTCTCCCTTTCTCTCTGCCCCTCCCCGGCTTGCACTCTGTCTCTCTCTCTCAAAAATAAATAAACATTAAAAAAACTTTTTTAAAGGAATAAAAATGGTAGCCACTTCAGATAATCAAACATAATACATTTTATAAATGATTTAAATCACTTAGCATAGTTTTGGGCAACCATTACTTAGTTGATAAGCCTTAACTATTACTAGGATGAATTTTTATTAATGAGAAAAGTTTAAAAGTGAAATCAACTAACAAATGTATATTATATTACTACTTAAAATATATGGCTCAATTTGATTTAACATACAAAAACTATATAAATGGATCTTTTAGTATAGTTAAATATGAAGCATATTTTTAAGAGATTATATTTCTATATTATGTTCCATCTAAATCAGAACTTCTAGCTTCTCTTTTCTGGGTCTAAAAAATAACAGTTACATGCATTTTCTACAATATATAGATTAGACCAGTTGCCAAAAAGTTGTACATAAATCTAATTTTCTTATCAAAACCATTGAGCCTATTCATTTTCATATTATTTTACTTATAAATATGTTTTCAGAAATGAGATTTAACTTTATTTTTAAATTATTTTATTTTTAAATGTTTTATTTATTAAACTTTACACCATTTATGTATAAAATTTTAGGATTATGAGGTTAATTGTCAGCATTTCTGTAAGAAAGCTCTTAGAAATCATTCATGTAAAGCAAAGTCTTTAGATATAAAATTCTTATATACCTTAGTATATATTAAATCTATACCTATATATATCAAAACCATCAAATATTTTATGCTACAATGATTATATACATGCATTAAATCTCAAAGTGGAGGACACACTGTAAATTAGTTACAATGAGTGATGTATGTCATTGTTATATGCCATTTTTACATCACTGTAATAAGACCATTATATGACAATCATTTTATTTTCTTAAAACATACGTTATTTTCTTTCTAATTAAATTTGAGACACAAGATAGAGGTATTGAGGGAAACTAAGAGAAAAATCCTCTTGTTCCTCATAAATTGATAGCATATTTTGAGTGTTTTCTGTGTCCTGTTCTGGGTACTATTTTAAAGCTCCAAGTGGATTGATGCATTTAATACTTACAACAAGCCTATGAGGTGAGTGATGCAATTATTACAATTATATGGATGGTACAATATAGGCCCAAAGAGTTTAAAGTGATGTACCCTGACCAAGGCCCATGGGTAGCAAGTTAAAAAGTCAGAATTTAACTGTGGCTTTTCATGAAATAATCACATAACTGTCCTTTAGTATTACCTTTATCAAAGAGATAAAGAAGACACATGAGGGCTCCACATGAGAGGAGTGATAATGATCAGGTAAGATATCAGTGTTGAGGAAGTAAGGAGCAGAGATTTACCAATGCTGAAGTCATAAGTTACAAATTGTATTCAACTGAGAATAAGCAGGGAATCCTACAGTCAGAATAGTCAATGAATGTGAATGTTGTATCATTTATGAGCAAATTTTTTAACTTGTACTTGAATCTCTTTTAAATTGCTTTTGTTATATCATGTTCTAGTTTGTATAATTAAGATAATTATTATTATTATGGTTAATTCAATATGGAAATAAAATGTGTCAAAAGCTTTTATGAATACCTGGTACATAGTAAGCCTTCAATAATGTTAGCTAGAAAGATTATTATAATTTCCTACGTTATCTTAACAGTACGCAACAATATAGTAACAACACTAACCAAAAATGGCATTTCTGTGGTACTAGGAATTGGGAAGCCTTGTTCCTCCCAAGTATCTTCTCCTGCTGGCTGCTCCATGTAAGCTCAGCCATGGTCAGTGTTGAGACTTTAGATGCTGTAGCAAGATTTTCTACAGACTAAGGGCCAGTGACTTGCATATCTTACCACCACCGCCATGATTATTTTCTCTCTATGAAATTCCATTGTGTTACTCTATCAAAAATGGTGTAGATGTTGCACTGAATCATTTTGTTCTAAGCTGTGAGCCTAACCATTCCCACAGAAGTTCTCTCTTCTAAGGTAGTCATCATTATCACAATATTTGTCAAGTGTAGGTTAGTTGAGATATCCATAAAAACAACAAAAATATTAGTTGGCTTACTTAAAAAAAACAGAATAACAAAACTGAATTTAGCGGAAGTATATTAGAAAAAGTATAGAATCGAAAGAAGCCTGGAGAAACAGCCTTTGTAAAAGAGGCAACAGAATATATAACCATTGTTGGGTGCCTGGTGGCTCAGTCCATTAAGCGTCCAACTCTTGGTTTCAGCTCAGGTCATAACCTCATGGTTCATGGGTTTGAGCCCCACATCAGGCTCTGCACTGACAGTGAAGAGCCTGCTTCGGATTATGTCTCTCTTTCTCTCTCTGCCCCTCCCCTGCTCACTTGCTCGCTCTTCCTCTCAAAATGAATAAATAAAAATTTTTTAAAAAGAGAAAATACAACCATTATCAACCACAGGAATAATTTGTTAGGATGGCCTGCTACCACCTCTGCATGTTCATTGTACTATTGTGGGGTAATAAACTTCACCTTTGCTCTGAGTTATAGCTGGCATTCCTGCTTTGTTTTTGTTTTTTGCTTTTGTTTTTGTTTTTGTTTTTTAAGTCACTTGTTCTAAATTCAAAGACCAAAGTCCAAACTGGCCAAGACTATTAAAAAATGTCCATGCCTTAACTTGTAAAAAGGAAGGGGAAGGAATGTTATAGTTCACTTCACTTTCAAAGTTGGAAAACAGTGCCTATCTTTCACAAACTTCACATGTATTAAGTAAAGTCTCAAAAAAATTTCAATTGCTATTATTATCTTTATTTACAGGTTGGGAAACTGAACCACAGAGAACTTACATAGTCTGTCCAAGATTACCAATTTGGTAAGAAGTAGAGCTAGATTTGATTCCAGAAACCAGAAATCATCAATCACACACACAAACATATGCGTGTAGATGTATAGATGGAGAGAGAGAGTGAGAGAGAAAGAGATTGAAAGAGCCAAACACAATTATGTTTGTGATATTGTCAGGCTATAAAGTGCTTTTGAAATGAAGTGACAGTTCAGTATTGTTAAAGCCAAAATTGCTTTACAAAATGCCAAAACTAACTCTCTGAAGTAACCACTATGGAAAAGTTGACAGGACATTTCTGCTTGGCTCAGAACCTCAATGTTCAATTGTCGCAACCGAAAAATTTTTAATCAATAACACCAAACCAAAAAAAAATGGCAGCCTGACATCTTTTCAGTTTTACAACACTGAAGTACTTCACAAAATGAATTAGATTAGGGGAAACTGTTGTTATAGGAAATCATTGATGAACAGATTTTATACAAGATGATTGGTTTGTCTGGCTTTTCTCTCAAGATGATTCATTGGTTGGCTGCACACATCAGGTATTTTAGAGTGGGGTGAAGTGTCATTAAGGATTTTGTTTTGTTTTGTTTTTTGTTTTTTGTTTTTTGTGAAAGCAGAAATGATGGACACTTGGCAAACAGTTTGAATTTGCTTTTGATCTTGCCACTAAAATTATCTTTGGTACCTAGTTTTAAAAAATGGATGCAGTTGTTTCTTTGGGTATTGTCAATGTGTCTAGAGGTGTCTGGATAGGGTGACTGACCAACATTCAGGTTACATGACAATAGCAAACCCATATCTAATTTGTAATGCCTGTCATTCAAAAAAACTAAAAGAATAAGTTTGCTTAAATCAGGTTGTCTTACTGTTTTAAAGAACAAGGAATCAGCTTGCTAAATAGTATTTTGAAATATGAAAACCACACAGACAAGTAGTTAGATGACATAAATCTAAACTATCATGATATATATTTTATAAAATATCTATTTGGTAGAAATATATAAATGTTGATTTTTTAAAAATTTAAATTATAACTGATTTCCACTAGAGATAATGAGACTTAATATTATATATTTGTGTAAAAGAGGCTATGAATTTCTTCATAAAGAAATCTTTGGGGCATCTGGGTGGCTCAGTCAGTTAAGCATCGACTTGCTGCTCAGCTCATGATCTCATGGTTTGTGAGTTCGAGCCCACCATTGGGCTCTGTGCTGACAGCTCGGAGCCTGGTGCCTGCTTCAGGTTCTTCTCTCTCTTTCTCTGCCCCTTCCCTGCTCGTGCTCTGTCTCTCTCTCTCTCTCTCAAAAAATAAATAAACATTAAAAGAATTTAAAATTTTTATTTTAAGTCAGCAGATGATATTTTTATTGCATAATTAAGGACATAGCGCTATGTGATATTAACTTTTAATCTAATGAGCTGTCCATGACACTTACATGATTTTGCTTAATATTGAATGTAAACTAACACTTTTAAGAAGCTAGAAACCAAAAATTTACTTATATTATCCTTAAATAAATAATTTACTTCATCCTAGATATTTAAATTGTGAATATATCACCGAGGCATTTGTCGTCTTTCTCACAGGGTTGGTTATAGCAGTATTAGACTTTATGTATGTCAAAAGTTGTTATGTGTACTAATTCAATATTTTATTTTAGTACTAACTGAGTGGTGGTGCCCATTAATGTATCAAAATCTAACAAGCTTGTTTACTCCAGATCTATATATTTTATATATAATGGCAAAATAAATAACAAGTAAATTCTATAACCCGGATATTTATGCTTTATACTTTTTCTAAAGGCTATCAGACTTTAAATAAAAATGAAAATGTTTAAACAAAAGTTTGTCAGCAATTACATAACATTACGATTGAAGGAATAAATAAATGTATAAAAAATTATCCTCAGGGGCGCCTGGGTGGCGCAGTCGGTTAAGCGTCCGACTTCAGCCAGGTCACGATCTCTCGGTCCGTGAGTTCGAGCCCCGCCTCAGGCTCTGGGCTGATGGCTCAGAGCCTGGAGCCTGTTTCCGATTCTGTGTCTCCCTCTCTCTCTGCCCCTCTCCCGTTCATGCTCTGTCTCTCTCTGTCCCAAAAATAAATAAACGTTGAAAAAAAAAATTAAAAAAAAATTATCCTCACTAGCTGATTTCTAGCTTGAAATCAGGCCATATAATTTCTTTATTAATATTTTATAAATTTAATATAAAAAGTACCTATTTACCTGTCATAATTTTGAATAGATATGGAAATATTTCAAAAAATATTAACAATTGGCTCTACCGGAATAAAAATAATAAGTCGCTGTGATTAAGCAGAGATATTCTAGTGTGAAATGTTTTTCACTGATGAAAAAGCTGTTAATATAATTCAGCACAACCATAGTTTAAATAATACAAAAAAAAATACAATACGATCTACCAAACTGACTCCCCTAAAATATTCCGCATCAATTCTTCATTAATTCTTTTTCAGAAACCTAAGTGTATTTATTCAGGGTGTAAAACCTATTTGAATATTCCCCAAATATCAGTTTGCTTAAGACAAAAAGAATTATTTCTTCTTTGATATGTTCAATTATTTCTTCTTTAATATGTTCAGTGGACCAAGTAGCGCCTCAGCTCCACAAAGACATTGGAAGAATCAGGGAGCTCTTTCCAACCCCAACTGGATTGTATGCATTCAGATGACATTCAGGAAAGGGGAGAGAGAATGTTAAAGACACATCTGGTTTTAATCATCTTAGCTCTAGGCCAACTGCACTTACGTAACAGGTAGTTACATAGCCCCATCTAAAGCAAAAGGTCTGGGAGATGTAGTCTAGCAGTTCACCAAAGCAAAAAGAACGTGGATATTGAAAAACAGTTTAGCTAATTTCCACTGCACCAGAATTACGGGACATTATTTTAAAATAGTTAGGGGTATGTAAATCATTAGCATATATCTCATATTAGAGACATTCCCAGTAAATAAAAAAAAGTTTGTTATCACAGTTGCTATTCAACTTTAAAAAAAAAATTAGGAAACTTTTAAGCAATTGAGATAAAAAAGAGCAATAAATATATTTATAAAGTTATCATTTATACATGATACAATTATCTGGAAATATTCAGGAAAACACCAAGAAACTAACAAAAGTAATTTTAAAACAAAGTAAATTAGTCATTTAAAAATACATACTTACAAAGCAATAGTTCTCCTGTATACATAGTCCTTCAAAAATCCAGCTCAAAAGAATTTTAAAAAAGAAAATTTACTCTTTCAATTTAATAAAAATTCATAAAATAAGTGGAAAACATATCTTATTTATGGATTGGAAGTTTCATTTGTGTGATAAGGTCAAACAATATTTTGTAAATTTTTACATATAAAAAGCAAAATTTAAGCACAATGAAAACATTTGGTGGGGTGGTAGGGATTTCATATAAATTATAAAATAATCTGGAAAAAAAACTAAGTAAATGTGAGACGTGAGACAGAACAGTCATGATGAAATATTTACTCTACAAATATAAAACTTGTGGAAAAAATGTTATACCGAAATATTTATGTCATCTTATGAATAGAATTTTTCGAAGTGCTAAAAAAGGAAGAAAATACAAACAAAACAAGGAATAGTTGTGACTATTTTTATTTTGCTATTATATATAGAATATACACAAATGTAATATTGTTATTTAAATAAAACCGGAATAGCAAAATATTTGAAATTTTACCAAAATATATTCATATCTATATGTATATTTGTACATATATGTTTTACAAATCAAAAAGAAAATATGAAGACAATTAAAATTAGATGACAGGTAATTATGACTTTAACCTGTTCGTACATTTGTCATGGAAGGAAATAATTTTCATTTTTGAGCAATCTTAATGCCATCTATTTCTATTGATGACTAAAGTTCTTGTTTTCTTTCTATTCTTACATCAATGATAGTTTATAATATCTGAGAGTGACATTTTAATAGAAAGTATCAAATTTTATTGATTGTGTAATGCTATCATTCTAACTTAGTTTTAGAGGTTTAGAACATAAGAATTTTTGCTGTTCAATATTTTTAAATGTATTCAAAAGATACCCTCTACATGTCAAATAATTTTCAAAACCTTTCATGTTGGTCATGAATGTGGCAGGGTTATTTTAAGTTGCTCAAGCTCAGCATTTTCATACTCTCTCTCTCTTTTAGACAACACACGTAATTTGGATTTTAAATACCACAGGGGAAAAAAATTATGAAAACTAGAACGAACTAATATATACAGAAATGCATTGTTAATTTTATCTACAAACAGGCCACTCCATCTGTTCAAACATAATGCTCAAAACCAAGGAATATGTTCCAAACCAAAGAGCATGATATTTGACAGATGGAGAGGTCTGTAAGCCTGTCTGGAGCATGGAATACTATAGAGTTTTTAGCAGGGCCCAATTTTCCACACTAAATGAAATCTAATAGAAATTTCTCCCCAATAAACATCAAAATCAGCAACAATTTTACCAATTGCTATGCACCATAGATCAACTCATCTTATCTATTTTCTTTCTCAAACAAAAGAAACCCATATCTACATTCTGAGTTAATTTTTAATTTTCATGGTTGTCCTCCTACATAAATAAGTACAAATGCCAAACATATTTCATATAAAATAAAAGTCACTAATGAGTCAAACGCAAGATGACTTATTCTTTAGCGTAAAAATATCATGAGTCCTATTTTTAGAAAAATTAATCATTTAAGGATTCTATTATAGTATACAAAATTTGGAAAAAGCTATGATAGGACTTATTAATCAGTTTCTTCAATTTACAGAAACAAACAACAAAACAAGAAGCACAGAATATTTGTCTTGCCTAAGAGTATGCAGCTGGTGAGAAGCTAAATAAGATTTCTCTGCTCTTGTCCAGAGTTTTGTTCTAAAATCCAGCATTCTAGTGTGTACCGAAGAACACAGGAGATTGCCTTATCACTACTAAAATTTCAGTTTAATTAAACCAGAAAAGAACTTTGCTAAAAATGTCAAAGTCATAGGTATTGCTAGGAACTGGGAACACCATTTCTACTTATATAAATTAAACATAGGCTTATCAAATAGAGCATGAGGGCATACAGTGAGAAATGTGTAGATAAAATATATTGATACAGTTGACCCTTGAACAACATGGAGGTTAGGGGCACTAACCTGCCACACAGTCGAAGATCCACATATAGCTTTTCACTCCCCCAAAACTTAAACACTAATAGTCCACTGTTAACTGGAAGCCTTACTGATCACATAAAGTGTCAATTAACACATATTTTATATATTAAAGACTCCTTTTTAAATTTTTTATTTATTTTTGAGAGAGAGAGAGAGAGACAGAGTGTGAGTGAGGGAGGGGAAGAGAGAGAGAGGGAGACACAGAATCTGAAACAGGCTCTGGGCACTGAGCTGTCAGCACAGAACCTGACGCAGGGCTCCAACTCATGAGAGCCATGAGATCATAACCTGAGCCAAAGTCAGATGCTTAACTGACTGAGCCATCCAGGTGCCCCTTACATATTAAATGCATTATACATTGTATTTTTAAAATAAAGTAAGCTAGGTAAAAGGACATGCTATTAAGAAAATCATAAGGAAGAGAAATCATATTTATGGTACTGTACTGTAAAAAATCCATGTATAAATGGATTCAAACCCGTGTTGTTCAGACGTGTGTTGTTTAAGGGTCAGCTGTACATTGATAAGTGTTACATAAGATCTTAATTCCTGAAACTGGAACATATTTCAATATCTGATTTCAACATTTTAAAATTCAGAGCTATTTAAGACTTTGCATCTCAGGAAACTTGGCATCATTTAAGCCAAACTTCTAGCTGTGCTCAGTTCCATACCTGGGTAGGTATGACTTTGCCTGCCCTATCACCTGTGGTAGTACTTGGAACAGTCAAGACTAATTTATAACAGTCTCAGAAGACATTCAGGTTTAACAGGAATTTTCACAGGGAAACTCTAAAGGGAGTTCACTTTTATCTTCTTCAGAGGTACTATAATTACATATGAACTTGAAAGAGGACAGAATTTGTCACCCCAAAATATGCCTCTTTGGCATTAGGATTATCTCTAGCTGGTTCTTTTTGTTTAAACTGCAGACACAGGAAAAACTCTGAAAACTCGTAGAAGTTACCCTTCTGTCAGAGAAAACTACATTTGTAATGGAAATTCCCAGTGACAGGGTATCTCTGTCTTTGTACCAGGAAGATGAGGATAGCTAAATCTCTAGAAAGTTATTAATGGAGAAGACATGGACTTCAATCTGCACAATCTTACCTTTGTTTACTCTACTTTGCTTGATAATTTCCCATAATTGGCTCTCCCACGCCCAACATCTTCTTTTGTCTTTAATCTAGAGATGGTATTTAAGGTAGTGATCATTTGGGGGAGTTAGTTTTCCTGGGTATTTTCCACGTATATAGGCGGTATAGAAGTTATTAAACTTCTGTTCGTTTTTCTCCTGTTAATCTGCTTTTATTACAAAGAGGTTTCAGCCAAGAACCTAGAAGGGTAAAAAGAAAATTATTTTTTCTCTCCCACAAAACTGCTTGTTCTGAAGATATTTCCTTTTCCTCCATCTGAAAGAAATTGAATATTTAAGCAACTTGACCATAAATTTAAAGACTGAAGTACTTATTCTTCACTTGTTGGGTATAAAAACCTTTATAATATTATGCAAAATTCAGGTAAAATCAATATTTCATAGACATGCTTGAACTATCCCATCTACTTTTTCTCCAGTCATGAAATAAATTATTCTAGATTCTCACATCAGATATTCCACCACTGAGTGGTTATATTATTATTTTGATAGGCATTTATTTGGCCATGTCATTCCCACATGAAATACTTTGAATATTCTCTCTCTCAAATTTACTTGGTTCTATTAAATGCTACTTTGTGTTAACATGAACTGCCTAATGACATACTCTCAAATTTTGATTCTGAGCTTAATTCCCAATTATATGAATTTTTACTGGAGCTATATCTGTCCATACCAATAAAAATTAATTGAGAGGGTGTTTTCAGTGCCCAAGTAGCTCTTCAGATACATCTTTGAACATCAGAATAAATTCTTCTTATCTTTTTAACTCCTGAATGTTAATATGTCACCACATCCTTTATTCCCACATTCTTCTATTTTCCTTATAATTTCTAACCTAGTACACATCTGGTAATTGCTGTTGCCAGGTTCTGTATGTTTATGTTGAATTTCAATTTTACCCATGTGTTAGAGAAAATAAAGCAGACTTAGGAAGAGAGAATAAATTTCCCTGGCCAGGAAAAAAGTTTTATTTTCATCCACACCCCCAGATTGCCCCTTTGCAGATATCTCCTCAATATTTCAGACTTATATATGCAGGTTCCTAGTCAATTCATCCACTTGCAAATCTACCAGTCACCTCAGTCTTAAGGCTAGGTTTAGGTGGAGCAATATATTAGAGTATTTGAGAAATATGAGAAAACAGTAACAATGGAATGTTACTGTTTCTTGAATGTTCCCTTCAAGAACAATGGAATTATGTGGCTATTGCTAAGATCAACAGATGCTCTAATGGAAGGAAAGGAGAGGTTAAGGACAATTAACAGGCCATTGAAAGTCAAGTGTGAAAAGCCAACACAGCTTCACTGGCAATGGAAAAGAAAAGAGATTCTCATCTCTTAATTTGGGACATGCTGAGAAGACTAAATTGAGAAAACTCAGCTAAATAATAACACCAATTACAACTGCCATGCCGAATGTCTTAGTCTTACTACAATAGGTCTGTTTCATATGAAAGATCTAGAAATATGCTTTTATAAGGAATGGACATGTATTATAGGTATGGGTTTTATTTTCCTGTCTGCAAAGAAGTACTAGCATTACCACATGGCTTATAAAATGTCACAGGATCCAACATAACATTAAGTGAGATCATGGGACCCCTTTTAGAGGACAGGAAGTACAAAAGTGTGCTCATGAGTCTTAGATCCACTGACTGTATGGCATGTTCCACCAACTAGGAGCTGCTAGCCAGACAGAAACATTCTACAGTCTGCAGAAGGCACAGCTGGAGCACCAGCGTGGAGATGATAAGTTTAAAAGGATGGTACAGATGAGCCATTAAACTCTATGCTGTGTATGAAGTATATATCTTAAATCAAAGATTTTTAACATGAAACTACATCCCCATGAATCCTGACTACACTTACCATCACTCCCAGTGAGCTTCCTGGGGGATTTGTGTCTCCCATAACTACATCACTGCATTCCATAGCATTAGAGGCCTGAGTCATCAAAGGTAGAGCACTTCATCCAGCAGACACAGTAAGAACCCTAGTGAGCTACAACGTAAGTATGTTGCTGGAGCATGTTGTATTTCTTGTATCTGGGGACCAAAAGGTTAAAAATAATAATAATAATCACTATCTTGATAGGAATAATTAAACCTATCAGAAGGAACAAGGGTTGCTTTCACAATGGAGGCTAAGAGCAATATGTTTTGAACCCAGGTGATTTGCCCCACTGGCTCTTAGAACTTAACTCCCTTGAGCAATCGTGAGTATAAATGAACAGCTATAGCATCCCTGGCCTTTGCAGAGCATGTTGACAGGAGACTCAGATCACTCAGGGATAAGGTTCTAGATAAGGCTAGTAGAGGTGATAGCTGAGGGTGAAGGGAACCCTCAACTATCAAACCCTCAACTAGAACAAATAGTTGACAAGAGAGGTAACAAGTGTCAGGTATGTCCCCAAGACCAATTGCAGTGGTGGCAGCTAGAGTACTTGGCAGTTATCTTCCTTTTCTTAGTGTCCCTCAGAAATAGAGATCCATCCGAATCCTGGAAAGTGCCAAAAGAGCTTCTCTACAAATGTATATAAAGAAGTTGAAATGAAAGAGGCACAGGGCTGGCAGTGAGGGACACAGAGCTCTGACACCCAGACCCGGCTCTAGTAAGGAATTGTCTCTCAAGCTGGGCATACCTTCAGAAGACTGACAGTCAAACACTGGGATTGCCTCAGCTGCAGAGTAACCTCCCCCAAGAACACATTTATCTTAGGGTAGCTCAAATCCAATGACTAAAGAAGGTGGGGGGTGGGGGTATAAAAGTCTTGCCATTTTAGCCAAACAGTGAAACTCTGCACCACATTTAGCGCCAGACCTCTTTGTCCAGTCAGCATCTTTTCCCATTGTGCCATCTTGCTTTTTTACCTTCCTTTTTATATTTGTTGATCCCAAGAGCACTCCCGGCAAAACAACCCACACACTAAACTCTGTTTCAGAATCTACTTCTGAGATAATGCAATCAGAAACTCCGTATTAGTCCTAGCAATGAGGTAGATTTGCTGTTATCTATATAACAGGGAGTCAGTAATTATATTCTACTCTATCAGAAAAACAAGGTAGCTCTCAGGTTTCCTGGTTTCTTGATACACTCTTTTTGCATACCTATCATTACAACTGATTCATCACACTTTTGCAAGCTATGTCTGTTTTGAGGTCTTAACCTACCCTGTTTTCAATATTTAACTTGGCTTAGAATTCTGACTGCTTAATTTAGCTCTTTCTAGCCTAACACAGTGCTTGTTTGTTGTTGTTGTTGTCAATACTAAGCCTAAGAAGAGACCAATAGAAACACGATAATGATATCTACAGGGAATGCTCAACTCCAACCGATAGGGAAAAATCTGTTAGAAGATGGCGGATAGGACTAATAGGGGAATTCCAGTCCCCTTCCGGATTCTTCTTCCCATCCTGCTTGCTGATTGCACCAAATTACTGCTAATGAATGAGTAATGCTGAAGTAACAGACTATAAATTGTCCCCTCTGTTGATGCTCTGGGCACAGACCTCTGGAGAATGATCTCCTCTGAGCCCACTGGTGTAAAATAAACCTCCTGCCTTCCAAGATCTCCGAGTGCCGCTTGGTTCTTCTGCCCAGTGATCCGGGCCAGTTTCCGTAACACAACAACAGTTTGGGAACCTCTGTAATCTGATTGGGTGCACCCCAAAATAGTTTTGACAGTAATTCAAATAAAGAAAAAAAACATTCTACAGTAAACATTGAATTTCTACTACAACTAATTTTATGTATCGAAAACTCGGTGTGGATACTTCTTGATGAGGAGGGAAATATTTTGAGATATTTTTAACATTGTAATTTCTAATTCATATGGGAATGGGTAAAATTCGGGCCTCTGTCTACCCTCAGTTTATAATTAAGCACTCTGTTTAGAATTGCTCAAAATGTAGAGGTATCATTCAACTGTTTTATTTAGAATTCAATTTAATGTGTCCCGAATGTGCCAGTGTTGCTATAGTTACTTTATTTTTTTTTTTTAATTTTTGAACAGTATGTGCTTAGTTAGTAATCCAGTATCAGCCTGTTCTATTCTGTTTTAAGTACCTGTTTTAGGATTTGCTTAACTGGATTACTCTGCATAGTGGATTGATTCTAGCCTAAAAGTTTTTGTCTCGAAATTTTCTATTTTCTATTTATTTCCAATTTATGCTTGAAATCCTTATCAATAATGCCTTCTGTATCTATTTTAAAATATCTTATAAAAGTTAAAAAGGAAAATATTTTTGAAAATGCTTTGAAACTATACATTATTTTAAATAAGGTATTAATAATATTTGAATGCTACTAAATAATTATTAGTCAATATTGAAAGTTATATCTTAAATAACTTATCTGTTTTGCACTAAGTTGTACTGAGGCTTTTGAAATATAATTGACTCTGTGCAAACACATATGTATTTATTAGGGTTCCCAGAGAAACAGAACCAATAGGATGTATATATTAGTAAATATATATATACATATATATTTATATATGATGTATATATTAATACATATATAAAGACACACACAACCTGTTGGTTCTATCTATTTATCTATCTATGGAGAAATAGGTTTATTTTAAGGAATTGGCTCACATGACCATGGAGGCTGGCAAGTCGAAAATCTGCAGAGTAGGCAAGCAGGCTGGAGATGTAGAAAAGATGATATTGAAGCATGAGTCTAAAGGCAGTCTTCTGGTAGAATGTCCTTTTCCTCAGGGAAGGTCAGTCTTTTCTCAAGGCCTTCAACTGACTGAAGAGGCCCACCCACATATGGAGATTACGCTTTGCTTTACTAACACTGCTCAAAGAATGTTAATCTCATCTAAAAAATAACCTTCATGGCTACATTTAGGCAAGTTTGATCAGGTATCTGGTTCATATGATTTGAACTATTTGACACATAAAATTAATCAATAATTCATGCACATGCATATACAGTATAGGGGGAAAATGTGTCTAGGCTTACATTTTAAATCAGATAGGAAGTAGAACTTATTTATAAAATGTCACTTTCAGTAGCAAAAGGCATATTATTCATATTAATTTTACAAAATAAAGGAAACTGATTTGACATTTTTCATATGTTGCACATATGTCAGCCTAGATGTAAATATATATCTAGGAGTAATCTGATCTGCTTTTTTGTAGTCTCTTTGATATAATTAGCTAGAACTAAAAGAATCTAAATTCCAGGCTTAGTAATAATACAATAAATATTAATATAAGTTATATTGTTTGGAACAAAACTGGTCACTCAAAAACTGCAAATAGAAATAAATATTAAAAGTACTTAGATACTAAAATACATACTTTCCTGAGATCCTACTCATAGATTCTGATTTTGTAAGTTTGAAGTAGAACCCTGAATATGCATTAATAAGATTATATTACTTTGCATTACCAAATAAGGATCACTGAAACAGAGCATGCGATAGAAGAGAAATAAAAATAACTTGCCTTTAGAATTAATAATAATCTGGAAATAAAAACACTCAGCTCATTTGGCAAGTGGATAAATTAGAATTTATAAGGACATGGATCCTAAACACTACTACTGACTTAGGATAGATAGATAGGGCCTCAGGGCATGTGAAAAGTTATCCAGCCAAACAGGAAGTATACCTGGAAAGTATGGTCAGTGAGGCATGAAGTTGGTAGACAAAACAGAAAATCTGTGTTCAACCAAATTAGCAGTTGTTATTTATGAACATATTTGACAAACATAAATTCTATCCATATCATAGGTTATCAAGATGATTTTAAAAGAAAGCATGAGTCTTGAGAGAAGTGCTTCTGAACTTTATAGATCAGGTAGAGCTAGAGTGAAATTCGGGACTGATGAGGGACAATGAGTAGTTTACTTAGCCCAGTATTTACATGAGAAAAGGGCCCCGTATAATGATTTTTTTCCCTCCCTAATGTCCTATGTGATATTTCTTTGTTGATATTGTTGTTTGGTTGTTGGTTTGTGGAGGTATAATTTACATAAGGTAAATTCACCTTCTCAGGTGAATTTTGACAAATTGAAACTCATTTCACCATCATTATGATTAAGACGTAGACTATTTCTGCTACTAAAAGTTCCGTCATAACTTTATAGCCAATTCCCTTACACCAACCAACAGTTTTTGGCGACTGTGGATCTGATTTCTGTCTCTATATTTTCTACAATTATAGTTTCAGTGTCATTTAAATGGAATCCTCCAGTCCATGGTCCTTCCAGGTGATGACTTACTTCACTCGACATAATGTCTCTGTGATTTATTTTTATTGTTGCATATGCATTTGTAGTTCATCTCACTGTCACACACCATTTTGTGTATGAATGACAATCTTTAAACCATTCATCAGTTGATGAGCATTTTGGTTGTTTCTAACTTATGGTGATTATGAATAAATCTCGCTATAAATGTTCACATACAGGTGTTGTTTGAACATGTCTTCATTTTCTTTAGTAAATATCTAAGAGTGGGAGTGCTAGGCCACATGGTAAGTCTGTCACTTTAATAGGAAATTGCCTTACCTTTTTCTGAAATGGATGTATCATTTTGTATGCACACCAGGAATATATGAAATTCCCAGTTGTTCCACATTCCTGCTTTTAGTATTATCAAGTCTTCTATTTTAAATAATCCAATAGGTGTAAAGTAGTATCTTATTATGATTTTAATTTACATTTCCTGGTTTGTGGCATTTCTTTTCATTGCCTTCACACTATGTTTGAAAGAACAGAAAATTTTAATTTCAATGAAGTGCAATTTATCGATTTTTTTTACTTTCGTGTCATACATAACAAATTTCTGCCCAACCCAAAGTCATAAAGATTTATTTTCCTAGAAATTTTGTAATTTTATGTCTGTGATCTATTTTGAGCTCTTTTTTGTATGTGATGCAGTTAAGGGTAGAGATGCACTACTTTTGCATGTTGTTGCTCTGTTTGCCCAGCTTCATTTACCGAAAAGACTATCTGTTTCTTTTGTTTGGGTTTGGTCTGGTTTGGTTTTGAGTATAGTTACACACAATTCTAAATAGTTTCAGGTGTACACTACAGTGATTCAACATCTCTATACATTATTCTATGCTCATCACAAATGTAGCTACCATCTGTCATCATACAATGTTATTACAATATCATTGACTATAGTTTCTATGGTGTATCTTGTATGCCCATGACTTATTCATTTCATAACTGAAAGCCTGTATCCCCCACTCCGTTTCACTCACTTTGCCCATCCCTCCTTCCCTCTTACAACCATCATTTTGTTCTCTGTATGTATAAGTCTAATTCTGCTTTTTATTTGTTTAGTCATTTGTTCTGTTTTATAGATTCCACATATGAGTAAAATCATATGGTACGTGTCTTTCTCAAGACCATCTATTTTTAGTATAATTTCCTTGACAATTTTATTAAGTATCAAATGATCATATCTGCATGGGTCTATTTCTGCATTTTCTATTCTGTTCGATTAATCTCTTTGTTTATATTTTTGGCAGCATTACATTATCATGATCATTAGAGATTTGTAGTCATTCTTACAATCAGATAATGCAAATTTGCTCTTTCTTTTCAAAATTATTTTTTATATTCTATATCTCTTGTTTTCCATATATATTTTAGAATTAGCTTTTTAATTTCTACATTAAAATGTCTGCTGAAGTTTGGTTGAGATTACCTTGTGTCTATAGATAATTTGGGAGAATTGATATTTTGCCTATTTTTATCATTCAATCTATAAGCACATATCTCTCCATAAACTTTGGTCTTACTTGACTTCTCTCCCCAAAGGTCTTATGATTTTTAATTTAAAAATATTCCACATATTTTGGGAGAATAATCAATAAATATTTCAAGTCATTTGGTATTATTTTAAGTAGTTCTATTTAAAATTCCAATTTCCAATTGTTGATTGCCACTACATAGAAAAACAATTCATTTTTATTTATTGGCCTTGCATCCTGTGACCTCACTCAACACACTTGTTAGGGCTGATGGCTCATTTTGGATTCTGAAATTTTCTACATAGACAAGTAAGCCATCTGCAAATAGAGACATTTTATTTCTTCTTTTCCAAATGAATGCCTTTCAATTGAATTTTTCTCTGATTTTACTGGCAAAAATCTCCAGTACAATTTTAAATAGGAGTGATAAAAATAGACATCCTTGACTTGTTTCTGGTCTTGGGGGGGCACATTCAATCTTTGAGCATTTAATATAATATTAACTGTAGTTTTATATGAGAAACTCTTTATCAATTTGAGGAAGTTATCCTTTTATTAGCTTGTACAGATATTTTTTATAATATACGGATCCTGAACTTTATCAATTGCA
Organism: Acinonyx jubatus; assembly: GCF_027475565.1. NCBI lineage: Eukaryota > Metazoa > Chordata > Mammalia > Carnivora > Felidae > Acinonyx > Acinonyx jubatus. The sequence continues at coordinate 169,816,250 of NC_069381.1, forward strand.
TCGCTGCATGTGTCAAAATTTTTTATTATTATTATTGGTTTTAGGTTACATTAATTAAGTTATATTATATTACATGAATTATTGGGAGTTGAACAAATCTCTAATGTCAATTCTACTTTGATAGGATTTATTTGATAGAAAGAGTAAGAGAGAGAGATAGAGGGATGATAATGATGATGACAATACTTTTTTCTATATCCATGAGGGCTTGGAAAGTTTGTTTCTGGTTTTAGTATCTGCATAATGCAGACCCCTTGAAATGAATTAGAAAATACTTCCTCCTCTTCTATTTTCTGGACATATGTGTGTGGAATTAGTGTTATTTATTCTGTTTGGTAGATTTCTCTAGTGAGGCCATTTGGGCCTGGGGCTTAGATTTGTTGGAAAGATTTTAAGTATGAATTCACTGTCTTTAATAGCTACAGGACTATTTAGAGTATCTATTTCTTCTTCTTTTTAAATTTTTAAATGCTTATTTTGAGAGAGAGAGAGAGAGAGAGAGAGAGACAGAGAGAGACAGAGTGTGAGTGGGTGAAGGGCAGAGACAGAGGGAGACACAGAATCTGAAGCAGGCTCCAGGCTCTGAGTTGTCAGCACAGAGCTCAATGCAGGGCTCAAACTCTCAAACTGTGAGATCATGACCTGAGCCAAAGTCAGACACTTAACTGACTGAGATACCCAGGCACCCTGAGAGTACCGATATCCTCTTAAGATAGCTTCTTAGTTTTTATCTTTCAAGAAATGTATCAATTTCACATAACATATTAAACTGATTGGCATACAGTTGTTCATAACGTCCCTTTATTATTCTGTTAATGTCTATAAAATCTGTTGTGATTCCCACTGTTCCATTCCTGTGTTGGTAAATTGTGCATTCTTTTTTTTTTTCCTGATCCATATCTGTAGAAGTTTATAATTTTTTTTTCCAAAATCAAGCTTTTGATTTCATAGATTTTTCTCTGTTGTTTTCTACTTACAATTTTATTTATCCTGCTTATAATTGTTCCTGTCTATTTTATTCTCTTTCTTTGTCTTAAACTTAGCTTAGTTGGCACTCATATTACAGGGTGTGATTTTGTGTGTGTGTGTGTGTGTGTGTGTGTGTGTGTGTGTGTGTGTGGCAAATGTTTCATATGATTTCTTTTTTGCTTGTTTGGTTTTTTTGTTTGTTTGGTTGGTTTTGTTTCTCTAAGTGTTTGTTTAAATTCTAGTTGGTTAACATACTGTGTAATAATAGTTCCAGATGTAGAATTTGGTGATTCAAGACTTATATACAACATCCAGTGCTCATTACAAGTTCCCTCCTTAATCCCCATTAGCCATTTAACCTGTCACCCACCCACCTCCCCTCTGATAACCATCACTTTGTTCTCTATTATTAAGAGTCTGTTTCTTGGTTTTTCTCTCTTCCCCCCACCCAATGTTAGTTTTCTTTGTTTCTTAAATTCCACATATAAATGAAATCATAGGGTATTTTTCTTTCTCTGACTGACTTATTTTGCTTAGCATGATACTCTTTAGCTCCACCCATGTTGTTGCAAATGGCAAGATTTTATTATTTTTATGGGTGAGTAATATTACACTACACACACACACACACACACCACATCTTCTTTATCCATTCATCAGTCAATGGACATTTGGGCTCTTTCCATAATCAGGTTATTATAGATAACGCTCCTATAAATATCAGGTTGCATGTAACTATAAGTTGTGATTTTATTTTAGTTTTAAAAATTAAGCAGAATTTCAGGTTTCAAAGCCTGGATATAGCTTCCAATAGGAATATATGAATTATATTTATGCTAATTATGGGAGCTAGTTTGTTTTTTTCCTAAATATTCTCAGACCAATTACTGCAAATTCACAGAAGGTATGCCAGGGAAGATGAAGTATTTCCACCTATGTATAGGGAACAGGGTGACATGCAATGCATTTTATACAAATAAACAAACACTGATTTATTAACCTAATAATTTTTCTCAAAGTAACTTGGGTAAAGGTATTTTATGTTGTCAAACTGTGTTATCCCCCATATAAAAAGCTAGAATATTTCATTTCCAGGAGTAGAGGTAATTATGTCTTACTCGAGGAAGGTAAAACAGTTAGGACTTAAAGAAACTTAGTCAATAAAAATCTTAGCAAACTCAAATGGTTTGAGAACCCAAGCCTTCATAAATGTGGTTTTGCACCCCACTTAATTTGTAGGTGTGTGCCTTCACTGCATGATGAATCATTGGACTGAACCTAATAAACAGCACACTGTCAGGTACTCAGAGATGGCATTTGAGCCATTTACACTTGGAAGCTAATGGCATATGATATTTTCAATAAGTCTATAGAAACATAGTTTTACTCCAGGGCAAAAAAAAAAAAAAATAGGTGTTTTTTCTATGTGAAATTAATTGGCTCACATGGGACAGAACTGGTGATTTTGCCTTGACTTATATCAAGGAAGCCAGGAGCCAATCTGCCTGAGTCATATTTCCAATAAGTGAAATGTAGACTAAAAGATAGTGTCTCACTTTGCAATTGCTAATTGAGAAGAACATGCAAAAGACTGACTATAAATTCTTTCTCAAGAGGGAAATTTTACATGCAGTGGATTTTAAACTTACAATTGCTATCCATTCAGAAACAAGATTCAAGTATATAAAATAATATATTTAAAAAGAGATCAAATTTGAAATTTCATGTAGGAAATATTGATATACTTGAAATAGATACTTTGAGATAGTTAAAAGAAGAAAAGAAAGACATTTTATTCATTTTTATTGAGATTAAAGACAAGTTATAATAGCATATAGGTTGATTTCTAAAATAATATATCAGTTACTCTTTCTGAAAGTCAGTGCAACCAGTGCATTAAGATTTTGCCCTTAAATGTAAAATAAAAATTATGTCTTTATTCTGGAGACATTAAGTAATGACAGCTTGGAAATTGAAACAGATAATTGTTCTGTCCTGAAAATACATATTATATTAATTCCAACCATTACATTTCTCTCACTAAGACAGTAAATATGTATCTCTACTAATTTAGAAAAACTGAACCTTATAATCAGATATTATACTTTTAATGACAAGACTTAGGCTGATTATTGCATTATAGTAGAAAGTGTGAAATAATGTTTGAAGAATTATGTTTAATTTTTAATAGTTAAAAATTAAGAATATAAAAAATGGAAGGTTCAAATAAGTCTACAGCCTTACACTTGATCTTTACTGAATATTATTCTATTTATATTTAGATATGTCTAGACCTAACACTACCTTTTGTATTTTCCTAATTGTCCACTAATATTAGAATATCATCTTTTTGCATTGCTTGTTATGAATTGTTTTGCTTTTCCTTTAAGAAAAAAAAGACAGTAATTATATAAAATTGTATGTTTTCAATTAAATTTGAATATACATGTGTATACATACACATATATATGCACAAACATAAATAATTATTTCTAAAAAGTTCTTTCTTAAAAACAGGCATACATTAAAAAGATTGGTATTAGTACAAATGCTTCCCTGAACATTTCCGATCTGAGTTCAGTATTTCTCCATCACTATCAAACATGTTTTGTAAATTCCTAATTTTAACATATAATTGAATGTGTATTTACCAGCTATAGTAGTTAAATTTTTTCTTTATTTGATCTATGCTTAATTTACTTCATTAGAGCAATAGAATATTTGGCAAATATATAAAAAATAAATAAGAAAATATGAATTAACAAATCCCATATCAAAATAATAACCAATATTATCTCTCAGTTTGTTTTTTATTAACATATATAACTATTATATAAAACAACTCTATCTAAATTTAGCTAAAATAAAGTATATAATCACAAAGCAGGGTCTAGAATGCATATTGGTGTCAGGTAGGTGCAGTAATGAGATTGGAAATAGATCAGGGCTCATTTTCTTATTCCTGCTGCTCTCTTCTTTCATCTTATTGCTATTACTTTCCTCTTTTGCTCTTTTTATTGTCCCTATTGCTATCTAGCAGGATATGGCCACTCAGCTATCTTATAATCGATTAACATATAGAAATTAACTAGCTCCGTTACTAAGTTCAGAATTCCAAAGAAAGCAAATCAGATTGGCACAGTCTAGACAAAGTTTCCATGGAGTTTGAATTAATTCTGTCACAGAGTCAGGGGCTAAGTTATGAAATTTGAATCAATTATGTCACAGAGTCAGGGACAGAGGTATGAAATTAGGCAGGTTATTTATACCTGACAGTCTTCTTTCTGATTGATAAAATGGGAGTCGTAATCATTCCTCATACAATTGTTCAAAGACTATAAATCTCATAAATAAGATTATGCTTGTAAAGAATCTAACAAATGACCCAAAATAGGCATTTTTCAAAGAAGCCATACAAATTGTCAACAGGTACATGAAAAAGATGCTCAACATCACTAATCATCAGGGAAATGCAAATCAAAAGCTACCCTCTGTATTTTACAATGAGATATCACCTCACACCTGTTAGCATAGCTATCAAATAAATAAATAAATAAATAAATAAATAAACAAAAATAAATTGTGTTGGTAAGAATTCACAGAAAAGAAAATATTTGTATATTATTGGTGGCAATATAAACTGGTTCAGCCACTAAGGAAAATAATAAAGTGTTCCTCCAACAATTAAAAATAGAAGTACCACATCATCCAGCAACTATACTTCTGGGTATACATCCAAAGGAAATAAAACAGAATACGAAAAAGATATTTGAAATCCTATGTGTGTTGCAGCATTATTCACATAGCCAAGATATGGACACAAACTACATGACTTTCAAGAGATGAGTGGACAAAGAAGATGTGATATATGTAATATATACATAGTATTATTCCATCATGAGACAGAGGAAACCCTATTATTTACAACAACATGGATGGATCCAGATGGTATTATGCTAAGTGAAATAAACCAGGAACATAGAGAAAAAACAAAACAAAACATGATGTCACTTATATGTGGAATCTTTTTAAAAATGTGAAATACGTAGGGGCATCTGGGTGGCTCAGTCTGTTGAGTGTTGAATTTTTTATTTCATATCAGGTCATGGTCTTATGGTCATCAGATTGAGCCCCACGATGGGCTCAGCTCGAAACCCAGAGTCTGCTTGGAATTCTCTCTCACTCCCTCTCTCTTGGCCCCTTCCCCACCCATGTTCTCTCTCAAATAAATAAACTTTAAGACAAAGCCAAATACATAAAAGTGGAGAGTAGAACAATGGTTGTTAGAAGCAGGGAGTTCAAGGAAATTAGATGTTAGTCAAAAGGCAAAAAGTTGCAGATATGTAAGATGAATAAATCTAGAGATTTAATGTACAACATGTTAACTAGGATTAGCAATACTATATTGAATACTTGAAATTTGTTTAAAAAGTAAGTATCAGGTATTCTCATCACATATAAAAAAATTATAACTATGTGAGGAGATGCTATGTTAATTAGTTTGACTATAGTAACAATTTTAGTATGTATATGAAATCATCATATGGTACACCTTAAACATATACATTTTTTATTAAAAAGAATTTAATAGAAAGTAGATTAGTGGTAGCCTAAGCCTGGAAGAAATAATGGGGTTTGGGAATAATTGCTAAAAGATACAGTGTTTCTTTCTGAAGTAATGTGTTGGTTCTAAAATTATGCTGATGTGTGCACAACTCCATGAATATAAACCATTAAATTGTACATTTTAATGCAATTTTTAAAAAAATTTTAATGTTTGTTTATTTTTGAGAGAGAGAGAGAGAAAGAGCATGAGCGGGGGAGGGGCAGAGAGAGAGGGAGACTCAGAATCTGAAACAGGCCCCAGGCTCTGAGCTGTCAGCACAGACCCCAACGTGGGGCTTAAACTCATGAACTGTGAGATCATGACCTGAGCCAAAGTCAGACGCTTAACCGACTGAGCCACCCAGTTGTCCCAAATTGTGCATTTTAAATGGATGAATTGTATGACACATAAGTTAGATGTAAATAAAACTGTTACAAGAAAAAACATCTAGCACAATAATAGTATTATTAATTTATAATAGTATTTCATGGAATAAATTTTATTGTTTCTTAATTATGGTTTCTTCCTTTCTTCTTATGAAATAAACTGTTTTTGCACCCCATCTCTTTAAATTCAGAGGACCATGTGCCTTTATAACTTGCCAGAATGTTCTAGTAGGTTCAATCTCTAACTGACCGGATTCATAAGATTGCCATAAGGCAGATGGTGACACAACTCAGTACTGCCACCTGTGGAACAAAGCACTGAGTGGCAGGTGTAGTAGGATAGGTGCTCAGTGTCTGTGGCCAGTCCTAATCCCTTGAGTCAGAGGGCACAAAGGAATGAACTATCTTTTTTCAGGCTTTCTTTTTCATGATGTGAAACTATAATTTGTTAACTCTGGTTAAGCCTTTCCAAATCCAGCTTTGATTGCTTTAAAAGTACTATCAATTCCAGCATAAGACTTTCTGCCAGTCTTGATTTTTAGCGTTCTGAGTCTTTTGTTTGTGTTTCATTATATTTTCCTCTGTTTTCATTTAGTAACAAGTCGCAGGAGGAAACATCAGGGATTGCTATCCAAATTCCTTTTCAAAACAAAACATTTGAATGATTTTCAAAGTCACTATTTCTTCATTAGTGAGTTTAAAATAAGCCAATATTAATGATTATTAAAATTTAAAACCCTACCTAAAGATAAAACTCTACCTGAAAATGAACCAGCCAGCATATTTTGAATATATTTTCAATTTAACTGGGTTTGTATATCTGTCATCGACTCCATAGCCCAAATGCCTTATAGAAAGAGATTTTTACTTAATGATAAATTTAAAGAAAAATGATCATCAATCTTAATGAAAAAAATTAAGTAATGTTTATTTGGGAAAATGTGTTTTTATTCATATTTAATATAGGGATCCAAAAAAAAAACCCACAATGATCCATGGCCTAGGCTTATTTTTATTCACACAAAAAAATCCACAAATACCTGATAATTTCTTTGTTGTGAGGATGTATTGGATGAAATGGGTCAAAGATGTGGAAGAGGAATAAGTGAGCCCCCCACGAAAGAAGGTATTATCTGATCTGTACACATGTCACATCCAGCAACATTCTGTGTGGCTGCTACTGAGCTCACATCTGTCAGATCTCAACAGAAAGAACAAAGACTAGAGATTCTGGTAATTCAAGAAACATCCTTTTACTAGCTGGCAAGAGAAATAAAATTAGGAGGACCTGCTTTCTTCCTGTTATGTGTTACTGATACATATTCTACCTGGCCATATTACATTTTATACAAAATGCTTTCAACATTTCACTCTTATTTTCTTAAATGATCTTATTCTTCTAAACTTCTTCATATTAACTAATATATATTTCAAATATATGTAGAAATGTGCACTTTTATTTATTTAATGAGTCTTCAGTAAAATTGTTTTTAGTCATTAGAACAAATTTATTATTTGGTAGAGATACAGGGAAGTGCAGTATTGTTCCTCAATAGTGCTTCATGTAAAAGAAGAATAGGCTTTTAAGATATGAATTAAATTTAATATTTGCATATCCATCATACATGAAAAATAAAGCTATTCACTCTGAAAGTGCTATTAGAAGGAATTCAGAAAAATAGATATCTGGGAAATTAAGCTGAAAGAATTTCCTTCAATTCCAAGAAAATAAATGATAATGTGCCACAGGTATTCAAATTCTACATTTTATCTTCTAGTGTCACCTCATCCAACAAGTGAGCCAATAAGTAGTGTAGAAATCTTCTTCCTTTAATACTTTTTTTTTCCTGACAGCTAAAGTAGCATTGATTTATTCCTATATCTTAGATGAACACTTGAAATGTTTATACAATGCATACTTTATTCTAAGATTGAATATAGAAGAGATGTTTTGACATAAATGGAACTAAACCATAAAAAATTTTCACACAGAAAATTAATATACCTTTGAGTTATGGCCCATTGTGCTCTAAAAAGTGACTTGCTCCGATTGAATTACTCCTCTAAATATGAGACACCAAGAAGTTAATGTTTTATTCAGTAAGTATGAACAATTTGCTATGTCAGACACTGAGCTATATACTAGGACTGCAAAAAAAGTTAATAAATAAGAGAGAGAGAGACTTTTTTTCCTCGAAGAGCTCAAAGTTAAGTAGAGATAAGATAAAAAAAAAACAAGCACAGATAAATTAAGTATAATGGACATGTTGTGGGGGAAAACATGTTACATGACTGTGGGAATAGTATTGGAGGAAGAAAAGAAGTACTATCTAAGGATGAGAGTTTCTAGTTTGGTATCCTGGAAGAGGCAAATCTTTACCTACATCATGAACAATGATTATTAGCCAGGTAAAAGTTGAAAATGAGTTTGGGACAATACAAAAGTAAGTGTTTAACATCTACAAGCAACAGAGTCATGTGTTTTATATCTACAAGCAAATTGATTGTGCTAGAGTAAAAACAAAAACAAAAAAAATGAAGTGGGGAGTGGTAAAAACTGATTTGCTGCATCTTAGAGAAATCTGTGGAAGTCCTTGTATAACCTATCATGAGGTTCAGAATTCACATTGTATGTAATAGTAAGATGCAAGAGGGTTTGAAATAAAAAAGTAATGTGGGAATGGTAGCAGAGTCTGCCAATGCCTCATTGCCATGCCCTTAGCCCAAACTGGAGGTCACCTACGGTTTCAGTTAAGTTCCTATACCTAGTAATGGCTTCCTATATCAAGCACCTGCTTCTCTTTGTTGGACACTTGCCCTGGATATAAAACTTAGCCTTCCCAAGGGGCAGATGGAAGTGCCAGGAAGTTAACTCACCATAGAAGTGATCCTCAACGGTGAGTTATGGAAATTTGTTAATGAACTTCCAACTTTCTTAACCCTCAGTAGAGTAATTCTGAGGCATGATACACAATTCTTTTACAGGGCCTTCAAGGGGATTGAACCCCAGTTTCCCAACATGATAACTTGCTTTTTAATATATTATTTATTGACTTTCCTCCATCTCCTGTCTCACTTCACTTCATAATGGTACTTCCAAGGATCACTTCTCATGTAAACTACTTATACTCAAAACCTTGTTCCTGGTCTGCATCTGGTGAAAGTCAAAGACAGTTAGGTTTATGTGTAAGATAAATTTTTCAAGCAGAGACATAGAAAAAACACATTAGCATCATGGAGCTAGAAACTTAGGAAAGAGTTATTGGGTGTTGTAGTAATTTAAGTAAGAAATGGTGAAGGTTTGAATGAGAGTAGTTGCAGTTGGAATGGATAAGTTAGGATAGGTGTGAGAAATGCATAAGAAAGAAACTCAGCAGGACTTGACAATTAATTGAACGTAGCTACAGAAACTGAATGTGTGTAGTGGAATTAAAAAAAGGAGTCAAGGATGACATCTTCATTACTAGGTCATAACTAAATGATAACTAAAAAGAGAAATTATGATTTCAGTTTTGAATAATTAAGCTATAAGTATAAATTAACTGTTTACAAGAGGAAGTTGTATATGTGAGCCTGAAACCCACCAGTCTAAAATACAGATATTAATGGAGTTCAAGACCTTTATAGTAAATGGGTTTGTCAGGGGACAATTTGTGTTATCCCTTAGGGAGGGAATGAGAAGTCATGTAAAATACATTGTCTAAGTAGTCATAGGAGAAGAATCAAAGAAAATGTAGTGTCATATTTGAAGAAGTAATACTTATATCTAGGATGAGGTGTATAACTGTGATGATGATTGGGTGATATACAGGTAGGCAGTCACTGAAATATATTCTTTATTTTGGCTAATAAATAACTAGAATCTTAACCATGGCAGCTTTAGGACTTGAAAGAGCAATAACACAAGACTATAACAGATCGGGAACTGAAGTGTGTCAAAGTGGATAAAACGACTATTTGATGAGTTTTTAAAAATAATTTTAACATAAACACAAACAGGAATATTAGACAATGACTAGCATGTTTGTAGGGCCAAATAATTTTTTTCTTAATAAAAAGATATTTTCATAAGTTTAGGCTAAAAAAAAGTAAGAGAAAAGAGGGAGATACTGTATAACTAAGGGGTAAAATATGGGGCTAATCCCAAGTAAGAATAACTCACTATCTGAGACCAGAGGAATGGTAGTAAGTAAATATTTGAACTTGGGCACAGCAAGTTGAGAAGGGCACCCATGATCACCTCAGTTTTTTAAGTTGTCTATTGAGAATGTTGGAGGCAGGACTTAAAGTAATGATTGTGGATTTGGAATGTTTATCATGTGACTGTTGACCATGAACAGTTACAGTGAAGACCCAGGTGAGATACATAAAGTTGTAAACATCTTTCTAGATAGTTCAGTCATTTTTCTCCAGCTTGCTGAGCTCCATGGAGTAGAGAACTTATTAAATTTCTGTGGATGATTGCTAAACAGACGTTAAGGAAGAACAGGGTTACAAAACGTGCAGACACTTGTCAGCCCTCCCCTCTGATCCCTCTCAGATCCATTTTACCCTTTCTATACATCCCTCCTCTGACTTCTATGTACTTTTGCTTTCAACAGCAGGCACCCATGACTATTTTGGAGGGCTGCCATCAGACTACTAGAACCATATGCTCCATACATATGCAGAATCAGAACTGCCTGGAAGTTTAATTCTGCACCTCACCATGCCCCACCCCCAGGGTGTTGTCTCTGTTGTTCTAATGCTTCTCCCTCAACTTACATCTATGATCTCTTATGTGGTATCTTACAGATAATCAACAGAGAAGTGGGGTGGGGTGGGGGGTTAAGTTTGTTGGATTAATTGGTTAATTCAATATTTTTGAGCCAAAAATCTGTTGCTGTTTCATGGCATTCCCTCTCAAGCTATTTTGGAAAAAACAGTAGTAAAAGAAATACTCCTGGGACAAAGGTTTGGGTTATGTATCTAGCCATCCACCTATGTGACAACACGTGGTTTGAAGGAAGAGCATACAGGTAGACCCTTGGGTAGTAATGACTATTTTGGTCGGGACATGTATTGAGAGAGATTAGAAGTCCAGAGGTTTGAAAAATAGATATTGGAATGTACTAATAGGAGTAGGCAGAAAATGTGAGGATCTCTCCAGCACCCATTCATACACCCAAGACAGCCTCTACCAGATGAGTAGCACTCAGTAACCAGGTGGTAAGGATGATGTGCAGTAGATATCAACTTAACCTCTTCCACTCATCACTCCAGTGGTTGCACATAAATGGAAAAGCCATGGCAACAGATAGAAAGACTGTGCATAGACCAAACTACAGGTCTCTTTCTCAATAAAGCTGATCTAGCCACTAGAGGTGCTAAATATCCAATCTGGCAGCAGTGGACGCTAATGACTCTGAGGCCCCTGTATACCATGATCTGTCACAGAAGCCAACCAGCCATTTGATGTGGAGTTGATTCCTTAATACCCATCTCATCCTGGGAAGGACAATAATTCATCTTTATCATTAACATGTATTCTGAGTATGAATTGTCTTTCCTGCTAACAGAACTTGCATCAGCATCATTATTTGAGGGTTCACAGTATGTTTGATTTATTAACATAATATTCAACATGATATTGCCTCAAACTAATGAACTCATTTTATAATAAAGGAAATATAGCAGCAGGTATATAACCATGGGATTCACACCATTTGGGAATGGAAAATAAAAATGGCATACACCTTGCTCTCAAAACACATGCACATGTGCACATACATGTAATTAATTTCCTTTACTAAATATATATACATTTGACTTCAAATATGCCTTATATGCCATATATTGAGGTTATCATATAGAATGCAAAAACACTCAGTTAAATTTGAATTTCAGATAAACAGCAAATAATTATTTTAGTGTATATATATCCCTAATATTGCACAGGGGTACTTATACTTTAAAAAATGCTTTTTATCTGAAACCCAACTTTAATTGGGTATTATGTATTTTATTTTATAATTCTGGCAACCTATGTATTCTATATACTAGGGAGGCAATAGCATATAGTAGTATTCCAATGATTTATCTGGTCCATAGCAAATGGGGCAGTGAAAATTTAATCAAATATTAAAATCATTAGGGAATGTCTCTATGCTCAGGAAGGCAATATATAGCATATGAATAGTGCACTGAAGTGAAATAGAATGTTTTTTTTTTAAATGGTATCAGGTGAAAAAATATGGGAGCATGCTTTTTGAAGAACAAAAAGGAAGCCAACTTTATCTCCCGTCTCAAAGAATATGGTAGCTAGGGAATTTCTCAACGTCTATACTTCCTGTGAAGGAAGTTTGAAGTTCACTTATTCCTAGATTTTCTTTGAATGGTTTGATATCCTAGGTGACTATTAAGCTAAGGATTGCAGAGACCTCAGAGGAAAAATTTTGGAGGAGGCTAGTGGGGAACTTGAATTAGTTAAATAGTCTCCAAGTAGCATGCACATAAGAATAGGAGTGGGGGGGGTGCTTTTATTGTGGATTGTAACCAATCATGACAGGAATATTAGGCAAGATGTGATAAACAGACTTCAAAACTCCAAACAGAATTCTGCTGGAGTGGCACTGTTTATAATAATGTAAAGTGAAGTCAGAGAGTTACTGTCAGAGATCTGGCAAAACTAGATTTGTTGTTGTTGTTCTGATCTCTTGATGTTATAAATTAGCTCAGGCAGAGAATCACATGACTGTAGGCTTTGTCTGAAAATGCTGAGATTGGTGTATGGATAATTCTCAAGTTTGCAGAGGCTCTATCTGTAAATGCCGCAATCCAGCACTGCATCAGAATCCAGCTTCATTAATTTGATGGTAAAATCAGTGTAACATGTACTAATGTGTTTACTGAATTATTTCCAGTACTCACATTGATTAATGAGCCATTAAAAAATATTGTTTTTCTGGTGTAACCTCTTTAACATTCTCCTTCCCTTGTCCTTTCAATATGCAAATGAGTATATTTTGGATACTCACTATATAAACCATTCCCTGAGTCTACGGTGTCCTGATAATCTAGCATAATGAAAATGGAAAAAATGAGAGAAACTTAGAGAATATATCATAGCCTTTAAATTTCTAGATGAAGAAACGGAAACTCAAATAATGAATAAATTATCCGGAGTCCAACAAATCCACTGGATATACTGATATCCTAAATGTTACTCACTGAATCCCCAAAATCTGCTTCCTTCTCCACCTTTCCAATTCTGTTCCTCATCCCCTACTTTGAACTAGATAGCAAAGAGATAGTTTATGAACTGACATTTGCTATTGTGACTTACACTCTCTGCTGCAAGGCTATTGGGTTCAAATTCCAGTCACACTTAATAGATATACAACCTTAGATAAGTTACTTCAATCTTCTAAAAAAAAATGTCACACGAATGAAACATAATAAACCTACACAGATGCCATGAATTCTAAACAATGTGTAGAAGAAATACTAAATCTGATTAAGTCACAGAAAGTTTTACCTTACAAGTAATAATTTAACTGATACTTAAAGCATGGCTTAAAGCAGGAATTAAACTACTTATCTTTCAGTGGTTCACAAGCTAAGCCTGATTTTCACGTTAAAATGGTTGAAAAAACATTATTTCATAATATTTTGTAACATGTAAAAAATTATGATATTCAAATGGCATTGTCCATAAAAAAGCTTTATTAGAACACAACCAACCATATTCACTTCCATATTGTCTATGGCTACTGTTATGCTATATGACAGAGTTGAGTATTTGTAGCAGAACCTATGGTGCCCAGGTCTAAAATGTTTATTATCTGGGCCTTTACAGAAAAATTTGATGAACCCTAGTTTTAAGAAATACTATTCAAAGTGCCAGTCCGCAACAAGTTCAGAAGCTTGTGTCGGTATGTGAGTTAATGTACTACTTTCTATTTAGAAGTCTTCCTACTAAAAAAAAAAAGAGGGCCACCTGAATCATGTGTTTAGTCATGTGGTAGATTAAATTTCTGGCTCAAACTCCTAACCTTCTCCTTGACGGAGAGCTAATGGTTTGAGGACCTCTTCATGGTCCACAGACATTTGGAGCACCACTGCTGGATGTAAGAGCAGTAGACACACCTTCCAGACAGTAGGCATCCAGCAACTTCACATTATTGGAGGAATGATGATCATTTACCATTTAAGTTTACATGTAAATGATTTGGTGGTGTTTAAAAGGTAAGAATAAACTGCAGAATATTGGAAACTTTAGCATATGTAAATGTTGGAAGTTTATAAGAAGCAGGGCCAAATAGAGGAAAGTTTAGTAATTTAATGGGCAATATCATTAATTTGTCTGGATGTAGTGTCCTACAGGGTGTCAGTCAAAAAAAATAGTTAATTTTGTTTTTTTTAATATGAAATTTATTGTCAAATTGGTTTCCATACAACATCCAGTGCTCATCCCAACAGATGCCCTCCTCACTAATCATCACCCACCCTCCCTCCTCCCATCCCCCATCAACCCTCAGTTTGTTCTCAATTTTTAAGAGTCTCTTATGGTTTGGCTCCCTCCCTAACTTTTTTTTTTCTCCTTCCCCTCCCCTGTGGGTTTCTGTTAAGTTTCTCAGCATCCACATAAGAGTGAAAACATACAATATCTGTCTCTCTCTGTATGATTTATTTCACTTAGCATAACACTCTCCAGTTCCATCCATGTTACTACAAAAGGCCAGATTTCATTCTTTCTCATTGCCAAGTAGTATTCCATTGTGTATATAAACCAAAATTTCTTTATTCATTCATCATTTGATGCACATTTAGGCTCTTTCAATAATTTGCCTATTGTTGGCAAATTGGGTAAATTCCTAGAAGTGCTATTGCTGGGTCATAGGGTAGGTCTATTTTTAATTTTTTGAGGAACCTCCACACTGTTTTCCAGAGTGTCTGCACCAGTTTGCATTCCCACCAATTGTGCAAGAGAGTTCCCATTTCTCCACATCCTCTCCAGCATCTATAGTATCCTGATTTGTTCACTTTAGCTACTCTGACTGGCGTGAGGTGGTATCTCAGTGTGGTTTTGATTTGTATTTCCCTGATGAGGAGCGATGTTGAGCATCTTTTCATGTGCCTGTTGGCCTTCTGGATGTCTTCTTTAGAGAAGGGTCTATTCATGGTTTTTTCCCATTTCTTCACTGGATTATTTGTTTTTCAGGTGTGGAGTTTGGTGAGTTTTTTATAGATTTTGGATACTAGCCCTTTGTCCAATATGTCATTTGCAAATATCTTTTCCCATTCTGTTGGTTGTCTTTTAGTTTTGTTGGTTGTTTCCTTTGCCATGCAGAAACATTTTATCTTCATGAGGTCCCAATAGTTCATTTTTGCTTTTAATTCCCTTGCCTTTGGAGATGTGTCAAGTAAGAAATTGCTGCGGCTGAGGTCAGAGAGGTTTTTTCCTGCTCTTTCCTCTAGGGTTTTGATGGTTTCTTGTCTCACATTCAGCTCCTTTATCCATTTTGAGTTTATTTTTGCGAATGGTGCAAGAAAGTGGTCTGGTTTCATTCTTCTGCATGTTGCTGTCCAGTTCTCCCAGCACCATTTGTTAAAGAGACTGTCTTTTTTCCATTGGATATTCTTTCCTGCTTTATCAGAGATTAGTTGGCCATACTTTTGTGGGTCCAATTCTGGAGTCTCTATTCTATTCCATTGGTCTATGTGTCTGTTTTTGTGCCAATACCATGCTGTCTTGATGATGACAGCTTTGTAGTAGAAGTTAAAGTTAAAGTAAAGTTAAAGTTAACTAAAGAAGTTAAAGTAGAAGTTAAAGTGGGAGTATGATGCCTCGTGCTTTGGTCTTCTTCTTAAAAATTATTTTGGCTATTCAGGGTCTTTTGTGGTTCCACACAAATTTTAGGATTGCTTGTTCTAGCTTTGAGAAGTATGCTGGGCAATTTCAATTGGGATTGCATTGAATATGTAGATAGCTTTGGGTAGTATTGACATTTGAACAATATTTATTCTTCCAATCCATGAGCACGGAATGTTTTTTCCATTTCTTTGTATCTTCTTCAATTTCCTGCATAAGCTTTCTATAGTTTTCAGCATGCATGTCTTTTACATCTTTACCTAGGTATTTTATGCTTCTTGGTGCAATTGTGAATGGAATCAGTTTCTTTATTTGTCTTTCTGTTGCTTCATTATTAGTGTTTAAGAATGCAACTGATTTCTGTACAGTGATTTTATACCCTGCGACTTTGCTGAATTCATGTATCAGTTCTAGCAGACTTTTGGTGGAGTCTATCAGGTTTTCCATGTATAATATCATGTCTTCTGCAAAAAGTGAAAGCTTAACTTCATCTTTGCCAATTTTGATGCCTTTGATTTCCTTTTGTTGTCTGATTGCTGATGCTACTAGCACTTCCAACACTATGTTAAACAACAGTGGTGAGAGTGGGCATCCCTGTCATGTTCCTGATCTCAGGGGGAAAGCTCTCAGTTTTTCCCCATTGAGGATGATATTAGGTGTGGGATTTTCATAAATGGCTTTTATGATGTTTAAGTATGTTCCTTCTGTCCCGACTTTCTCCAGGGTTTTTATTAAGAAAGGTTGCTGAATTTTGTCAAATGCTTTTTCTGCATTGATTGACAGGATGATATGGTTCTTATCTTTTCTTTTATTAATGTGATGTATCATGTTGATTGATTTGCGATATTGAACCAGCCTTACAGGCCAAGAATGAATCTCACTTGATCATGGTGAATAATTCTCTTTATAAGCTGTTGAATTCGATTTGCTAGTATCTTATTGAGAATTTTTGCATCCATAGTCATCAGGGATATTGGCCTGTAGTTCTCTTTTTTTGCTGGGTCTCTGTCTGGTTTAGGAATCAAAGTAATGCTGGCTTCATAGAATGAGTCTGGAAGTTTTCCTTTCCTTTCTATTTTTTGGAACAGCTTGAGAAGGATAGGTATTATCTCTGCTTTAAACATCTGGTAGAACTCCCCAGGGAAGCCATCTGGTCCTGGACTCTTATTTGTTGGGAGATTTTTGATATCTGATTCAATTTCTTTGCTGGTTATGGGTCTGTCCAAGTTTTCTATTTCTTCCTGTTTGAGTTTTGGAAGTGTGTGGGTGTTTAGGAATTTGTCCATTTCTTCCAGGTTGTCCAGTTTGTTGGCATATAATTTTTCATAGTATTCCCTGATAATTGCTTGTATCTCTGAGTGATTGGTTGTAATAATTCCATTTTCATTCATGATTTCATCTATTTGGGTCATCTCCCTTGTCTTTTTGAGAAGCCTGGCTAGAGGTTTATCAATTTTGTTTATTTTTTTCAAAAAACCAACTCTTGGCTTCATTGATCTGCTCTACAGTTTTTTTTAGATTCTGTATTGTTTATTTCTGCTCTGATCTTCATTATTTCTCTTCTTCTGTGGGGGTTAGGCAGTCTTTGCTGTTCTGCTTCTATTTCCTTTAAGTGTGCTGTTAGATTTTGTATTTGGGATTTTTCTTGTTTCTTGAGATAGGCCTGGATTGCAATGTATTTTCCTCTCAGGACTGCCTTCGCTGCATCCCAAAGCATTGGGATTGTTGTATTTTCATTTTCATTTGTTTCCATATATTTTTAAATTTCTTCTCTAATTGTGTGGTTGACCCATTCATTCTTTAGTAGGGTGTTCTTTAACCTCCATGCTTTTGGAGGTTTTCCAGACTCTTTCCTGTGGTTGACTTCAAGTTTCATAGCAATGTGGTCTGAAAGTGTGCATGGTATGATCTCAATTCTTTTATACTTATTGAGGGCTGTTTTGTGACCCAGTATGTGATCTATCTTGGAGAATGTTCCATGTGCACTCGAGAAGAAAGTATATTCTGTTGCTTTGGGATGCAGAGTTCTAAATATATCTGTCAAGTCCATCTGATCCAATGTATCATTCAAGGCCCTTGTTTCTTTATTGATCTTGTGTCTAGATGATCTATCCATTGTTGTAAGTGGAGTATTAAAGTCCCCTGCAATTACCACATTCTTATCTATAAGGTTGCTTACGCTTGTGATTAATTGTTTTATATATTTGGGGGCTCCCTCATTTGGCAAATAGACATTTATAATTGTTAGCTCTTCCTGATGGATAGTCCCTGTAATTATTATATAATGCCGCTCTTCATCTCTTGTTACAGCCTTTAGTTTAAAGTCCAGTTTGTGTGATATAAGTATGGCTACTCCAGCTTTCTTTTTACTTCCAGTAGCATGATAAATAGTTCTCCATCCCCTCACTTTCAATCTGAAGGTGTCTTCAGGTCTAAAATGAGTCTCTTGTAGACAGCAAATAGATGGGTCTTGTTTTTTTATCCATTCTGATACCCTATGTCTTTTGGTTGGCGCATTTATTCCATTTACATTCAGTGTTATCATTGAAAGATATGGGTTTAGAGTCATTGTGATATCTGTAGGTTTCATGCTTGTATTGATGTCTCTGGTACTTTGTGGTCCTTGCAACATTTCACTCACAGAATCCCCCTTAGGATCTCTTGTAGGACTGGTTTAGTGGTGATGAATTCCTTCAGTTTTTGTTTGTTTGGGAAGACTTTTATCTTTCCTCCTGTTCTGAATGACAGACTTACTGGATAAAGGATTCTCGGCTGCATATTTTTTTCTGTTCATCACATTGAATATTTCCTGCCATTCCTTTCTGCCCTACCAAGTTTCAGTAGATAGGTCTGCCCCTAGTCTTATGGGTCTCCCTTTGTAGGTTAGAACCTGTTTATCCCTAGCTGTTTTCAGAATTCTCTCTTTATCCTTGTATTTTGCCAGTTTCACTATGATATGTTGTGTAGAAGATCGTTTCAAGTTACATCTGAAGGGAGTTCTCTGTGCCTCTTGGATTTCAATGCCTTTTCCCTTCCCCAGATCAGGGAAATTCTCAGCTATGATTTGTTCAAGTACACCTTCAGCCCCTTTCTCTCTCTCTTCCTCTTCTGGAATTCCTATGATATGGATATTGTTCCATTTGATTGCATCACTTAGTTCTCTAATTCTCCCCTCATACTCCTGGATTTTTTTTTTTATCTTTTTCTCAGCTTCTGCTTTTTCCATAATTTTATCTTTTAATTCACCTATTCTCTCCTCTGCCTCTTCAATCCGAGCTGTGGTCGCCTCCATTTTATTTTGCACATCATTTATAGCATTTTTCAGCTCCTCATGACTATTTCTTAGTCTCTTGATCTCTGTAGCAATAGATTCTCTGCTGTCCTCTATACTTTTTTCAAGCCTAGTGATTAATTTTACAACTATTATTCTAAATTCTTGTTCCGTTGTATTACTTAATTCATTTTTGATAAATTCATTAGCTGTTGCTACTTCCTGGAGTTTCTTTTGAGGAGAATTCTTCCGTTTTGTCATTTTGGGTATTCCCTGGGGGGCTCCAAATTGCAGGGCACTTCCCCTGTACTGTCCAGAGTAGCTTGTGTTGGTGGGTGGGGCCACAGTCAGACCTGATGTCTGCCCCCAGCCCACTGCTGGGGCTACAGTCCGACTGGGTGTACCTTATCTTCCCCTCTCCCGGGGGCAAGACTCACTGTGGAATGGTATGTCCCCTGTCTGGCCTACTTGCACACTGCCAGGTTTGTGGTGCTGCTTTGATGGGATCTGGCATAATAGCCGGGGTGGTTCCGCAAGGTGCATAGGGGTGGGAGGGGCAGGTTAGCTCCCTTTGCCATAGGTGATCCCCTGTGGGAGGAGCCCTGCAGCACAGGGAGTGAGGCAGACCGGTCTGAGGGATGGATCCACAGAAGCACAGTGTTGCATGTTTGCCTGGTGCAAGCAAGTTCAGTGATGGGAACTGGTTCCCTTTGGGATTTCAGCTGGGGATGGGAGAAGGAGATGGCGCTGGCCAGTGCCTTTGTTCCCTGCTGAGCTGAGCTCTGTCTTCCAGGGCTCAACACCTCTCCCTCCCAGTGTCCTATTGCCCTCCCCGCTCTCCCAGAGCAGAGCTGTTCACTTTTAACATTCTAGATGTTAAGTCCTGCTGGCTGTCAGAACTCACACAGTCTGGCGCCTCCGGTTTTGCAAGCCAGACTCGGGGACTCTGCCTTGCTGGGCAAGCTGGCTGCCCCTCCACCACCCTAGCTCCCTTCCGCCAGTCTGTGTAGCATGCATTGCCTCTCTGCCCTTCCTACCCTCTTCTGTGCACCTCGTCTACGCTTGGCTAAGGAGAGTCTGTTCTGCTAATCTTCTGGTGGTTTTCTGAGTTATTTAGGCAGATATGGGTGGAATCTAAGTGATCAGCAGGACGGGGTGAGCCCAGCGTCCTCCTACGCCGCCATCTTCATAAAGCAAAAAATAGTTAATTTTGAAGATAAATTGTTTGAAAGGTGAAAGAACAAACTCTACAGGTTTCAGAACTTGTGTATAGGGCTTTGTATAATCAATTTGTTCAGGGATTTATCTGTGTGACCAGGAGCTTCAGCTTGTTCTAACATGTCTTTTTAAATCATCATCATGAAATTTTGAAACTCAAAGATTGGCTCAGCTTCAATTAGGACACCCAATCATTAATATTTTGAATCTCACAGCCTCAAAATTTATAGCAGCTCTAATATTATGAAAACAATAATCTCACTTTCATTTATTAATAGTACTTGTATTGTCTTCTTATTTAGTGACAGAAGAAATAGATACAGAATCAGAAAACATTTGATGTTAACTGGACATATTGGTAAAAATGATTTAGTCAAATTAAAAAGCCATTGTTTCAAGAAATACCATTACTGTCTTTAGGGACCTCTGACTATGAACCCCAAACAGCTACTTAAAATGCCAATTTTTATACACTTCTTTCAGGTTCTCAAATAGTACTTTTTAAAAAGCATCTCCATTAAATGTAATAAGCTCTCAAATTAAATTATAATTTTCCCCTTCAATATGTAAAAGCATTTTCAATGTTGTTATTTTCTTCTACTGTCTTCCTCCTTTATATGAAAAATACAAAATTAATTAATTTTCCTAATTTTTGTCTTTTTTTTTAGCATACAACTTATATCATTATGTCCTTAAAAGCAAAACATTGCCTGAAATGTTTATTTGGCAACAGTAGGTACATTTCATTAGATGATATCCATGGACTTAAACTGCCAATCTGTGTGGAAGACTTGGTTCAAAGGGGACAGAGGGCATGTGACCCAGAGGAAGCACTGTTGGCCTCAGGGGTACTTTCATCATGTAACTCCTCATAGACAGATACAAAACATGGCTTTGACGGATTTCTTTTTGCACACATTTTGTAAATCGTGCAACCTTTGAAATAATATGTTAAATGATATGTCTGTTGAACATAACACTGAGTGACAGAATTCAGGCCCAGAAGAGCTCATACCATGTGATTCCATTGATCTGTGGCTATAGAATAGAAAATAACTAAACATGAAAAATATTTTTTTAAATAAATGATTGCCTCTTGAGTGAATTGATTAGGGAGCTTGAGATACTTTCTGAGAATGTGAATATATATATTAATGGGGGTGTGGTTAAGTCAATATCTGTATTTGTCAAAACACATCAAATTGTATTCTTAAGATCTGTATATTTCCCTGTATGTAGATTTTACCTTAAAAAACCATACTGTAAATCTATATTGAATTGTAGCTAAAAGCTTTGATTTTCACAATGATACAGGGTAACAATTATTAAACTAATATCTACAAATTCTAGATCTGAACAAATGAATAAGTAAGTGCATTGAGGATGATAAAAGTCCTATTTTGCACTGTTGTAGAAGGCAGTTAGAAATACAGAAAGCACAAAGTCTAGGCTGCAGCATATGATATTGGATCAAAATGGAGTAGAAGCAATGACAGACTATTGGCAGTGAGTTCATTGGAAGTATTATTCTCCACTAAATGAATCAGGGTGTTTTGGGGGAAAGACATTTCAGAGATGAGGAAGGGAGAAAAAATGTTAAATGGGGTATCAAAGTAGGCCTCAATTAAAGGCCAATTTTTAATCAGAAAAGTTAAAGAGGAGACTTCATGATCTAAGAATCTAATAAGAATAACATTTGCCAAGGCCAAAGGCAATGGCATTCAGGCAACTCTGTTCCTGGGGACTTTCTCCATATAATATAAAGACCTCTATGGGATCCAGCTCTATTGAGCTAGGAGAGGAGTGTGGGAATCAATTCAGAATACAATTTGTATTTCAGTCAGAGCCCATTATGTTGTGAGTGGGATATTTTAGTATGTCTGTTCAAAGAAAAATGTTCTTTGTTTGGAGATGTATATTTTAATGGAATAAAAATAATACATCAAGGGGTACCCTAGTGGCTCAGTCAGTTAAGTGTCTGACTTCAGCTCAGGTCATGATCTCACAGTTTGCGGGTTCAAGCCCTGTATTGGGCTCTGTGCTGACAGCTCAGAGCCTAGATGCCCTTTGGATGCTGTGCCTCCCTCACTTTCTGCCTCTCCCCTGCTCATGCTTGGTCTCTGGCTCACAAAGATAAATACACATTAATTTTTTTTTAAATAACACATTGATATCTATGTAATACTTACAACATGCCAATCACTTCCTTAGTACATTTTATATTAACCAATATTTGATTTTTTACCACAGCCCCATAAATCAGGCATGAGTATTATCCTCAATTTTTTTTATTAATCTCAATTTATAAAGGGGAATCTGAAGCACAGATAATTAGCTTGTTCATAGTCATTCAGTAAATGGTTGGTGTAGGATTACTCTAGTATAGAGTCTGTATTCCACACCAATTTACTCCACTGCTTCTCTGCCTTATGAATCTACTTCACAGTTATTTTTGTTGCTGTTGATGGGCAATTACAAAAAGAGGTTGCTAGACCATGGTCCTCATTTCTACAATTATCTGCTTTTTCTCCACAGATTGTGTACCTTCCCGTTAACTGGAACACCCAACCAGCACTGGCACCAACCAGCTCTGCTGAAATGATGCCTGCCATGAGGGAAAGTGTTGTAAAAGTGTGAGATTACATGGCACAGTTTCTTTGCCTGGCACAAAGCTCTGTGTCTGTATGACTATGAACATCTAACTATTTTTTTGAAAATCAATAAATAGGAAACTCCAAAATGTAAACATATATGAAATATTTTTCTTGTAAAAATGAAACCACTTTCTAAATCATCTTTCTTGCCATCAGTACCTATCACAATGATAAGTAAGATGTCATACATTTTCTTAGTTTATCTTTCTAGTGTTTGCTGTTAGAATTTGTTTTTTAAAATGTGATCTTAAAAAAAAGTGATCTTAAAAATGTATGCTTATTCTAAATATATTTTTTTATTTTTCCTTTAAAGTTTTAATATATTTTGAATACATATGGTTTATTTTGAGGAGAATGTTCTTTAGATCTTTCCATGAATATAATGTTGCAGCAACATGTCAATGTTAAGAAACTAATTTTTCAGTCTATTTCCCATATGCAGTTTTTTGGGGGTGGTTAACTGATCACTTCTCAGCTGTAATTTTGAGCTCCACTGAACTGTTATGGATGTTCCATTTTAAAACAGAACATATGTGAACAGAACTCTTCCTGTTATGCTTGACTGATGCTCCTGATTGTGTTCTAAATTCACAACTATGCCTCTAGTAATGAACTAATAACATTGATTATTTAGGTAAAGTCAGATCTTCAAGTTCAATCCTGTCTGTTTAATTGAAAAGCAACTAAAAATGCATCTGCCACTAAGAAATGTAGAGTTTTTTTTCCTTTGATCTAGAGAGATCTCATAATTTAGGCCATATGAAATCATTGGCATTAACCTAAATTGTATTATACCCAGTCCGCATTGAAGTCAACAATTATTTACTGACACAAGAAAACATGAGAGTGTTCTCATGACAGGTGATATAGTTTGAGTCAACTTGATGATGTTTGGGAGTGGTTTTAGTGCAACTGGAGGATATCTTAACGACAAAATCTTAAGTAAGAAAAACCAACCATTCAGTTTCTATTGTGCTTCCAAAAAAGCAAAAACTTCATATGGAAAAACATCTCATTATGAAAAATTATATAAAAGAAACAATTCTGGCTTTAGCTCAATAACCTATTTTTCCAGATATATTTGGCAATTAATTTCACTTTTTTATCTGGTTCCCACATTTATATATATGTAATGTATAATATATAATAAATATATAAATATTTATAATGGATTATATATATATATGGATAATAACTTAAACCTAATACATCACAGATTGTGTAAAGTTTAAATAAAACAACATTGTGAAAAATATTCCACAATGTGATGATACATATAAATGTTACTTTTTGCTACTTAATTCTGATAGAAGAATCTTGCTAAGATACATTTAGGGTATTAGCAGATATCAACCATTAACAGTTCCCTAAGAATGTCTGATCATGAACTATCCCCAAATTACCTGCATTTTGTTCATGATCCTAATCTCATGATTTTAACTCCCTCACAAGCAGCTTCTGCTTTTTGTAGTCACATGAGAATTTGTATTCTTGTTTTTGTTAACTGTTCCTTGACTGATACTCAGAGAGTAAGCATTTGCCTGAAGTTATATGTGCATCAGTTTTGCTTAAATTTCATTATCAGTCTAATTATTTATATATTTCTACCCAGAAATGAGAATTTGAAATAGTGACTATGAGCTTTTTGAATCTGTTCCTAGCTTCTTTTATGGATATACATTGAAGCATGAATTTATTTAATTCTAACAATGCATATGTAGCCTCCTCATTTGTTTTTTAACAATACATAAGAAATCATTTTCACCTAAGAATATGCCTTGAAGGTGAATCAACAGCTTATATAACTCTTATTTTACATATGTGTAATTTATTCCTCCCTCTCATTATTATAATTTGCCATGAGTACTATATTCACCCTGTCTCTTCCATATATAAGATATTCTCTTCATCAAAGTCCCTATGTAAATTCTCTGTCTCTATGTTTACTATAATTCTTCTTTTTTCTTTCTTAGCAAATTTCCCTTGTTAGACTTTTCCCTGTTATTTCTACAGCATATCTCCAAAGTAATATTTTTGTTAGATATAATGGCCTTTAGGGATCCTTTTACAATAGTAGGGCTCTATAGCTTATTCAGATCATTGTCTCAGGGTGCCTGGGCGGCTCAGTTGGTTAAGCATCCAACTTCAGCTCAGGTCATGATCTCATGGTTCATGAGTTTGAGCCCCACGTCAGGCTCTGTGCTAATAGCTCAGAGCCTGGAGCCTGCTTTGAGTTCTGTGTCTCCCTCTCTCTCTATCCCTCCTCTGCTCATGCTCTCTCTCTCTCTCTCTCTCTCTATATATATATATATATATATATATATCAAAAATGAATAAACATTAAACAAAAAATTTAAATCCTTGTCTCTAATTTCATAGATATAATTTTAAGACTAATTTATCAATGAAATAACTTAATACTGCATTTCAAAATAGGCCACTCTTTAAACCCCTAGTTCCCATCTAAATAAAATGATATGGAACACTCAAATTAGAAACTGAGAGGAGGGTTTATTTACAAAGAGTCATTTGGAAAGATGTGAAAGGTAACCAGATGATTTAATAGAGAAACCCATGGCAAAGAGAAGCAAAGCTCTTTTCATCCATGGCCTGAAGGTATAAGTGGAGAGAGTGATTATCAGAATAAGAGTGACTTTTATAGAATAAACCTCCTTGACAGAATCAGTGAACTTGTGTCAAAGGGCATGGTGAGTCCCTGCTGATCTCATGGTAAAGAACCAGGGGAATAGATTCCTGATCTTATATTCCTCCCTTCCTTTTATTTCTTACCCTTATTTCCCAATGGCCCTACTTAACTGGAAACTGGAAGACACAGGAGATATTTTTGTTACCTGTACAAGCCAGCCTCTTAAACTAGAAAGCAGGGGTAGGAAGGACAAATTAAAGATATCTGTCACAGTCCATTGGTATTCCCTTCACCCAGTTGTCCCAACACAATGACATTCCATCATCCATCATATAAATGGACATAGAAGGCATATGAGGACATACAAAGACAGTCACTTATATACCTACCTAAAATATTTGCCATCACTGATGTTCTTCATATAATTTATAGAGGGAAAGAGGGAAAACCGATTTCAAAGAAAGTTAAAGTACTGGTCTTAAGGCTTCAGAGAGTTATCATGGCCATCTTTTTATACTGCCCATTCATTGTTCTCTTCACCTCTGCCAGTGTCTCAGGTGCATGGGAATTTTTGTCCAAGTCTTAAACACTTCAGAATCTGAGTACTTCAACAAGTCTGGCTATGACAATTTACTATCCACAAGTACATTTGAGAAAGATCTTAAAAATAAAAGTACTCCAATTAATCCTCTTAATTCCAAATAGAGTACACTTTATCATCATTGTAGGGCAGCAACCCAATTTACCACTTGTAATTGAGATTTATCTTTCAAAACAATTTGGTGACCACTTTTCTCTCAAGTCTATTGGTTCAATGCCCTGAGGGACACAAAATGGCCCAGTGATAGATTGTGTTGCCTAGTAGATTCAACTTTGTTTTTTGGATACAGACAATGTATGTACAGCAGTACAGGGCTGAATGAGGCATTCTATAAATTTATTAATAATGAAGCTGGCAGAGTATTCTAGCCAGGGAATGCAAATCCATATCTGAAATATATGGCCAACTCTAAGAGGACAGAGGTTTGTATAGTTCATTATAGGAGCAGTATAATAAAATTTATCTGCTACCAGGTAGTTTTCTGACTGATGAGGAAATAGTACCATATTAGTATTTATTGGAAAGAATGGCCAGATTAGCCTTGATCTGGGGAAAAACAGGTAGTTGAATCCATGCTACGCAACATCACTTTCACATGCCTACTTCATATATGTTTTCTGAATAAATACTGGGGTAGCTGTGAAAAGGACTAATCAGTATTTCTATCTAAATATTAAGAATGTTTTTCTTCATGGATGCTGATTCGCAGACATTTAAGGAAGACATAAAAATCTTCATACTCTGCACATTGTGAAAGGCTCAGCCACATAATTTTGTCACCATTTACTTCCAATTTTTTTCTTCCTAAGCCCTGAGTAGCAAGGTAATCCCTTAGATTTTAGAACCATACCCAGTCCCCATGAAGTAGACAAGGAGATGTATTGCCTCCAGACCACGCATAGAAAGTATTTCATTATATCAGTGTTTTGAAGGTCACTCTTAAGTGAGGTTATAGTATAAAAGCCATTCATGTTGACAGTCTGTGGCATATCCTACCAATGCAAACATGACTGAACCTTCACTTTTTCCTTTATTAAACAATCACAGCAATTTCACCAAACAGCATTTGTTAGGGATTAAGAGAGAAGCACTAAAAGTGTAAGATCACATTTTATAAAGATTTTGAGCAACTTGACCTATTCTGGAATAAACTATTTTCCTTTATGATGGAATGATTTTGTGAATGTCCAATATTATGTGTTAATGGTCACGTGGTCAAGGTTTCAGTCTCTACCAGGGTCTAGCAGCAATCCCAGAACAACTTTTCAAAGATTTTTCATCAGATAATGGCAAAGATTTATCCAAAATTTTAGTAGTCTCAGTTGAGATTTCCCAGCTCATGGGGCTTCCTTGAGGATCCGTGCATCATCTCTGTCTGCAAGAGCCACTTCTGATTCCATTGGTCTGCTGGGTCATAAAGTCAAAGTTATAGGGAGAACAGCAACAGAGCCAGTGATGCAAGGCCATCTTTTTGCTCTAGATACCACTTGAAACTGGCAGCTCCAGGAGTTACCAATAAAAAGGTTAAAGCATATATGATATATGTTACCTCTGAAATCCAAAGAGGCCGCAGTGTATTTTTTATTCTGCTTTCATGGTGAGTAGTGTAATGTGCAGTATTTTGTCTCTCATTACAAAGGGGATAACTCTGCATGCCCCAAACCAAGCCCTTCAATGTTCACAAGATTTATCTTGCATTCTCTGGCACATATATGTCGTATCAAGGAATATAGGGTGCTTCTACTCTCTGGTCAGTAGTATGAGTATAAGTTCAATAGTACAATAGATCAACATGATAGATCTGCACTATCTCAAGATGACAAATGTCTCTGGAGACAATATTAAGACAAAGTACAGAAGAGTTCACATAGCTCTGGACAAGAAAGTAAAAGTATCCTCTTCTTTTTGCCATATTAAAACAAACCGCTTCTGAATTTCCATACCAATTCCTAAGGACTCTTGGTCTCTCCAGGTAGAAACTTTTCCTATGTTGAACTGAATTATTCTTGAAAACAATCTGAAGGAAACAGACTGACAACTGCTGCAGGATTGCAACAGTATCTGCTTTAATTCCTGATGAGCTTGGTTCCAATGACAATGGTGTAATGATTTCAGTGGAAGTTTTTGTGGTCTCAGGATCTATTTGTTTTGTTTTGTTTTTTGTGTTTTTTTGTGTTTTTCTTCAAGTGAGTGCATTTCAAATACACAATTTTGGTTCTATCTAAAGTTCTCCAAAGTGACTGCAGCCACTTTAAATTGTCCTTGGCACAGTTGTGCCCTTCATACAAATACATACAGGAAGGATAATACAGAAACAGGTGCCAAGAGGTAACAAATTTACCAGCAGACAACCCATTATAGGATGGCCGAGAGTCAAAAATAAAAGTATCTCTTGTGCATATCTTTGATCCTCAAACTTCAAGTCAAGCTGCTTCTGTCTGCTGACCTGAGAAATCCGCAGAATTCCCTGGCAGGTGGAATTTGTGAAGAGAAAATATCTTTAAAAGCCAGCTTTGCATACATAATAAACAAGACTCCGGAAAGTGTTGATATTGTGTTAATGACACAAGGCAAAGTTTGTCCTAAAGAGACAATGTCTAATGAGAGCTTTTACTCTTCAAATTCAGTTGGAAAGACATTTTTCATACCAATAGTGGTCTTGAACATCCTTTAATAAATACTGCAGTACCAAAAACCAAACAAACAAACAAACAAACAGGATGGTTATTGGCTAATGATTTGTCAGTCTTTCATCAAGGAAAATGGGTATAAACAGATCAGATAAGCAAAAATTTCTGGGTCCTTCAATCTTGAGGAGGAAACAAAAAGAATCTTGAACAGGTCAGTGAAATACTTGGAGCACAGATTTCGCATTAACTTTCCTTACTAGTATGGGCAAATTTGCCTCTAGTAGGTTTAGAGACAAGGCAAGTACACTACTTCCAAGTTGTAGGTATTAATCTGTGGCAAAAAGAGCCTTAACAAAATCTCAGTAGAAGCTCCAAGATTGTCAAAGCTCAACAACAAGGACCATCAAGAAGAAACTTTTACCGGGGTGCTTCAGTGGCTCAGTTTTCAGGTTAAGCATCTGACTTTGGCTTAGGTCATGATCTCGTGGTTTATGGGTTTGAGCCCCACATCTGGCTCTGGTGCCAACTGCTCAGAGCCTGGAGTCTGCTTCAGATTCTGGGATTCTGTGTCTCCCTCTCCTTCTGGTCCTCCTCCACTCCCTCTTTGTCTCTCTGGCTCTCTCAAAAATAAATAAACATTAAAAAATTTTTTTAAAAAGAATAAACTTTTACCTAGATGAAAGAAAAAGTTAGATTTATTTATCACACTGAAGTAAAGGAGAAGAAACCTGAAGAGGTCTTTAAGAGCAATGTAGTTAGAGGAACAAAAGGGATATTCTTAATTTGCAAATGATATACCGGATAAAGGGTTAGTATCCAAAATATATAAAGAAGTTATCAAAGTCAACACCCAAAAAACAAATAATCCAATTAAAAATGGGCAGAAGACATAAACAGACATTTCTCCAAAGAAGACATCCAGATGGCTAACAGACACATGAAAAGATGCTCAACATCACTCACCATCAGGGAAATTCAAACAAAACAATGCAATATCACCCCATACCTGTCAGAATGGCTAAAATCAATAACACAAGTAATATATATACACATCTCTCTCTCTCTCTCTCTCTCTCTCTCTCTCTCTCTCTCTATATATATATATATATATATATATATCTTCTTTATCCATTCATCAATCGATTGACACTTGGGCTATTTCCATAATTTGGCTATTGTAAATAATGCTGCTATAAACATATATATATATATATATATGTATGTATATATATATATATGTGAAGTGATATATATATATCACTTTGTTATATATATAAAATGGATATTATTTAGTCATAAAAATAATGAAATCTTGCCATTTGCAAGGACACTGATGGAGCTAAAGAGTATTATGCTAAGTGAAATAAGTCAGAGAAAGACAAATACCATGATTTCACTCATATGTAGAATTTAGGAAACAAAACAGAGGAACATATGGAAAGGAAAAAAATAAAAGAGAGGGAAGCAAACCATAAGAGACTCTTAATGATAGAGAACAAAGTGAAAGTTGATGGAGGGAGATGGATGGGGGAATGGGCTAAATGGGTAATGGGTATTAAGGTGGACATTTGTTATGATGAGCATTAGGTGTTATATCTAAGTGATAAATCATTAGATTCTACTCCTGAAACTAATATTAGACTACATGTTAACTAGCTAGAATTTACATACAATTTTGGGAAAAGAAAACAAATAAAGGGAAAAAAATGGAGAGAGATTAACCAAGTAACAGATTCTTAACTATAGAGAAAAAGTGATGGTTACCAGAGGGGAGCTGGGCAGGAGGATGGGTGAAATAGGTGATGGGGATTAAGGAGTGCAGTTGTTGTGATGACCACTGGGTGCTGCATGGGAAGTGTTGAATTGTATACCCGAAACTAATGTAACAATCTGTTAACTACTGGAATTAAAATAAAAACTTTAAAATAAAAAAGAGGAATCCTCTTAAAAGATTTTGTTTCTACAGAAGGTTTTTGAAGGGAATAAAAAAATGGGAGTCAATTCTAGATTGGTTGCTATCAGGAACTAGGGACAATTTGGCGATTGGCTCTCTCAGTAATATAATATGATTCCTTATGCCTCAGTTATATCCCCATGATTATCCCATTATGTCAGTGTATCCCCATGTTTGATTACAGCAAACTCCCATAAGGAAACATCATGTTATGTTTCTTTATTCACAAAGTAAATGAGGCTATCACTGAAATGAAATCAATATAATTTTCTATTAGATCTTAAAATACATGGCTTAAAATATAAATAAAAGTTCATATTATTGTCACTTTCTTTGCAAGCTAGATTTATGCTGCATCAACATTGGGGCAAACCCTGAGGTAGCAAACCAGCAATAGCCAGCAACTTTTAACGCACCCCCAGCACCTGGGTTGGCTGATGGAGACTGCTGCACTCCATTTTCCCCCTGAAGCCAAAGACCCACCTGAAGGAGACATAGAGGCACGAAATGAGGCCAAGGATATGATACAGTGGGGAAAATATTTATGGGAGAGTCATTCCAAGTTATAAGGAAAGACAAGAAGTGTGGTTTTTTTTCTGCCAATATAAATGTGGGCTGCTCAGAAAATATGGATATAGATAATCACATATAAATGGCTTCTGTAACACTGTGGAAGAAAGTACATCTACATATTAACATAATATATTCCACTTAAAAGTCATATTATATATGATATAGCAATGTGTTTTGTTTTTAACACATGGGATTTATGGTGTTAGACCGTTATGACTTTTTTTAAAAACTCACTTAATATATCACTGTGTCCATATATTTAAATATTTTATTTGAAGTTATTTAGGAATACTCAAAATGTAAAATTGAGAAAATAATCTGGTTAATTATGCCATTACAAGATTCTAATATGCTGCCAATGGTGGTTTGAGAGAACAAATAAAATTACCCACTGCATATGCTCAGCAATAAATTTTGATATTTAAAAGTACGAACAGATTTTAGAGGCACTTTTACTTCAATATACCAACATTAAAACCCAAACACTCACAAAATTGTGTTTTTTCCCCCTAAACAGGTCCTATCTAGAGAATACTAAAAATCAACCAAAGCCATGAGGTTTCATTTTACTGATCTCTAAATCAAAGTCAGACATACAAATTTAAATAATTTGTAAATAAAATATGCATAAAAACTTAGAGTCGTGAGCCAAGTTTTAATCTGAAGCAACCTGAAATAGGCAAGATTACATTCTGAAAGTTTCCTGTAAATAAAATGTGGACAAATATATTACTCACAACCCAAGATAATATTTCACTGCAAGTTCTTAATAAGGATTTTCAAGTTATTGAGCATTAGAAGTTGAAGGAATACATGCACAATAAGAAATATTTACTAACAGAAATGTGATAGCATTGAAATGATTATTTTCCTTTTACTACCAAGGTCCAAACATTTTAAATAAATCTTATCTAGATCAAAATAGTTACTTTTTGGGCCGCCTGGGTGGCTGAGTCAGTTGAGCATCAGACTTTGGCTCAGGTCATGATCTCGCTGTGGTTCCGGCCCCACATCAGGCTCTGTGCTGACAGCTCAGAGCCTGGAACCTGCTTCAGATTCTGTGTATCCCTCTCTCTCTGTCCCTCCCCTGCTTGTGCTCTCTCTCTCTCAAACATAAATAAGCATTAAAAAAATTTTAATAAAATAAAATACAACAATCACTTTTCATACCTTGTTATGTGATATTAAATATATTATGAAATATTAGATGCAGGTATATATAATGAACCATATGTAATCTCTCCTACATAGATCATGTCTGCTCCATGTTACTAGGGTGTTTATGGTCATCCAAAATATATAATGTGTCTGTTCTTAATGGAAAATAACACCTACCTTTATGATGTAACATGTGCCTAAATTACAGTATTTGTAGTTACTGGATATTAAAAATATGTAAATCTTTTTTTTATTATGGAACAATTTTGTCATGGAAAATATATAAGCACACATTTGTATAACAATATACATTTCCATATTTACTTGGAGACAAAAACATTTTCACATTCCAAAAATACATAGAAGAGTTTCCCAAATCACCTGTGATTAAGCAGAAACCACAGACAAGAAAGCGAGAAGTAGTAGTCATAGAATATTGAAAGGGCCCATATCTGGCAGATCTCAACAAAGGCAACAGGAACTCAAAAGCAATACATTTGCCTTTTATTTACAACAATGGGATTGGGAACTGAGTTTAGAAGGGCTGACAGCTATAGCTCCCCTGCATCTTGCCTGGTTCAAAGAAGGGGACCTACATTTGCATGAACAAGTAAATCTTTATGTCAGTAGAGAAAAAGAGAATCTTTGAGTTGCAAAAATTGGATGGTCTGGAAAAGTAAGATGCTATTACCTTTACCAACTTGTGTTGGAAATTTCCTGCAAATACCATGCCCTGAAAACTCTAGCTTTTTAAAAAATAAATAAATAGAGAAAACTGCAATGTATTGGTATAGATTTTATAAATAAGTGAAGAAATAAACAGCAGCACCCCACTGATGAAGAAGAAAGTTTTACAAGAAAATTATTGCCACCAAATAGAAAGGAAAGTGTTTAAGCATTTTGTCAAGAATTAAACTATTTTTAAAAATGCCCATGTGTAGGAAAAAACACACGTATAAATCATGAGAATTCAGGAAAAATATGTGAAAACGAAATATGAGAAGCTACGACATAAACACAGGAATCAAGCAAAACACATAAAATTAAAAATAAAAATATGGGTTTCAATGGAGAACTGATTCTGTGGCAAACGTAGTGAGTACTAAGGATGTACACAGCCATGAGAAAAGCTAAAACTAAAAATTAAACATCAATTAAAAATAGCCCCCCAAATTTTTTTCGGAAAGAGACTTGCAGATTTAGATTGGAGACTTAGAAAGTTGGAAAGAATGTTTGTACAATTAAATCAAGAAAAATCCTGAGCAAACTGTAAATTAATGATTGTCTTGACTCTGTTAGAGAGTAAGGTGTCAGGCCAAACGACTAACCTGAAATATGGAGAGAGAGGTGCTTAAAGGGAAAAATGTGGCGCAACATTTGATTAACATGGTGGGAGGTGGATGGGGAGATAGAAGGAGACAGAGGAGGCTGACTCATCCATATAAGCCAATAAGACCACTCACCAGCCAGTTTTAAGCAAGTCCTTCATCAGGACTGAGAATGTCAAGCCACTAGACTGCAGACATAAAGGGATTCACAGCCTTATGCAGGATTTTTCTCCAGGAACCTCACTGGACATCCAGAGAGAGAAAAATTACCCCCCTGGGGGTTGGTGGGGAAGAATGGCAGCCACTTGCCAATGCCATCAACAACTATTTCTCTCATTTCTTCTACTGAACAAAACTTTTGGTTTTGGGAAATGGTAACAGTGAATAGAATGAGCTGGTGGAAAATGATTGCAGCTGAGAGGAGGGAATAGCAGTCACTGTAGGAAACCTACTCAAACCTGTCTCCCTTCTCTTTCCCACAAAACAGCCATCTCAGTCTGCAGGTGGCAGAGCAATAAAGGCTATATCCTAAGAGAATTAGGGGAAAGCCACAATTAGAGACGTCTTTCTTTGAAGGAGGAAGAAAAGAAAAAAGAAAAGAAAAGAAAAGAAAAGAAAAGAAAAGAAAAGAAAAGAAAAGAAAAGAGGAGGGAAAGGGGAAGGGGAAGGGGAAGGGGAAGGAGAAGGGGAAGGAGAAGGGGAAGGGAAAGGGAAGAGAAGGGAAGGGAAGGGAAAGGAAAGGGAACTTCCTCATGGAGGAGGACTAGGAATACTGTTAGGCCCAGAGCTACATCTACAAGAGAGCAGAAGTACATGGGGAATCCAGACCCCAGGGATCCAGTCCTGGCCTAACACTGAGCCTTAATCAGGGTATCAGTGAATGCTGCTTTCTGCCACCCCACATCACAATGCTGACAAACATCAGGTAAAAATAAATGGGAAAGATGCACCAGAGAATGCTGTAAGGCATAGATTCCTTCTGGCAAACTGTGCAAAGAAAAGAGGCAAAGACAAGTGGGAAGACCCGAAGGCAAGTGGGGAGGAGACACTGAGAAACACTCTGGTTAACTAGCCCACACCATAAACACAAGCTGTCACTAGAGGAATTAGAAGCCTTGGTGTGAAGAAGGAAACCATAATAATAAGAAGCTTCAAACTCGGTCCAAACCTAACAAGATTAACATAAAACCCCACACTAAAGGCTCAGGAGAAGGAAAAGTGTGTTGTCCCCAAACATAAAAGTTCTGAAATTAGTTTTTGCTGCGCCAAACAATACATTTGGCTTTCAAATGCAACAACAAAAAATAAAGTATACAAAAAGGCAAGAGAAAACACACTTCAAACAAAATATATACCAGAATCAGACCTCCCTACCCCCATATATGAAAAAAGATGATGTAACTATCAGACTTGGAATGTAAAATAACTCTAATTAATATGCTAAAGGCTCTCATAGTAAAGGTAAACAATATGA
Organism: Acinonyx jubatus; assembly: GCF_027475565.1. Taxonomy (NCBI): domain Eukaryota; kingdom Metazoa; phylum Chordata; class Mammalia; order Carnivora; family Felidae; genus Acinonyx; species Acinonyx jubatus. The sequence continues at coordinate 169,851,572 of NC_069381.1, forward strand.
AGGATCACAAAAGTAATGCTGAGAGATGAAGATCGAAAGAACAAGCAAAATAAAAATTGTATAAATAAAAGATAAATATTATATGATTTCATTCATATGTGGAATTTAAGAAACAAAACAGATGAACATATGGGAAGGGAAGGAAAAATCAGATAAAAACAGAGAGGGAGGCAAACTATCAGAGACTGTTACATACAGAGAACAAACTGAGGGTTGCTGGAGGGGTGTTGGATGGGGAATGGATGAAATGGGTGATGGGCATCAAGGAGGGCACTTGTTGGGATGAGCACTGGATGTTATGTGTAAGTGATGAATTATTAAATTCTACTCCTGAAACCATTATTACACTATAAACTGACTTGGATTTAAATGAAACTAAAAAAAAATTAAACAGAAAGAAAAATATGGTAACAGAGATCCAAGAATGTCTTTGAAGGGCTCATTTGCAGAATCTCAGGGAAGAATCAGTGGATTTGAATATAAGTCAAAAGAAATTACCCAAACTGCATCCCGGAAAGAAAAATAATAAAGAAAACAGAACAGATCATACATGAGCTGAGGTACAACATCAATGGGCTCAATATAGACCGAGATGTAATTGGAATCTCAGAAGGAGAAGAAAGATAAAGTAGAACAGAAGAAATAATTTAAGAAATATTTGTTGAGAATTTTCAAAAATTAGTGGTAGGCACCAGATCTCAGATACACGTCAAGCAGGATAAACGCTTCCATTACTCACTTCCCCTTCCACAAAAATATCTGGGCATAAAAGATTCAAACTTCTGAAAACAAAGGGAAAGAAAATATCATGAAGGCAACCAGAGAATAGGGTTCACTTACAGAGGAACAAAGATAATAATCATAACACATGTCTTATCCAAAAACACGCAGGCAAAAAGACTTTCGAAACCGATGAAAGAAGGAACGACAACAACAACTAAAAACTTTGCCAGCAAGAATTCTATACCAACTAAAAGTGCTTTTAAATGAAAAATGAGTTAAGAGTTTCTCAGACAGAAAGTGAGGAGATACAATTCTAGCAACGCCAGGCTATACGAAAATGTAAAGGATGTTCTGCAAGCGGAGGAATATGATCTAGTCATGATCTACACAAAAGAATAAAAGGTGTTAAGATGAAATAAATAAAATGATGATTTTTCTTGTTTTAATTGGTCTAAAAGAGACCTGAGTGTTTAAAGCAAATTTATAATGTGTTTATAGCATTATTGAAAATGAAATGCATGGCTCAAGGAGTGAGGAATTGGTAATTTGCTGCTGTGCACTAAGATATTTAAAAACATATTTGTAATCACTAGAGCAACCACTGTTTTTCAATTTTAAGTCAGTACAGGAGATAAAATAGAATTATTTAAATGTCCAGTTAAACCCAGAGAAAGCAAAGAAAATAAAAGAATAAAAGAAGAAGTAATCCATGGAAAATATAAAAAACAGCCAGCAAGGTGATAGATTTCAATCCAACTATATTAATAATCACCTTAAATATGAATGGTCTAAAAGTACAAGTTAAGAGAAAGAGTCAGATTCAATAAGAAAGCATAACCTCAAATTTTTCATCTACAAGAACCTGTTCTAAACATAATGACATAGACCAGTTAAAAGTAAAATGAGAGACAAAGGCATAGTTTGCAAACTCTAACCAAAAGAGAGCTGGAGAAGCTATAACTTCTGACAAGATAGGTTTCCGAACAAAAAATACTATCATGGATAAAGAGAGGCCTCGAGTAGTGACTACAGGGTCAATTTTCCAAGGAGACAACCATAACAACGATAAATACTTATTTGCCTAAAAACAGAGCTGCAATATACATGAGACAAAAACTGACAAAGCTAAAAGTAGAAATGGGAAAATTTACAATTTTACGTGGAAATGTAACATGCTTTCCTCAGTAACAGAATTAAAAAAACAGAGAATCAGTAAGATATAAATAACATGATCTGCACTGTCAACCCGGTTGACCTAATTGATGTTAGAAAACAGTCCACTCAACATCAAAATACAGATTATTCTTATCTGTGTCTAGAACAACCACCAAGATGAGCATGTACTGGTCTATAAAACAAATATTAACACATTTACAATAATTTAAAATAAAACTATATAAAATAAATAAACTAGAAATCAATAATAGGAAGATAGATTGAAACCAATGCCTAATAATTAAGAAATTCAACAGCATATTAGTATGTAAACCATGAGTCACAGGAAATTTTAAAGGAAATTATATCCTTTGAGCTAACTGAAATATACATGTGTGTTTATGTGTGTATATAATATATACATATATAGTGAAGTACAGCTAAAGCAATGCTCAGAGGAAAATTTATAGCAAGAAATGTTTATATAAGAAAACAAAAAATATTGACAATAAATAACCTGTGCTTTCCCTTAAGAAACTAGAGATGAATTAAATCCAAACTAGAGCCAATTAAATCCAAAGTAGAAGGAAGAAAATAATAAAGATCAGAATAAAATCAGTAATATTGAGAACATAAAAAAACAATTCAGAAAACCAAAAGTAGGTTTCAGAGCAAAGGGTATTACCAGTGATATAGAATGACATTTCGTGATAGCAAAGAAATAAATTCCTCAAGAGAATGCAATAATCCCAAATATGTTTCCATCTAATAACATAACTTCAAAATAAATGGAGCAAAAGCTGATCTAAACCAAACATGAAAGTAAACAAATCCACAATTACATTCAGAGAGTTTAAGGTGCCTCTCTCAATAATTGATAGGATAAGTAGAAAAAAATCAGTAATGGTATAGAATATCTGAAAGACACAACTAACTTGACCCAAGTGACATATTAGGAAAAGGCAGCAAATAGTAGCAGAACACACACTCATTTCAAATGCACACAAAATATTTCCTAAAATAGACCATATTCTTGTTCATAAAAATAATCTCTACAAATTTGGTAGGAATCAAATCATACAAATTAATTTCTATTTCTTTAATAACCCTTCATGTGTTTATCATTTTCCTATTTTCTTTGGTAAAATATGTGTTCAAAACCTTTACTAGTTTAAAAAAATATTGGATTTGATTACTTTTTATATATTCTGGATAAAAGACCTTTATCAGATATATACATTTCAAATATATTCTCTTCTCTATGGGTTGTCTTCTACTCTATTCTAGGTTTTCCTTATTCTGTAATAGAACTAACCACAGTGAGCATAATTAAAGGAATGTAGCTGCAAATAATGTACCAATTTGCTTACATGCATGTATTCCCCAAGATCAAGGTATGCACTTTATTATTACTATTGTACAAAGGCAAGTAGTGTGCACAGGCAAGGTAACACAATATTACATAAAAATATCACAGTCCCTATCACCCTCAGAACATCAGTCCCATTGGTCTCATTGAAAATCAAACAGACAATTGAACACTTGCTATTTAAGTGGTGTAAAAGGCTTGACATGACTGCCTAAATTGACTAAATGAATGTTTTCACAAATGAGAGGCAGTATAGAAAGATTCCACTGGAAATGTTTTTAATATTTAGGAATGAGAGGGTAACAATGCTGCAGCCACACAACTTTATAACATTCCATCCTCAATTTTTTTTCATCTCACCTGTTTCATTACCGTTAGAGAAAGAGAGGTACCCATACTACTGAATTTTGATTGTATGTATGTATTTCTAGTGGATTATCAGAGTGCATTATAACTTCTCCATGTCATTAAATTTGAATATGGCCATTTTAAAGGTGCCTGGGTGGCTCAGTTGGTTGAGGGTCCTACTTTGGCTCAGGTCATGATCTCGCAGTTTGTGAGTTCGAGCCCCTCGTAGGACTCTGTGCTGACGGCTCAGAGCCTGAGGCCTGCTTCACATTCTGTGTCTCCCTCTCTCTATGCTCCTCCCCTGCTCACACCCTCTCTCTCAAGAATAAATAAAGATTTAAAAAAATGATTATGGCCATGTTACTAAGTTGCAGGGTCAGATCTTTAATTATTTTCCTGTCACATCCCCCAGCATCTTCCTAAGATTAGGCTGAAGAGAAAGCCCTAATGAAATAGATGCACCTATTTTCTAAACCAGCAAATGCTGCTGGGGGAGGAAGGGTGTGAGTTAAAACAGGGACAAGGGAAGAGATTATAGTGAGAGGAAAGAGGGCACAAAAAGTAGGTTATAACCAGCTGGGTAATGAAAGGAATTCAGTACCTTATTTCCAATGAGAGTGTCCCAGAGCAAGAAAATAATACTCCTCGCTGTTTCTGTCAATCTCTTGCTGATAGACAGCTGGTGCTGATAGGAGGGAAAAAGGACTCCTGAAGATTTATGGACTGTCTAAAGACTGAATCTGGATAATTTGGAGAAAAGGTTTGACACAGAATCCCCTGATCATTCAACTGACAGGTACCAAGTTAGACCTACCATTTGGTTCAAAATTTGTGGGCTATATTTACTAATTTATTTCTTTTTCTGATAGCCTGAGAGATTACCTTTGATTGGTACAGGATGGAAATTGCTGAACATTCAGTCACCTACAGCTTGGGTGACTATGAATCAAGATGACACATTGCTAAGACAGCTGTCTGTTTGTGAAGGGAGATGATTGGTACCACATACGTGAAATATCATTTGAGTATAAATTGGATGGAATACCTTTAAGGAAAGAGACAAGAGAACCCGGTTTGTTTGAGAGCCATGGACACAGGGATGATATGGTTTCCTCATCCCACCAATGCCTGTCCTTTAACACTTGTCAGAAGACTTATGGTACACTTGACTAAGGTCTTGTGTAGGATATCCCCAGTTAATGGTTTCAAGGAGCACACAATATTTTGGCTTCTACTGTATACCTAACTTATACCTGTGCTGTGAATACCAAATGACATCAAAATATGAGGTAGCTTGAATAGCACTAGCTTTACCAGGCCAGATGTAACTTAGGAATTTTATGAATCAGTTTAAATTAGTTAAACAAATTATTATCAGTTTGAAAAATACTTGCTAACACTTACCGTGTTACTATCTTGGAGATAATACCCTGAAAACCTGTTGTGCTGTTTTTACAAAGTACACCTTAAGCTTTGAAACAGTGAGTACTATATATGAGCCTCATTTTCCTGTAGCCAGAATACATAGTTCTGGGAATCAAGGTGTGAGAGTGGTCCTTATCACAAATAGACCTAAAGTCCCACTAAAATATTTTTTTACCCCTCTGTCTGAAACTTTAGTCTGGCTGAAAAGCATGTTTCCACTGAAAGATGTAATATTCACATTGAATTGAAGGGGGAAATTTACTACTTAGCTATTGGTGGCATCTCATGCCAAAAAAATAGAACAGAAAAAGAGGCTGGTGTAATGGCTATGGTGACTGATTCCTAGCACCAAGTGGGAAATTGGCTTTCAGCCTGCCACATAGTGAGGGCAGGAAGTATTAGTCTAGAATAAGAAAATTTCTGGGATATTTTTAGATAGCTAGTCACCATTGTCCTCAGTTTTGTTAGAGAGCAGGTAATTATAAAAACGAGGCTGGAAATCTTGCAAAACTGGATATAGAAAATGAAAAAAAGAAAGAAAGAAAGAAAGAAAGAAAGAACGAAAGAAAGAAAGAAAGAAAGAAGAAAGAAAGGTAGAAGGAATCAATTGGCTTGTATTTCCACCCCCAGGATAATGAAGGTTAAAGCAGCGGGGACAGATTATCAATATTTAACTGTAAATTTTGAGGCATAATTTGTCCATAGAACAGGAGCAATAATTTCAGTATAGGATAGTGTTAAAGGGTTTGGTTTTGGCATTAAACACAGATATCTCATATTTTCTACTATATATGATATTGGACCTGTTTCTTAAATTTTTTTCCATGAACTATCTAATCTGTTTCATAGCTTATATGGTTGTTATCAAGATTAAATAGGATAATGCAAGGAGATTATCCCAGTATCCGACAGGTAAATATTTATAAAATAAAAGCTTTTATTCATATTACTACAACATATTATCAGATGAAAAATAATTTGGATATGGAATCTAGAATACTAGACATGGAAAGGGAATGTATAACAATTTTTTAAGCAAGGATCACAAATTTCAAAAATGTGATAAATTTATATACTTTTCATCATAAACCAGTTGGGCATGCAAAAATTAAAAATGAAATTATCTTTAACTTGAATCCATGAATCTGGAAAATAGTAATTGACTTGCTAGTTGGCATTATTACTTCAAATTAGGGGGATTCTAGGGGCCCTGGGTGGCTCAGTCAGTCAAACGTTTGACTTTGGAGGAGGTCATGATCTCCTGGTTGATGGGTTTGAGCCCCGCATTGGTCTCTGTGCTGTCAGTGCAGAGCCTAGAGCCTGCTTTGGATTTTCTGTTTCTGTCTCTCTCTTCCTCTCCCCTGCTCACACTCTGTCTCTGTCTCTCTTTCTCTCTCTTTCAAGAATGGATAAACATTAAAAATTTGTTTAATTCTAATTAAAGGAATTCTTAGGCAAATTTTATACATGCAGTAATCATAGATATAGTATCTATCAATGATTACTTTTAAATTATCTTTTTGTGGGGCGCCTGGGTGTCTCAGTTGGTTAAGCACCCAACTTTGTCTCAGGTCGTGATCTCACGGTTCGTGGGTTCGAGCCCCACGTCAGGCTCTGTGCTGACAGCTCGGAGCCTGGAGCCTGCTTCAGAACCTGTGTCTCCCTCTCTCTGCAACCCCCCCCTGCTCACGCTGTGTCTCTCTGTCTCTCAAAAATAAATAAATGTACAAAAATACATTATCTTTTTGTAAACTTAAAAACTATTATAACTCTGTGTATGTTTGTGTGTGTGTGTGTGTGTTTGGATTCTTTATGAAAATGGGATGGAAAACTGCTTTAAAAAAAGTATTTTTAAAGAACATAATCATATAATCCCAAAATGTAAATTAAAAAAGGGGATGCTGTTTCTTTCTTGAGACAGCTTGTGTCACTGACATTTATATTGAACCCCTATGTCCTTCCTCCGTAATCCTATGATTAATCCCTAGCTGACTGGAATGATTTATCATATGTAGAAACTAATGGAAGAATTTAGGGGAGAAATGTAATTGGAACTGAACAAGGGAACAGTCCATGATTTAAAAAGGAATTCCAGACTCAGAAAAATGACAAAACCTAATCTCCTACTAGATTAACATTAAACAATTAAAATTAATATAAATATAAGGTGGCCATTACAGGCACATGATACATTGTTTTTAGATAAAATAACCCTAAATATGGCACATCACAAAACCTTGCTCAAGCTTAAAACATAAAACTTTAAAAGATCAAGACTCGTCAAAACTCAAGACAGATTTTTGTTTGATTTTTCTTGCCTCAAGGACTGTTTTATCCAGGAAGATATTCAAGCTTTTTGGCATATGAGTATTTGCTAGTATAATTCCTTTAAAAGGAAAATTGACTGCCTCAGCCTCTTCCCCTGGAAACACCTTCAAAATAAGCTGTGAGACCTAGATCTTAATTTAGTCTTTGTAATAGGAACTTTATTAGTGGTGGAGAAAGTCACAGGGTGATTTATTAAAGACCATCGAGTCTCTCTTGTTCTCTTATGAATTCTTTAGCCCTTCTGTTTGGGTTTGAAAGTTTAAGTATAATAGAACTCCTAATCCATGATTTTTGGTATTGGACTTCCTGAAATACACCTCTACTTCTCATTACCAGTTGGGGTATTGATCCTTTGAAGGGCATGTCTACATGCCCTCTCCACTTGATTTCAAAAAGCCCAGAGCTGTTGCTCCTCTCTTGAAGTCAGACAAATCTTTGTCTAGGGAGGAGTCACAAGAAACCTTTACTTGCTATGTCTTGAATAAGATTTATCCTACATTTTTGCTGACACTTCATTGCAGAACAATAGCATACAACATGTGCTTTTGAAAAGTCCTTTTCTCTAGTTTCCAAATGTAGATTTGTGTTGCCCCTACTACACATTGATAAAGTCCAACCTCAATTCTAAGTAGAAGCAATTTTCTGTGATAAAATGAGCAATATATTCCCGTGAAGGTTAATTTTTAAAATATTAATCTCAATGTGAATTTTTCTATTGGCTTTTATTAAGAGGAGACCCTCTCACACCCAGCATTTCTTGAAGAAGGAGGCAGAAAGCAAACAGTTAGTTCTCAGTACTAAAGTCAGTCAAATCAAAGAATTCAAACAGTTAAATGTTTAGGATTTTTATTTTAAAGATTTCAAATTAGATTATATATTTCTGCAGTCTCCTACAATAAGGCAAGAAATAAATAAATCTTAATCAAACATCGGAGTGATGGGAAAGAAGATAGAGTTGAGCAATATTTAACAGACAGCCAAAACAGAAGGACTTGGTAAGTTTGGATGAATAATATTATGTATAAAAAAGGGGACGAATAAATGACGATGGTGAGGTTTCTAAGTCCTAACCATTAAAGTGATACCATGCATAGAGATCACCATCATAGCACCAAGAAATGCAGGTTGAAAATAGAAACTATTGAGGAAAATTTACAACCAGGTAATAGTAGAGCACATGCAACCCTGCAAATATTCATTATTCTCCAGCTTAAGAAGGCATGCACCATGACATAAATTTTGTCTTTATTTCTGGAATTTCAAATACTTGGTTTTGGACACCTGAAGTGTTTCTCAAATTTCATTATCCTATCTCCATTACTTCTCACATAGTTTTCTCCTTTTTAATGGAATGTTTTCAATTTTATCTTCCAAAAATTTTATTACTTTAAAGCATTTTTCTGTTGTATATATTTAATTCAAACAACTTCTGTTTTATTCTCTGAATACTTTTATTCACAGAATATATCTTTTTCATCTTTCTGAGGAAATTGTCTTTGGTCATCCAAGCTTATTTTTCCTGAAGATTTGTCTCAGAATCTGAGTTTTATGAATTTTCCTCAAATATTTGGGGAGTCGTGGCTATACATTCACGTTTAAGAGGGAGGCACTAAACTGAGCAGAAGCTTGGTGTATTTAGGCAAGGCTTATCAAGTAAAGCCTTTAAATCAATAATCTAAAAGCATCTTCAGAGATATAATTCAGGCTGGTTATAATACTCAGATAAAAATCTTCCCATTCCCTGTGAAAAGCATACAAGCCTGGCTGCCAATAAGGGAGGTCCAAAGATGATTCACCGGGGTGCTATCCATGTGCCATAGTGCTGAGTGTCCCTCTACTGTAACATAGAGTTTCCATTATCATTCCACCAAGCTCCACTGTGAGGGTGAAATGGATTTCTTCCTTCTAAAAGCCAAGTTACCTCCCCAAATAATAAATCTCTCTGTTTCTTTCAGTGGTGATGAATCCAACTCTTTTTTCCTTTAGAAATGAATCCTGTCCCATAGTATATGATTGTTCTATATCTGTCATTACTAAATCAGAATGTGCAGCCTCTAAAAAACCTAAATGTTGGGTTTTCAACATATCTTATTGTTTTCACTACTGCATTCCTGAAGTTAGATGTTCTGGAGTGTTCCATACAGATACTCTGGAATACCCTCTTCAAAGACCAAATTTTCAGCTTTCTGCTATTGTAAAGGAAGACTCTGAAGATCTATTCATTTTTTGAAAAAAAACCAACAAGTCAACAAATCCTTTTGGTGGACAAGCTAACTCTGCCCCCATGTTTAGAGTTACCCATTTCTGAGGTTTTTATGGCTTCCGCAGTGAAAATAGGTTACTTTTGGGTTTCTTATGCTATGACTCAAGTACTCTTTCTCAAATTTGCTAAATCAGTTTTCACTAATCCATGCATTTCTCAACATCCAAAATTGTGTTCCTAAAGATCCCTCTTTTATTAATTTTTCCCGAAGCATGTATTATTTATTTAGGTGAACATTTACTGTCAATTTAGTAAATTTTTAGGGGGAAACATGGGCGAATACATATATTTAATTTGACATATTTAATAGGAAGTCAATTTAATTGTTTATTGGATTTTAAACCTCAACTTTTAAAGATATATATATATATATATATATATATATATATATATATATATATAGGTCAGCACTATGACAGTGTGACTTGTGCCTATTTTTTCTCCCCTTTGATTTATAATTAATCAGGCATCCATAGATAAAAGAAACAAAAGTGTTTCTGTACAGCATACTGAGACACCTGACAGATCTATCCATCTGTGCACCTCCTGCTAATGGAGGAGACAGAGTGAGGGAGGTGGCAGTAGAGGCTCAGTGCAGAGGTGGTGAGAGCAGAGAAGGCAGTGGCCAGCCAGGCAGTGAGTCAGAATGACTTTTCTGGTAAAGAAGGTGGAGGGTAAAAGCAATGAGGGTCTGCCAAGTCACATGTGCCACAGGTGGAGGGACCAGTTGCTTTCTCTGAAAATAGGCTGCAGAGACTAGAGGCAGGGAAAGGAAAGGGAAGTAGGCAGACAAAGAGAACGGAAGGATGGCGTCTCCTGCTGTCTACCTCAAGAGATGAGAGGACTGCCTAAAGACCTCTGGGATCTTCCCACTTGAGGACCCCCCTACCTGGATGTGGACACACTCAAATCTCTAAGTGCTATGTGTACACCTCCTCCTACTCAGCTGCCAATCTTTCCTTTTTATTTATTTATTTTTTTAATGCCAACCTTAGTGAGTCTGCTATGTTGAGAGAAACCAAAAACTTGTATTATAACACCACATTCTGGACACGTCCACTTCCGGACTTCAAGCTATATTATAAAGCCATGGTAATAAAAACAGTATGGTCCCAACACAAAAAAATAGACACATTGGTCAGTGGAACAGAATAGAGAGTCTAGAATTAAATCCAAGCATACCTGGTCAAATTATATTTGGCAAGGGAGCCAAGAATACTCAGTTGGGAAATGATAGTTTCTTCAATGAATGGTACTGAGAAAACTGAAGAAACATGCAGAAGAAATGAAATTGGAACACCTAGGTGGCTCAGTTGGCTTAGCCTCTGATTCTCAATTTTGGCTTAGTTCATGATCTCATGGGTTGTCAGATCGAGCCCTACTTCAGGCTCCAAGCTAACAGCACAGAGACTGCTTGAGCTTCTCTATCTCACCCTCTCTCTCTACCCCTCCCCCACTCACACTTGTTCTCTCTCTCAAAATAAATAAACTTAAGAAAAAACCAACAATGAAATTGGACTCCTATCTCATGCCATTCATAAAAATCAACTCAAAATGAATTAAAGACTTAAAAATAAGACCTGACCCCATAAAATTCCTAGAAGAAAATATATGGAAGATGTTCCTTGGTATTGGTCTTGATAATAATTTTGGGGGTATGTTGCCAAAAGCACAAACATCAAAAACAAACAAACAAACAAAATAAAAAAATGGGACTACATTAAACTCAAAAGTTTCTGCACAGTAAAATAAATAATTAACAAAATGAAAAAACAACCTACAGAATGGGAAAAAATTACAAACCACATATCAGATAAGGAGTTAATATCTAAAATACATAAATAACTCAGTCAACTCAGTAACAAAAAAAGTTTGATTTAAAAAATAGCAGAAAAACTGAATGAAAATATGCTCAACATCACTAATGATCAGGGAAATGAAAATCAAAACCACAATGAGATATCACCTCATACCTGTTAGAATGGCTCTTATCAAGAAGACAAGGGACAAGAGTTGCTAGCAAGAACATGGTAAAAGGGAAACCTTATACACTATTAGTGTGAACGTAAATCGGCCCAACTACTCTGAAAATTCAAAATAGATCTACCATACAATCTAACAACATCACTTCTGATTATATAATCAAAGGAAATGAAAACAAGCTTTGGATGAAATATATGTACTCCCATGTTTATTGCAGCATTATTCACAGCAGCCAAGATTGGAAACAACCCAAATGCCAGTCAAGAGATAAGTAAATAAAACAGATGTATACATATACACAATGGAATATTATTCAGCCATGAGAAAGATATTCTTTAGTTTGCAACAACAGGGATAAACCTTGAGTATGTTGTCCTAAATGAGATAAGTCAGACAGAGAAAGATAAGTACTATATGACATCACTTAAATGTGAAGTCTAAAAAAGTTAAACCTTTTTAAAGGAAAGAGTAAAATGGTGGTAACCAGGTGATAACGTGAGGGGGATAAGAGAGATGGTGTTTAAGGGTAGAAACTTGTACCAAGTAGTAAATAAGCCATAAAGATCTAATGCACATTATAATGAATATAGACAATAATATTGTAGCATAATTATGTAATGTGATAAACACCAGGACTCATATTACAACATAGGAATATACCAAGGTAATACACACCTTAAATTTGTATATCACATGTCAGGATTTTTTATGTAATAAAAAACATATAATGCCAAAAAATGTTTAGATGGCTATCTGTTCTTTACCTGGTGAAGCCAATAGATCATCTCCCTGGAGACATGATAAATTTCAAAAATTGCAAGTGTGCAGTTAAAAAATCATTAATAGTACATGATACTTGTATGGCATTAGAAGGATTGGTTTCATATTCGATAACATTGTTTTCCATTTCAGTAAATTGGGTTTATTCCCAACAAACTTAAATATGCTGTTTTCCATATCAGTAAATTGGGTTTATTTCTAACAAAATTAAATATGTTTAGTGACTTTAAATAAGCTACATTTGAACCATCAAAACAATTTCTTGGCATGGGATCAGAAAAAATACAATTCATTTATGTAAATCAAATAGTTAAAGCCATCAGTCAATAATAGCATGATGTAATCATACATCTCACAATGACATTCTCTTGAATCAGTCAATACCTTAAAGTATATTGAAAGCAATTCCCTGAATATATTTCTACAATTAAAGATATCTTCATCAGAGGGGTTAGAAATAATCGAAACACTTTAAGATTTTCCTTCTCCTTAAGATAATTTAAAGAAAATGATCAAAGTTAATTTTTAAATACATATCCACGACAGATTGAAAGTTGCACTAATATTTGATATAAGATTTAAAAACCAAAATTTATAAACCTATAACCAATATTTTTACCAAGATGGAATATTTTCTCTTTTTTTATGACCTTATTTTTTAAAATGTAGAATCACCCTTTTCTTTTTCTTATGGAAACAATCCATGAATATCATGTTGCCATGTAGTTTTGTTCTATATAATTGAGATTAGATTTAAGTTATATATTCAGATAAACTCCATACACACTGCCATCCTATCAAATAATTGTTGATCAAAGGCATACTAACTGGAATACATTTAGGTAATGTTTAGAGAAGATAGCATTTCTCACATCTATCAATATACAGATAAGTCGTTCACTTAGGGTGATCTTCAAATTCCTAGTATATAAAAATGGGCTAAAAATAAATCATTACACTTAGGTGACTAATATTTATTTGCAAAGATCTTTTCACAAAATTTTTATAATAGCAATCTAGTTTTATTTTTATTTATTTATTTTTTTAACATTTTTATTTATTTTTGAGAGCTAGAGAGAGACAGAGCATGAGTGGGGGACGGGCAGAGACAGAGGGAGGCACAGAATCTGAAGCAGGTGCCAGGCTCACAACTGTCAGCACAGAACCCAACGCTGGGGTCAAACTCACAAACCATGAGATCATGCCCACGCTGAAGTCGGACGCTTAACCCACTGAACCACCCAGGCGTCCCTAGCAATCTAATTTTAAATGTATTCAGTATAGATTTCAGAGTGCTTACTAGAAAATGCAGGTACATGAGAAAAATAAAACTAAAAAAGTTATACACAAAAATTTAAGAGTGGTTATTTGTATTATTATTGAAACTCTCTGCTTAAATGGCTGCTATGTAACTAAACTCTCTTAATTCTTATCATATTACCCTTAAGTGTTTTGTCTTTTTTTTTCCTGATATCTTTTTATTCCATTTCTTAAATGTGGATAATTGGTCAAAGACAATTAAAAATATATATTCATTAGGGACTCCTGGGTGGCTCAGTTGGTTAAGCATCCCACTTTGGCTCAAGTCATGATCTTGTGGTTTGTGAGTTCAAGCCTCACAGCATTGGGTTCTGTGCCAACAGCTTGGAGGCTGGAGCCTGCTTTGTATTCTATGTCTCCCTCTCTCTCTGTCCCTCCCCTGCTCATGCTCTGTCTGTCTCTCTCTCAAAAATAAATAAATAAACATTTTTAAAAAATTTAAAAAATATTCATTATTTCCCAAATTCCACAGGATAAATATTTTTTTTCTATTTAACAGAACATAAAATGCTCCTTGTGGTCTTTAATTTTTTAACATTTATTCATTTTTTTTAAGAGAGAGAAACAAAGTGAGAGCAGGGGAGAAGGAGAGAGAGGGAGACACAGAATCTGAAGCAGGCTCCAGGCTCGGAGCTGTCAGCACAGAGCCTGACGCAGGGTGGGGGCTGGAACTCACAAACTTCAAGATCATGACCTGAACCAAAGTCGAAAGTCAGATGCTTAACCAACTGAGCCACCCAGGTGCTCCTGCCTCCTGCGATTTTACCTTTGCTTAGCATTCTAGGCTTATTTCTTTATTAACATTCATCTCCAGCACTTACAACGTTTATTGGGTTCCCTACCCAATTGTTGGGTTTATCAGAGTTGGGTTTTTCACCTTTCTGGCATTGCTCAAATGGTTTCCTTTCCCCAAAATTTTGTTTTCTAGTTTATCTAACTAACTGTACTATGAGGTAACTTTAACACAAAATTTTCTTCTTCTCAAAACCAAGCTTTAGTAGCATCTTCAGCAAATCCATATTACCATACCTTTACATGTTAAATCATTGCAAGTGTTTTATGTTTATCTGTTTTTATGTACTTTTGTCCTGTTAGACCAAGCTTGTTGCATCCATTAGCTTTGTCATTAACTGAAAACAACAGAATATCCAATAAACTTCCTGAATGAAGGAAGAGATTTAATTGTTCCTTGTGATATTTCAGGAAGTTGGACATTCAAAGTTGGTTTCAGGGAATTATTCAAATCACCACCACTGATATCATCCCAATCTACTGTTCTTGACAGTTTGGTATTAAATGTGTTGCCTCATGTTTCCAGTATTTACTGCATAAATGTAGAACATACTAAATGAACAACAATTTAGTTTAGCTTTGTAGACGAGCTTCATTGGACCACAAAATTATAGTGCATTTAATTGGCCATAATTTATAGTTAAATTAGTATATTGAAATATTGAATTTATTGTTTGAATTTAGGGTAGTAAAGTCTGAAAATGAAAAAAAAATCTTTTTTTTTATCACATTGTCTATGATGGACTAGTCACATCTAATTTAGGTCATTTTTGTCAATATTTCCTGCTCTATATATAAACTCTTGAAGCTAGAAAAGCTTTCACCAAACTGCACAGTTATATTATGAGTGAACTAAAAAAACAAAACAAAACAAAACAAAACACACTGTTTATTTGATAGCTTATCAAAAATAAGAATTTATAATTTGATTTCTAGGGCTTAAATATCCTAAATACCCAACTTATTAATGGCTTATCATAAAAATGTATGCACAAACAGGTGTTGATAAACAGAAGTTGTTATCCACTAGAAACATTTTTTTCATGTGTACTAAGTTTTATGGTAAACAATGCAATATATAATAGTGCTTAATTTTTGTGTTGCTAACAATGCTTTGGAACATGACTAACATATTCAATAGTGAGATGGCCCTGGACTTACTTATTTACACTTGTAATTTACCCATACCACGATGACTAACTCTCTCAATAACTTCAGCCTTGTGAGACCCTCCTCTTCCATTCTCCATATATCTGGATTGCCTTGTGCTCTGGCATTTCAGGCTCTCTTAAAGCTCCATATTGAGGCTGGCTACTATGTGGCACTCTCAGGAGATTAGGAAAAAAAAGAGAGAGAGAAAGGCCAGAATATTTATTCCCATGGTTTCTTTCTCTTTAAACCCTAGTTTTGCAATGGTGCTTTCTTAGTTTTAACACTATGGTTTCTGTGGGTCAACCATATTCCCATGGGTACAGCATCCAACACATACTGCTTTATGGCTGTCTTCCCTGGCTACTTTAGTCCTGAATGTGGAAAAGCCTTTCTAGTATTGCTAGTCCCTAACATGATTCCATAACCATGTCCACTCTTTTGTAATAGCCCATTTATCAATTTCTTTTTAATCACATTACTGAATGCATCATTTCTTTTTCCTGTCGGCATCCTGAGTAATATGTTCTGCTCTACTTTTTAACTTTTCTTGCATGTGTTACCTCCTTAAGTACTATACAGTTTACACATTTAACATGTATAGTATTTATTGCCCGTTTCTCCCTACCAATGTAAGTGGTACATGAGCAGGGGAGTATGCCATGTCCTAGAATAGATCTAGTATATCAACAGATATTTCAAAATATTTGCTGAATAAATCATTTGAAAATTGCATTCAGAATTCCAATCTGATATACTAAGAATGCATCTTCTTTTATTGCTAACTTGATTGAGAAACCCTGTTAGTGTCAAACTGTTGGAGCAGATTTTTTCTTATATCTGAAGCAACATTATCCGTTATTCAGCCTATAGAAGCAGCTCCAGCAGACCAGGGTGAGTTCACTAAGATTATGAAAGAATCTATTAAAGTTGTATTGAAAGGGACAGAAGAGCTTTGGGGCTTCTGGCTGGGGTACTTTCTCATGTTGGTCTCGGTGATACTTTGAAAAGGAAAAGGATTTCCTTCCCTTTTAACTACAACACCCTAGGTCCTTCATGTTTCACATTACAAATATACCTCTAATTTCTATCTCCACTACCAGGTACCCCAGTCACTTTAATAGAAGAACACTGAATTAAAGTACCAATTGAATCAGAATTTCACATGGAAAAAAAAAAGTCAATACTTGGGGAAAATACTTTGATTAATTGCTTGACTTAGTAACAGTGCCACTACATAATGTATTGAAGGTGAAAGAGGGCACAATTGTAAACAGAACTCCACTCAGCAAAGTGAGACATATGGTGGAGGTAGTTTGAAGAAACCAAGTTACCAAATGTTAATTGTGTCAAGAGTTCAAAAGAGTAGAGTAGTGGTTATGTAGAATTCAATATTTATGGTCATAATATGGCCAGAGAAGAAACACACATTTGAAAGGAAAGAGAAAGGGAAAGAAAAAAGGTGGCCTAATAATGTGGATTTTTGTTTATAATCTTGATCTGGAATATTTTTTTATAAGTTGATTGCCAAAATCCATTAATAATGAAACTTTATCTTAGCTGACACAATGTTATTTATTTTTCTGACTTAGTTTGAATATTTATGAGTTTCCATGCCTGGACTCTGATTGCAATGTAATAAATAAAATATGTAGTATATGCAACTTGTTATCTCTCTAAATCACGACCCCCCTCAGTGTGAATTCCTAAACACATATGACCCCAGGACTCAGATTTGAGATTGTAGACCTATATTATTACATTATAGCTCCTCCTCTCCATTACTGGTTGTGATGGTAATTAAAAAAAAATTTTTTACATTTATTTATTTTTGATAGAGACAGAGCACAAGTGGGGGAGGGGCAGAGAGAGAAGACACAGAATCTGAAGCAGGCTCCAGGCTCCGAGCTGTCAGCACAGAGCCCAAAGTGGGCCTCAAACTCACAAACCTTACAAGATCATGACCTGAGCCAAAGTCGACGCTTAACCGACTGAGCCACCCCGGCACCCCTGTGTGGAGGTGTTTTTTAGAAGTGATTAATATTTAAATCAATAATCGACTGAGTAAAGAGATTACCTTACATGAAGCACCTGGCTGACTCTGTTGTTGGAGCATGTGACTGTTGATCTCAGGGTCCTGAGTCAAGCCCTACAGTGGGCATGCAGCTTACTGAAAAAAAAAAAAAAAAAAAAAAAAAGACATTACCCTCCATATGCGGGTGAGCTTTATCCAATTGGTTGAAGGCCTTAGAAAAAAAAAGAATGAGATCCTCTAGAGATTCTGCCTCTAGATTGCTTTAGACTCAAGGCTGAAACATCAATTGTTTTCTGGATCCATGCTCCCAGCTTGACCTGCAGAATTCAAACTTGCCAGCCCCCACAATTGTGTTGAACCAATTCCTTAAAATCTTTATTTACATATTTATCTATCAATACAGCTATATAATTGATTCTGTTTTCTCTACACTAGCTAATACACTAACTAAAAATATTACTTACAAGTACACTTCACACCTGGTTTCTTTGTACTTCTCGATTCCCTGTATTGTGCTTCTTGTGTGACATGCTGTGGCCAGGTTGTTGTTTTCTTTCCATCTGCTAAATGTACTGTGCTCAGTCCTACCAACAGGTTTTCCCACAAGCTCCTATCTCTCTGAAGATCATGCTGCATCTTCCTGAATGCTGTTCCTGCTTTATTCAGCATACATATTTTAGCCTAATGAAAACGTTCTCAGTGAGGTGTCCCAATCGTCTATGATTAAGAATGGTTACTCCGTAGGAGGCTTCCATGGATTTTCTTTTTAATAGAATTTATTTATTAGAGCTGTTTTAGGTTCACAGTAAAATTGAACAGAAGGTGCCCAGATTTCCCATATACCTTCTGGCCCCACACATGGATAGTTTGCCCTATTATTGACATCTCCTACCAGAGTGGTACAATTGTCACAATTGATGAAATTCCATTGACATCATTAGTTCAGAGTTTACAAGAAGGTTCACTCTCGGTGTTATACATTCTGTGGGTTTGGACAAATTTATGACATATACCCACCATTATAGTATCATACAGTATAGTTTCACTGCCCTAAAAATCTTCTCCATTAATTCTTGATATTTCCCTTATCTTTATTTATCACAGTTTGTCATTTGAAGAGGTTCTTACCAGTCATGGGAAATTATTACTTGAGTAAGGCTACTTAAAGTAAATTCTTTGGCATAGGTCAAAATTATATTGTAAATATAAAGCAAACAATTAAATTAAATGAGATTAAAACCATTTCTGTAAATGTATATAAACAATACAATATTTCTTCAAATTGAGATTACATACTGAGTAAATGAACAAATAAACAAATGGGTAAAAATGAGTTAAGTTGATTTTGTGGATAATTTTTCAGACAAAATTATATAATTACAAAATAAATCATCTTTACAGGAGGCTCTCAAAACATGACCATAAAAGGGTCATTTACTTCAAACTATCTGAAGCTTTATCACTTTTTCCAAAGATCACTCTTAACCTTTTCATAAAATAATGATTGTCTTTAGAAGCATATCTACTATCAACATCTTTGTCCATTTTCTCCTTTTCAGTTGATCACTAGTCTATCTCTGCCAGGGTTCTTTTAAATAGTTTTATGCAAAATATTTATAGCTGGAATGACATGGAGCTGTAGCATCTGTGCAGATACTGAACCAGTTCATTTCAGCTGATTTTCAGCCCTGGATTTGCTATGAGAATATTTTCAAAACCACTGTAGTTAACTTTATGAAATGTTTCTTCTGCTGAAAAATAAACCATATCAGTTTGTAATTGATTTGCATTTTTGTTAGTTAACAGGATACTGATTTTTGAAACTTTCCCTAGAGAGACCAAAAAAGGGTACTGATATTAAAGAAGACCTGTGTTTGAATAGAAACTAGCTTATACTGTGGTCAGTTTATCAGTTAAAACTTTTGTGTCATGGTAATTTTTGCTTCCCCCACTTGAACTTATTGGAAATAAATCTTAATAATGAAAATGGGGTTATGGTTGCCTACCACTTAACATCCTCTTTGTCACATTAAAAAGTACTTCCACCCAAAAGTAAGAAAGACAGAGAAGGCATATGAGCCATCCAGAATAAACATCAGGGATATGAATTTATAAAAGTTGGAATAAAATAATTGGCAAACAATGAATAGCATGTTAGAAGACTAGTAACTTGGAAAAAATACATGAAAGTGTTCTGATTTTCAACATACGTATTTGGAAGCTAATTTTATAATCTGAATACTGGTAGGGCTTTTCGTTAATTTGATTGTGAACATGATTATGCCCAATAAAATATTTATTAACATTTAGATGGTATGTTTCAATCGCTGAATATGGTAATGTTTGAAGAATGAAATGGTTTAAATAGAAGAACTAAAGGGAAGACATAAATTATGTTATTCTAAAGCTAGATGTGATTATAACTTTATAAATGTGAAAATACATGAATTAGAAGCTAACACCATTCACCTATTGATTTTTGCATGTAGCCCTCATTATACTTCTTCAAGTGAGAACACTTGTGAGTGCATTGTTCTTCATCATTCAAAGATCAGTAAGAAGAAAAGAATAATAGTATTAAAAGAAAAGAGTGTGAAAAATACAACCTCGAATATCAAATTTAAGTAATATGTGTACATGTATGTTGACAATTATTCTCAGAAAAATGTTAAGTGTACTTTTTAACAAAATTTCATACATAATATATTTTTAATATTAATTACCAATTATGTCTTTTCAGCCTATGTCCTTTCTTACATTCAAACATTTTGACATTCTCAAATTATTCCTTAGGAGGAGGTTGTGACACTCGAAAAAGAAAAATAGGAGCTACTTTCAACTTTTGAGTGTTAAATGGTTACTGTTGAAATCATGATTGGAGTTCATTCTGAGCATGAGCAGTAGATATAAGCAAATACCTGATGAGTAAAAACAATGCTTCCTTTGCCGCCTATCCTAACTCCCATATTAAATAATACTGGTTCTTTGGTATGTTGGAGTAGGGAAAAGTTTCACAAGAGCTAAAGTGAATAATTTTAAGGATAGTTTTAGAAAAGAACTAGTGCTGTGTATACTGCAGACTAAGCTCTAAGGTGGAATGAAATAGTAAAGATTTGGGAATTCTGAATGCACAGAGCTCTTATCCAGGAGGAGTCCAGCAAGTCGGTGTGACTATAGTGTAAAAAGAACAACACTGTATCTAGGAAAATAGTGCCTATGAGGAGAATAACAACTAGAATTGTAGTGTATTAGCTTGCTACTGCTGCTTTACAATTATCACAAACAATGGTCACAAACATAATAGTTTAACATAACACAAATTATTACCTTTTACTTCTGGAAATTAGAAGTCTGAAATGGGTCTCATGGGTCTAAAATCAAGGTGTTGACAAGACTGCCTTGCTCTGTGACAGGCTCTGATGGAGAACCCATTTTTTTTTTTGCCTTTTCCAGCTTCCAGAGGGTACCCTCATTATTTGCCCTGTTGCCCCCTTCCATTGTCAATGCCACATTGCATAATGTCTTTCCCACATTGCATAATTCTGATTCCGAATCTTTGAGACTACATTGGGCCCATCCCAATTTTAATATCAATGCCTTATTTCAGAACTTGTTACAAAAATTTACCTGCCAGTGGGTTTCCTGTATTCAGGCCATTTTATTAATGGGGAATTTATTTATTTTGTTCTAAAAGATTTTTTTTTGTTTTAGTCTTAGGTCTTTAACGCATCTTGCATTAACTTTTCAGTACATTCTGTTAAGAATCAAGGTTAGTTTTTCTATACATTTAATCAGTTGTTCAGAAAAAATATGGAGTTTTAAATTACTGTAAGAAATTGGTATGAGGGACCCTTGTCAAAAATCAATTCACTATTTATGCTTAGACCTATTACTGGACTCTCTATTCAGTGTCACTGATCAATCTGTCTTTCCTGCTACCAATTTTATAACGAATTTTGAAGCCATTTGGTGCGAGTCTCCATTTTTCCCCCCTTTTTAAACAAGATTATATTGTTTCTTCTAGGTCCTTTGCATTGCTACATAAAACTTAGAATCATTTTTTTGTACTTCTACAAAAATCTATTACTATTTTGATTGAAATGCTTTTGAATCATATGTAGGGAAAATATTGAATCTCACTTTTGTGTAAAATGTCCTTCTAAAATAAGCCTTATAAATTAGTGTATTGCTTCATAGTTGTAGCCTATTGTTCACATGAACAAACTACTTGTATGTAATGGCTCATTTTTCTTTGATATAAGATTTTCTATTTATGTTGGTTTTTGCAGTGTTTGATTATGAAAGTTCTTTGTATCCATCTTCCTTGGGATTTGCTAGACTTCTGCAGGGTTGTTTTTTTTTTTTTATAGATTTAGAAAATTATCTGCCATTATTTTTTTACATACTTTTCTTCTCCATCATCTGTCTCTTCCTGTGGAGCTCTAATTGCATGATTCCTAGACTACTTGCTATTGTTGTCCTCCAGTCACTGAGGTTCTGTTTAAATCTCCCCACTCTCTGTTCTTCAGTTAGGATACAGTGTGTTGATCTGTCTTTAAGTCACTAAGCCTTTTTTTTCTCACGTATCCTATTTTACTCTTAAGCCAGTCAATACAAGGTTTTTTGTTTGTTTCTGCTTTACAGTTTGGTTAAGTTATAACTGATGTATAATGAATTTTTCATATTTTAAAACTATAACTTAATGAGATTTTACATAAGTATAAAATTGCATGATCATCACCACAATCAAGATAAACATATCCTTCTTCCATCCAAGTTTCTTCATGCCATTTTGTAATACATCTTTCTCTCCACTCTCATCCCCTGAAACCACTGATCTGCTTTACATCATTATAAATTAGTTTGCATTTTCTGGACTTTTGTACAAATAAAATGGTGCAGTAGGTATTCTTTACTGTCTGGTTTCTTTTGCTCAACATAATAATTCTGAGAATGATATAAGCTGTTGTATGTATCTTGATTCCTGTTTTATTACTGAGGATTATTGTATCCTCAGCAATAGATACTGAAATAGCAGGATTTGTTTATTCATTCACCTGTTAATGGACATTAAAATTGTTTCTAGTTTGGGGCTATTTCAAATAAAATATCTATGAATATTTGTGTGCAAGTCTCTGTGTATAAATGCATTTTCATTACTCCTGGGTAAATATCTAGAAGTAGAATTGCTGGAAAATCTGTAGGTATATGATTAACTTTTCTTTCTTTTTTTAATATCTTTGTAATGTTTATTTATTTTTGAGAGAGAAAGAGAGAGAGAGAGGAGAAAGACAGAGAGTGAGCACAAGTGGACAGAGAGACAGAGAGACCCAGAATCTGAAGACACAGTCTCCAGGCTCCAAGCTGTCAGCATGGAGCCCAATGCGGGACTCAAACTCATGAACTGAGATCATTACCTGAGTCGAAGCTGGACACTTAACTGACTGAGCCACTCAGGTGTCCCTGTGACTAATTACAAAAAAAAATTGGTTAAACCACTTTCCATAGTGGTGCACCAATGAACTTGTCTATAATGCATGAATATTTCAATTATTTCAAAACCTAGCTGACACTAAAGAATTATATTTTAATTTTAATTTTAGCTATTATTCTTTCATTCTTGCATTTCTATTTGATTTCTTTCTATAATTTCCATTTTTTGCAATGTTTTTCTTTACATTTGAGCATTCTTATAATACTTGTCCTAAGGCATTTATCTGGTATTGTAACATCTGGTTCTTTGTTACTGCTTTTATTGTGTGATTGATATTGTGAACAATTGCAAGGGGTTTGATGTTCTTATTTGATAAGTACTTACATTGCAGGGTTATCTTCTTGACTCCATCAGGCTTAGATTATCTGTCAAGGTTAGAATATTTTTGTCCTCTGTGGTAGACCATGAAACAGCTTAGGAAATACCTCACAAGGTGTGACCTTGTGAGATATACCAACTGAATGACTAAATTGTTCAATGAGGTCTCTCAAATCTGACTAGACCTCAACTCCAACACCTTCCAGCCATAACACCCTATGGCATCTCTGTTCAACTTGTAGCCCCAAAGAAGCCACTCTCTTCTGGACCCCTTGAATTTTGTCCTGTTAATTTTCTTCCTAATCCTTGGTCCACACATGCAAGACCTGCTATGCAGACTTATGGAGTCATATTGCTTCACAGATGTCTCCCCTCCAGTGTCCTGATGAACCACTTAAACAACTGCAAGTTACAGCTGAGACTCCACCTTCCTGCTCTGTTGTCCAGAAAGTGCCCACGTTTTGAATGAGGTGAATGTGGATTTTTTTTTCTCAAGGATCACTTTTCTGAGATGCCTGCATATAAATGTCTGAAAAAAGTTGCTTCACATATTTTATCTTGTGCTAAACTTATTTGTGTTAGGAGAACATGTTCAATACCAATTACTTCATTATGACAGACAACAGAAATCCCTCTGCCATTATCTTTCAAAGATTTCTCTACCAAATTATTTCTATTTTCTCTCTGTGGAACTCTTATTACATATTTGTTAGCTGTTTATACTCTACTTCTATGTCCTAAATGGACATCTATATTATACATAATATAGGTGTGTATTATATGTATGTATGTAACATGTATTCTATAATAATATATTATATCACATATATACTGCAAATACGTACATGTTTACAAATACATAATATATACCCAAATACATTCACACATATATGTTCATATATATATTTAACATTTTACACACTTATATTGGATTGTGAGTGAATTCATCAAGTCTATTTTCAAATCTTTGATTCTATATTCATCTGAGTGGAATCTACCACTTCCACTTAACCCACTTATTAAAAGTAGGTTTCTGCTTTCTTTTTATATTTCAATAGCTATATCTCCCATTTCTATAATTTCCATTTGACACGTGTCCAAAGAGGTCATAATTCCTTTTTCTCGCCTTAAAATCCTAATTTTCCTCTCTTGTTTTGGAAATTTTAAAACAATTTCTTGCCCACACATTTCAAATATCTCAAATCTCTTGAGCCCCTGGTTTTAAAGAATGAAGTCTGTGTTTACATATTTTTTGATGATGTCATACAACATCTACTTAGAGAGTTTCAATAAAAGTAGACATAAGATCATCACCCTTAACTTCAAAATTCCTGGTCTTTAGATGCATACTCAGTAATCATCTAACCATAAACAATAATTGTTATAAAAATAGATGAGATTGTCAAGGGATATATTTTATTTTTACTTTCAGGGTTTTTTTTTTTTTAATATGAAGCAAAGATGGGGCTAAAATCAGACTCTAAAAATAGCATCATTTAAAGGATAGGCCAAGGAGGAGCCAAGATGGCAGAACAGCATGGAAGCTTTTTGTGTGTCTCGCGTCCATGAAATACAGCCAGACCAACACTAAACCATCCTACACACCTAGAAAACAGATTGGAAGATGAACACAACAATCTGCACAACCTGAACCACAGAATTCAGCAAGTACATGACATGAAGAGCTGAACATGGGTAGTGAGAAGCCGCAGAAGGTAGGGAACTGCTTTGGGGGGCAGAGAGAGGACAGAGACTGGGGAGAGGGGAGAATATGGGAACAGCACCCCTCCCCAAAAGCAGCTGGAGAGAAAGTGGAAAATTGGAAACAGCCACAGAGACTAAACTAAAAAGGGAGAAAGGAGAGGGCTTAAATTCCATTAAGACTGTAAACAAGGGGAACACAAAGGCTGCAATTCCACAGCTCGATACCTGGTGGTGCTCTGGTGGGAAAGGTGAATCCCCAGGAACAGAGTGGGGTCTGGAAGGTTCTTGGGCCACACAGGGAAAAGCGGTTCCACTGCTGGAAGGACATTTGGTAGAGACTATTGAAGCCACCTGGTCCCAGCAGACCCTGGAAGGCAGCCACATTCGCTGGTACTGGGGCAAGGTTGTTGAGGGTGAAGCCTGGTGCCATATGTGGCTTCTGATTTTCCATAATCCCTGAAACGCTGCTGCTACACTGTCTCGCGAACTTTTTCTGGGGCGGGCTGGCACCTGGCTGCAGTCTCAGGGCACCGGCAGCAGCAGGGTCCAGCAAGCGTTTCTGGGTGCAGCCGACATTCGGCCATTGCTCATTTGGCCACTGCTCAGTGAGACACTCCCGCAGAGGAGCAGAACGGGTCAAAGCCGCAGCCCTTCAAAACAGCCGGGAAAACAGCAGCATCTGAGACAACACTCGGAAAAGAGGTACTGCCTGGGGCCTGGCCACGGAGAGTGGGAAAGCGGGGAGTGGACGAGAGCTGAAGACGGAGGACCAGTGCTCAATTGCTGATCTGGGAGAACAGACTGGACGGCTGGATGGTGCCATTTTTCACGGCTCCCGCGGCGCATGCGCACCTACAAGCGCGGCAACAATCCACCCCAGTAGGCTAGCAGCGCCATCTAGTGGAGAGCAGAGCCATTACACTGAGCCCTGCGCAACTGGGCCAATTTCGCTCTTCAAGAACACAAACCTCACCGCCGGCTTAATTTATGGACTATAAAGAACTACATGGACTGACCTCTAGGGGTAAACGAAGCAATTTCAGTCCTACTTCAATCTGTTAGCATGTTCATCTATTCAATTTTGTTTTCTCTTTTTCTTTTTTCTCTTTTACAATTCTTTTCTTTTTCTTGAATACAAAAGGAGAAAAAACTCATTTTTATATTCAATTTTTATTAAAAATATGTCTTTAATGTTTATTACTATATTTTGTACTTTTGTGTATTTTTTTTCAAATTCTACTTTACTTCCATCATTTTATTTTAGTCTACTTCCGTTTACTCACCTTTTCAAATTTTCAAACAATTTCCTTTTTTTTTCTTTTTTTCTCTTTTTCATTTCTTTTCTTTTCCTTGAATGCCAAAAGAGAAAAACTTCATTTTTACATTCAATTTCTTTTAAAAATATTTTTATTTAATTTTTATTACTATATTTTTTGTTTTATGTACTTTTTTTCAAATTATACCTTACTCCAATCATTTTATTTCAGTCTACTGCATTGTATTCACTTTTTCAAATTCTCAAACGATTTCTTTTTTTGTTTTTTCTTTTTTTCTTTTTTTAATCTTTTTTCTTGTTTTTCTTTTCTTTTTCTTAAATACAGAAAATGAAAAAAATTCATATTTCCTTTTTAATTTTTATTAAAAATATTTTTCTTTAATTTTTTTCTACTATATTCTCTACTTTTGTGTATTTTAGTCTACTTTAGTGTATTCATTTCTTCAAATTCTCTAACGATTTCCTTTTTTTCTCTCCCCCCCTTTTTTAAAAATTTTTTTCTGTTTTTTTTCTTGTTTGTTTGTTTGTTTCTCTAATCTGTCAAACCATTTTCTACACCCAGACCAAAACACACCTAGGATCTAGCATCACCTATTCGATTTTTGTGTGTGTGTGTGTTTTTAATTTTTAATTTTAGTATTTTTTTAATTTTAAGTTTTTTAATTTCAATTTGTCTACCTCGTTAATTCCTTTTCTTCCTTCAAAATGACAATATGAAGGAATGCACCCCAAAAGAAAGAGCACAAAGAAACAACAGCCAAGGATTTAACCAACACAGACACAAGCAAGATGTCTGAACCAGAATTTAGAATCACGATAATAAGAATACAACTGGAATCTAAAATAGATTAGAATTCCTTTCTGCAGAGATAAAAGAAGTAAAAAATAGCCAGAATGAAATTAAAAATGCTATAACTGAGATGCAATCATGGATGGGTGCAGCGGCAGCAAGGATGGACGAGGCAGAACAGAGAATCAGTGATATAGAGGACAAACTTATAGAGATAAACGAAGCAGAAAAAAAAGAGGGAGATTAAGGCAAAAGAGCACTATTTAAGAATTAGAGAAATCAGTGACTCATTAAAAAGGAACAACATCAGAATCATAGCGGTCCCAGAGGAGGAAGAGAGACAAATAGGGTAGAAGGGTTATGTAAGCAAATCATAGCAGAAAACTTTCCTAACCTGGGGAAAGACACAGACATCAAAATCCAGGAAGCACAGAGGACTCCCATTAGATTCAACAAAGCATCAACAAGGCATATCATAGTCAAATTCACAAAATACTCAGGCAAGGAGAGAATCATGAAAGCAACAAGGGGAAAAAAGTCCCTAACCTACAAGGGTAGACAGATCAGGTTTGCAGTAGACCTATCCACAGAAACTTGGCAGGCCAGAAAGGAGTAGCAGGATATATTCAGTGTGCTGAATCAGATAAATATGCAGCCAAGAATTCTTTATCCAGCAAGACTGTCATTCAAAATAGAGAGGTAAAAAGTTTCCCAGACAAACAAAAATGAAAGGAGTTTGTGACCACAAACCAGGTTTACAAACCAGGGAGTTTGTAAACCAGCCCTGAAAGAAATTTTAAGGGGCACTCTCTGTAGGGAGAAAAGATGAAAAAATATATAAATACATACATACATACATACATACCAGAAGCAACAAAAGATTAGAAAGGACCAGAGAACACCACCAGAAACTCCAACTCACAAGCATCATAATGGCAATAAATTCATATCTTTCAGTACTCACTGTAAACGTCAATGGAGTCAATACTCCAATCAAAAGACACAGGGTAACAGAATGGATAAGAAAACAAGATTCATCTATATGCTGTTTACAAGAGACCCACTTTAGACCTAAAGACACCTTCAGATTGAAAATCAAGGGATGGAGAACCATCCCTCATGCTAATGGTCAACAAAAGAAAGCTGGAGTAGCCATACTTATATCAAACAATCTAGACTTAAAATAAAGACTGTATTGGGGCACCCAGGTGGCTCAGTCAGTTAAGCATATGACTTTAGCTCAGGTCATGATATCATGGTTCATGGGTTCAAGCCCCGCATTAGGCTCTGTGCTGACAGCTCAGAGCCTGGAGCCTGTTTCAGATTCTGTGTCTCCCTCTCTCTCTGCCCCTCCCCCACTCACGCTCTGTCTCCATCTCAAAAATAAATAAACATTAAACAACATTTTTTTAAATAAAGACTATCAAGAGATGTAGAAGGGCATTATATCATAATCGAGGGGTCTAGAGACCAAGGAGACCTAACAATTGTAAACATTTATGCGCCAAATGTGGAGCACCCAAATATATAAATCAATTAATCACAAACATGAAGAAATTCATTGATGGTAATACCATAAAAGTAGGAGACTTCAACATCCCACTCACAACAATGTACAGATCATCTAATCAAAAAATCAACAAGAAAACAATGGCTTTGAATGACACATTGTACCAGATGGACTTAACAGATATATTCAAAACATTTCATCCCAAAGCAGCAGAATATGCATTCTTCTCCAGTGCACATGGAACGTTCTCCATATACTGGACACAAATACTGTAGTAGTATTTGTAGTATACAGTAGACCATATACCGGGACACAAATCAGCCCTAAGTAAGTACAAAAAGATCAAGATCATATCATGCATATTTTCAGACCACAACGCTATGAAACTCAAAATCAACCACAAGAAAAAATTTGGAAAGGTAACAAATACTTGGAGACTGAAGAACATCCTACTAAAGAATGAATGGGCTAACTAAGCAGTTAGAGAGGAAATTAAAAAGTATATGGAAGCCAATGAAAATGATAACACCACAACCCAAAACCATTGGGATGCAGCAAAGGCGGTCATAAGAGGAAAGTATATAGCAATCCAGGCCTTCCTAAAGAAGGAAGAAAGATCTCAGATACACAACCTAACCTTACTCCTTAAGGAGCTGGAAAAAGAACAGCAAATAAAACCCCAAGCCAGCAGAAGACAGGAAATAATAAAGATTAGAGCAGCAATTAATGCTATTGAAACCAAAAAATCTGTAGAACAGATCAATGAAACCAGATGCTGGTTCTTTGAAAGAATTAACAAAATTGATAAACCACTAGCCAGTTTGACCAAAAAGAAAAAGTAAAGGACCCAAATAAATAAAATCAAGAATGAAAGAGGAGAGATCACAGCCAACACAGCGGAAATAAAAACAATACTAAGAGAATATTGTGAGCAATTATATGCCAATAAAATGGGTAATCTGGAAGAAATGGACAAATTCCTAGAAACATATACACTACCAAAATTGAAACAGGAAGAAATAGAAAGTTTTAACAGACCCATAACTAGTAAGGAAATTGAATTAGTATAAAAAATCTGCCAAAAAACAAGAGTCCAGGGCCAGATGGCTTTCCAGGGGAATTCTACCAAACATTTAAGGAAGAGTTAACACCTATTCTCTTGAAACTGTTCCAAAAATAGAAATGGAAGGAAAACTTCCAAACTCTTTGTATGAAGCCAGCATTACCCTGATTCCAAAACCAGACAGAGACCCCACAGAATAGGAGAACTATAGACCCATTTCCCTGATGAACATGGATGCAAAAATCCCCAACCAGATATTAGCCAACTGGCTCCAACAATACCTTAAAAAAAATTATTCACCACAACCAAGTGAGATTTATACCTGGGAAGCAGGGCTGGTTCAATATCTGCAAAACAATTAATGTGATTCATCACATCAATAAAAGAGAGAACAAGAACCATATGATACTCTCAATAGACACAGAGAAAGCATTTGACAAAATACAGCATCCTTTCTTGATAAAAACCCTCAAGAAAGTAGGGATAGAAGGATCACACTTCGAGATGATAAAAGCCATATACAAGCGACCCAATGCTAATATCATCCTCAATGGGGAAAACTGAGAGCTTTCCCCCTAAGGTCAGGAACAAGACAGGGATGTCCACTCTCCCCACTGTTATTCAACATAGTATTGGAAGTCTTAGCCTCTACAATCAGACAACACAAAGAAATAAAAGGCATCCAAATCGGCCAGGAGGAGGTCAAACTTTCACTCTTCGCAGATGACATGATACTCTATATCGAAAACCCTAAAGATTCCACCAAAAAAACTGCTAGAACTGATTCATGAATTCAAAAAGTTGCAGGATATAAAATCAATGCATAGAAATCGGTTGCATTCCTATAAATCAACAATGAAGCGACAGAAAGAGAAATCAAGGAATCAATTCCATTTACAGTTGCACCAAAAACCATAAAATACCTAGGAATAAATCTAACCAAAGAGGTGAAAAATCTATACACTGAAAACTATAGAAATCTTATGAAAGAAATTGAAGAAGACACAAAGAAATGGAAAAATATTCCATGCTCTTGGATAGGAAGAACAAATATTGTTAAAATGTTGATACTAACCAAAGCAATCTACATATTCAATGCAATCCCTATGAAAGTAACACCAGCATTCTTCACAGAGCTAGAACAAATAATCCTAAAATTTGTATGGAACCAGAAAAGACCCTGAATAGCCAAAGCAATCTTGAAAAAGAAAACCAAAGCAGGAGGCATCACAATCCCAGAATTCAAGCTATACTACAAAGCTTTAATCATCAGGATAGTATGATACTGGCACAAGAACAGACACTCAGATCAATGGAATAGAATAGAGAACCCAGAAATGGACCCACAAACGTATGGGCAACTAATCTTTGACAAAGCAGGAAAGAATATCCAATGGAATAAAGACAGTCTCTTCAGAAGTGGTGCTGGGAAAACTGGACAGTGACATGCAGAAGAATGAACCTGGACCACTTTCTTACACCATACACAAAAATAAACTCAAAGTGGATGAAAGACTTCAATGTAAGACAGAAAGCCATCAAAATTCTCGAGGCGAAAGCAAGCAAAAACCTCTTTGACTTGCCTGCAGCAATTTCTTACTCAACACATCTCCAGAGGCAAGGGAAACAAAAGCAAAAATGAACTACTGGGACCTCATCAAAATAAAAAGCTTCTGCACAGCGAAGGAAACAATCAGCAAAACTAAAAGGCAACCGACAGAATGGGAGAAGATATTTGCAAATGACATATCAGATAAAGGGTTAGTATCCAAAATCTACAAAGAACTTATCAAACTCAACACCCAAAAAACAAAGAATCCAGTGAAGAAATGGGCAAAAGACACAAATAGACACTTCTCCAAAGAAGACATCCAGATGGCCAACCGACACATGAAAAAATGCTCAACATCACTCATCATCAGGGAAATACAAATCAAAACCACAATGAGATAACCACCTCACACCTGTCAGAATGGCTAACATTAACAACTCAGGCAACAACAGATGTTGGTGAGGATGCAGAGAAAGAGGATCTCTTTTGCATTGTTGGTGGGAATGCAAGCTGGTGCAGCCACTCTGGAAAACAGTATGGAAGTTCCTGACAAAACTAAAAATAGAACTACCCTACGACCCAGCAAGTGCACTACTAGGCATTTATCCATGGGATACAAGTGTGCTGTTTCGAAGGGACATATGCATCCCCATGTTTATAGCAGCCCTATCAACAATGGCCAAAGTATGGAAAGAGCCCAAATGTCCATCAATGGATGAATGGATCAAGAAAATGTGGTATATATACACAATGGAGTATTACTCGGCAATCAAAAAGAATGAAATCTTGCCATTTGCAACTACGTGGATGGAACTGGAGGGTATTATGCTAAGTGAAATGAGTCAGTCAGAGAAAGAAAAATCATATGACTTCACTCATATGAGGACTTTAAGAGACAAAGCAGATGAACGTAAGGGAAGGGAAACAAAAACAATATAAAAACAGGGAAGGGGACAAAACAAAAGAGATTCATAAATATGGACAACAAACAGGGTTTCTGGAGGGGTTGTGGGAGGGGGGATGGGCTAAATGGGTAAGAGGCATTAAGGAATCTACTCCTGAAATCATTGCTTCACTATATACTAACTAATTTGGATGTGTATTTTAAAAAATAAAAAATAAAGTTATATTATATTATAATAAATAAATAAATAAATAAATAAAGGATAGGCTGATGATAAGCAGTTTACAAAGAAATTGAACCAAATAATTCAGAAACAAAAATAGATTTCAGTGGGTTGGGGTGTAAAGGATGATAAATTTAGACAATTCATTCAGGAAGTTTGGCTATGAAATATGAAAGATATAGAGTGGTAAAAACACAAAAGTCTTGAAAAATAATCTTTTAAACTTAAGCTTTTTCATATAGTTATTTAGTTACAGCCTCCCCAAAATTATATGAAGTAGGTATTTTTATATTCCTTTTACTGCCAAGGAGCAGAGTCATTAAAATATTAGGTGACTTGCTTGAGTTGACAGAGTTGATTTTCTGGAAAAGCCGTTTGTAGATCTGTACTCAATTATTTTACAAATATGTATTAATGGTTTAGTAAGTTCCAGAGTGTATGTCTAAGTGCTTTTACAATTGAACATTCCAATACTTATAAAATTTCACTGAAAGGTTAACCAGTTTTGAACTGTGCTAAATTTATTTAAATAAACATGATGTAAATGACAGTGATAGAAAAGTAAAATTTATATAGCAAAATCAGTGGGGAGTAAAATGTTACACTGATTTTTTATTTAGAAATATGTTAAATTCATTTGAAATGAGATATTTAGTCTTAAGCAGAGGCTCTGTGACTATCTTTTAAATATCTGTTGGTTATATCTTTAATACAAGAAAGAGGAAACATTACATTATTTGAAAGACTTCTTCCAACTCACTTATTTGAATGTTATTTCTTTCTTCCTCTCTGCTTTCATCTGAAAAAAATTAGCAACTGTTATATATTAGAAATTATATTACATACCATGAATATAAAAATAGTTATTAATGAATAATCCCAGAGGTTATTAAATCTTGAAACTAGAAATATTACCTAATGTATATAGATAAATTTTCAAAATTAGAGACTAATAACCCATGTAATTTACCCCACCATATTCTAGAATATGGTTATTATTTCCATAGGTGCTTAGAAAAGGAAATAATGACAGATTAGCACAAATTCACTATGAAGAAAACACAAATAATGCTGTATATTTAAAATATGTTTCTACTCAACTGATACACTAAGTCAAACCCATGGATTTTCAAAATAGTTTTTAACAGTATCTTTTCAGATAAATTAATGGGAAAATACTTCAGAAAATAGTACAATCCAAACTGGTGAATTTTTGTTGCATGAGAAACATACATGGTGTGACAACCTAGGAGAAGTTTCTTCTACTACTTTCAGAAATGTTAAAATTAATGGGGCACTCGGCTGTCTCAGTCGGTAGAGCATATGACTCTTGATATCAGGGTCATGAGTTCAAGCCCCACATTGGGTGTGGAGTCTAGTTAAAATTAACATTTTTAAAAATATTAAAATTAATAACTAAATGTCAATGAATTTAATAGAGGTAAATGGAAAGCTTTATGCTTAAATTTAAATACAACGTTATACACAGATTATTGAATATAGATCTCAGCATTTGTTAACATGAAAAGAGATGATCTGGTTTGAAGTGATGATAAACTTAAGATAAAATTATGTGTCATTATGATAGAAAAGGCATATACTAAAGTGTCATCTAGCCTTCTGTAATGTTCAGCTGTTATATCTTATCAGGAGGGTTATGTTCAGGGAGACAGCCTTGTTTCAAATTGGATATTGATCCATGGGAATGTATCACAATATAAACCAGGAAACAGGAGGACAGAGAATTCATCTGGTGATATATCTGAGGTGGTAAAATAAGAAGACTGTGGAGAAGGTATGAGTTATAATCTCCATGTGAAGGAACAGATAATATGTAGTACCTAGATTATTGATGTAGTTGATACTAATTTGGGATTTTTATTTGTTTTTTGTTTTTATTCCTCCATGACTCTTCTCTCACATTTGTACAAATTCAATGTTTCTCATTACTTTAAAAAAAGTATGTAGCAGGGCAGAAAGCACAGGTAGATCTTGCTGTTTCTAGCTTTTTTTTGAAAAATCCTGAATACGTGGGTTACATTAGAGGGTCTATAAAAAAGATAAAAGAGAAGAGCAAAACAGTCTTGGAAAATCGCTTCCTTGTTCAGTGGTTTGGGGGAAATACAGGTGAGAGAGAGAAAAGTTTGTGAGCACTGGGGCAATGAAGACCTGTGTGCCCCATTGGTTGGCATCATTTCTGGGCAGTGGAGAGATTCCAGAGAAGATCATTTCATGTGCAAGACATTTGACATGAGATGACCCAACCAATGCTGCAGTTCCCATTTCACCAGAAGGCTAGAGAAGCAATTTCTGATTAATTAATAATGGTGTCATTCTTTCATCCTCCCTTGTCCAAACATATACCTTGTCCTGGCATAAGATTCCAGAATCTTGAGATGATGTCATAGGAAAAGGGTCAACTTAAGAATCATTTAGCTTAAGTGTTTTCATACATTAGGCCAAATGGTGCTCAATGGTAAATATGAAACTACTCCAAGCAAAATTAAGGGTTACTTCTTGCACACCTAATTTCAGGGATTAGATCAATAAATGGAAATTAAGAGAAGCACATTTTGCTCACTAAAAGTGTTCTATGACATATAGATTCATTGGATACATTCTCTGTTTTATAGGAATAATCTTTCTTTTTTCTTCCTTCCTCCCTTTCTTCCTTCTTTCCTTTTTTCATTTCTTCTTTCTGTATTCCTTCCTTCCTTCCTCTTTCTTTCTTTTTCTCTCTTTTTCTCTTTCTTTCTTTCTTTCTTTCTTTCTTTCTTTCTTTCTTTCTTTCTCTTTCTTTTCTATGGAAGGCTAAAAGAGAAATGAATTACCACTTGTTAGGAATGTTGTTTCATTCATGAAATTGAAATGGTGACATCTGGGGTTCCCTTTATTCCTACTTTCTATGATGTTAATTTTATTATAACTTAATTCTCATTGTATCATTCCCTTCTAATTGTCTCTGAAATTTACAAAAGCCAATCAATCAAACAAATAACAAAAAAGTATTGTTGCTGTTTTCTAATATGTGTGAAACCCAACTGGAAAAGCTTGTGACTTTTCCAAAACATGACTGGACAAATATCCTATAAGCAAATATTATTGTGTTCTATGAAAGAATGAGAATTTAACAACTAGAGGCATTGAAGTATCAGGATAGCATACTTAATTTTATTTAAAAGGGCAAGAAATAGTCCATTTCTCTTCCCTGTTTGGATAAATAATTTAAATTTGAAAAATCAGTGGTTTATTGACCATTCTACATGATCTTTTTAGATTGGTTATAACATTTTCAAACATCTCAGATTGGATAAATATTGCAAATAAAGCACAATAAGTATTAATTTTATTTTATTTTTATTTTTTCCCAGCCTTTATTAATTTATTTTATATTAATTTCAGTATAGTTAACATGAGATATTTTTTATAAAGTGGTTATATATGAGTACATTCTCTAAAGAATCAAGAAGTCCATATTGTCATATTTCTGTATATATATATATTGCCATAGAATTAAATATTTTATGTATAGAGGGAAATGCAGTAAAACAAATGTGCATAATTCGCATTGTCTCACTTTTCAAAATTAATTTTTCCAGACTTCCTTTTCATCCATTCATAATCTGAGTTAGGATTCCTGCTTTTAAGGGGCACCTGGTGGCTCAGTCAATTAAGCATACAACTGCAGCTCGGGTCATGATATGATGGTTCATGAGTTCGAGCCCCTCATTGGGCTGTATGCTGACAGCCCAGAACCTGAAGCCCACTTTGGATTCTACACCTTTCTCTCTCTCTCTCTGCCCCTCCCCTGACACACTCTCTCTCAAAAATAAAAACACTAAAATTTTTGTTATAAAAAGATTCCTGCTTTTATTACTTTGATAAATTACCTTAAATAGACTATCTTTTCAAAGTTGTATAGCACATTACTTGACAGAAAGTACTTGACAGAAAGTACTTGACAGAAAGTACTGAATGGTCTTTTAAAAATTACATTTGCTATTTTGTTAACTACATTATAAAAACATAAATGAAAACATAATGATAAAAATGTCTTCATATACCATTTAGAGGTAACAAATAAAATTCTGTCAGAATTGTATCCCATGTCTTTATTTATAACAAATAAAAGATAGAATTAAATCCTAATCCTCAATCATACTTTCCCCCTGTCTTACACAGAGGCAATCATTTTATGAATGATATATATTATGTTTTGAGTAATTTTTCTTTGAATTTAATTTTGTCTGTGTTTTTAAATATAAATAATATTCTGCAATATTTTTTGTTTGTTTTTCCTGACCTGGGTGTGTACCAAAACAAAACAAAACCACAAAGCTTTCCAAGAACTATGTTTTTTAAATGAATAACAACCAAGTTTATTGTCTTCGGAAACTGTAATAACATAAAAGTGAGACTTTTGAAGTAAACTTACTCTTTCATATCTATTTTCCAGAGTTTAAAAAGAGTATATCATATAACAGGTATGATTGAGTGTAGACCTAGATCAAATTAACACATTTGATTAAAAATCTAATAAAGAGTGCTTCTGTGTAGACTGATCCTGCTGTTCCCAACAAGATATTGATTTCTTATTTCTTGCTTTTATTTATAGTCCACTTGGGGCTGACTACTAAAGCAGTTTATAAAGAAAAAAAAAACTGAGAAAGGATTTTAAAAGTCTTTTGTAAGAAGGGTAAGTGACAGCTAGCCTGGTCCCAGGAAGAGGGTGGTACATTATGGAATAGACACAATGTTAAGAAAATAATAGAAAATCAGATAATCATGACACTAACCTGGAATGATTGGAGCAGCCAGACACCGAAAAATGAATCAAGAAAGAAAAGGAAAGGAAAGGAACAGAAAGGAAATTAAAAGAAAAGAGTGAATAGCAAGTTGTGCCTAAGCCATAACATTAGTCATCTCTTGAATATTGAATGCAATCTCTCTTTTCAGCCATTGTA
The DNA here is from genome assembly GCF_027475565.1 of Acinonyx jubatus. Classification (NCBI taxonomy): domain Eukaryota; kingdom Metazoa; phylum Chordata; class Mammalia; order Carnivora; family Felidae; genus Acinonyx; species Acinonyx jubatus. Next base: position 169,889,040 of record NC_069381.1, read on the forward strand.
ACATGTTTTTCTAACCCTTTCTATTTTTAATTTGCCATATATTGTAAGGGGGTAAAACTGAATTTAATTCTGCCAAGTTTCTCTGCAATTCAGTATCTATGTCAAGTTTCTCTGCAATTCAGTATCTATGGAAATCACAGTAAGTGTTCACCAAATATTCCAGTATCTGTTCTTGATTTCCCACACTGCATTTCAGTGAGGCTGAGCGTGTGGTTAGTTCTGATTAGTGACCTGAAATCTAAAACCTTCCAAAGTGATTCAGGAGAAGTCCACTTGTAGTTCCTCAGCTCCCTTCTCCTGCTACAAATATTAAGGAAGCCATATTTCCAATATGAAAATGTAAGGTGTATTGACAACTTCAAAATGGGTGAGCCTATGTCACCTGGATCCCTAAGTGACTATATGTAACAAAACCCCTGCCAACCATAAAAAGGAATTCAACCTTTGATGTTAAGAAGTCAAAATGAGGGTTTATTATTATTATTTTTTGTATTATCTAGCCTACCCTGAATAGTATCACACCTATCCTAATCATACCTTCTCTTTAGCATAATTTCATAAATATTTATCTTTTCATTTATCCTACTCTAATTCCATATCCCACCATTTAAGTTATCCTTCTTTATCAAAGGCCATTGATTACTTCCTAGTTGTCTTCTCTGTTCTTTGAACCACTGATTACCCTTCTAGAAATCGTTTCTTTTTTATATCCGTAATGTTGTAATTCCTAGTTCTTCCTGACACATCAGAAATTTATTGAGTGCTGCAAACGCTTTAAAGCCTCTTTGGGACTTCACAGTAAAGTGGGAGAAATAGACATGTATGAAGATATAATTGGTTTTCAACCTGAAATATTACTTTTGGGTTGCCTGGGTGGCTCAGTCAGTTGAATGTCTGAATCTTGATTTTTGCTCAGATCATGATCTCATGGTTTGTCGGTTCAAGCCTCTGTCGGGCTCCATGACGACAGTGAAGAGCCTGCTTGGTATTCTTTCTCCCCCACCCCCACCCCGCTCTCTGCCCCTCTCCTGATCATGCTCACTCTCTCTCTGTCTCTGTCTCTCTCTCAAAATAAATAAACTTCAAAAAAAAAAAGAAATATTATTTCCTTTGGGTTATATTACTGTGAAAGAAAAATTGTCAACATTGACTTGAATACGATGGTAACAAACCTGACAGATTTACATGTGTGTTCCTCCCCTCAAACTCACACAAGCTCATGAAAAAGACTACATTCTAAATTTAGATTTGTTCTACATTTTGTGTACTTTACAAATTATTGTTTTATGTCAAGATGTTAATGACTTGGTTTGGAAAATGATACTGACTTTCATATGTGAGCCTTATTTACAAATTAATAAGGAGTTTATTTTGTAAGCATGGAAATTCTAAGCACTTCACAATGCAAAAGGGCAGGTAATTACACATAGCATATATGTCTACACAAAGAGATCAGCATTTCACAAAGAGAACAGACTGAGGGAAGGGGCTTAGTGCTTAGATCAGTTTTAAGCATATTTAGTTTATAGTACCAAGTGACTTGCCTGTGAAGTTCAATATGGGTATCTTTCCATCTTTGCTCAATGCAATTCCTAGGGATTTTGTATACTAGAAAACATGATTTTGGTCAAGCCCAAAATAACTGAAAAAAATAGAGGTATAACCTGTGATTAATTAGCACACAAGTGGTAATAATGTTTTTTTTTTCCTGTACAGCACTTACTCTGTATTACTTCTAAATACCTTATGGATGGGTTGTCTGGGGGACTCGGTTAAGCATCCGACTTCGGCTCAGGTCATGATCTTGCAGTTTGTGAGTTTGACCCCCTGGCTTTGTGCTGACAGCTCAGAGCCTGGAGCCTGCTTTGGATTCTGTGTCTCCCTCTCTCCCTGTCCCTTCCCTGCTCACACTCTGTCTCTCTCTCTCTCAAAAGTGCATAAACATTGAAAAAAATTTAAATGACTTATGGGTATTAATTCATTTAAACGAAAGGTTGTGAGAAAATTATCCAGATGTGGTTATTAGGTAAGAAATGAGGTACAACTCTTGCATAATTCAGGGAACACTAACACTTAGGGAAAAGGAAAAAGACTCAATAAAATTGTGACTGAAAAAGAGAAGCCAAAGAGGTTTGGCATAGCGCTTAGGAAAGAGAATATTGTGGGAGAATGTGGTTAACATAATCACTTCATTCCAGGAAGTCAAACAGAATAAGCACTGAAGTTTGTACCTTGTAGTTACTATAAGGAGCTATTGTTGGTGACTATAAAGCTGAGTAGGGCAGTAGGAGCTAAAGCCATAGTGTATGAGTTTCAAAAAAAAAAAAATAGGAAGGAAGACAGTGAGTTCATAATCTTTCAAGAAAGGTGGCTAAGAAACACCAGGTAGAGATAGGCTTATGCATGTGTTTGGGGAAGAGAAATGGGATGTTGTTTCTTTTTGTACTGAAGATGACTGGTTCTTAGTGATCTTTATAATAGTGTTGGATGTGAAGCAGAAGAGATAGGGCAGAGGAATACATAAGCAAGAGTGAGGCAAATGAGAGAAAGTCTCCTGAAGTCACTTTATATTTTCCTATTTTTTACCCCCTTATATATGCTTATTGAAATTTTTAGTCTTCAGTCTTAACCCTCCCCAGAGAATTCACTGAGCCCAGTGCTTAACAATCACCACTCTGAGGCTGATCCTAAAACCCACATCTCCAACTCTAATCTCTCTACTTTAAGTTTCAAGCCTGGATCTCTTAATTGCCTGCTGGGCATTTCTATTTCAAATGCAACACATCTAAAAGCTTGCTCTTCACTCTTCTGAAAAATCATTTCTGCCTCCTAATTTCTTTCTGTAACTCGTAGCCTGACACCTCTACTTCAACTATTCCCTCTTACTCATTCTCTTGTATTCAAACACTGTGTCTATCTTTAAATAACTGTGCAGTCTTTGATTAATCACTAAACCTCACAGATCTGTTTTCTTATCTGTTTGGATTACGTGACCTTTAAGTTCTCTCCCCAAACTAATTTTGCCTCATTCCAGAAGCTGACATAAATATAAAACTCACTTGAAACATTGCAATAAACAGTGTCTAATTTCACGGGTCTACTTTATAAATGTAAAAAAAAAAAAAGGTAATTAAACTGACAACTGCTTTCTCCCCACGGGAACTTAGAAGGGAATTTTCATTTCCTTTTTCGTTTAGTTCTTATGAATTAGTCATGTATGGTACATATGGATTATTTTTGATATTTGATATTACTAACATACAAATGTAAAGATTTTTGACCAAAAAAAAAAATCACTGATAATTTAACTGTGTTAGGTCAGAGAATACTCAGCAAATCATGCACAGAGAGTTCCCTCAAGGATGCATTTCCTTCTGAATTAATTCATTTGATAATGTATCCTAAAGCAATTAAATAGTGATATGTTGAAAATATGAAGTTAGTGGAGAGTATGACTAAAAATGCCTCAAGGCAATTTTCATGTAATTAGGAAAGACAATATGTCTCAGTATGTTGATAATGGGGTAAAGGTGTGACCTAGAGTTTCCAATTCATTGTAAAGACCTACTGGTCAACTTATGGTAGACCTAGGACACAAGGCTGAATACTCAGTTGCCCTCTGTTCTCATTAAATTATATAAACAAAGTAGTTAACGTGTTTTATGTTATAAGTGGGCACGTTTAACCCATACATATGAGTATACGAACATACACTAACCTAAAATCACCAAACTGGAGGAAAGGCATCTATAATCCTAAATAATAAAAATATGATTCACAGGTCCTCCATTATGGCATTTAGCTAATGTTTACTATAAGCCAGCTTTAACAGCAATAAGTGATTCTAAATAGGGCTTGAGTCAACTGTATTATTTACTTTACCGTTTAGGTCATTTAATATAAAAACTCACTTGTTCGCCTAATCCTTCAATGAACACGAACAGCAGTGCGGTAGGGTCCCCTCCCTAAGGAAAAACAAAACAAAACAAACAAAGAAACAAGCCTCAAAACAACCTGGCTATACATGCACGTGACATCCTTCACGACCTTGTACCATGAGACCACTGAATCAGACTGTATGTTTGTGTGTGCTACCATATATGGGAGACAAATGAATAGAAAATGTGTAAAAAAGTAAGCCACATACAAACCCAACTGATCAGTGCCGGCACCAATAAAGTTGCTTCCTGAAAGGAACACCCTCAGTGTCACACCTCTCTGTGTGAGAATCTTGATACGGCAGGACAGAATCGTATCAATTTCTATAATCTCAAAATATATTTTATTAAATTAGATTGAACTGTGAATTACCAATATCCAACCATTTTTTAAAATTCATAAAAACAGCTAATTTATATACTTCAATCTAATAGCAGATACCTTAAATCCCCATTGGTTAGGGGCATCTGGGTGATTCAGTCAGTGGAGCTTCTGACTTCACCTGAGGTCATAATCTCATGGTTCATGGGTTCGAGCCCCTGCATTGGGCTCTGTGCTGTCAGGGCACAGCCTGCTTCAGATGCTCTGTCTTCCTTTCTCTCTGCCCCTCCCACACGCTTTCTCTCTCTCAAAAATAAAATAAAAAGTATTAAAAACCACATCCATTGCTTGTGTACTGCATGAAGAGTATGCATAGCTACTGTTGATGACAATGCAGCTTTGTAAGGTCACACCCCTATTTTAGAAGAGACTTAAAATACCTCCAAAGTTATGTGGCTAATAAATAGCAAACTAAGATTTGGGTCCAGGGTGCTTTGGATTATATGCCACACTACCTCTCCCCTGGTGCTTGTTATCCCCATCAATTATTGCAAGTTAAAAAAAAGAAGAGGAAGAAGAAGAAGAAGAAGAAGAAGAAGAAGAAGAAGAAGAAGAAGGAAGAAAACTTGCACTTTGAAATAAAATATAACATACATGCTTTTCATGAACTCAGAAGGAATCCTTTATAGAAACTGCAGTCAAAATTATTAGCCTGTATTCATTCTTGCATTCATCCACTCACATATGTACTTATCTAAATGTATACCAGATAGTCTGCTGTCCATAAAAATATTTAGGCAGCATCAGCATATTAGATCCAATAATCAATAATATGTTTTCTGAGTTTCCTTTGAGGGGCAAAACATATACAATGTTACCTTGAAAGCTTCAAAAGTAGAATATTAATTTACATGGGTCTATGCATATATTGTATTTTTCAACTTATTTAATTAATTAAAAAAGTTTTATTGAATTTTTAATGTGCATTAGACATCTTTTAAGCATTAAAGACACAGTGATAAAATCTATTTCCTTGCCCTCACCCAGTTTTTATTCTGGTGAGAAAAGAAATAAATTATACATGTATGATATCAATAAATAATATATTATAATAAGTGAGGGGTACCTGGGTGCCTCAGTTGGTTAAGCATCTAACTCTTGATCTCAGCTCAGGTCATGCTCCCACGATAGTGGGATTGAGCCCCACATCAGGCTCCTGCTTGGGATTCTCTTTCTCCCTCTCTCTCTGACCCTCTCCCACTTGCACTCACTCTCATTCACCCTCTATCTCTCTTAAAAGTAAATAAATAAACTAAAGAAAAATAAGTGAAGTACTTTTTTACTTATCAACATGCAATATATAATAATTGCACATAATAGCCTTTGTAGACATGCATAATATTTTTATGCTACAGATAGCAATAAAAAGAAATAAAGAGGTAGAAAATATGGTGACTTTCTTCCAAAAGCAAAATCTATTCAGAAATATTCAAATTTCTAGCTAAAACAAGAAAAATGCAAGTTTGTCTCTCATTATAAAAACCATAGACAGATTGCTGTTTCCTTTATTTCAGAGGCTCAGTAAAGTCAAACCCAGAATTCTGAAAGCCTTAGGTTAGTTGAGCTGTAAGGAAGGTAGGGAAATTGAATTTTTAGCTTTTAAAAACTGTTAGTAAAATCAAGAAAAGGAGAAGGAACTTGGAATTGGGTATTGTCCTAAATTGTGTTCCACAGAATCAGACCTGGAAGTTTTGTTTGCAAGTGACTTATTGGGACTTTATAAAGATAAAAAATCTTCTGCACAGTGAAGGAAACAATCAACAAAACTAAAAGGCAACTGACAGAATAGGAAAAGATTTTTGCAAATGACATATCTGATAAAAGGTTAGTCCAAAATCTATAAAGAACTTATCAAAATCACCACCCAAAAAACAAATAATCCAGTTAAGAAATGGGCAGAAGGGGCACCTGGGTGGCTCAGTCAGTTAAATGCCAGACTTCAGCTCAGGTCATGATCTCACTGTTTGTGGGTTCGAGTCCATGTCAGGCTCTGTGCTGACAGCTCAGAGACTGGAGCCTGCTTGGGTTTCTGTGTCTCCCTCTTTCTCTGCCCTTCCCTGCTCACGCTCTGTCTCTTTCTCTCAAAAATAAATAAACATTAAAACAAAAGAAAAGAAATAGGCAGAAGACATGACTAGACATTTTTCTAAAGAGAACATAAAGACAGCTAACAGACACATGAAAAGATACTGAACATCAGTCATCATCAGGGAAATACAAATGAAAACTACAATAAGATATCACCTCACACCTGTCAGAATGGCTAAAACAACAACACAGGAAACAACAGATGTTGGCAAAGATGCAGAGGAAAGGGTAACCCTCTTACACTGTTGGTGGGAATGCAAACTAGTACAGCTGCTCTGGAAAATAGTATGGAGGCTCCTCAAAAAATTAAAACTAGAACTACCCTATGATTGCACTGAAGTTGCACTGCTAGGTATTTACCCAAAGGATACAAAAATACTGATCTGAAAGGGTACATGCATCCCAATGTTTATATCAGCAATATCAATGATAGTGAAATTCTGGAAAGAGCCCAAATGTCCATCAATCAATCAATGAGTCAATTTATATATTAAATATAATTATATATATATAAAACATATATTTACATACATACTGTAATATTAGTCAGCCATCAAAAAGAATGAAATCTTGCCATTTGCAACAATGTGGATGGAGCTAGAGTGTATTATGCTAAGTGAAACAAGTCAGTCAGAGAAAGAAAGATACCATATGATTTCACTCATATGTGGAATTTGAGAAACAAAACAGATGAACATAGGGGAAGTAGGAAAAAAGAAAGGGAGGCAAACCATAGGAGACTCTTAACTATAGAGAACAAACTGAAGGTTGCTGGAGTGGAGGTGGGTGGGGGATGGGCTAAATAGGAGATGGCGTTAAGGAGGGCACTTGTTGGGATGAGCACCAGGCGTTATATGTAAGTGATAAATCACTAAATTCTACTCCTGAAACTAATATTACACTATATGCTAATTAACTAGATTTAATAAATAACCTAAATCAGCAACAACAAAAAAGTGATTTATTTACAGGACAATCTAATAGAGATAGCAGAGTGAAACGAAGAAGGGAAGAAAGCCAAGCAAAAGTACAACTCAAGTCTGGTACCCCATTGCATGATTTTAACTCATTCCCACAAGGAAACTTTAGGATCAGTGGCAAGGTCACATTATTCTTCTGTTTGGGGCAGGACAGCAGAAATATTTATATTTCCATACCCATAGGTCTTTGGTTCAGGGCAGCTTCCTAGAGAGAGTAATTGCACAAGTAATTCCCTTGCTCTATATCTAAGTTCTGACAGTATAGGGGAAACCATCTGAAAAATAGACACAAGTGCTGGCCATTGGAAACGTAAGTACCTGAAAATGGTACAGACATCCAAGGGGATACTGGCAGAGCACTGACATCATTTGCTACAGGTGCTGACTGAGCTAACCGACATTTCACTACAGGGAGTCAAAATTTGCAAACACAAAAAGTTAAGTAGTAGTAAAAGTAACAACACTAGTGATAACAATGTCGTTAAGAGTCAATACATTAATAAGTCATCTACATGGTAAAAAATTTCTGAGGATCACATTTGTTAGGTCGATTCTGATTTTATTAATTTATATTTGTACCCTGTCAGTTGTTAAATACATGATGTGGAATGTGGAAAAAAATAAGTATAATCATTCTGAGAAACAGTATTTTACCCAGAGCTCTGATAGGATTATATGAGCAGAATAAAAAGAAGATCTTGTTCTGGTTAACAAGTAGGATTGCTGTTTGGTCTTAAGAATGTGAATTGATTATTTTTAAATATGCCCAAATCTTTACATGTCTTTGATTTTATTCATGTTTTAGTGACTTTGGAAAATCCACTTAAGGAATTGGAAAACATATTTTGACTAAAAATTATTACCCTAAATTACATATCCTACCATTTGTTAAACTGTAAGGAAAGTAAACTTGAAAATAAATCAGTAAGGAGATATATTTTCCCCATAAAAAGCTTAAGTTTTATAAAGCATTTTTTCTACTCTACCTTTAAAGATAATCACCAAAGATGTGTCTGATAAGTGAATGGATTCCATGTAAGAGGAGTGATTCTTATGATGGTAGAAATTAGCTACTTTATATAATCAGTTAATTTGTTCTCACTATTGACTTTTAAAGCCCTTTGAACAATTTTTAGTGTTGTCTTTCATCTTGTTAATCACAGTCACTTCAGATGAGAGAAGCAATCTAAAACAATCTATCCAAGCGGAAAATGGCTGTAGCACTCCTCTGAGCTGTGCTATATAACTCTGTAGACACTGGCTACCATTTTACTCTAAAGGAATATTTGCCGGGGCGCCTGGGTGGTGCAGTCGGTTAAGCGTCCGACTTCAGCCAGGTCACGATCTCGCGGTCCGTGAGTTCGAGCCCCGCTTCGGGCTCTGGGCTGATGGCTCGGAGCCTGGAGCCTGCTTCCGATTCTGTGTCTCCCTCTCTCTCTGCCCCTCCCCTGTTCATGCTCGGTCTCTCTCTGTCCCCCAAAAAATAAAATAGACGTTGAAAAAAAAATTTAAAAAGGAATATTTGCCAATGAAGATCTATGTCTAAAGCAAAATCCTTTACCTTTTGCATAGTTGCCTTTCATTGTGGACCTAATGTCAAATCACAAAATAAGTGACTGTTAACTCTGCTTTTTTAAGTGAAAAGATGTATTATGTTTTTGCATCATTAGAAAATTAATATTGATTTTTGAATGAAACAAATATCCATCAGTCTAAACCCTTATATAGAAATGCTAGTGCTTAGTAGATCCTTTGCTTCACTTTTTAAAAACACTGCTCCCATTACCTTCCAAGAAGCATTAAGCAACTTTACAAATAAGAGTGATATTTATATGTGTTTAAGTAAAATTTTATTTAGGAAGTTTTACTAGGTATTAGAGCTGCTTTCCTTTTTTTCTGCTCACCACTCACTAAATATGACACTTTCTCACTAACTTCACATAAATAACTAAACTAAATCCATTTTTTCAGTTATTTCTTTAATAATTATAATTATGGCAATGTTTATGGAATAGGATCACTTAAAAAGAATATCTCACATAACAAGGTTTGAAGTATTTTATAAACAAATGTGAAAATGCAATTACATTTCCATGATGATTGTCTCCCAACCTTATTTATGTGTGTGCATTAGCAATATTTCACCTTGTGCTTTCCATCAATTGTTGGATATATTCAGAAATTATGACATAATGATTGGTGATTATGAGTTCTAATTTGAGCTCTGTTTGTTTGAAATAATTTAAACTTGGCAATCTAGCAATAACTCAAAACGACTGAATGTTTTATTTTGGTCATTGAAAAATATAATCAAATGTCATTTAAATAATTTCTGAGTATTTTTTTTTCTTTTACTTACCAGTTATCATTGAGATAAATGGTAAAGAGTCTGCTTAATTGTACTTTGAAAACTGTGTTAGAAAGTGGAGACACCTAGTGTTTCTGGAACATTGCAATAAAACTTACCATAAACTTATTATGCTCCTACTGTTTTAGGTCCTTTATATTCATTAGGTCATATAATCTTAATAACAACTCAAGTAGTCATGAGAGTTGGCTTCAAACAAGCTGAGATATAGAGAGTTAAGAAGATCATGGCTAAGCGAAATTAGTCAGAGAAAGACAAATATATGACTTCACCGATATGTGGAATTTAAGATACAAAACAGATGAACATAAGGGAAAGGAAGCAAAAATAATATAAAAACAGGGAGGGGGACAAAACATAAAAGACTCTTAAATACAGAGAAAAAACAGGTTTCTGGAGGGGTTGTGGGTAAGGGGATGGGTTAATGGGTAAGAGCATTAAGGAGGACACTTGTTGGGAGGAGCACTGGGTGTTATATGTAGGGGATGAATCACTGGATTTTACACCTAAAATCATTATTGCACTATACGCTAACTAACTTGGACATAAATTAAAAAAGGCAATGGCTAGTACTGAATACCTACACAGACCCCTGCATTTAAATTATTTTACATAGGTACTTTTCCGCAGATCCTTCAAGTCTTATGTCTCTAAAGAGAAATAGAAATATATTTTAAAAAGCATGAACATGTTTGCTGACAAAAAGTAAGGACCGGTCAACTCTGCTTCGGAAACCAGAACACTCCATAGAGGGTGTGGTACTTGAATTAACTTTGAACTGTCCATTGGTATTCAGTAGTAGCAAGTGGGTTGGGTCATTCCATGCAGGTGTAATAGTAAGAGAAATTTCACAGAATTGATAGAATTAGACATTTTCAGTGAATTGTGAATAGTTCAGTAGAAAAGGAGCATGCTGTACGATTGGAAATACAAATAAAATAATACAAACAAGGCTGTAATATTCTGAGGAAACTCGCACAACCAGAACCATCAATTATTTAGCTCAAATAAATTGCCAATGAGATTTCTCCTGAAAGTAAACAATATCTAAAATATTAATACTGTAGTCAATGCTGCTCTGATCTCTGGAGGGTTTTTTTCAGAGTGTACAAGAACTGATAATTTTCAACTCCAACATAAAATTTCCATGCATCTTACTCAATATAACAGTCAGCAAATGTTCTATGGACCAACAAAACTCAACATAGTTTTCAATGTTCAAAGAAGCATATTAACTTAGTTGAACTCATGATCATAATTTTCAGAACATTAACAATTATAAGATATTTATTAATTTTTATTATTTTCAAAATCATCAAGAACCAGGTACCACAAGTTTAAGTCAAACAGTTGCTAGGCCTCCTGGAAACAATATATATTGTACTGATAGTGTAATAATATACTATTGCATGATAATGATGCCCAAAAGCGCTCACTTTAGAAAAGTTAAATCACCTAGGCATACTATTTCTGTTACTTATCAAGCTTTCCAGAAAGGCCACATTTTGGCATAATTCTATTGGTAATAACAATTGAACAATACTTAAAAATGTAAGTATTCTATAGTAGCCAAAAATTATCAAAGATTATGATTGTCTGATATTGAACATTATAGAACAAAACACAATTATATTGTTGACATAGGCAATGGAAATACTTTTGACAACATTGTTCCAATATTATTACTAAGCCAAGCATAGTTCTATATGTACTAGAATTTTCATTCATTGAATACAAGTATGAATCCAGTGAAATGAAATATAATATTTGCTGTCAGTAAGGCCATATTTAGGCATTTAACTACAACAGTGTGTCTCTTATCAGCCTAACCTCTTCTGTAAGACTATAAAACTATACAAATTATAGAAAGAAACCTTTTTAACACATTGGAAAGCAAGTAGGACATGATTTTGATGCCTGAGAGAAGAACACAATGGAACAGCATCTTTAAAGTGTTGAAAGAAAAGTCTGTCAAATTTTAATTCATTATCAGGTGAAAATATTTGTTAATATTAAGACAAAACAAAGGTGTTAGAAGATAAAGAAGAACTCAGAGAATTTGACTGTTAGTTCTGGACTACACGAAATACAAAAAGATATCCTTCAAACAGAGATAAGATAACACCAAATAGAAACTAAAAACCACTAAAAAGAACAAAAAGTATTCTGGAAATGGTATATATGTAGATAGATAGAAAAGACAATATTCTATTATTTTTTTTTACTTCTTTAAAAGATCATTGAAAGCTTAAAGCAAGGATAATCACAATGTATTCAGAGTTTTGTAAATTAAGCAGAGGTATCAGCAGCAAAAGCACAAAAATTTGCTTTCCCAGTCCTGATGCCCTCATTCTAGGTCTCTTTATCTGAGGTCTTGGACAGAGGTCTTTCTCAGGTACATTCACTGAGACTTACTTATTGGGTATGAGAGGAAGAGGAGAAATCATGAAGATACTTTTCCCCACTCTGACTCAGTACGCAGTATTTTCCATGCCTAGCCTTTCCACGACAGCTCCATCCCAAAAATCCATCTAGTAGCTTCCAGAGTACCAGACTTTGTTCAGGCTCCCTCAACAGTGAGAAAATCCACAGGTCTGTGCTGAGCCACGTAGTTCCAGGGGAAGTTCTATAGGGGGAAATGTAACAGGGAGAATCAGAGCACTTTTTAGTCTCTTGCTTACAGCATCACAGTAAGTGATTAAAGGCTTAACTCTTTCATTTTTGACTTGCTTTAATTGGCTACTCCAACACCTGGGAGCTCAGCAATTTCTCCCTCAACTCTGGTGAGCTCCTGATACTAGGTGCATAGCAGAAAGGCAAAGATGAAATTTATTAACAGCATCAATACCTGGTGAGGATTTGTAGCAATGTGAATTCTTATATGTTGCTGGTAGATTGCAAGATTGTATCACCAGTTTAGAAAATGGTTTACAAGTTTTTATAATGGTAAACATTTACCTGTGTTACTAGAGAACCAACAGGTTCAGAATTCACATTTGGCTGCTTGAGGCTCAAAAGTCAATACTCTGGGGGCGCCTGGGTGGCTCAGTGGGTAGAGCATCCAATTTCAGCCCAGGCCATGATCTGGTGGTTCACAAGTTTGAGCCACCACGTTGGACTCTGTGCTGAAAGCTCGGAGCCTGGAGCCTGCTTCAGATTCTGTGCCTCCCTCTCTCTCTGCCTCTCCCCTGCTCACTCTCTGTCTCTGTCTCTGTCTCTCTCAAAAATAAATGAAAACATTAAAAAAAATTGAATACTCCATAAACAAGGGATGGTGGGAAAGGAAAGTACTTTATTTAGGAAGCTGGCAACCTGGGGAGATAGTGGACTAATGTCTCAAAGACTATCTTCCCTGTCCACGGGAGGCCAAAGACTGCTTCCTGTCCAAAGGTAAAGGCATGGCAAAAGGAAGGGGCTACATGTGGAAGAACCTGGTGCCCAGGCAGTTGGTCATATGCCAGCACGACCCTGAACAGATTTGCTGGCATCTGCTAGCATCTGCGGCAATAGTTTTCAAATGCAGTCAGGCCTTATCTTGTGGAAAAGTTTGGTTCTTCACTCCTCAAAGCCAGTGGTCTGCAAATCTCAAAGAAAGTGAGTTAGTTCTGCTACAGATCAAGGGACTTGAGTCAGCAAGCAAGATGTGCATAAGCTTGAAGCAAGTTAATCCTTCAGACCTGCTGGGGTGTTGTTATAGCTATACTCTGATCTAAAGATTACGTACCTAGGTATTTGCCCAAGAGAACTGAAAACACAATAATAAAAACGCTTGTACAAAAAGGTTTGTAGAAGCCTGAAACCAGGCAAAAAAAAAAAAAAACCCTTCAGATTTTTTATTGCTTGTATAAATAAATTGTGGTATGCATGTAATGGAATACTGTTCAGCAATAAAAAGAATAGACTATTAATAATATGCAACGTGGAAAATCTTTTTAAAAATTATGCTGAGAAAAATTCAGACACCAAAGAATACATGATGTGATATTTAATTGACGTGCAGTTGTGGATCTGGCAAACATCATCTTTGGTGAATGAAATTAGAACATTATTTGCCTATGGTAAGTGAGGTCCAGATTGACAGGAAAGGCACAGAAAAATTCTTTGGGATGATAAAAATATGCTTCATGTTCAGTTCCTGTGAATATACAAGGTCTGTGCAATTTATGTAAATTGAACTTTAATAACAAATAATTCCAGCTGTCAGTCACATCCCTTCACCTATGAAACTTTATAGACCCTGTTTCTAAAAGATTCAAAGTAATATCTAAATATTTTATTTTCATTATAAAGAGGAATAACAATCTCCAAAAATTATATTCTTCCCTATAAACTTCACAACTATTTGGCAATCTATTTAAACTTTTACATATGAGATACATTCTTAAGATAAATTTGTCTTAAATTCCTCTGTGGAAATAATTTAGAAAATGAATTGTTCATGTAACTGTCAACTATAAAGGGAAACTACAGTATAAGGACTTTTCATGACCTTGACTGTTTTTAGATTTTTAATTTGCAACTGCTATTTTATAATATTTGGCGTGTGTGAACCAAATTTTGTATTTTTTTATTGGTAAAATCCTTAGTATTGGCTCTTACTAGTCAGATCCCATTAGACATAACCTGTATGTATCCTAAGCCTGAAGCATCAATGTTAGAAATATAGTCAATTAAGAACTAACTAAAAAGATTCAGTGATGCAAATTTCCTGATGACTGATTTATATTCCATTCAACAAAAACAAAGTAAAAATTTAAAGACAGGAAGAAGGTATTTGCTAGCTATTAGGTAACACCAGCATTTTGATTATTCAGGGGGAATTTGTACTGGACTGCAAATTGGTCTTCTTAATTCTGAAGTATAAACAATCATTCTCACATATAGTATCTACATGTTTAACCCTTGACATCTGCATCTGAGATACGTGTGTGCGTGTGTGTGTGTGTGTGTGTGTGTGTGTGTGTGTCTTTTTTGTGTATGGGATTTGGTACATAAGTTTAGCTAACTAAAAACTGTATTTAATTCCATTTCTATTGCACTAACAGATTGGCTACAGCTGGCAGCAATCGCTTTTGAAAAGGACTTGAGAACACAGTATTTCGAATATAAATGTACACAAGGGAACAAGGAGTAAATAACTGCCTGACCCCACCCATACAGAAAGATTTTATTGTGAATATCAAAGAGAAATATGCTTTTTCTAAAATTCTCAGCGTTACCTCTACTGTTTATTAGTTAATTTTTATAGCATCTGTAAATTAATTAATGTTAATACTTGTTTAAAGCTTCATGCCAATAGATAATGTGTATATAACTTCAGTAAAAAATAAACATAATTTTTTTCATTAAAACTAAAATTTCCAACTCCCTTCCCTGGCTTATTTTGCAGAAATTGGCAAGCCAAATCCACAATTTTTCTCCAAATATGAAGAAGCTAGAATAGACAGAATAAGTTTGAAAAAGAAGATAAAAGTTTAAGAATTCACACTAATTTATTTCAAGATTATTCTAAAGCCACTAATCGAGAAAAGGTAATATTAGTAAAAGATAAATAGGTAAATCAGTGGAATAAAATATAAATTTCAGGAATACTCCCAAAAATGGTCAATTGATTTTTTCTAATTAATAAACTTTTTCAAGATTGGCTCAACCTAAGAAAACCAATCAATGTAATACACCACATTAATAGAATGAGAGAAAAAAAAAAACAAATTGATTGTCTCAGTTGATGCAACAAAGTACTTGACAAAATCCAATACCTTTTCAGGATAAAAACACTAAAACTACACAAACTAGGAGTTATAGGGAACTTTTCAACCTGATAAAAGCATCTTTAAAAACTCATAGATACACTATCAATAGTCTTAAATATATCATAACTGTTGACATTCTAATTTTGTTTCTAGTCACTGCTCTTAGGGAAAAGGATTATAAATACACAATTTTGATATAAAATATTCACTATAGAATAAATTATAATAGCCAATAACTAGAAATACCTTTAATACATACCAATTGGAATTTCAGGAAAAAAATACATTAAAAATGGATTATAATAATCAATACAAATAATTTTCTCCAAAAATATACATTATGTTTATAATTCTGAGGTTAAAAAAATCAGTTTATAAAACATTAGGAAAAGAATGATACTATTCTGTCAAAAGTGCATATATATACATATATATGTGTATATATAACCATATATATGGATATCTTATCTACTTATAGGATTATTATCTACATAAGCAGATATAGCAACCCTCTTCTTTTTGTTTAAGGATAAAATCATTGAAACATAGGTGTACATATTATATAAGTAGGATACTGCATGTTGCTTGCAGCCAGTGTTGGTAGGGAAGTGACAGTCTAAGGGGATGGAAAGAGAGGCCAGCATTAAATTATAAATCTCAACAGTTAATCTATGCTACTAAGCATGGGTTTTTGTAAGGCAGCATATTTTAGGTTGTGATTGACAAGCTATTAGTTGGTTGTAAAGTCAATTTAGTAGATCATGGCCAATTTTACAAATATGTGATTACACAGAATAGGATAGAGTAGAACAAAATAGACCGAATATCAGAGCGTTTACACTCAATAAGTTTACAAATTGATATAGATATATAAATGTGCACTAAATCATAAGGTAAAATATCTTAGCCATTGTGGGGGCAAAATAAAAAAAACATGGGAAAGTCATTGTTATATACTGGTTGCTACCAAAAAAAGTGCAAAAAGAGAATAACATTTCATGGCATGTGAAAATAATAAGAAATTTTAAATTTGGGGTGCCTGCGTGACTCAGTCAGTTGAACACCAGTGCTTGATTTCAGCTCAGGTCATGATCCCAGGGTCATGGGATTGAGTCCCATATTGGGCTCTGCGTTGGGCTCCACACTGGGCATGGAGCCTGCTTGGGATTCTCCATATCTGTCTCTGTCTCTGTCTCTCTCTTTTGCTTGCACGCACTCTCTCTCTAAAATAAAAAATAAAAAAGAACAAAAAAGAAATTCAAGCTTTAGTTTCCATAAAAAAAGTTTTGTTGAAACACAGTGAGGCTCCTGTATTTACCTATCATCTATGACTGCTTTTGCATGACAACGGCCGAGTTGTATTATTGCAACAAATTTGCAAAACCTGTAAAACCTGAATATTTACTATGTTCTTTTGAAGAAAACCTTTCTTAAACCAGGGATTAGACGGTGAGTATGTAGCAGGAAAATGAAGGAAAAAGTAGAATAATAGTTCAGGAAGTCTCTATAAATATGTGTGGATTTACAAAATAATTAGACATCTGTATTTGTGAGCCTTGTAACAACAGAAGGCAGCAAATTTTTAAAAGAAGAATTCATTTATTACATTATAATACAAGTTTTTGGAATGTTAATGACTAATTTAAAATTTATAAACACAGAAGGATAAATTTCACCGTATATGTAAATGTATAGACAGCATTTATTTTTTGAACTAGTGCTATATTACAGAAATTGTGCTTAGAGAAGAAAATAGGACCTGCATCCCAATACATATTTAATATGTTGAAGCAATCAGTACTTTCCATTAATATTTACTCATAATTTGTAAATTTTGAAGGTCTCCCAGGGACTCAATTACATATATGTGTATTTAAATATGAGGTTACTTCCCCTTAAAACCAATTTCATCGAATTTCATCGATTTATTTTAATATCTTGTTTTATACAAATGACTAATTTCTTCTTACATGAAATAAAAATTACACACAGAAGTCTATGAGTAGGAGTTATACACCTATATTCACAGTAAGACTTATTCCCTGAGAATTCCTTAGTAGCTGAAGAAAGTTATGTATTTTGAATAATCTGGATCGTGGCTTCCAACTTCTCAGTGACACCTTCCTTCTATTGCTGTTGACTGCTAGTTCTTTTGAAAGTCAAGATTGGTGTGATCTTAAGTAGGAAACACATTTATTTTAAATCTGCTCTGGCTCTGCCTTTCCAGATTGTTAAGAAAGAGAAAGTCCAGGAATCCAGGCTCTGAGCAAAGATCACCTGCTTTCTGTGCACACACACAGGAAGCACGGCAGTGTCATGAGTTCTGGGTTGGGGGGCAGGAAGCTTTGTGTTCTACCCGATGATCACCATACAGCTACTTGTAGCAATGTCTACACATTGTCTAATTTCTCAGGATCTGGTTTTCCTGATGTAAAATGAGATAACAGCAAATGATCCATCTCTTTCAAACTTATTTTTGAGTTGACCACAAGAATATAAGCTTTATGTCTAACATACTTCATAAACAGATCAGAGAATGCTGTTTATTGACACCATAGTATATGGCACAAGTGATAATGTCACATAAAGAAGTTTATGCACATTGTTATCTTATAATTTCCAAAACAGTATTAAATGAGTTGTGAAGCACTGGTGGAAAGTTTTATAAGTATGAATGAAATAATTTTTAAAAGCAAATGAATGCACTGTGACAGGATTCAAAGATAGGTTAACATATGTCAAAACAATGAACCTGAAAAATATAAATTTATTATTTTTAGACAAGAATAAAATTAGATGGACTTAATTAAGATTTTTTTCTATATTCATCCATGAGAATATAAACTTCACTGTAATTTCTTGGGTCTAATTAAAATGGAATATAACCATCCAGAATCCAAAGTAACAGTAATCTGAGCCAATTTTTTAAAGACATTTTTTCACACTATTTGTGACATTTAGAAGTCATGTCTTAGAATTTAAATTTAGAATATTAGCCATACAGGAGAAATAATAGGTTAGTAATAGACTTCCAAATCATAAAATGGTGTTTAAAAAATACGGGGTTTTTTATTCAGATTTTTACCTTTCAGTAATAAACTTAGGATTAAAAGGGCAAACATTAGCTTTTACATTTTAGAAAATTTGCTGCTTATTACTCAAGAGGGGAAATACTGGTATATGTATATTTTCTGTGCATTAAGCTGTAACCTTGGGTCTTAATTGTATGTTTTATACTTAAGAACTCTACCATGGAACCTAAGATTTATCCACATAGTCCACATAGTGTTATATTTTCCTTTTCTTGTGTACCTTGATTTTAATTCCTTCTAGTGCCTGCTACATATCTGACCTGGAATAAAGACTTAACTAAATACAAACAGTTTGAACTATGGACATATTTATTGTTTTTATTTGAAAATTTGAAAATGGATAAGAAAGTTCTCTTTCCAAAACAACATTTTCACTCAAATTTAAATCCATGAAAAATGTTAAATTTAGACCAGCCCACTAGAGATGCAATGTTGTAAGTCCTATGAAAAATATGAATCTGATATTGCAATGTCACTAAGGAAATAATCTCATAAAAATAGCATCAGATGTGCTCACAAGGTCATTACTCTAAAAAGATGATGTGCCAGAGAACATTTTTAGTAGTTTCACTGTCTAAAGAAAAAAAAAACAACAGTCATATTGTGCCAGTAATGATTCAATTATTCAACTAGAAATATCTGTATATATGTATATATACACACATTGTACCGTGCATTTTATTTTGTACTCATTATAACTCAGTAAAGCTGTAAAAAATCATTACATGGTATTACTGGAGAACTAACTGAAGTGGTGTCATAATCTCTGAAGAACCTTGCTGGACTTGGTGTAATGTAATGATTAAGAGCAAGATGTCTGAGGTCTGATGACTTGGTTTTAAACATTTTCCCCAAATTCCACTGCTTTGTGATTTTGGACAAATTAATCTCACTAAGCATCAGGGTTTTTATCTGTAATATGGGAAAAACGGTAATGTCGTTTTGAGATTTTCAGTAAATATTTAATGACATAAAATACATAAACTACACTGACAGCTCAGAGCCTGGACCCTGCTTCAGATTCTGCATCTCTCTCTCTCTCTCTCTCTCTCTCTCTCTGACCCTCTCCCGCTCACACTCTGTCTCTCTGTCTCTCTCTCAGAAATAAACATTAAAAAAATTTTTTTTAATACATAAACTACTTAGCACAGGATTTGTTGAGAGTAAGGGCTCACATATTCTTTTTTTTTTTTTAATTGATTTATTTTGAGAGAAAGAAAGAGAGAGCAAGTGGGAGAGGGGCAGACAGAGAAAGAGAAAGAGAATCCTGAGCAGGCTGCACACTGTGAGCACAGAGGGCTCACATATTCTTAATGGAAATTAGACACAGTGTTAGATTGGGAAAATGTTTACTAGTGGTCCGTGTAGTAACATGAGGAAACTGTATTTTTAAACAGTGCTTCACAACACTTTGTTATGTTAGTAAGTGATAAATGTAGCAGTGGGGAAAAGAAGGTAATTTCTCCATTTAGTAAAGTTCACATTAATAAAGAAGTAAATTTCAGTAGAAACTATAATATCTCTTGTGGCATCTCGGAACTGCACGTGTGTTCAGTGATATGATAGCCACTTTCTTATTATGAATTATATCTAGGTCATGTTCATTGAACTCCCTCCATGTATTAACCCAGTCTGATAGAGTGAACAAGGAATTTCAAACTGTCATGAAAAATAAAAATAATGGAGAAAATCTGAGCATTAAATACATTAGGTTTTGCTTAACGGGTGCCTAAAAAATAAATTGATATCAACATCGACATGCAAGAAACATTGATATGTGAGAAAGACATTACATCAGACACAGGACTGCTATCTTTAAACAATATTTTGCTTAGAAAAATAAATAAAAGTCAAAATCCTTAAGAGGGAAATATCCAAAGTTTAAAGTGATCATTCTTAGAAAAGGTCTACAAATAGTGCAAACAAAACCTATAGCAGATTGAGGTTTCTTATATAGGAAAGCTTTTCAGATGTGCAGAAGTATCATCTTTACAGTTAAGTAAGAAGGATAATCATTGCCTTAACTAAATGCATCTTCAAGTGAAATCTAGGCCAAAACAGAGCTATCCTTTTTATCAATTAAAGGGATATAGTTGTTATCATAGTGCTTGTGTTTCTTGTGAGTGTTTTCATGATTCTCCTCAAAAACAGATTGTTGAATATATTTGCTCATTAACAGAAGTCTCAATACGTCAACTCCACAAAATAAATCCACAGAGAAAAAATAGAATAGTATTTGAGTTTGAATTTTTAATGACATGCATATCAAATTTAGGAGATAGCCATATGCCAAACAATCTGCGGTTTCTTGATATCATTAATAAAGCCACACTCAAATAGCATTATCTCATTGAAATCATGACTTAAGCTGTCTTTTCTTTGCATCATATGCTTCAGTGGCCACCAGGAACCACCTGGATCTATATTCTATATTCATGGTGAACAGGTTATGTGGCATTGGAAGCCCACATACGACATACCACCCTCCCTCTGCCCACCTTACAAATAGACCAGAGACTAAGCTGGTTCTGGCACATTAGCAGCTTCACAGAATATATCTAGGTTACTGTGCAGGTGAACATGAGATCTAGAGACTATTCTGACAATGCAAAGCTTGTCTTTAAAGGCTTCCTCATCCAAGTCCTCTCTCATAATCTATTAATGAGACTTAAAAGAGGCTTTGATCAAAATATAGTGGTTGGATCACATCTTTAACAGTATGAAAGTAACTTTTCTTTTTTACATCTGCTAAACTGTCATATACACCTCCCCATGACTTTTACAAGCTTCACTACTATGCATGTATCAGACACTTCATGCTGCAAACATTGCTTCTTTTGCATGAGGCAGAGGTGTTCTGCTAGAAGCCCTATTCAATCATTTCATAAATGTGTCAGCCATGAGGAGGCCTAAGGCCTATGCCACTAAGTTCCAGTTATTTGTAAGGCACTATAGGCTCCAAATTATTTCTTGAGGATGTACACCTTTTATTTGTTTATTTATTTATGTATTTATTTATTTATTTATTTATTTAGAGACAGAATATGAGCAGGGGAGGGGCAGAGAGAGAGGGAGACACAGAATCCGAAGCAGGCTCCAGGCTCCGAGCTATCAGCCCAGAGCCCGAGGTGGGATTTGAACTCACAGACCATGAGATCGTGACCTGAACCCAAGTTGGACGCTTAACAGACTGAGCCACCCAGGTGCCAGGAAGATGTACATCTTTTCAATAGTATGGGTATATGTATCTCACCTGAATTAAATGAGTACCATTTATACTCATTGATCTTAGACATTTAGAGACAGGCATATCAATAGAAGACCTCTTCTTAAATGTCTGAGTAACAACTTCCCAGTACCTCTGTGGTGCACCACTATCCCATAGTTCTCTGAAATATCCTCTATCCTCATGCCCTGTATTTTCTTCCTGTAAGTTACTTTCTTCTATTTCAGTTGACAGAGTTGACATAATCTATTTCTTACTTGTTCTTGCTTTGCTGTCAGATATTAAGTGGCCTAAACCACATGACATCTTACTTGTGACTATTACTACACCCACCTGGTGACTATATTATTTACTTGGACTAACAGTCTTGACACTAACAATTCCATCTGCTTTCATTTATCATCAAGGTCCACCTTTCGAATGTGGTTGATTTTATTCATATTTTATGAGAATTATAATAGGTTATAATTCATGGGGAATATATATGTATGAAAAACAATGATCTAGCTAGCCTACTCTGGGGTATGATGGAGAGTAGGAAAGGTTAATTAAACACCATATGACATACCCAAAAGAGATAAATGATTTTAGGTTAACTGCCTCTGAAGGAATGCTCTGTGAGCCACCAACATTGAGCATATCCACGGTCTTAATTATCAATGAATCAAGAGTTCCATTAAGAATGTCATTGGCTGAGGCGCCTGGGTGGTTCAGTGGGTTAAGCGTCTGGCTTCGGCTCAGGTCATGATCTCGTGGGTTCGTGAGTTCAAGCCCCGTGTGGGGCTCTGTGCTGACAGCTCAGAGCCTGGAGCCTGTTTCCGATTTTGTGTCTCCCTCTCTCTCTCTGACCCTACCCCGTTTATGCTCTGTCTCTCTCTGTCTCAAAAATAAACGTTAAAAAAAAAAAAAAAAGAATGTCATTGGCTGGGTGGCTCAATCGGTTAAGCATCTGACCCTTGATTTTGGCTCAGGCCATGATCTCATGGTTCATGGGTTTGAACCCCACACCAGGTTCTGCACTGACAGCGCGGAGCCTAGTTGAGATCCTCTCTCTCCCTCTCTCTCTGCCCCTCCTCTGCTTGTGCTCTCTCTCTCTCAAAATAGATAAATAATTAAAAAAAAAAGAATGCCAATGACACTTTTCACCAAAAAAGGGGCAAAATAGGTAGCACAAGCTGTCAATTTTTCACTCTGTCCCTTTGGTCTACACCTGAGGTAGTTTGCAGAGACGTCTTACACATGGCAACAACTGTATTCATCTCTGCTCTGGATATTTCTCTGGCTGTAACACGGGGCAAGCTTGAAGTACCTGAAAGTCAATGTGCTGGAATCCGCATAGTCCCAGGACTTGTAGATAATTTCTCCAGCTTTTAGTTGTAGAGCCAGGAGTTGTAGATAAATTCTTCAATTCTCTGCTATTCTGTGGTAATATTCTGTGGCATGTTTTACACAGTCTTTCAGTGGCTTCTGATATTAAGCCCATTTCCAGTTGTGGAAACTTGCTCATTGACTTATCTTTACTGGATTTACTCGTTTCATTTTCTCACTTCCCTTCTCTCTCAAGTGGTTCCAGGGATCTACTCACAAAGAAATTTCTTGTATCCAAATTCTTGTGTTGGTATTTATTTATGGCAAAACCCAATTACAATCAAAGATAAGGTGTTCCCAGGATTGACTGTATTTATAGATATGTAGTCCAAATTTGTTACTTATGCCCTTTATTGATTGATCCCTGCCTTAAGAGGTTAGAAAAGTAGGGATAAATTATTGGTTAATTAAAGGAAGTTATGAGTAAGATAGTAACTGCTATATTCACATTCTTTTTGATATTATGTTTTAAATGCTTTGTCTTTAGTCTTAGAGAAATATATATGTTAGGCAGACATGATTTTGCCACTCCTTGGTTGTGTAATCTTGAACAAGTTACCTAGTCCTTCTAAACTCAGTTTATATTTTGTAAACCTGAAATGAAAATAACTAGCTTATAATTAAATTTTAATTTTTGAGTCCTTTAAATCTCACTGTAGATGCTCCATATAGTTATAATAGTTCCTATTTTCTCTCCTTGGTGTCATCACCATAATTTCTAGTGTCTCCATTCTGTTGTTTCAACGTATGGTTGCTAGATTGTACACAGTTTTCTCAATGTAGATACTTCATGTTTTGGTAAAAGTGTGTTCTTTTGTTTTTAGGAATAAAGTTTTATAGTGCTTTACACTGAAATTGATGAATTCTTTGCACATTCTATTAAAAAAGTAGACTGTGAGGATTAGGTCAGCAAATTTAGATCTGAAGTGTGATTCACATTTAGGTACATATTAGAAAGATGCAAAGCAATATAAAACTTTCTTCATCTTAAGTGGAAACTAATACCCATATAGATATTTAATATTGGGAATAAAAAAGAGGTACTTTAATTATTGTGATAGATGGTATTAAATATAGACATGTTGACCCGTATTATGTACATTTAAAGTCTACAATGTCAGAAGAGGGATATCACTTTTTTTTAGGTTTATTTATTTATTTTGAGAGAGAGAAAGAAAGAGAGTGTGAGTGGGGGAGTGGCAGAGAGAGAGGAGAAAGAGAATCCCAAACAGGCTCCGCATTGTCAGCACAGAGCCCAACATGGGGCTCCAATGTTGAGAACATGACCTGAGCCAAAATCAAGAGTCAGACGCTTATCTGACTGAGCACCCAGGCGCCCCAGGACATCAGTTTTTAACAAAAGTTAACTCTTGGAAAAGTGTCTAAATGGGATAATACAACTATTTCATATGTTTAATAAAAATTTTAACTTAAATTAAATTTTAGTCTATATACCATAGCATGAGTATGAGTATATAGTGTTTATATGATATGATAACAGTGTGACACAGAATTTTCACAAACACAATATTCCTGGACAGGAAAATAAAAAAAACATTAACAGGTTCCCAGAAGCCTCCCTTGGACCCATACCAGTCTCTTCCCATCCCATATTCCCCAGGGTTAGTCATTGTTCTTAATTCTAACAGTATTAAGCTCTTCTTTGACATTATAAATGAAGAATTTTTCATAAATATTCATTTTTGCCTGTCTTCTTTAACACAAGATTAAGTTTGTGAGGCCTCTCCATATTTTTTGCACTCAGTCACTATTCTCTTTGTGTAGATTTCTTTTTCCATGATCTTTGCATGCTTCACTCATTCTTATTATTCAGGTCTATCATGAAAAAATACAATCTGTTCAAAAGAGATATTTTTAATGTTCTTTCTTCTCCTTCCATTTAAATACTTTACAGCAGTTATCATTGTTGGAAATCACTATATGCTTACTTTTTGTAAATAACTTATTGAGGTATAATTACCATAATGTAAAAGTCACATTTATGGAGTATAATTTTGACATAAGTATATACTTATGAAAATACCAAAACGTCTTCGTGAAAACATCATCTTTGAGAGTTAATAGTGAAGGAGAGGAAACGTGTGGGGCCTTTCCAAGATATGAGTAATATTCTGTTTCTTCATCTGAGTGTTGATTGTACAGTTGCCTTTGAGGATTTTCACCGAGGTCTAAACTGATGATTTGTACATTTTTTTCTGAATGTATGTTATATTTCAATTAAAAAAAAAACAGTTCTGATTTGTATCAAATCCCTTGTGCTTTTTTCTACTTGAGTCTTAATGTCCTTTTGTGTAGTTTTTTCTGTACAAAAATATTTTTCACACATTTATGAATAAAGATTCAAATCTCCCAAGCATTATAACAGTCTCACATTAGATGTTCAACTAAATCGAGGACTAGCTTTTAATATAAACGGTGATCTGCTGTTAACCTAATTTAAAGCTATATAACCATATGTGAGAGTATCAAGAGTTAAAAGGTTTTTGCCTGATTTATAATCTGAAGATTTCATGTAGTTAAAATTCACATAAAAATAATCTGAATCTCAGGCAGTTTTTCTTTAAAAGACATACTAATTAGATCTCTAAAAAAGAACAAAAATACTGGTTATATTTTCCTTAGAAAATTCCTTATGTCTTGTGAAGAAATAGCTTATGTTTCAGCATCCACTGAGTTCATAAACACCCCTCAATATTTTCACACTCTGTAGTTGTGTTATGTGGGAAAAGCAGTCCCTTTTCACCCTTAACTGTCTTCTAATGTATGTTTACCATATGGCAAGCTGCTGAGTATAACAAAACAGTGATGCTAATGCTCTTTTATTTTATAGAAATCTCATAGCAAATAAATCAATACTAATCTTAAACTGTTTTTTTAAGTAGTAGAGTGTCTCCTGAAAGACTACCCTCTCTAGAAAGATGACCAAAATAGCCTGTTGATTAAGTAAAGATAGGTTTATTGGTACTGCAGTAAAGGAGTGAACTATTGACAGTCTTAGGAGTTTCTTGGAACAGGAAGGTCAAGGACAGGATATTTATAAGATATGGGGGGTCCAATTACATGTGGGTGTTTCAGTATGAGTGATTGTATTTAAAATCAGGTCAGATTTGTGGAATAATAATATATCAGTGGGAGACTCAGTGAGAGAGAGTTGTTGAAGTGAGCTTTGATGAGCACATCTGAGCGGGTGGTTATGAGATGAGAGTAGTATTTTGGGAATGCTGATTAAATACTCTACTACTTGAGTGTCCGGATTTTCATGAAGTTTCTGGAACAAACTTATTTGTAATTCTTTCTTCCTGGATAAGGGTTTCTTGGAAGAGTAAAATAATGTTTATGCAGAGTGTTGAACAGTACGGTTATGTTAATGAAGACAGTAAGGATTGTAAAGAAATTTATCCTGAGAAATGGCTTGATCAATTATTATAAATGCTTAAAGTTATCACTAGTAATACAGTTTAGTTCTTCCTAGAAATACCGCATGTTTGCAATGCTGCGAATATATAAAATAGTAACTTAGTCAATAACGTGGAAAACTTGAATAATTTAATAGTTAAAAGCATAAAAGCAGTACTAAGTAAATGTAATGGAAAAGCACAAAACTACTTTACTGAAATGTTTCTTGTAATGATTTTCATCATTTTCTCTTTCCACATTTAAAAAATTTTGTGGCATTTATTTTTCTAAATATAGATTTTGTCTTCAGAAAGTCTTTTCCCAAGTTTACTTTTGTCTTTGTATTACTCTAGTTTATCACTTTTAGAGATAACACTTTTTTTCACATTTATTTTACTTACAATAGCAATGCATCTTACAAGTGATGATATTTTAAAACTACTGTCAATTTGATAACACATATAAAAACCTTCTATTTTGAGGGTGCCTGGGTGGCTCAACCAGTTAAATGTCCGACTCCTGATTTTGACTCATCATGATCTTACGGTTTGTGGGATTGAACCCCATGTTGGGCTCCAAGCTGACAACACAGAGCATGCTTGGGATTGTCCCTCTCCCTCTCTCTCGTCCCCTCCCCCACTCATCCTTTCTCTCTCTCTCTTTCTCTCTCAATAAATAAATAAATCAACTTAAGAAAACAAATACAAATAAAACAAAAATAAAAACTTCTAATTTCAGCATCAGAATTAATAGAGTTAAATGTGTTGAAATTTTGGTATGTAGGTACATTTTAATATTAAATATTCAGTATTTCAATATACAATATTGTAGATAAATTAGGTTATCAATCAATGTTTATGAGATGAATAATTTAAAATGCAAGTTGCTAATTATAGTTCAAATAGCACAAACATATTCACTAAAGTAAAAATTATTTTAAGAAGTTATTTCTTAAAGTATTTTATTTATTTGTTTATTCATTTATTTAATTATTCATTTAAGTAATCTATACCCAATATGAGGCTTAAACTCATGACCCCGAGATTAGGAGTCATGTGTTTTTCCCACTGAGCCAGTAAGGTGTCCCATGTTTTAAGAAGTTATTAATACCAATATTTTTATTCTAAATATATGGTTTCTGAATTGTGAGTTTGAGTTTATTAAGTTGGTCTGTGAATACAGAAAAAAATCTATTATTGGGCCTTATTAGACCGATCATGACCTTAAATTACTTTTCAATTTCCAGATTTGCTGCTTTTCTTAAACACACAATAATTTACATAAAAACCTGCATTGATCCACTGAAATCAAGTTTGCCTTTACTTGCTATCTTATGTGGCTTCTTCCATGTGGCTTCTTCCAAGTATTAAATTTGGATGTTCAGAACCAGGCCTCATTGAAAATGAGACATTTGAATACAATACAAAAGAAAATGAGGATGTTAGCCACAGGGAGAGCTGGGACTCAGGTAGGGCAAAGGCCATGAGAAGGGAGCATGCCTGGAACATACAAGAAATGACATGCAATACAAAAGAATGAAATCTTGCTATTTATGATGACATGTATGCAGCTAAAGAGTATTACGCTAAGC
The DNA here is from genome assembly GCF_027475565.1 of Acinonyx jubatus. Lineage (NCBI taxonomy): Eukaryota > Metazoa > Chordata > Mammalia > Carnivora > Felidae > Acinonyx > Acinonyx jubatus. The sequence goes on from NC_069381.1 coordinate 169,917,243, forward strand.
AAAATAAGCTAGAGAAAGGCAAATACCATATGATTTCACTCATAGGTGGAATGGAAGAAACAAAACAGATGAATTTATGGGGAAAAAAGAGGGAGGCAAACATAAGAGACTCTACTATAGAGAACAAACTGAAGGTTGCTGGAGGGGAGGTGGGCAGGGAGATGGAATAATTAGTCAATGAGAATTAAGAAAGGCATTTGCGATGAGCACAGAATGTTGTATGTAAATTATGAATCACTAAATTCTATGCCTGAAATTAATATTCCACTGCATGCTAACTAGCTGGAATTTAAATAAAAACTTGGGGAAAGAAAAGAAGGAAAGAAATGGCATGTAAGCCAGGGAGTCTGGAGTTGAGTTAGTTCACTAGGGCATTGTACAAAAGAGTGAAGTTACCTGAGTTATATACACAAATAATCATGAGGCTGCCGAGTGATACTTTGGGGAAAGGGAAGCAGGAGAAACAGAAAGGGTATGAGAAGCTTGACATAATGAAGAAGTCCCCTCCCACTAAAAGAAGAAAGATACTTGGATAGAAGGTGGAAGACAAACAGTTGTGGTACTCTATATGTTTTGACAACAAAGCCAAAATTTCTTCTATGAAACATCCCAAAATTCTATTGACACAGTTATTGTACTTGTTTAATATTGCATTATAAAATATGACCCCTGTCTTATTTTTCCATATGTTTTTGTCGCAACGTTTAACTGTGTTTTACAAGGAAGGACAAGAAATATCTGATGACTTGTTGAATGCCTCTGAATTAGCTATTGGTTTTTGAAGAAAATATAACTATAGAATATCTTTAAAACAACTGAAATAAGTACAATGAGAAATAAAATCATTGAGTAGTCCTTGGCACATAAGACTCTACTAAAAAATTACATTTTTCCTATAATCTATCAAGGAATTCAAATTATATTAGATATTTCTACTCACTTTTTTCCCCCCACATACAGGAGGACAATTATACTTTTCTTGAGCTTGACCTCTGTAATATTATGTCTGTAGCTGGTAGTCTCTGTTGGTTAGCTGTTGACATCAACCAATCGACTATCAACAGCAACCAAGTATGGACCAAAAGCTAAAAACTTTGAGATGAGCATGGGAGATCTGGATATGATCTTAATGTGGCCTCAACCTATGGACATATCTATATAATATAAAAATGATGAAAATATGCAGTCCTTTTAGAATATTATGGAGTAGTCTAGAGAACTTCTGTCTATATACTGCCAATGGATTAAATGAAAGCATCAGGGGCTAAAACCTTCCCCTCCACAGAAACAGCTGCATCATTGGTAAGTTGTTGAGAATAAACCTTAAAAAAATACTATAATTTGGAAAAATACTGTAAGCCTAACAATGCATAACATTGTCACCAATTTTGTAGGTTGAATTAACAGCATATTAAAGTAGTAAGCTCCTAATAGTTCCTTGTAACAAATATAATCTATGAATAGTTGAGGATTGTTCCTGAGGAATGGGATGATAGCCCAAGAAGGAATCTGGGAACCATTGATCTTGTGGCTACCCTGGATTTCATGGGGGGGAAAAAGGGAAGTAACTCAAATAAAGCATATCCCTCCTCTGTGGTTCTGTATATGCAATTGGCCCTATGCTCCTCAGGCTCTTGAGTGGCTAAACTGTTAATGTCAATATGACCACCAGCACCACTCCCTGGTCCTCCATTTACAATATAGGAAGAGAATTCCAATAGAAATATGACTGACAATATGGGTCACATCAAACCACAATTATCCAAACAATTTATTTTCTAACATAAGGGTTGTTTACTTTTGAATATCACATGAAGTTCTTCCCAAACCAGTTCCTTTTGGGAAACTGTTGTGATTGAAAAGCCATGCATTTATCTCCTTCCTACAATTTGTGTGATCTCAGTTCCAAATTTTCTGTGAATGGAAATTGAAAAACAATATACATGCATACCCACACATCTTACTCTTGTACGTAACATGTACTAATACACAAAAAGTTTGGCTTCCAGCCTGAAATATGTTCACATGTTTTACTTTACAATTTAGATTTTGAATCTAAATAATTTTCACTTTTTCACTTTTTAAAATTTTTCTTTTTTCTTTTTCTTTTCTTCTCTGAGGTAGAGCATGCACAAGGGAGGAGCAGAGTGAAAGGAGGCAGAAAATCACAAGCAGTCTCCATGCTGGGCATGTGGGGCTCTATCTCAAGACCTAGAGATCATGATCTGAGTTAAAATCAAGAGTTGGATGCTCAACTGACTGAGCCACCCAAGCGCCCTGATAATTTACTTTTTGAATCAGTGATCACAATATGAGGTAAAATTAGGACACCCTACTACAAACATCACTTTTGATTGCTTACATCAAGAGTTCTTTTAGGAGAACTTGGACCCTTGTCACTCTATTTACAGCACACTTCATGCTGCAGGATGTACACAGTTGGAGTGAAAAATATTGACCAAAAATCCAATTATAGGGTTTTATTCTTATACAGCTCATCTTGATTCAAACTACTACTTTTCAAAATATCTGCCTTCCTCTTAAAGTTATTACAGTATTGTATTATAAAAGTAAATAAGAAAAAATCTGATTAACTTTTCTTCATGGTTGACAAAATATGTTTTACAACCATAGAACTTCTTTTTAAATGCAAGAAAAGTTATTCCTTTAAACCCCAGTGAACTCGGTGACTCAGCATACAGGAAGAGCTAAGCCAGAGAGAACTAAAATAACTAGAACAGAACAAATATTTAAAAATGCAATTTGACCAAAAAGGCCTAAATGTTTCCCTCAGTTTGACTAAACTTTAAATGGGCTTCTTCCTGACTCTAGACCCCTGACCTAAAGCATTTACTTAGAGTATTTACATTAGAAAATGTGTAATTGTAAATTCTTTCTCTGCCCTTTTGAGATGTAAATCTTTTTAAAAGCTTCTTGATGGTTTTATAACCCAAGAATGCCTTTTTCAATGACGGGAACCACAACCTTTGAAATGTAGTAAAAAGGAAGATCCCTGTATCCTAATTTTATTGGGATTGTAGGAGCTTAATTTCCTCATGCACCTGTTGCTGGTTGTAAAACTACCTATTATCAAAACAATAGGAAGGCGGGTGCCTGGGTAACTCAGTCTGTTAAGCATCAAACTCTTGATCTGGCTCATAAGATTGAGCCCCACATTGGGTTCTGTGCTGGCAGTGTGGACCTGCTTGAGATTCTCTGTCTGCCTCCCTCTCTCTCAAAATAAATAAATAAACTTAAAAAAAAAAAAAAAGAAACATAGGAGGTTTACTTTTCCTTAGAGGAAGTCAACTAGCAAATACAGGCATTCTTCTATCCTCTCACACTATGCTAACTCTTAAAAACTCCCCAGTGCTAACTTTCAGCTGAGTTGAGTTCCGATTCAGTTCTGTCTGGTCTTTTTTCTCTACCGCAGTAGCCTTGACTGTTTAACTTTACCCAATGTAATTTTTACTTTGACAAATTCAAGAATATTTTCCTGAAATCAAGTGAGATAAATTACATATGAAAAGAAAGTAGTACTCCAGGAAAAGCTGACCTAGAGCATACATATTTTAGTATGATATTGAATTTTAAAGATAACAAATAGTATTTGGGGCAGCCAAGTATAAGGTCAAGCTGTTTCATTAGAAAAATAAAATCAAGCTATAGTAGAACTTATTGACTGCATTGAGGTAGACTTCAGTATTAGTCCAATTCTTCCTCTATCCTTGTATCCAAATTCTTTATCATATTATTTTGCAATTTCTAAAGATAAAACACTTCCTTCAGCACTGAAATTTGGATAAGTCACATTTCTTAATTTCACCAAAGGAATGTTACTGGTGTGATGTGGCTAAAAGCTTCAAAAGTGTATCTATGATTGCACTTGCTTGCTCATGCACTTGCACCATGAACATGAAAAGGACATGACTTGACTAGCAGCCTGGTCTCTCCTGGGACATGTAGAATGGAACTGCCCCATCTAAGCCCAACCTAGGTGACCTGAACCAGCCCTTATGTGTGAAAATTATCTCAAACAAAATCATCAGAGCTGCTTGCCTGAGCTCAGAATAAGTCAGTGGACCTCATCAACAAAAGTTTTAAAAAGGATAATTTTGGAGCACCTGTGTGTATCAGTTGGTTAAGCATCCAAATCTTGATTTTGGCTCAAGTCGTGATCTTGTGCTTCATGAGATCAAGCCCCGCATCACGTTCTGTGCTGATAGCATGGAGCCTCCTTGGGATTCTCTCTTTCCCTCTCTTTCCATCCCTCCCAGCTCACACTCTCTTTGTCTCTCTCAAAATAAATAAATAAACACTTAAAAACAAAAAAGACGACTAGTGTTTCATGCCACTGAGATTTTGAAGTGATTTTTTGTGAAGCAAAAGTTAATGGATTCAACAACATTTGATGACAAAGATTAGTGAAGGAACATTTTCCAACATTGTCATGGGAACAAAGATATTTATATCCAGGCAATAACTATAGACAAATCACTTGAACATGCAATAATATAGGAGATACTGTTAACATGAGCTATTCCAAGGGAAGGCAAGAGGAATATCTCCAACCATTCAAGTGAAACTGTGGAAATTTTAGTAAAAGAAATGGCACCGAATATTTAATATATTTAATTTAAAATTCTTGGTGGGGCACCAGAGTGGCTCAGTCAGTTAAGCATCTGACTTTGGCTCAGGTCATGATCTCACAGTCTGTGAGTTCAAGCCCTGCAGCAGGCTCTCTGCTGACAACCCAGAGCCTGGAACCTGCTTCAGATTCTGTGTCTCCCTGTCTCTCTGTCCCTCTCTTGCTCATGCTCTCTCTCTGTCTCTCAAAAATAAATAAATGTTAAAAAAAGAAAAATAAAAAATCCTTGGCTCTAAAGCCAAGATAAGGAAGAATGCATACCTTGGACACAATGGCAACATAGAAATAATACATTTTTAAAAAGTGGGAAGGAAAACAAGGAAATATGTAGGAAAAAATAAGAATGCTTAATGCATGGGGCTCAGTCGGTTAAATATCTGACTCTAGGTTTCAGCTCAGGTCATGATCTCATGGTTTGTGGGATTGAGTCCTGCGTTGGGCTCTGCACTGGCAGCATGGAGCCTGCTTGGGACACTCTCTCTCCCTGTCTCTCTCTCTTAAAGTAAATTTTTAAGAAAGGAAAAAAATAATGCTTAATGCATGTCTCATCTATAATAACTGTGACTCAAGACTGACAAAGCAAGTAGAAGAAATCTAAGCGTATTCAAAAATATGAAAGAAAATTTTAACAAAGGTAACAACAGTAACAAAAATTACGAGTCAAAGCAAATTCTATTGTTCATTTTTTAAAATGTTTACTAACTTATTTTAAGAGAGAGAGGGTGGGAGAGGCAGAGAGAAAGAATCCCAAGCAGGCTCCACACTGTCAGAGCAGAGCCTGATGCAGGGCTCAAACTCACAAATTGTGATCATGACATGAGCTGAAATCAAAAGTCAGACACTTAACCAGCTGAGCCACCCAGGTGCCCCAAACTTTATTGTTCTTATAACAACAATCTGATACTATAAATAAAAAAAGAAAATAGATATGTTATATAAAACCCTAAGTCTAAAGTCATGTAAGCCATTTCTTTTGCCCCGCCTCATAACTTCCAAGCCTACGTTTTACTCTAGCCATTGCTGGGACAATAGTAGTAGTAGTTTTGATGTGGAAATGTTGGGGTTCAGAGAAAATGGTCAAGAAAGAATTCTTGAGATGACTTCAGTGCCAAAGGTGGTTTTATTAAAGCACAGGGACAGGTCCTTGCTTTAATAAAACAAAGTCTCCAGGACCCTGAGGGGGCTAGCTATGGTTAGGAAAAGGTCATTTGTTACTGTTTAGTAAAACCTCAGTCATGAGACCCTTCAGATGTATATCAGGGGACCATATGCTTGGAGTAAGTTTGCCAACATACATCTTGTGAGATAGAGATAAAGGGAAGTTTCCAAAGGAATTTTATATGTTTAAAGTAAACTCACAGGACCCTGGGGGACCTGGATAATATTAAGCTAAGATTGCCTTTTGCCCTTAGCAAGGTGTCAACATCGAGGCAGCTGAGCTCCCAGAGGAAGGTCACTCTGCCTGCTTCAAGGACTTGTCAGTGGGTTCTAAGTAGCAAGGAAATTTAATTTTTTCTTTTGCCTTTATTTCCCACATCAGTTTCATGGAGCTATTACCAGATGGGGCATTTCCTCAGCTTCACAACTTTTTTTTTTCTTCCTGCTTCTCTGAGATCTATGGTTGTATTGTCATTTTTGTTAAACTAACATTTGTTATAGCCTTCGGGTGTTGGATAGTGCACCAGAAGAGTGCAAGAGAGTGTAATAGAGAAGTTGATTACTCACAGGTCCTGAAGGAGGTACATGGTGTGCCTTGAGGAGCCACACAGAGAATTCAACGTGGGATGCCGGCAGACAGCTAGCAGCAGGACTTGGGGCACATGCCTCCAGTAGGTTTGAATGCTTTGAGGTTCCCAGGGTAAGAGCAGATTGGTAATTCAAACAAAAATGGGTGGTGTTTTGGTAAACTCAGTGGGGTCTTATCCAAGGGGCCCACAAGGGGAAGGAGTTGGGAAGCAAGGTATGTTGGGGAAGTCACATCAGATACTTACAACTACTTGTGACTTTGCTAGCTGTTTACGACATGTTATCTAGGGCATGTGGGAGAGGCTAGTGTCAGTTCAAAGTTCTTGAGGCCTCTTGACCACACAAGATGGATGCCAAGGCAGCAATATTATGGAGTAGGTTAGCTAAACTTTCAACAGATTGGGATTCCTGACATAGTCACAGGACCGTGTCTCAGAATACCTGGTGGAAGTGTTCAGGAGTTAATGGTTAACACACCATGAATCAGCTCCTTGACCAATAGGCTAAGTGCTACTAGTTCTATGCCAGAAACACCACTGTAGTTGGTCATCACTTCCCACAGCTGCATGCACCCTTCCCTTCATTTCTTGTTTCTCTCTCTCCAGCCCCACACCTTGCTTATGGGATCCTTTCCCAAAACAAAACTGTATAGCAAGCCCTGTCTTTGGTGTCATTTTCTGATGAAAATTAGGTAAAAAGAATCAAAAGATAAGCACTAAGGCAAATTACCAATCTTTCACAATTTTTAAAGATCTATAGTAAAAAATATGAAAATATCAGTGACTGTACAGGAGAAAATTACAGTTACTGTTTATACTACTGTGGTTTGTTATCTACTTTCATCATAATTGAAGGAAATGCTAAATTTAAGTTCAAAGTTAATGAAAACCAAAGATATGTTATCCCCATTCCATTTTAAGGACCCTTCTGAATTGCATCAGTGGACCCATAAGTTAGAGACTGATATAATAACTAGTATAATAACTGATTTTCATAGCAAGCTCACTCATGAGTTGCTATAATCCTATTAAAGAACTAACATTATTCATTACAAAGCAGTTTGTTAAATGTAGGTACATTTTTAAAGGATTCTAGCCGACCTTTTTAATGTCATCGATCATATGTACCAAGTGCAGATATGTATTATCTTAATTATGGGCAACTTTAAAACTTCTATATGGCAGGTTTTGTTGTTTGTTATTTGCAGTGGAGGAAGAAATAGAGAATAAATTCAACTCTTGTTTCAACTGGCTTGACTAATAAATTCAGGAAGCTGGCATGGACACAGGTCAGCAGAAGGATTCCTTGTCCTAATGGGGTATAGTAGGCTTTTGAGGTGACATATCCAGTAAGGTATCTCAGGTAATTCACTTAACCATATACACTCTTGGAAACTTATTTGAAAATTGAACAGGATATAACCCTTTAACAAAATGTTTATCAGAGTGGTTTTATTTATGAAAGATTTTCTATGCAAGTATACAAAAAGCACAGAGGTGGAAGAAAAAGCATGGACACTGTTTTATAGAAATTATTTCATTGGTGAGATGAGAAACCTCTACATGAAGCAAATGGAGGACTGAGATCTATATAACAACCGAACGGGAAAGATGCGAATATATCATCAAATAGCTAGTTACAGTCAAATCTAGACAATGGAAACTCTCTCCACCTTTCCCAAAAGAATTACAGTAGCCTAAAGAATATCCTTGCTGGAGAAAGTTAGATAACATGCCTTCCAATTAAGAAACAGAACAGGAGGGGCGCCTGGGTGGCTCAGTTGATTTCAACTCAGGTCATGATTTCACGGTTCATGAGTTCAAGCCCCACATAAAGCTCTGTGTTGATGGTGCGGAAGCCTGCTTGGGATTCGTCTCCCTCTCTCTCTGTCCCTCTCTCTCTTGCTCTCTCACTCTCTCAAAATAAAAAATACACATTAATTAAAAAAAAAAAAAAGAAACAGAAGAGGAAAAGGGGTCTGATTAATACATGATGAATTATCCCCAGAATCTCTAACCAGCAAAGTTATTCCTTCTCTGAAAAAGACGCCATGAATAGAACACTCTTCAAGCAGAAGGAAAATATAGGAGTGGGGAATACCTATGCCATGTATTAGAAGATGAGAATCTTTATGTCACTTTACACTTGTAAAGCAAATGAAGCAAAGCATACTGATAACATATCAATTAGCAGATTGAAATAGTAAATAAGACTGAAGGAAAAGACTTGGTAGAATATGAGTATCATAAACCAAGATCAAACCAAAATCTCAGTTCATTATGGCAATCCAATCATGGGCAGAAGAGGAAGGCAGGAAGGAATGAAACTAAAGAAGCAAATTTACAAAAAAAAAAAAAAATGAAATCTTGCCATTTGTAAGGATGTGCATGGAGTTAGAGAGTATTATAATAGCTAAGCAAAATAAGTCAGTCAGAGAAAGACAACTACCATATGATTTCTCTTATAAGTGAAGAAATAAAACAGATGAACATGGGGGAAAAAAGAGAGACAAACCATAAAACAAGACTCTCAACTAGAGAGAACAAACAGTGTTGCTGGAGGAGGTGGGGGGATGGACTAGATGGGAGATGGGGGGATTAAGAAGGGCACCTGTGATGAGCACTGGGTATTGTATGTAGGTGATGAATCACTAAATTCTACTCCAGAAACTAACATTACACTATATGTTAACTAACTGGAATTTAAATAAAAATTTAAAAAAGGAAAAAAAAAGAAAAAGAGGTAAGTTTGATATGCAGAGGACTCACTGCTAGTGTGATGATGAATTCCTAAAACACAACAAAATAAATGTCCTAATGAAATAGTGATCTCATCATAGGCTGAGTTGGTGGATGATGTTAGCATGCAAGAGAAATTAGAAAACATAGAATCTGAGCAGTGCAGTTGGTGGACTGGAAATTCAGACCCAAGACTACAAATGTCACGAACCCAGACTCTGAGAGTTTAAAACACAAGAGCCAGATGAGATGAACAGCAAAGCTGAGCTGATTCCGAGTCAGAGAAGTATAAAGGCTCCTCTCCAAGAGCTAGAATTTGAGCCAGATTTTTGCGGAGCTGGATTTTGTGTAAGGATTAAATTGGTATCCTTTGTAAGATAGGGTGAGTAGAAGAAAACAAGTGACTCTGACACTAAATAACACTACAGTTATATTTTAAAATCAAAGAACCTCAGGTTTGGAGTGTCTTTAAAGGGCGTATTCAATTTCTGCATTATGCAGGACTGACTCCAAGTTAAAAGAAGATCATTGTGAATTGAAGTCCAGAGGAAGGCAAGAAATGACTTTTTAAAAATTAAAACCTTCTACTACATTAAAATAGCTTTGGAGTTATTTTTAAATCCTGTCCTGGACAAAGAATTTCCAACATCAATAAATATAAAGGACTCGGGTTATCATCTAACATTTTTATCAACTGAATATGTTAGATAAATTTCCTTTTGATAAAAAGTAAGATTTTTTTAGATTTGCTCCATTCTTCATAGAGTATAACTTACTAATCACTTAAATACCACAACATTCCCATCAACCCATGCCATTTAAAAAAATTAATTACACCAGTTGCTTTCTGTAAGAGGGACATTTCAGTGAAATGTGTGTGTGTGTGTGTATATATATATATATATATATATATATATATACTTGATATGGAGGGAAACTCCATATATATATGTATATATATATATATATATACATATATATATATGGAAAGTAAAATGAACAAGCTTCAACTATATTTCTATAATTCATATTCTTTAAAGTGGAGGATTATGAAAGAAATGAATACCTAATCATATAATATCGTTTATGTTCTGTATTCAGAACACTAGAACAAAGACATAATAGCATTACAATGGTTGATTATTGTAATTATTTGATATTTCATACAAGTACTATTCAAAAGCAGAGTATAAAAGAAAACTGGAATGGCTTGGGGTAATATATTATTCTTTATGATATAATAAAGAATATATGTGTTCTTTGTCCCTGGTTCTTTACACAGAGAGTTTCAAAATCCCTTGGATTTTCCTAAGTAACAGGAGTGTCTTTAGTTATTCCTAATGAGCCCCTTTAGATTATACTTGAGTTTATGTTAAGAGATGGTTCAAGATGGGTCTTTAAATAGTGTCAAGGGAGAGACTAGCCATGCCAGAAAGACCAACCACTTGATTAGAGGGTTGGAACTTTCAGCCCCATCCCTCAAACTCAGAGGAGGGTAATGGGACTGGAGATTAAGTTCAATCATATGGTCAATGATTTCATCAATCATTCCTACTTAATGAAACCCAAATAAAATCTCTGTACACTGAAGCTCATTGGAGGTTCTGGGTTGCTGAACACACTGATGTCCTGGGAGGGTGGCATGCCTGGATTCTACAAGCAGAGAGGACAGAAGCCCTGCCCCACTCTCCTCTCTTGAGACGTGGCCTTATCAATCTCTTCCATTTGGCTGTTCCTGAGGTGTAACCATTATACTAAAATTGTAATAATTAAGTATAGCACTTTCAGTGAGTTCTGAGTTTTCCTAGCAAATTATATAACCTGAAAGTGTGTCATGAGAATTTATAGCCCAATTGGAGAAAAGTGGAAGTAGCCTGGGGAATCCAGTTGTGGCTGGAGTCTGGCATAAGAGCAGTCTTGTTGGAGTCCTCATCCTTTAACTTGTGGGATCACAATCGAATTGAATTGTAGCACATCCACTCGCTGCCAAAGAATTGGTGTCAGGATACATTGATAAATGTTAAATAGTAAGCTAATATCTTATTTTTTACAAACAGATATATCTTTGTAGGCATTCCAGCATTTAGTTTGTTATGAAACTAAAATTGCATATGAAGAAATTAACCCTATACTTGGCATATGGTAAGAATACAGCAAATGTTACAATGGAGAGGCATAAATCTCTCAGTTATTTGTTCAAGCGACTTTAATTTTGTTCTTTAAATTAAGAAAGAAAGAAAGAAAGCTGAATCATATCCATGTTTTTGTTTGCTGACTAGTATTCATAACCATCATATGAAAAAGATTGCTGTTTTATAAATGTGAAAACTAGCTTCAGAACAATCCCCAGTGATCCTTACCTGTTGATATTTACTTTCTTGAATAGTTTCCCTCCATATCAAATCAAGGATTTTTTTTCATGAAAATATTTTTCTTGAATGGCTTTTCATTTAGCAGCAGGGTCTTGAGAAACGAAATTAGGTAAGTGAAGACTGGGCAGATAATCCTGCCTGCTTGATCTACACATGTGGACATGATATGCCCAGAGCTCCCAGAGGTGCACATGCAGACAAGATACGCAACTAATCACTATGTCCACAGAGATGTGACCTCAACTGAATGTCAACCTTTTACTGATAACAAAGCAGCGATGTTGAAATATGTTTCCAAGACACCAAATGTAGGCTTGTCTTCATGCTGGTGCATGTGTGCCTGTGTGTGTATGGGTGTATAACTGGGGGAGTGACTTATGAATCTGGGAGGGCCAACTCTACAGAGACAGGTGTGGGGAGACTCAGAGCCCCAGAAAGACTAGGTGCCGGAGAAGAGTATTCAGATGCCACATTGAGCTCAGCTCTTAGGACAGGAGGTGCTTTGGGCTCAGGCAGTGGCTGGGGGCTACTGCCCCTGTTGTAGTGGGTTTCCAGGATGGGTTGCTGAAGGCATGGGTCATCCTCAGCTGGGTCCAGGTACCCATCCAAGCCCTCGGAATGAGGTGAAGCTGCTCCTGTCCTGTCCTACAGAGACTTCCTTGACCTATTCACTGGCCAGGTATAGCAGAAGGTGACTTAGAAGCCCAGGAAAGTGGCCAAGGAAGGATGCCCAGCCCCAGGACACAGAAGACCAGCAGCAGCACACTAAAGACCTCTGCTGGTGGCATCCAGCTCCACCACAAAGGTGCACATCCCTAGACTAGCACACAGCAAACTGACCAGGTTCAGCACTGTGCTGACATTCACCTTGCTGTGATGACCCAGGTGGCTGTTCTTGCAAGAAAGAACAGAACTCCACTCACCAGTGGGTACCAGTAAGTGGTGGGAATGTGAGAGAAGTGATGAAGTATGGTTTATGCAACAGTATAGCTTCTGGCTTGGCCTCTTGGATTACTAATTCTGAGAAAAAGCAACTTCTATATCATGAGCACATTGAACGCATTTAAGAATCCATGGAGAGGACCAGGTGGGAAGAACTCAGTCCTCATGCCAGTAACCTGTAGCAACTCAACAACCATATGAGTGAGTCAGTCAACTTGAAGGCAGATTCTCCAGATTCTCATTCAATCTTCAGATGATGCTACCTTTGTCAATACCTTGACTGCAGTCATAAAAAGTCATGGGCCAGACCATCCATCTAAGCCAATTACTGTTTGAGGTAATTTATTATAGAACAAATGATAACTAACACAGAGTGTGGTATCAAAAGTAGTAGGCTTCCTCTTTCAAAAAAAGTAAAACTGAAACTAGACATGTGGAAGTGGCTTTAGGACCAGTCTGTGGCTAGAATAGAAGCTGGAAAGACATTGAGGGATGTATTCATCAGAGTTAGAGATCTTTGAGCATAATGCTGGCAGAAGCCTGGTGAAATCAAAGTGTTGACAGAGAGACCTGAAGGACAGCGAGGACAATTTAGTCAAAGGGATTCCTGTGATGTAAAGGCAGCGATACTTTCATTGAAATAACATGAAAAATAGAAAATATAATTAATGAACTGGGTGATCAAGTTAGGGAGATTTCCAGGCAGCATTAATAGATGTGGTCCAGCGTCTTCTTGCTGCATACATTAAAATGAAAGAAGAATGAAAATCTAAAAGAAAAAGACAGGAGTGTCTGGGTGGCTTAGGTGGTTAAGCCTCCAACTTCAACTCAGGTCATGATCTCACCACTCCTGAGTTCAAGCCCCACATTAGGCTCTGTGCTGACAGCTTCCAACTCTGTGTCTCCCTCTCTCTCTGCCCCTTTCCTACTCACGCTCTGTTTCTCTCAAAAATGAATAAACATTAAAAAAATAAAAGAAAAAAAACAAAACAAAAATAAAGATAAAGGAGCTAGAACATGCTTAGTTTGAGAATTTCAGGTTCTCCAGATAGCAAGTAAATCTAATATTGAGAAGTAGTTCTCAAAGATCAAGAGGCAACCGAGTGTGACAGTTTCTAAGTATTGTTGAGTTTTAACCTAAAAAAGAAATAAGAGTAAATGAAGGCAAAGTGGTATTTGTAGAAATTCTTCATAGGTCCGAGGAAAGTACGAAGACTTCACATGAAAGAGTATGAAATGGTCTCAACAGGATACATAAGAAAAAAGAAAAAAACTAGTATAAGAGGCAGAAACAATGTTAATGGCTTCCAGGCATTGTTTTACACACATAGCTTTACATCAGGATCACCTAGGGAATTTTAGATACACTGCTTGAGAGGATGTGTTAAAAATCAGATGTATTAGACTCTTTATGGGTAAGGTTTAAACATATTTAAAAATGTCCTCTATAGTGATGATTCTAAAAATTCAAATTTGAAAATATCTGTTAAAAAGACAAAATATATACCCTATAAAAATCAAGAATTATACTTTTTCAATCATCTATCTAAAATACTGTATGAAAGAAGATAATTATTATATAAGTCAAATGTTGGAGAAAAACAACTTTGAACATAAGTTTCCATAATAAATTTTATTTTAAACTGAATATATGCATTTTTTTGGGTGCATAAGACTCAAATACATTATCACTAGGAACATACTCTGAAAAAAAACTCTAAAAACTACTTTAACTGAAGTAAAATCAATCTCTGTATAATTTCCATTATACGGAAAACAAGACCAACAAAGGCTTTATTTAGGTTTTTATAAATTGACAAAATGCATATTCAAATTTAAGACAAATTTCAGATTGGGTTCTAAAAAGTATTCAACAATGTGTTGTTTTGAACACATTGAGGAAAACAAGCTTAAAAGGAAATAAACACAGAATATGGCAAATATGGAATAGTTACCCCAACCGGGCAATTTCACTTCAGCTCAAATACAATTCAAGACTGAAAATAACCATAAAATATTAAGAGTGAATAGCTAAAAGAATAATTTACTAAGAATATATTGCACTTCTGATATAGTCTTGATACCTATATGTCAAAGTTTGTCAGAAATACAGAAAGAAATATATTATTCTAAAATTACAGTTTTGCATATATCTTGAGAACTGATAGATAAATGTGATTAGAATAATCAAAGTAGTAAAGGTTTTATTAGAAAGTAGAGTAATAAAGAACAGTTTCCCTTACAGATAAATACTATATGCCATTGCTGTAGAATATTAACATTGACATTAAAAACAAAAACATTGTAAAAGAAACCAAATCTCAATAAGTGTCACAGAATCATTATAACCAATGATTACAAAGAAATTAAGCTCATAAACAGAAACATAATAGCTTATAAAATATGTTAATGTGCAAATATGTTAGTCATATTTTTAAATATCTCATGGCTTATACAGGAAAACATGACAAATTCTGAAACATTTATTCAAAATATATTAAAAGTAAATTCCAAATTTATGAACTAAATCCAAACTGGTCACTGAAGGATGTTGAGAAAAAGACAGTAAGAGAGAGACAGAAACTGGTTTTAATGTTTTCATCAGAAAAAAATGAAAATAAAGGCAGTAATAGTTCATATAAAAAATTAGAAAAGATTAAAATAGTAACTCCAAATAAATAAGGTAAATAAAATAATAAAAGAAAAAACAATAATTTAAAAAAATAAAATGTCTTAATGAATCATTTTTTTCTCTTTAAAATCAAATAAATCTTGGGGCACCTGGGTGATTCAGTTGGTTAAGTGTCTGACTTTGGCTCAGGTCATGATCTCATGGTCCATGAGTTCAAGCCCCAAATCAGGCTCTGTGCTGACAGCTCAGAGCCTGGAGCCTGCTTTGGGTTCTGTGTCTCCCTCTCTCTCTGCCCCTCTCCCACTCATGCTCTGTCTCTCTGTCTCTCTCAAAAATAAATAAACATCAAATATTTTTAAAAATATAAAAAAATAAAATAAATAAATCTTTGGCAAGACTCATAATAAAAAAAGGAAATAATTATGTATCAGAGTTATTTTTTGTTTGTTGGTTTTTTTGTGGTTTGCAAGGATCAGAAATGAACAATGGATGAATTAAATGTAAAAAAAATTTAAACAGTAATAGAAGAGTTGATAGAATTTACTTTGAACTCAAAAGAACAACGCTTGGAAATGGATGGTGTAAAGGAGTCTGAGCAGATATGTCCACAGACATAATAAGGATTCTGCTATCATGTTTAATGTGGATAGCCAGGACTTGTACCATCGTGGCCACAGCTGCCAGTACTGGGCACAGCTGCTGAAGTCCTAATATTTTCAACCCTGCAATCTGGGGGATTAATCCTTTTCTGTCTCTACTTCTCCGCCTTTCTGGTTCCTCATTCAAAACCTGAAGTTAGTGGTTTTGATTTGTGAGGCTTCATTTGATCATGTCCTCATGCATGAACGGCAAGCTGAACTGAAAAAAAAGGACCTGGAATTTTCAGTTTCAATAGTAAATGCAGGAGGTTCTGCCTCCACCTTACCAACCTCTTTCCCTCCCTAAATCTGTCTAATCTTCATTATCTAACAGAAAGTATGTTTCCCAAATAAATCAATTCAAAAGCTCCTCAGTTACTGTATCTAGAGACAAATCCTGGAATTTTAGCTAAAATAAAATCCTTTTGCCATTCTGGGATGTTTTCATCTGGATTATCTGTAAACTGTAGCCATGTGATATTGTGCTTGAGAATTTTCAAGAGGAAGAAAGGTGTCTTTTATTACATTAATGAGTTGACTTTTCAGATTGGAGACTAGTTGCCTGGAGAACTAAACGGGTGATCAGTTCCAAACCTCTAGAGGGGAAAGGGACATTGAACAAATCAATGGAAAATGGCCAATGATTTTTAATCAATCATATCTATGTAATGAAGTCTCACATACACAAATAAATAAACCCAAAAGAACAGGGTTCAGAGAGCTTCCTCTTGGTGAACATGTGCTAACTTGGACAGAGGTGTACTTGGACAGGGAATGGAAGCTCTGTCCCTTCCTCCCATAACTCCCCCCACGCATCTCTTTTATTTGGCTGTTCCTATGTTACACAATTTTATAATAAACTGGTAATCTAGTAAGTAAAATGTTTCCCCGAGTTCTGAGAACTACTCTAGCAAATTAAGGAAGAGGTCATTGAGCCTTCAATCTATAGCTGATTGGTCAGGACCCCAGGTGACAGCCTGGGTAGGTGACTAGCATCTGACGGGCAGGGGACAGTTATGTGGTATTGAGCCCTTAACCTGTGGATTCTGATGCTATCTCTCTGTAGACAGTGTTAAAATGGTAGGACACCCAGCTGGCACTGAGGAATTACTTACTGGGGACTCCCCTCTTTCCACACGCCCCCCCGCCACTGGAATTGGGTGCAGAATTGAATGCCAAAACTGTCAATTTATATACCATGGACATATTTATATCAAACTGTATAAAAGAAAAAGAAAGAAAAATAAAATTTATTTTGAATATATAAGTATATATTTATTTCACATTTGGAAGGAAATACAGTAGAGATTACTGTCTTTGTTTTTATATATTTATTAAGAGGCTCTAATAGTTGGTTATACTAATAATTATCCTTTTATTGTCTTTCAGATATGAGTGTAGTCATAATGCTGCTACACAGCTATACTTGTCCAGATCTGAAGTATGCCAGCATATTTACAGAATTCTCTGCAAATCAGGCTTGATTTTTTTTTTCTCCTCTAACAGCTATCCATAGCGGAAACGCCCCATGCAACTATAGATAAAATGCTGAAGTGATAACAGTGTAGCAGATACAAACATGCCAATAGCTCAGCCCAGTGTGTGTGCACCTTCCCTCGGCCTGATTCTTTGTGATGATGGAATCTGCTTGTGTGTCCCACCTGGGGCTTGATGATAAGAAAGCCCTACCTTAAAATGGAAACTTGGAATATTAGTCACTAGAGTTCACATAATCATCTCTTTTCTGCTTAACTGGAACCAGAAGCAAGAACATTCCTCAAAAGTAGAGCCATAAATTGTCAATCACCCATGAGCAATGATTTAGTCAATCATGTCTATGTAATGAACCTCCAAAGAAAACCTCCAAAGAAATGAACCTCCAAAGAAAATGTAGATTGCTTCTACATTAGTCAACACAGGGCATTGGGGAGACTGATACAATCAGAGAGCATGGAAGCTCTGTACCCCTTCCCACATACCTTGCCCTATGCATCTTCCATCTGGATATTGATTTGTATTTTTTCATGTCCTTTATAATAAACTGGTAATATAATGAGTAAATGGTTTTCCTGAGCTCTGTCAGCTGTCCTAGTAAATTAGTATAACCCAAGGAGGGGGTCATGGGAACCTCTGATTTATAGTCAGTCAGAAACACAGGAAATCAGAACTTGTGATTGGCAACTGAAGAGGTCTTGTCGGACTGAGTCCTTACTCTGTGGAATCTGATGCTACTTCCAGGTAAATAGTGTCTGAATTGACTTGAATTATAGGATACTTGGCTATTGTTAGAGAACTGTTTGGTGGTGTGGGGAAAAACACACACACACACACTTTGGAATTGGAATCAGAATTGTTATATACCTAACCTAAGGCATATCTTTCCACAGAAGCCAGTAACCATGCATTCATTATAATTTCCCATATCCATTTTTTTCTTTCTCCATAAAAATAACAATAGCAACTGTCATAATAATTGAAACCTTAAGTTAGGGTACAATGTCAATCAATTTTCACTGCGTGAATACATTTGAGGACTCTTTAACTCCTTGATTCATCTCTTCATTTATACATTTGTCCAAACTGGTTTAAGGTAACAGGATATGCACTGTATATAAGAAAATCAATGCTGTAAAGTTAAATATGTATATAGTTTGAAATGCCATCTTCTATATTGATATGATAGTATATATGGGTTGTGTGTGTGTGTGCATAATTATATAGAAGTAGAATGTAAATCTGGAGGGGTAAATGGCTTATTCTTGATTCCATTGTATCTTGTCTTAAAGAATCTCTGTTATCGAGTCTCACTCTCTCCCGGTGCCCCAGGGCCCCTCCCAAAGAGGATCACTGAAGGATAAGCGAGCTAAGCCTGCCCCTCCCTCAACTGTGCACCTTGCCAACCCACCCAAGCTAATATGCCAGGTCCCCAGCACCACAAGCCTGGCAGTGTGCAAGTAGCCCAGATGGGCCACACCACACCACAGTGAATCCCAACCCTAGAAGAGGAGAAGAGGAGGTACACACCAGTCTGACTGTGGCCCCAGCAGTGGGCTGGGGGCAGACATCAGGTCTGACTGTGGCCCCGCCCACCAACACAAGTTATTCAAGACAGCACAGGGGAAGTGCCCTGCAGTTCTGCACCACTCCAGGGACTATCTAAAATGACTAAATGGAAGAATTCCCCTCAAAAGAATCTCCAGGAAATAACATCAGCTAACAAACTGATCAAAATGGATTTAAACAATATAAAAGAAAGTGAATTTAGAATAATAGTCATAAAATTAATCGCTGGGCTTGAAAACAGTAGAGAAGACAGTAGAGAATCTATTGCTACAGAGATCAAGGGACTAAGGAACCACAGGAAAAAGTCTGGAAAACCTCCAAAAGCATGGAGGTTAAAGAACACCCTACTAAAGAATGAATGAGTCAACCAGGCAATTAGAGAAGAAATTTAAAAATATATGGAAACAAATGAAAATGAAAATACAACAATCCCAATGCTTTGGGATGCAGCGAAGGCAGTCCTGAGAGGAAAATACATTGCAATCCAGGCCTATCTCAAGAAACAAGAAAAATCCCAAATACAAAATCTAACAGCACACCTAAAGGAAATAGAAGCAGAACAGCAAAGACAGCCTAAACCCAGCAGAAGAAGAGAAATGATAAAGATCAGAGCAGAAATAAACAATATACAATCTAAAAAAAACTGTAGAGCAGATCAATGAAACCAAGAGTTGGTTTTTTGAGAAAATAAACAAAATTGATAAACCTCTAGCCAGGCTTCTCAAAAAGAAAAGGAAGATGACCCAAATAGATACAATCATGAATGAAAATGGAATTATTACAACCAATCCCTCAGAGATACAAGCAATTATCAGGGAATACTATGAACAATTATATGCCAACAAACTGGACAACCTGGAAGAAATGGACAAATTCCTAAACACCCACACTCTTCCGAAACTCAATCAGGAGGAAATAGAAAGCTTGAACAGACCCATAACCAGTGAGGAAATTGAATCAGTTATCAAAAATCTCCCAACAAATAAGAGTCCAGGACCAGATGGCTTCCCAGGGGAGTTCTACCAGACGTTTAAAGCAGAGATAATACCTCTGCTTCTCAAGCTATTCCAAAAAATAGAAAGGAAAGGAAAACTTCCAGACTCATTCTATGAAGCCAGCATTACTTTGATTCCTAAACCAGACAGAGACCCAGTAAAAAAAGAGAACTACAGGCCAATATCCCTGATGAATATGGATGCAAAAATTCTCAATAAGATACTAGCAAATCGAATTCAACAGCATATAAAAACAATTATTCACCATGATCAAGTGGGATTCATTCCTGGGATGCAGGGCTGGTTCAACATTCGCAAATCAATCAACATGATACATCACATTAATAAAAGAAAAGATAACCATATGAGCCTGTCAATCAATGCAGAAAAGGCATTTGACAAAATTCAGCATCCTTTCTTAATAAAAACCCTCGAGAAAGTCGGGACAGAAGGAACATACTTAAACATGTAAAAGCCATTTATGAAAAGCCCACAGCTAACATCATCCTCAATGGGGAAAAACTGAGAGCTTTTTCCCTGAGATCAGGAACACGACAGGGATGTCCACTCTCACCGCTGTTGTTTAACATAGTGTTGGAAGTTCTAGCATCAGCAATCAGACAACAAAAGGAAATCAAAGGCATCAAAAGTGGCAAAGATGAAGTCAAGCTTTCACTTTTTGCAGATGACATGATATTATACATGGAAAATCTGACAGACTCCACCAAAAGTCTGCTAGAACTGATACATGAATTCAGCAAAGTTGCAGGATACAAAATCAATGTACAGAAATCAGTTGCATTTAAATACACTAATAATGAAGCAACAGAAAGACAAATAAAGAAACTGATCCCATTAACAATTGCACCAAGAAGCATAAAATACCTAGGGATAAATCTAACCAAAGATGTAAAAGATCTGCATGCTGAAACCTATAGAAAGCATATGAAGAAAATTGAAGAAGATATAAAGAAATGGAAAAAACATTCTGTGCTCATGGATTGGAAGAATAAATATTGTCAAAATGTCAATACTACCCAAAGCTATCTACACATTCAATGCAACCCCTATCAAAATTGCACCAGCATTCTTCTTGAAACTAGAACAAGCAATCCTAATATTCATATGGAACCACAAAAGGCCCTGAATAGCCAAAGTAATTTTGAAGAAGAAGACCAAAGCAGGAGGCATCACAATCCCAGACTTTAGCTTCTACTACAAAGCTGTAATCATCAAGACAGCATGGTATTGGCACAAAAACAGACACAAAGACCAATGGAATAGAATAGAAACCCCAGAACTAGACCCACAAACGTATGGCCAACTAATCTTTGACAAAGCAGGAAGGAACATCCAATGGAAAAAAGACAGTCTCTTTAGCAAATGGTGCTGGGAGAACTGGACAGCAACATGCAGAAGGTTGAAACTAGACCACTTCCTCACACCATTCACAAAAATAAACTCAAAATGGTTAAAGGACCTGAATATGAGACAGGAAACCATCAAAACCCTAGAGAAGAAAGCAGCAAAAGACCTCTCTGACCTCAGTTGTAGCAATTTCTTACTTGACACATCCCCAAAGGCAAGGGAATTAAAAGCAAAATTGAACTATTGGGACCTCATGAAGATAAAAAGCTTCTGCACAGCAAAGGAAACAAACAACAAAACTAAAAGCAACCAACGGAATGGGAAAAGATATTTGCAAATGACATATCGGACAAAGGGCTAGTATCCAAAAATCTATAAAGAGCTCACCAAACTCCACACCTGAAAAACAAATTACCCAGTGAAGAAATGGGCAAAAAACATGAATAGACCCTTCTCTAAAGAAGACATCCAGATGGCCAACAGGCACATGAAAAGATGCTCAACGTCACTCCTCATCAGGGAAATACAAATCCACACTCAGATATCACCTCATGCCAGTCAGAGTGGCCAAAATGAACAAATCAGGATACTATAGATGCTGGAGAGGATGTGGAGAAACAGGACCGTCTTGCACTGTTGGTGGGGATGCAAATTGGTGCAGCCACTCTGGAAATCAGTGTGGAGGTTCCTCAAAAAATTTTAAAAAGACCTACCCTATGACCCAGCAGTAGCACTGCTAGGAATTTACCCAAGGGATACAGGAGTACTGATGCATAGGGGCACTTGTACCCCAATGTTTATAGCAGCACTCTCAACAATAGCCAAATTATGGAAAGAGCCTAAATGTCCATCAACTGATGAATGGATACAGAAATTGTGGTTTATATACACAATGGAGTACTACGTGGCAATGAGAAAGAATGAAATATGGCCCTTTGTAGCAACGTGGACGGAACTGGAGAGTGTTATGCTAAGAGAAAGAGAGATACCATATGTTTTCACTCTTACGTGTATCCTGAGAAACTTAACAGGAACCCTTGGGGGAGGGGAAGGAAAAAAATAAAGAGAGGTTAGAGTGGGAGAGCATAACATAACACGAGAGACTCTTAAAAAATGAGAACAAACTGAGGGCTGATGGGGGGTGGGAGGGAGGGGAGGGTGGGTGATGGGTACTGAAGAGGGCACCTTTTGGGATGAGCACTGGGTGTTGTATGGAAACCAATTTGACAATAAATTTCATATATTGAGAAAAAAGAATCTCTGTTATCAAAACTGATTGGAAATCCAATTAAGGTGAAAATCTGATATTCAATGAATTTAATCAATGGCAAAGTCCCATTCATACATGCACATAGATACACATACATATCTCTTGCACATCTCCCATACGAGAGTTTATTGTAATCATTTTGTTGTGGTCAGTTGTGTTTTAGTAGGACAAATCAATAAGATCTACAAAAACAAAACTTACAAACTGAAAAAGAAAAATGACAAGTCTTAACAAAACTTACTAGTAGCCAGGCTCTATGCTAAATACAACATTAATCGTATTGTAAATATAACTGAGACAGTAAATGTGTCATTTATATTTAGGTTTTAAAGATGAGAAAATTGAAACTTTAAAAAGGTTAAGAAACCTTCCACAGATCATCCATTTAGGAGATGGTGGAATCAGGCTTACAATCCCCAAAAATACCTTCAGAGCCTCCACAACTGGTAGCAATATTATGTTGCCTCCCATAAAACAGACAGCATAGTTGCAGATACTGGGAAAAAACCTAGAAAGCCTTTAAGAACAGTGAGCAGTGAGCACTTAACAAAATGAAAAGGAGGCATTTTCAATGCTGTTTCCAATTGAATGAGTGACGTACAATGATTTTCACAGTTCATTTGATAATACATCCTAGCTGATTTAATTATCTCCTCCTTGATCATTTTTTTTCCATCATGTTTTTCACTAGAAGAGAATATATTTTATCTTGGATGAATAAATCATTTGTCAATAGGATATACCAAAGACAAAAGGTTTAGTTGATCTAGAAATAGTGTATTTATTAGGATGTTAACTTTTATCCAAGCTTGTCTTCAGTTAAATACATGAAAATTGGATCTGTAGACACTCTTTGTAATCATTTCATCTGTGAGTTAGTGAACCTATCAAAAACATTTACGCATTCAATATTTAGTGTTCACTGTTATGCATTCACTTAATTGTTTTATTTTACCCAATATGCCATGATCTAATAGAAGAAGCAAAATACATTAGCTTCTATTCTATACAGAAGAATTAGAAATGTTAATATATATTTATAATGTAGTGTGATGAGAGTTATAAAAGAATAAACAGAATGAAATGAATAACTAAATACACCTGCTGGAGAACAGAATATAGATCAGTTATCTTTTCTCAAATAAATTGGCATCAGTTTTCAGTAAAATGTTATACACCTATCACCTCTCCTACTACCTCTCACTTGGCCAGGAATTCAACTGACAAAAATAAAATATCTGATAAATATGGGAAATGTTCAAGAACTATTGGACAAATATTAAAAGTTTATAAAGATTGTATTTGTTATTAATTCTGACTTATTTTCTCTAACTCGTTTATGACGTTTCAGCAAAATGAGATATACTTAATTCTTTGTTCATGAAATCCAGGTAGAAAAGTGGATTGAAAAACAAAGTGCTCATTTTGAGTATTTGGGTGACTTTACTAATATAAGTGTTTTATCCTTTTTGGTGCACAACTTGGAAAAATATATGAATTTTTAAGTCTGACGGGAAAGAGTATTTCAAGTGGTTGGTAATTTTGGTTTCTCTAGAATGAAATAATCAAGATATTGTTTTTTTGTTGAAGCTAAATAATGATTTGGTAGAAGCCAAGTAAGCAATTAGAGTAAATTCTCTTTAAACTAATGAAGTTATAGGATAATGGTCTTTTTGTGAAAAAAGTCCCTTGAGTGGTATCTGAAAGCATTTGATTGAAAATATGTACTATGTAATTTATCTATTTATGTTAATTTATTCAACATATATCAAACATAGAGGTTGTTTCTGATTGATTATAATTATTTTTGATTTGTACAGACTCTAGAAGATTTCATAAATAATTTCTGATTAAACACTATGATATGTATGGAAATAAGCTGCAGTTCAAATTATTAATGCAATTTAAAATATAATAACACTCATGAGTATTAATAAATAAAAGCTTATTTGAAGATATATATATATATTACACTCTTACTTTCCCCGATGTGTATCTTTTTTAAATATGATAATTTAAAGAATAAATCAGGGCACCTGCGTGACTCAGTTGGTTGAGCATCCAGCTTTGGCTCAGGTCATGATCTCACGGTTGACGAGTTGGAGCCCCACATAGGGCTCTGTGCTGACAGCTCAGAGCCTGGAGCCTGCTTTGTATTCTGTGTCTCTGTCTCTCTGCCCCTCCCCCGCTCATGCTGTGTCTCTCTCTGTCTCAAAAATAAAATAAACATTAAAAAAACTAAAACTTTTAAAAAATAAAGAATAAATCAATATTGGTTTTACTTTATAATTCTGATTGTTAGCAATGATAAAATATTTTTTCCTTTTTATTGGCCATTTGTTGTTCTTTAAAGAATTGTCTTTATATATTTTATAAATTATTAAATTTATTGGGGTAACAGGGGGGTATTTAATTAATTTACATACCTCCTAGGACATTTTTAATGATACTTCTTTAGTATTTGTTATAATATTTCAATATACTTGAGCATTTTACCACTTTTACCATTTTAACTATCTATATGATGCTTAATCTAGAGATGTTTGTACTTTATTTACATATTGAACCCATCAGATTATAGTTTGGAGTATATTTTAACCCTTAAAAAGGTAATTTCTTATTCTATAGTCTGTTAAATTCTCACTAATAGTATCTCTACTTTCAAAACTTAATTTAATTTTTAATTTCATATTAAATACCTAATTAATTATAATACTTTCAGTGTCCAGCATAGTGAGGATACCAACATGAGTGTTTTCAAGCTCTATCTTAAATTTTATTACCTTAAAAATGTTTCCTTTATTTATTACTCTAATCCACTGTCTCTACATTAGCTCTTTTTCATATCATTTCTCATTGCTAACGTGCTAACTGCTCTTTGCTGCTCTGTTTACACATGTGTTCATTTTTTACACTGTCAAGAGTGTCAGCTACTAAGAAAAGTATACCACATCACTTAACTCCTCAGCAAAAATGCAACACCATCATTGGCTCTCCATCAGCTACAGAATCAATATCTGAAGTGCAAAGCTCTTAACGTGGTTTGTAAGGTCCTTCACAATATGACCACTAGATTACTTCCCTGGAGAAAATTATTTATTTTTTGTACTCTTCATAACAATCATGACATATATAATAATACTCTAAAATATGCAATGCCATCTCACGTTTTCTGACATGGTCTTCCCTCTGCCTAAAATATCTACTTTCCCTGATGTATAGCTTTGTCTTCTGCTTGAAAAAGGCTGCTCATCTTGCAAACCCAATAGCATATCACCCCTTTTGTTAAAACAAATAGCCATTTTTTTTCTAAATCCCTAAATAGTGCCTATTCCCATTTTAAGCTATTTAATATTTATTTGGCACACCATGTTATGTATCCAGCAATTTGTTGAAAGATATGGAAACCTGAAGATAATTATATACTGGCAATGCATATATGAAGAATGCAAATTTCCAAAATCAGTCAGCCTTTATTTTTCTTATAAGGTATTCTTTTCAAAGTATAAGTGAAACTAAAATATCTCTGGCCTCTATAAGTTGACATTTTTTTTCTCTTGAATGCAGATACTGGCTAAGTTAACTGATTATATAGGTGAAAAATGGATTAGTATTAGCCTCTATTTAAAACCTAAGTTTCTCAGAAACAAGGATTGCAATTTCTTACGAAAATTCTGTGCCTCAAGAATGTACTTGGGCCCATGTTCCCATACAATTTCTCTTTATATATTGATAGGCAACATCCTCATATGCTTGTTTTCCTCATAATGTGTTATTTCCCTGCATATTCTGAAGACACTGCAAATTCAACATACCCAAAACTGCATTCAGTCATTTTAAATCTCCAACTACTTCTCTTCTCTTTTATACTTGACCTCATGGATGACAACATCATTTACTATTAGACACTCAATCTTGAAACCTTGAAAATTAGTTATATTTGACCCATTTTCCCTCCCTCTCACCTTAAACATCACAGTTAATCAACAAATCTTGACATTTTCTTCAGCAGTATCCTCCTAATTGGTTTTCCTGCTTTCAAGCCTGCACTGTTACATAACTTTCCTCTGAGTAAACCAGAATTGCTTTTCTAAATGATTTACACTATCAATTCCTGTTAATTCCGCAGTGGTTCTCAGGACCAGGTCTTTCCCACGTGGGTGGTCTCTGTGCCCACCACAAAACCTGTCATATGGGAGTAGTTTGCAAGGGACACTGGAGGTATATTTAGTTATCAGAAAAGTGCAGTTCAGTAGTGTAATTGGATGAGACAAACATTTTACGAAGACAAGAACTAGCATAAACTGTGGGCACCTCTGAAAAATTTTGGCTGTTAAAAAAAAACAAAACTCATTTAGGTAAGCAATCATCTAAAAGTCTTCTCTCATTGTTATATTTGGTAAGGATTTGGAATCACTTTCCCAATCAGTTGACAAAGCTACAGTAATTACATATTTTTGATCAAAGAAATGCTTTCTCTCTTTAAGTCTGGATCCACATTAATTTTTGCTTAGTGATGTTACCATCTCTTGCCAAATGTGGCATGACTGAAATACCTACTCTCCACTAAATTTTAGTGGTTTGCTAAAAGGATATAACAGTTAGTATGGAGGATTTTTAAAATATATAACTCAATAATTCTATACTACACAGCTTTTTATTGGAAAGAATATATTCTAAAATGTTGATGGTCTTTCATTTTCTTATATTGTATTTTATTTGTGCCAGTTAGCCATATTCATAGGCCAATCACAGATAATATTAAGTTAAATTTGAAGTCTCCATGGGAAAAGCATTTTAAAGTGCTATTTGAGGGAATTAATTCAAATAACCTTTGTTTCTCTATTTCTTTTATGTTTAAAAATATGATAATAGCTAATGGATGAAAATTGTAGCTTAGCTTATGATCCCAGACACTCATTGTGACCTTCTTCATCTCTCTTTGATCCTTAAGAATGGCAAATCTAGTTAAATTAAGCTCATTTCATTCTTTAACTTGGCCTTTCTTCTTTGATAGTTAGACCTTGTTTATATAGTTAAATATCTTCTTCAATTTGGACTCTTGTATTGCATTTGGATTGTAATTATGAATTCATGCAATTTAAAAATCTGCATTATAAATAAACATTATTACTTGAACACTTTTCTCTAGTCTTATGTAAAGATTTTTATTTGCTTTCCCTTCAGATTTAATGGATTATTGTCCAGGAAACCATAAGCTTAGGAAAAAAAAAAAGACTAAGCCAAAGTTCAGGGTTTATGATGAACTGTTTTTTTTTTCTTTTTCTAAACTACACTATTTTGCTATGAAGATGTATCCATATGAAGCAAAGCCACCTTGTCAATGAGAAAATCCTTAATGGGCTGACCTTTGGCTTGCGGAGGGCCAAAACTGCAATTCAACAGGTTACTTTTAATTAGTTAAGATGTCATTTCAAAATAAAAATAGTGAAACAAAGTCATAATTCTGGTAGATGTTTTCTTCAATCAGGATTTGGAAAAGCTGGCAGGAGGCAATGCTGTCAAGCTTTAATGACTTCTTGAGCCTGAGTGACAACACATTTCATTATAAGTAGGTCAAGGTTAGTTTGTCACTCAGTGGCAGCACAAATACATGCCACAATCCCTAGAACATATATCAGAATGAAATCAGAAAAGCTAAGGAGAAAGGATTAATGTTATAAATTCATTTCTGTTTCCCGTCAACAATTTATAAAATTGGCAGTAGTGTTATAAACTGAAAACTTATAAAAGCAAAATAATAAGATATTCACAATTTATGTATTTCTATAAATGCTATTTAAATGAATCATTAAATTGACAAACTCAAATAATGTGCGCATTATTTTTGTTTCACAACTATGGAAAAGATCTTAATAAGTTCACAGGTTATCACTAAATTTGATTATTTTGTCAATGAATATATTTATTAACATTTTATGAAGGAAGAAAACTGTGGAATTTTTAACTGTTGATTAAAAAAAAAACAGCTAGTTTGTTTTTATGGGTATAGTGGTTTTCTTGCTATGGTAGTTTTCATGGCAATATTGGATATGCTTTTCTTCCAGAACTCACTACCCACTTTTTTGTCCCTACTGTGTTTCTCTTTGACTGAAGAGCAAGAAGGAAATAATTAAATTGTCTTTATCTTGCTGTTACTTGAAATTACCCCTCAAGTTCATCCTTGGTCAGTGTTGTTTTCTCCTAAGCAATTTTTTTCAGCAACTACAGGAAAATAATATCAACCAACGAAAATAAACAGTTGTAGAGAAACATATGCACACATAAAAATACACACACACACACACACACACACACATTATATACACCTATATGTAATAGTCCAAGAAAGCCAAAATAGAAATGAAAGTAAATCAACATGGATTCCATTCAGTTTTTTATTTTGGAACTGTAGTGACATTGCTTTATTTACAGCTTCTTCTTCTTTTTTTTTAATAAAAATAAATAAATAAATGTAATTTATAGTCTCTGAGGAAAACACAGAGTTATTGATAGAAAAGTAACCCTCCACAATCAAACCATTGTAAATATTTTGTTGTATTTCTTCCTAGTATTTCTCATACACTTTCATTGGAATCTTTGAAAATCCCTTGGTGTCAGTTCTCCCAAACCTGTGTGGCAACTTTATGGGTAAATTCAGCTTTCAGTAATAATTTATAGAATTGAGTTTGTTTAGCCTTGCGGTGTACTACAGTCCAAACAAAATTAAAAAATGAAATATTCAAATTGCATTGGTTTTAGATGTGTTCTAATAAATAGTGTATCCCCACTGATTTTATATCCAACTTCAGGCCAACACCATCTGTGCTTAAGTTATAGGCACTCAGTGCATTATTTGGTATACTATCAAAGAGATGCTTACCCCAAATAAAATAGGTGTCTCCTAAGAGAATCCTAACTTCTGGCCATTCCTTTGCCAGTAGGAGGTTTACTTTCAATCCTAACTTCAGGAGCTCAGTGATTCCTAAACTTCCCCATCATAGCTATATCTAATTTATGTTCATATTAAAAAAAATTGTTCCTTTATGCCAACACAGATGAGTGGCCTACAGTTGAATGCAACATGCTCTTCTATTGCAAAAAATCTTGTATAATAACAATAATAAATAATCTGGTTGATAAACAATGTTACATTAGTTTCAGGTGTACAACATAATGATTTTTGTGGTAAATGTGTTTCTTTAAAGACAAACTACCATTCATTCTTCTAAGGCACCAATGTACTGTGAGCAGTTGTTAAGTGTTTTATAAATATTGATTCATTTAATCTTCCTAAAAACACTGCGGTAATTATTATTATATTCATGAAATAAGAATATATACATATGCAATAAAAATGGAAACAATATGTTCTTGTGTTTATTGAACACTTTTCCATCCTCTCTCATTTTGGAATTGACTGTCTAATCCCAGGACCACCCAAACATTAATATTGGCTATTAGAGAGAAAGAGAGGGAACCAGAGGAGTTTTTTCTTATGCTTAATAGTAAAAAAAATGCAAGGAAAAACACATGGAGACACTGGCTTTTGAGATTTTATCTGAAACTCTTCACCTGATTCTTTGCATAAATTCAAAATACAGTCTTAATTTATCTGATATTCACTGAATAAATTTTTATTTCTTGTTTCATAAAACTGCATTTTTGTTTAGGGTATTTTAAAATTTCAAACCATATTTTATCCAGGTTATTAACTACAGAGGTACCAAATAGTGAATTTATATTAATTATCTAGAAAATAATGTAATTGTAACATGTCCCTATAATTTTTAAATATTGTTTCCCAATAATGATTAGTAAAAAGCACAAATAGACTTGATTTGCAGCCCATTCGAATTATTAATCTGTGATTTTCATTTCCTTTAGATAAGAAATGAAGATAGCTTCATTTTACATTTTATGAAAGTACATGATTATTAAATAGAAAAATCAATTTAAAAAACAGAATTTACACACAATTTAACTCAATATTTTTTTATTTCAATGTGAAAAATAAAACAATGAAATCTCCAAACTAAACACTGATTTATTGCATAGTAGTTTTGCACTATGCATGTGTAGATCTTTTATTTTTAAAATAATTTAATGACTTTTAAAACTACTTAATATAGGATTTCTATTAAAGTTCTGGAATTGGGCCACCTAGCTGAAGGCAGTGCCAGAGATCAGAATTTTATAGTCACACAAAAGGCATTTAATAGATTTTTAAAACTATTGTTTAAATGTTTTATTTATTTTGGGAGAGAGAGAGAGAATCTCAAGCAGGCTCCTGCTGTCAGGAGAGAACCCAACGTGGGGCTTGAACTCATGAAATGTGAAATAATGACAGGAACTGTGAGATCATGACCATAGCTGAAATCAAGAGTCAGATACTTAACCGACTGAGCCAGCCAGGTGCCCCTTAAAACTATTTTATGCAACCTTCTTTTAGACAAGTGAGCATGACTATTCAGTCCTTCCTTTTCCTGCTGATGCTAAAAAGCTGCATCTCCAGACCAGAAGTTTTTAAAGACTTGAAAGTTTTACTATTTTTTTTGTTGCTTTATTTTATAGTCTTCAAAAGTCTATTGACTATTAATTTAGGTAGCCTTAATATAATTATATGTTTCCCTTTATCTTTTGGTTAATCCTTATTACATTATATCAGTAAATTTTATTTTAATAAAGTAATCTTTTCTAAGATAAATTTATAACAAATGAAGAAATATAATTATTAGCCAAGAATGTTTATTTTATGAAACCAATTTTATTTAAACATTAATTAATAAACATTTGATACGTTTGAAAAAACATCTTCCTAGAACTTTTTATCTTCTAAAATTTCCACTTAGAAATAATTCACACATGCAAGCTGGCCAGGACACATATGTACACCTACATACATGTATATGCAAACATAACATTTTTCAAACAAAAAAATTACCACAGACTTATTTTTTTTATCAGGTCAATCTTTTTTTCCCCTCTCTAATTAGGAGTTTGTTATTCTCTTAGCAGAGTCTTTCTAACCAAATAGTTTCTTTCTAAACTTTGGAACTTTGAATGCAAAGCTTTACCCATCAGTTTATTAAATACTTTAAAAATTACAGGGGCACCTGGGTGGCCCAGTCAGTTAAGCGTCCAACTTCAGCTTAGGTCATGATCTCATGGCTCATGAATTTTTGCCCCGTGTCAGGTTCTGTGCTGACAGCCTGCTTCAGATTCTGTGTCTCCCTCTCTCTCTGCCCTTCACCCACTTGCACTCTAAATAAATAAATAAATAAATAAATAAATAAATAAATAAATAAACAAACATTTAAAAAAATTAAAAATTACAGTTACTATTTACCAAAATAATTGAATAGGAAGAAAAAATCTCTTTGCCTGCAAGAGAACACACACACACACACACACACACACACACAAACACATTTTAAAAATACAATTATTCATGTCCAAAATATTAATTTGAGATCAGCACATTCACTCAACATTGAAAAATGTTTATACTTTATATGATTTTTCTTCCCAAAATTGGATTTAAGAATCTATGGATATTCAAAGTGACATGTGGAAGACTCTTGGTTCATTTGTCTCCTTCTTTGTCTTTTTTTTAAAAGTATAATTCAACAGGATTTATTTATAAAGAGATTATTTACAAAAACATGAGCAAGAGGCAAAGTAACTGGAAGGGATGGTATAGGGTGAGTAACACAGGAGGTGTCCAAACAGGAGAGTGATGAAGCCTGGCAAGGCTGACTTTTGCTCTCTCACCATGTAGGAGTCATGTGCTGGCCTGAAGCAAAGAAGCTAAACCTCACTCACTCTTTTCCCACCATTTGATCTCCTATCGGAGCCCTTCATTGACCAAACAGAAGCCAAAGGGCACATCAGCTTCCCCAGCAGAAAGCAGTGTGGAGAAGAACATGGACTACATCTGGACAATCGAATGGAAGTGATCTGACACACATGGCTTCTTCAGATCATCAATTAAAATGTCCAAGGGGCGTCTGAGTGGCTCAGTCAGTTGAGCGTCCGACTTTGGCTCAGGTCATGATCTCAAGGTTCATGGGTTCTAGCCCCACATTGGGCTCTGTGCTTACAGCTCGGAGCCTGGAGCCTACTTCAGATTCTATGTCTCTCTCTCTCTCTCCCTGTCTCTCTGCCCTCCACCACTCATGCTCTCTCTCAAAAATAAAATAAACATTAAATTTTTTTTAAATGTCCAATAATGCAAGGCCAAGAATGATATTCTTTGGCATAACACCAAAAACCATTCCAACTACACATTGATCTATTAAGCAGAAAGAGGTATTCAATATAAGGCATATTATCCAGGGAAATTTCTCTATATTCTTAACACATTGATGCTTCCTTCTGGTACTGTTTTCAAAGATATTTTTACTTGATTTCCTGTACAATGCACTGAGTAAAAATGACATAGTTCTGGTTTCTCTTTCCTGAATCAAATTATGTAGGGTAATAGTAGCTATTATTACCTGAGCTTAGATAATTTACACATTTCAAAGCTAGTAAGGAGCTGTCCAAGTTTGTCTGAGCCCATGCTCCTTAAACTACTACCTCATACTAGAGAATATGACTATGTTCTGAATATGATATATATAACATATGTGCTGAATATGTTCTCCTCAGCTTCATGTTTGTTCCATTTTTTGCAAGAGGATAGTGAAATCTTTACCTCATTTTCCTAAAGTGAAACATCCTGCCCCACCTTTTCTAGAACTACTTGCATCTATAACCTCTCCAGAATGCACACAATACACTCATCGAAAATGTAAGACAACAATCTCATTTGAGACTGAATATTTGCAAAACTGATGCCACAATTAACGCTTGTCTCTAACAAAGCAGCAACTCTCCATTAGTGATGAGAGTCTAGAATTTGACATCCATGGGCAAATTGACATTCTTTGGAAGTAAAACCCACTCTATATTTTGCCTTCAAATCAAGTTAACAGTCCTCATAGTTAAAATAACCCAACTGTCATTTCAACCAAGCATAATAAGGTGGAGCAGAATACAACAAAGATAAGCTACAACAGCATCTTAGTTCTTCTGCTCAATTTGACAATATTGTTATTAGATTTTAATGATATTTTGTGGTCCTGCAATTGATAAGACTTTCTAAGTCATTTCAGGCCAAGCCAGAGAGAGTCTAATATCATTCTAACATTACAGTTAGATGATGTGGCTGTGTGTGTGTGTGTGTCGGCGGGGGGGGGGAAGTGCGTTAGCCTCTGGTGCTATAGTCTCTGGGTGCGGTGATATGCACAGACGAAAGGTATTCAAGAAACCTATGTTTTCATAACTTTCATATATTGAAAAAAATAAATCCTTGAATTTTGTAGCATATATAGATTCATTCACATAGTTTCAGAATTGATGGGCAACATCTCCAACACCTACACACGCGCGCGCACACACACACACACACACAGATATGCTGTGTTATCTCCAAGAAAAGGAATTTAAGTATATACTCTCATATTGGAAACATGCTAGATAGGTATTGAAGTCAGCAAATAAAATGTCTATGAATTGATATACAAAGTCTACCAAACTTTTACTAGAGTTCGGGACACATATGTTCAGTGCATAAATGTCATAAAACAACCACGATGGTTTAGAAGATTCATCAAAATAACTTTCACAGAAATTATTTCTTTTAGATGAGAATATAGGGCTATGAAGTTTAATAATGGTTTTATATTGTTAAAAAAAACCCACATCTTTCTGAAGCATAATAGCAATAGATATTAACTGCCTTAGGCACTTCAAAATCTTCTTTTCCCACATGCTATTATTATTTTTTATTATCCCATATAGTTCAGTTTATTAAGTAACACTTTTTTTAATTACACAAAAATCAAAATTCCTTCCATTCAGACAGCTCTCATCATAAAAACCTGACTATAACACTCAAAGTGGGTTTAGCCTCTGACTGCAAGGAATGACCTACTTATATTTAAACTTAAGGAACTGTCTTCTTTACTAGGTAACCAATCCAAAGACATGATACGCTGTAGCAGTAATCAGGGGTCTCTTTTCCTCAGGGAAATGGATTTTGCCTTCTGATGGCTAATTTTATGTGTCAACTTGGTTAGGCTATAGTGTCTCCCTCTTTTTTTTTTTTTTTTTTTGTCAAACACCAACCTAGGTATTTCTGTGAAGGTATTTTTTAGATGTGATTAACATTTATATCAGTAGACTTCAGGTAAAACAGATTACCTTCCAAAATGTGGGTGGGGTGAGGGTCTTAAGAGAGAAGACTAAGGTCCCTGGAAGAAGAAAGAATCCCCCAGAGCAGCATTAAATTTACCCTGGGTCTCCAGTCTATCAGCTTCTGTGGGGATTTGGGGCCCTGCCAGCCCACACCATCACATGAGCCAATTCCTTAAGATAAATATATATAAATATAAATATATATATAATATATATTATTAGTTATATATAAAAATAAATACAATTGGTTATTTACATATATATACATATATACATGTATGTATATACATACATATGTGTATATATATATATATATATATACACACACACACATATATATACACACACACACATGATTGGTTCTGTTTCTGTGAAGAACCCTAATACAATTTCTATGTTACTACAAAAATATTTGGGTGCTCAGATTCAGAACACAGGGTTGATACTTCTAATGGGACCTTCAAGAAATGTTTTCATGTGGTTGCCTAAATGATAGTTGAGCACATTTTTTTTTGGTGCTACCAGGCTACATTCTAGCAAAAAGAAATTATGTAAAGCCCTTTAATTTCTCTGAACCCTAATTTTATCAAGCATAAAATGACTGAGTTGAAATTATAGAAAATGAAATAAAGGGAAATGATCAAAATTCCTGTTTTCCCACTAACTGATAAATCAATAAAAATTATTTTACATTGTTTTATATAGAAATTAGTAGACACATAAATAATTTACAAATATTTACTTATATTAACATAAAAATATAAGATTTTTCTCTTTTTGTCTGGTCAATATGATATCAGAAAACTTTTTGTAGCAAGGATGTGACAGAATAGCAGGTATTAAGTAGGGCTTAGACATTGAATATTAAAAGTAAAAACACAGTTAAGGTATATATATGTGTTTCACAAAAACCAGCAGGGATGGAAACAACTAAAATGGACACTACTGATTTTAATGACACATGCATATCTATTTGTTTTTTAGGCACTGTTTTGTATGCCATTTTAGCTAGTAATTAAGTCTTGCTAGAACTATAATACAGAGATTTGACAGTGTCATATTCTTCAATAAGATAAATGGATAAATAAGATCTTCATGATCCTTTAGTTCTCAAGTCAAATGTATTTCAGATTTTGAAAAAAAAAATATGAAGACTGGGGTTTGCATTCTCAAAAACTTTTATTCCTCTCTTCTACTTTGATCTTGCTGCTTAAAAGGTGCAGTTGTACAATCACGCAAGGATTCACTGAATCAATGACTGGATTTTTCTTTACAGAGTGGTAACAAACAAATTTTTATAAAACATTAAAACTAAATCCCCAAATGTTTCTCTGGAGCATTTAATTTCCAGTCATTAATTGAATTAATTGAAAGCTGTGAATGACAATGAGAGATGGCTTGTCACAATCAGTTGTCTATTGCATCTGAAATATGAAATAAAATTAACTGAGAAGGTTATATATAATGAAATTTTCAGGAAAAGGAAGATAGGTTTTATTAGTCATTTCTCAGTTGAGTTTTTTTGTATTAAGTTCATAGATTCTTGTGATTATGGGAATAAACAAAATTAAAATATAGCAACAAATGGACTTTCTAATTCTTTTCAGCATCATAGTAAGTTAGGCCTCTCTATTTGTACTTATGCTAGTTTTATATTATTTTTTAAACTTTTGATTAATTTTTATTTTGTTAGCTACATTAGGTTTTGAGCTCTTTTCCATGTTAGTTCAAATTCTCCATATAATAATAAACTTTGTTCACATATTTTATATACAATTTTGATAGGCTCAACTCATCATTTTTGTGTCTGAATATCATATGAATTTTTGTGTTTCAATTCCATCTAAAATATTATCTGAAAATATGATCATCATTACCTATAAGGCTTCTCTGAATTACTGATAATACAAATAATAGGCTCCATGGTATATTTTTAAAGACATGCTTTCATACAGGTTGTCATCAACTACTACTCTAGAACTTGTGTGGCTCAATTTTCACGTAGCCCATAAATTCCAAATTTTTCATGGGTGGTCTTGATGAAAATTAAATACTATGTTTTTAACATTCCTTGCTCAGCAGGCATTTTGCCATAATAATTTCTTCTCAAAGAAACTATCATTATGCATTATTTTTTTCTTCATAATGTTTCCAAGGATTCCACATTATTATTTTTTATCAAGACCATATGTCCAGGGTCATCTAAGTGGCTCAGTAAGTTGAACGTCTGACTCTTGATTTCTGCTCAGGTCATGATCCCAGGATTGTGGGATTAAGCCCTGTGTTGGGGTCTGTGCTGGGCATGGAGCCTGCATGGGATTCTCTCTCTCTCTCTCTCTCTCCTCTGCCACTCTCTCCCACTCACACACTCTTTCTCTAAAAAAAATTAACTTAAAAAAATACCATCTGTCTAGAGTTCATAACATCAATTTTTCATGTCTGTAAATTTTGGAAGTATTTGGCCACTGTCATCTTCAAGCCTTCTTCTTTTTTTGTTTTCAAAATTATACCATATTTTAAGTTTCACCCACAATTCTTACAAATAACAATCTTGCTCAAGAAATTAGAATTATTTAAAGAACTCAAGAGCTCATGTTTCTATGTCCTTTCATATTCTCAGTCCAGTGAGAAATTACAAGATCAAGTATGCCATTGGAATAAGAATTTAGAATGAATATTCCTTTTAGCTTGCTTGTGTCGTCCTTATAGCCCAGTTTCCTCATCTGTCCCTCACAGATCATCATTCAAAAATTGACAATATTAAAATATTGCATAGGTACAATATCAATACTTAACTTTGGAAACTTGATTTTCATTAATTTTGCATGTAAACAAAGATCTCCTAATTTCTTCACACCCGTTAGAGTAATCGACCTCTCTGTATTGTTTTACCTGTTTACTTCCAAGTCAAAAGTCTTTTGAGGCCAGAAACAATGACTCATTCACCTCATCATAAACACAGTAGGGGAAAAAATAGTTGCTTTCACTTTATTGTCTACTTATATTTTTGACTCTGTCATCCAAAGAAGCTGAATTATTTCTAAGTTAATAGCTTTCCTCTTTAAAAAGAAGTCTAAAATAAGATGTCATAAATTATAAAATTCAAACTCTTTAACATTAACATTAAATTACCTGCCAGAACCAGCAGCCTAATAGCTTTATTTTTCTTAAAGTAATTTTTATAGTTGACACCATTTTTGAAAGTCAATGATAGTCTTTTTATATATACTTTTTATGTTACTTATTTCTCTTATAATTTTACACATGTATTTTTAAAATTCCAGAGCATTTGAGAATGTACACATGGCTATATAAATTGTCCTAATATTTTCTTTCTTTTCTATATTATTGTAATTATTTGCAGTTCACAAGAAGTATGTACTATATTAGAGATTTTAACTGGCTCACTTAAAAGAAAGCAGCAAATTTTAAGTGGTTTAATAATGTTAGCATCTGTGGATACGGTATACTTAACTTTTGTAATTAAACTTCTTTGATATATTTATTCAGTTTATAATAAGAAATTTATTGGCTTAGTTGAATATATGTGATGTTAAAATACTGTGAAGTATTAATCAGTGATATCTACCACCTTTTTATTGATCCTGATATTAAATGCTTACCACTATAAGGGTCTTCAGGATTATTAGTGAAGAAATGTATACACAAAAGAAATCAGTGCTTGGATTTTATTTTATTATTCATTTTTGCGATATACTTTATTAAGAAGGTAAATTAAATTTATAAAGTATTTTGGAAACTTTATATATGGAAAATTTGTACTAATGCTCATTTATTGGCTATCATTACTACATACCTTTTAGCTTGCTTACATTGTAATATCTATTTTTGTTTAGTAAAAATGTTGTCAAAAATTAATAATACTTTTGTTACATTAAAAAAAAACAAAATATATTTCAAAACAAAGAGTTTAGCACCAATATATTTAATGAACTTGCAAAGTGCCCACTATTACTTCACTAATTTTGTTCGACTGCATAGAGTCAGAGGCATTCATTGACAAAAGAATACTGAGGCTGTTATAAGGACATAATAGTTTTTTTTTTTTTTTGCATTCTATGGGATTCACAGTTTAAAACTTTTAATGTTATTTTTTAAGTGTATTTATTTATTTTGAAAAAGAAAGACAGCATGAGTGGGGAAGGAGCAGAGAATCCCAAGCAGGCTCTGTGCTGCCAGGGCAAAGCCTGATGCAGGGCTTGAATCCACGAAGTCATGAGATCATGACCTGAGCCAAAACCAAGAGTCAGATGTTTAACCAACTGAGCCACCCAGGTGCCCCTTTGGTTCAAAATGTTTTAATGATCTTGAAGCACACAGTTAACAGTTCATTGGGAGAAGGTCTTGTTGTAATTTATCTGTACTGTTTCTGTTTTTTGTAAGTGTTTTGATTGAGAAAATGGGCAGTAAAATAATTAAAATATATTAAAATATTTTTTCTCTAGATAAAATCAAAATTGGACCAACTCTATATTTCAGGTTAAAAGAGAAATATACAAAAAAGGTAACAATGAGGGAAAATCAATGAATCTGACTTACATTAAATTTTAAAGATGTATTTGAAAGCTTTAATACATAGGATAATTTAATTAATTGAAAAAATCTGTGAGCATTTGAAATACATTTTCTCCAGTAAAAAATGTAATATAATTTATTAAATCATTTTTTTAATAATTTCAGTTATATCACTGGTTTATTTCATTCCATTTTATTTCTTTTAAAGAATAAATTTAATAACATGACTGATGTTTATTCTGATGCTTATTCTGTTTATTCTTATGCTTTATTCTG
The DNA here is from genome assembly GCF_027475565.1 of Acinonyx jubatus. Classification (NCBI taxonomy): domain Eukaryota; kingdom Metazoa; phylum Chordata; class Mammalia; order Carnivora; family Felidae; genus Acinonyx; species Acinonyx jubatus. The sequence continues at coordinate 169,956,710 of NC_069381.1, forward strand.
GCATACTATGCCTTACTCATTCACACATTTGCTTGCTCATTAAAATTTACACTGTGGTTGAAGAGGAAGAAGAAAACATTTTTCTATTCATCATAAGTTAGTAGAAGACAAGTAAATGTAAGTAAGAATTAAGTACACAAATTTGGAAGAACAGTATAATCACTTGCATAAGTTGATAATTGCTGATTCCTTACAGAAGGAGAAAGTAGGAGGAAAATTTGGAAAATTAGGCACCTGTTGGTAGTGAACAAATGTGAAAAAAAAAGGAAAACCTATTGGAAATTATTTTCTCTTTGGGGAGCCTTAGAATACAGCTTATGTATACCATTTGTCTAAATCAAGTGCTCTAATAGAAACATTTTAGTATTAAGCTAATTAAATTAATTTGGATTAAATGATTCCATAGATCCAAAGATAATTTATGTTCAAATGATAATAAACTATATATTATGGCAAGGGCAAGGGCAAGGTAAGTGTTTTAACTCAAATAACTAGATCACTGAAGCATCAGTCAGTTTTACTTGTGTCAGCCAAATAAATGCAATGGTGCTGCCTTTCATTCTCTGTGTGTGTTGTCCATTCATGCAGCTTTGTATGCATACATGTTTGTATATGTACATACTAACAGATTAAATAAACAATGAATCTCAAACCATCATGAACAAATATTAAATATAACTTAAGAATATTGATAAGAGGGGTGCCTGGGTGGCTCAGTCGGTTGAGCCTCCAACTTCGGCTCAGGTCACGATCTCACAGCTTGTGGGTTCGAGCCCCACATCGGGCTCTGTGCTGACCGCTTACTCAGAACCTGGAGCCTGCTTCGGATTCTGTGTCTCCTTCTCTCTCTGCCCCTCCCCCACTCACGCTTTGTCTCACTCTGTTTCTCAAAAATAAATAAATGTAAAAAAGAAAATTAAAGAATACACAAAATTCTGGCAACAAAACAAAACAAAAAACACATTTTCCATTCCCACTCAGCAAGTCTGTGATGGAACTCAGGGATCTGAACTGTAAAACTAATGATCAGTGTTTAGATGGTCATCAAAACACATTTTGAGAAACACTTTTAAACAGTGAAAATGTCCCTGCCTTAGTGTTCATTTTAATTAAATGGTTGACTGAAAGTAGGGACATTTTTATTTTACCAAATGATTTTTATTTATTCTCTCTCTGTGTATTTTTTTTTTGATCACCTTGAATACATTCATGCATTTTCTTCCATGCATTTGTCAGCATACGGCTATTGAGTGTTTAACCATGTTGAAATAACTGTGCAAAATATTGGGGATAAGATGGAAGATAACATAGATAATATACTTTAGTTATCTAATGTGTCTTTAAACATCCCTCCAAAACTCAGTGTCTTTAAAAAACAACAATTCTATTATCTTTCACAATTGTGTGGGTTATCTGGATATAGTTGGATAACTCCTCTGATTTGTGCAGTCTGCTGGAGATGCAGCCATCTGCTCTGTGGCTTCAGTGGGCTGGGGTAATAGTCAGCTAAGGCTGCCATAACAAAATATCTTCGACTGGGTGGTTTAAACAATGGAAATTTATTTTCCATCAGTCTTTGAGGCAGGGAGTCTGTGGTCAGTGTTCCAGCATGGTCAGGATCTGGTAAGGACTTTCTTCCTGGATTACAGATAGCTATTTCTTGCTCTGTCCTTGTAACAGCACTCCAACTGGTCTTAAGGTTAATTTGTTTCAAGTTTATGCACTCCCTTGTTTGCCAACCTAAGTTCTGCAGCAGAACTAACCTATTTTTCTTGAGATTTGCAGACCAGTGGTCTTGAGGAGTGAAGGACCAGACTTCCCCATAAGATAAGGCCTGACAACATTTGAAAATAGCTGCCTGTTTAGGGTCTGTTTAGGGTCATGATGACATATGACTAACTGTCTGGGCACCAACTTCTCCTGCACATTGCACCCCCCAACTCCATTTCCCACGCTTCCCCTTTAAAACCCTCCAGCTTTGCCTAGACAGGGAAAATAGTCTTTGGGACGTTAGTCCACCATCTTCCCAGGTTGCCAGGTTTCTGAATAAAGCAAACTTTCCTTTCCCACCATCACTTGTCTCTCGGGTATTGATTTTTGACTGGCCAGCAGCCAAACTGGAGTTCATATTAGGTTCTCTATCTGGCAACATCCTCATATGACAAAGAAATAGAAAGAGCCATCTCTCTGCCTTTCCTTACAAGGCCAAATCTGATAAGATTAGGCCCCCATTCTTATGACCTAATTTAACCTCAATTACCTCTAAAAGACCCTATCATCAGATACAGCCATATTGGGGGTTAAGTTTTCAAATACAAATTTGGTGGGGGACACAATTCAGTTCACAGCAGCAGGTATGTCTAAGACGGCTGATGTACATACCTGACATATTACTAGTGAGAGTGACTGGGAACCTGATTATCTGGAACACTGAGATGACTGAGCTTCTCTATTTCTCTGTGTAGTCTCAGGACTTTTCCTTAGCCTACAGCATTTCCATGTGGTCATCCAGCAGAGTAGAAGTTCCTTTATATGTTAGGTCAGAGCTCCAAAAGTAAAAAATAAACCACTTATTAGGTCTTCTTAAAGCTCAAGACTGCAAGTGACACAGCATCCTTTCCACTTCATTTTATATTTTAAACTGATTTACAGGGCCAGTCAAGTTCAATGTAGGAGAGAAATATACAAGGTCATAAACACCAAGAGGCAAGGTTAATTGGGGCCACAAAAATCACATTTTTAAAATATATATTTTATACATTTTTAAATATAGTGTACATAGTTAAATCAATTATGGGCTATCCTTACCGATTTGAAAGAAAAATGGCAGTGTGATGAATAATGTAGGAAGAGTCCTACTGAGGATAGTTGGATAGGGACAACTCTTAGAGGAAATACTGTTTAAACTAAGACACAAGGATAAAAAGGAACTAATCATATCAAGACCAGGCACGAGATTATTCCAGACAGAGGAATGAGTAAGCACAAGGTTCCTATGGTGAGAAATAATTATTTGTCCAACACTGTAAGGCCGTGAACATCCAGTAGCAGACAAGAAAGACAAGCTTCTGAACTCATAGAGTTGAAGTCTAATGGTTGTAAGACATTAAACAATTAATTATACAATTAGTGTTTTACTAACATTTACAAGATAATTAAGTGCTATTAAAGCTCATATTTAGTAGTACCTGACTTAGTTTGAGGAATGTAATCAACAAGTGATGAGGTACATCAGCTGCAATTTCAAAAGCCTAAGAGTGCTGGATGAGAGAGTGTTCATGAAGTCCAAAGATTTTAGGCAATTCATTTGGCAACAACATTTTATCTGAAATGATGTGAAGCTATTTATAGCCTTTATCCATCTCAGCTAGTGTGAATATTTACACATATTACTGGAAAATTATCGTTTTGAATATGTATATTGACTCAGACTCTGCTGGGAGTGTTACATAAATTAAAATCTAAAAGCTCCTAATTTCAAAAGAAACACATTTAACCTTAAGGTTTTCAGATAATGAGATGTAAACTTATATTTGCAGGTTTTCCTAAGAGAACCATTTAATGATATGCAAGGGCTGAACCAGGAGGCAAAGTATTACATATAAGAAACAATGAAACAATGGGTAAAACAATCATGAAGAAGAATAAAGTTGAAGGATTCACTCTTCTCCATTTCAAAATTGCAACAAATATACAAGCATCAAGACAATATGGACTGGCATAAAGTAGAAATATGATCAAGGGAGGGAATTGAGAATCCAAAGATGCGTCATTTATAGTCAATTGCTTTTTGACAATGATTCCAAGAAAATTGTTTTAAGTTTATTTATTTATGAGAGACAGAGAGAGTCAGAGTTCGAGCAGGGGAGGGGCAGAGAGAGAGAGAGAGAGAGAGAGAGAGAGGGAGAATCCCAAGCAGGTCTACACTGTTAGTGCTGAGCTGACACGGGGCTTGAACTCACGAACTGTGAGATCATGACCTGAGCAGAAATCAAGAGTCAGATGCTCAACTGAATGAGGTACCCAGGTGCCCTCCAAGACAATTTAATGAGACTTTTCAACAAATGATGTTGGGACAAATGGAAATTAATATGAAAAGGAATGAAGTTGACCCTCCTTCCTACCATATATGGAAATTAATCTGGAACATAACAGAACATGAAAATTAGGTGGAACATAAACCTAAATATAAGGACTAAAGCTATAAAACTCATAGAAGAAAATATAGGAGTAAATATCTGTGATATCAATTAGGCAAGCCTTCTTAGATATGACACCAATAGCAAAAATAACAAAAGAAAAAAGATAAATTGAACTTAATCAAATTGAAAACTTTTGTGCTTCAAAGCACAAAATGGAAGAGACTATTTGCAAACAGATATGATGGGGGGCTTATATCTAGGATACATAAAAAGCTCTTTCAACTCAATAAAAAAAAATAAACTGCCTAATTTAAAAAATGGGCAAAGTATCTAAGTACACATTTCTCCATAGAAGATTTATGAATTGCCAATGAGCACATGAAAAGATGCTCAACATGATTATCCATTAGAGGAATGCAAATCATAACTACAATTAGGAAATAATTTATTCCCATTAGAATGGCCATAATCAAAAAGACTAAATAAAAACAAGATCTGGCAAGGATGTGGAAAAATGGGAAACTCCTTCACTGCTGGTAGGAAAGTAAAATGCTGCAGCCACTTTGGAAAACAGTTTGGCAGCTCTTCAAAAAGTTAAATGTAGAATTACCACATGACCTGGAAATTTCACTAGTATATGCATAATGAAAAGAATTGAAAACAGAAACTCAAGCTAGTACACGTATATGCATATTCACAATAGCACTATTCTTAATAGTCAAAAAGAGGAAAAAACCTAAATGGCAATCAGCAGATGAATAAATTAATGACATTCAGTCATAAAAAGGAATAAAGTATCTGTACATGCTACAACCTAAGTGAACCTTCAAAACATTATGCTAAGTGAAAGAAGTCATGTTGCAAAAGATTACATATTGAGTAATTCCATTTCTGTGAAATGTCCAGAATAGAAAGCCCACTGAGACAAAAAGTAGATTAGTTGTTGCCAAAGGAATGGGGAGATGGGAATGGGAAACGACTGCTAATGAGTATGGGTATCTTTTTTGGGAGATAACATGTTCTAAAATCAGATACTGGTATGGTTGCATAATCCAGTAAAAATAGTAAAACTACTAAGTTGCACACTTAAAAGGGTGAATTTTATATATAGTATATTAATTGTATCTAAGTAAAGCTTCTTGAAAAGAAAAACAACACAGAGAATGAAATTTAAAACTGTATATGTTGGTAATTCTAAATAAATATTATCTGTAAAAAATGTTATCAATGACTAAATGGGGATATATAAAAGTGGGGAGGAGATTTGTCCTTTAGCCTATCTAGTAGAGTTTGGAAATGGTCATCCCCATTTTAAAAAAAGGAAAAGCCCAAACAAACTGAAAATTGAAGACTTTTCTCAGGTTAACCAGAGAACTGAGGTCCCAGGAAAAACCACTGCTCTAAAATCTGAAGAGACAAGCACATACAGAGACACACAGAAACTTAAGATATGCTTACTTGGAGTCAAAACCACTGAACCCAAAAATTGGTAAGAATACTTAAATGGTAATTTTGACAAATTGCTAGAGATGGAGTGTGGACTAGTGAGAGAAAATAACTCCTGGAAATTTTGAGGAGACTTTTGGATTCTTCAAGGAATCTCACTAAGTGAGGACTTGAGAAATCATCTCCCAGTCCTGATGGATGGAAGGGAAGAGCAACTATTGTGAAGCAAACCCAGATCCTTCTCCATAACAAAAGCCAACTACCTAGGGAATGGAGTTCCCTAGACTTCAATTCTGAAACCTATTCCAGCTAGAGGAGAGGAGTTCCTCCCCTCTGTAGGCCCTCAGTCTTTGGAAACAATATTGTCAACAAGGACCAAGACCTCAAGGAAATCAACTGAGAGCAGTGCAGCCAGTGTAAGAATTAGGAGACATGAAGGGAAAAGCTATACTACCAGGGAAGAGCACTGCCCTGGGACACAGGCCCATAAAAAGAGACTTAGAAGATTATAGAAGATCCTCTCTTGCCCACATTCTATCATCATCACATCAACAAGGCTCCAATCTAGAAACGGGGTTACACCTGAAATTGCTGTAAGAGGCTCTCTGTGAAGCAGTACATTAGAAAGCCCCAAAGCCAAGAAAGAGATAAAACCCAGGACACTAGAGGAATTTGGAGCCTCTGATACATATGGCTATACCCTATTAACATAAATCATCACATTAAAGGCCTGTTTGCTTCAGTGTCTATTACCCATTACAAATGCTCGACTTTCAATAAAACATTACAGAGTGTGCCAAAAGGCAAGAAGAAACATAGTCTGAGGAGACAAAGCAATCATCAGAACCAGACTCTGATCTGACACAGATGTTGGAATTATTATATTGGGGAATTTAAAATAATTCTGATTAGATGTTTAGGACTTTAATGGAAAAAGTAGACAACATAGAGATGGTTGGTGTAAGCGTAGAGGTGGGAGCTTAAAGAATTAATTTATCTAAAAGTTAACTATTTTTTAAAAACAAATAATAGTTACAATGCATTGGGTTACTATATAGTGTTGCAGATAAATGAAATCAATTTTAAAATGTCCATAAAAAATATCATGAAGGGTAGGAGGGAGAAATTCAGAGCAATGTTTTAAAATATCTGCAGAGGAGGCGGGGGGGCTCTGTCAGTTGAGTGTCTGACAGCACAGGTTATTGATCTCACGATTCATGAGTTCGAGCCTTGTGCCAGGCTCCAGGCCTACTTGGGATTCTCTCTCTCCCTCTCTCTCTGCCCTTCACCTGTGCTGGCTCTCTCTCTCTTTCTCTCTCTCTTTCAAAATAAACAAATAAACTTTAAAAAAAGAATAAAATAAAATATCTGCACTATATGTGAAGTGACATAATGATATCTGAAGGTGAATTTAGACTATTAAAAATGTATATTGTAAACTCTGGGACAATCTAAAAAAATTTAAAGAAGTATAAATGAAATATATGCTAGGAAAGAAAATCAAAACGAAACATAAAATGTTCAGTTAACCTAGAGAAAGAGAAAAAACAGAGGAGAAAGAAACAGAACAAATGCAGTAAACAGAAAACAGTAATAGATTTTATTCCAATTATATCAGTAATCATTTTTACTTTGAAATGAGTGAATATATCAATTAATAGACAAAGGTTGTCAGAGTAGATAAAAAATCAAGACTCAGCTATATGTGTCCACAAAAAAACTCATTTTACTTTATTTTTTAATGTTTACTTATTGTTTGAGAGGTAAGACAGATAGAGTGTGAGCAGGGGAAGGGCAGAGAGAGAGGGAGGTACAGAATCTGAAGCAGGCTACATACGGGGTCTGAGCTGTCAGACGAAGAGATCATGACCTGAGCCAAAGTCAGACACTTAACTGACTAAGACACCCAGGTACCCCAAGACACTCATTTTAAATATAAATATTCAACATAAGTTAAAAGTAAAAAGATGGGAACAGAAAAAACATACTAACACTAATCAAGATAAGGCTGGAGTGGCTATGTTTATTTTAGACAAAGCAGAAAAACTATCAGGACAATTAGCAGAGAGAAAGAGGGCTATTAAACAATCACAAAGAAGTCAATTTTCCAATAAGACATAACAATCCCGTGTATGCACCTAATAGCAGTGTGAAAATACAGGAGGCAAAAACTACTAGACCAGAAAGGAGAAACTCACAAATCTAATACTTGGAGACTTCAGTACTCTGGATCAGGTCATCAAAAATAAGGACCATCTGAGAAAGCGTCACAATCAAAAGTTGACTAAGCAAATGTGATGACTAAATATAATGTGGAACACTGGATGTGATCCTGGAATAGAAAAAAGACATTAGATAAAAACTAAAGAAGCTGAAATCGAGTGTGGGCTTTAATTAGTAACAATTTAGCAATATTAGTTCATTATTGGAGACAAATGTACGGTACTAATGTAAGATGTTAACAGTAGGAGAAACTGTATGGGAGATCTCTGTACAATTGTCTTAACTTTTCTGTAAATCTAAAACTATACTTAAAAAAAAAGTTTATTAACAAATAAACTGTGGGGGCGCCTGGGTGGCGCAGTCGGTTAAGCGTCCGACTTCAGCCAGGTCGCGATCTTGCGGTCCGTGAGTTCGAGCCCCGCGTCAGGCTCTGGGCTGATGGCTCAGAGCCTGGAGCCTGTTTCCGATTCTGTGTCTCCCTCTGTCTCTGCCCCTCCCCCATTCATGCTCTGTCTCTCTCTGTCCCAAAAATAAATAAAAACGTTGAAAAAAAATTTTTTCAAAAAAAAGAAATAAACTGTGGACATAAAAATTTAGCGTATCTAAGAGGAAATGGGAAAGATCATCAGAGTTAAAGGTTCAAATATTCTTATATTATTAAGAAGGAAGCTAAAAGTAGAGATGATAATTAAATATATCCTTTGCCTAAGTAAATGCACTATATTCATCTTCATATTGGCCTGCTTTTCTACAAATGGAAGTGACATATTGCTAAAAAAAAAAAAAAAAAAAAAAAAAAAAGCAATCTCAGCAGTTGTGTTCTGAAGCCACATGTTCCTATTTTCTCCCAGCTATCCCTAGTGATCTGACAGCACAGCCCTTTATTGTTAATCTAAACTTACTTTCTGTATTCGTGGGAAAGCATCATTCCCATTGCTGCTTCTAGTAATAAAGGAGCTGTGGTGAATATTTAGAAATGATATTTGCCTAGAAGCTCCTATTGCAATACCAAAGCTCTCAAACTGCTGGTTTTCCCTAGATCCCTTCTACTCTGGTAACCATCATTTTGTGACACAGAACACACTTTGAAGTACTTTTACCTTCTGTGGTCATTCTCTTCCATTCCATGCTGGTATAACTTTGTTTCTTCAATCATGTCTCATGTCCTTCCTATTTCATGGATTCCATACAGTTTCTGTTCCCTTAAGAACCATGCTTATTATTTTTAAGTGCTATTATCTGTCTCTCTCTCTCTCCCTCCCTCTCATGTCCCCACAACTATCTATCTACCTAGATAACTTCCATCTATCTGTTATACTGTTGACAATTTTCCTATGATTTTTGGCATTTGTTGTGGGAGGAAAAGGCTAGGTGTGGGCAGTGTTTGCATGCATCATTTAGAAACAGCAATACTTTCCACACAGTTTCATGTTTGAGTCATTCTCTCCAAGTAGCCCCTCTGGAGCTTCTGCCTATGGGGCATTTAGTTTAAATCAATATTTTTTATAAGATGTTTTACAGCTTAAGTTGCATGAGCTTTAAAAGGAAGATGGGAATTGGCAATTGGGCAATGTTAACATAATAATGAGCATTACTAGTGCTCACTAAGTGACCCTGATCAGATTGCAATTTTGTTTCATGTCTTTTGATCTTGTAACAGTAAATGACCTAATAATGGATTGAAATTGGTCATAAGTGCAAAAGAACCTTATTAAACTATTTACAAAATAGGTAAACAATAGAAGTGATATACAAATAACATATAAAAATGAGATGTACCATTTAGAAAGGTTTTTAAATGGCATATTTATTTTTCTATATTAGTAATGGTAAAAAGTGTATGTTTTCTTAATAAACTAGCAATAAAAATTGGAGTTAAAATACTGTCTCTTCTAAATTAAGAAATTAGACAAGCAAATTGCCCTTCTCTGGTAAATGTCTATATTTTTCAGAGCTACTAAAATGCTCTGAAATAATCAGTAGGATGATTTATTTCAATCTAGATACATATTTTTCCTTGGTTTTTATTAAACAGTGAATTCATATGGTCTATTCTTTATGAGATTACATTACTAGCTGGGAATGCAAATATTTATTTGTCAAATTCTCTGCTTACTAGGCAATCTCTTACTTTTTTCTTCTATATACTGGAAAACCTCACTATATATAAAAGAGTGTATATGATAGCATAATAAAATGTTGATAAAACTATTTCTTACTTGCCACGATACTTCTTTCCTTAAAATAATTCACAGCCTTTATATGTACCTGTTTTTTTTTTTTTATAAGATTCTCGTCCAAATCAATCTAAAGTGCCTGGTTACTATGTTATTAATCTCTAAGAGATATACATTTCTCAATGATTAGTAATAGATAAAAACAATATCAATTTTTAATACTCACCCTTCCTTAGTTCGAATATCACTATCATTTCAGTTTTCATACTTGAAGATTATAAAGATAAATGATCAAATACAAATATAAATATTTATTATTACCTTAAAATACATAAAAATATATAAACCGAGGTGTGAAAATTCACATCAAATCTTATTTTTTTTTATGTAAAATGACCCAGTAATAATAAGCAGATTACTTGAATCAATGAGATAATAAGGTCAAGGGCAAAATTTGATTAGTAAATTAAATTCAGGAGCTATGTTTCTATGTAAAGCCACAGGCAATCCTACCAACAAACAGCAATAAATAGTAAAGTCATTGATTATATACGCACATTGATTTTAATAGCAGTCCATTCTCAGAAAAAAAGGTCTGGCAACATGTCAGTGATGATAGAAAGTGTTGGATATCAATCCTAATTCAAAAGATGAGTCTCTCTTACCTGGACCAACATAATTTACTTCCTAAACTACGATCTCTTACTTCTATAATGTTTCTTTAAACTTTTTTTCTGAAAAGTCAGTATCTGAAAAATATATTACAACCAAAAATACCTTTTGAATCATGTTGGACTCTTCTTCAGAAGCTTTTAATAATGGCTCATTGATGAAAGAAGTGGTTCCCCAATCTGCTTACACTTTAAAGCTGCCTGGGGGAAAAACAAAGCAAAACAAAACGGGGCACCTGGTTGGTTCACTAGGTTAAGCTTCCGACTTCGGCTCAGGTCATAATCTCACAGTTTGTTAGTTCGCAGGTGTTAGTTCAAGTACCCTGTCGGGCTCTGTGCTGACAGCTCAGAGCCTGGAGCCTGCTTAGGATTCCGTGTCTCCCTCTCTCTCTGTTCATCCCCCACTTGTTCTCTGTCTTTCTCTCTCAAGGAAAATAAACATTAAAAAAAAAAAAGCTGCCTGGGAAACAAACAAACAAAAACCAATAATGCCTTAGCCTAATCTCAGAACTTTGGTTTATTTGGTCTGTGGTAGGGTCCATGCAAAGTATTTTGTAAAATCCCCCATATATCACTTTGATGACGGAACAGGGTTGAAAATGCTGGATTAGAGGTTAAAATCCAAAATCCTTAGAAATATAACATTCTTTCTAACTATCTTTGCTGTTTAATTGCATATTATATACTATACACACTACCAACTACAATAGGCTGCTGCCAATCCGTGAGTCTATTCTAGTCTTTTCTTTAGACTACTTGTTCTCTCCAATTCCTTCTAACGACTTAAATCCATCTAAAGGACCAGTTTAAGACTCACCATGATGAAACATGATTGAATCACTTTTATCTGCTTCTTTTGAAAATCATTTATTATTAATTTTATATAGTTTTTTTTGTGTTTATATATTTCTTAATTAATTGTAAAATCTATTGTTGCTATCATAACAGCTTGACTTGTTAGGTGAAGTTCTATCAGTACTTTATTTTATGAAATTGAGTGGGCTTAGCACAAACCTATCAGTATTACAGAAATCTGATTAGCCTGGATTTTCTTAATTTCTCTCACACACACATATTGCCTTCTCAATGTATGCATTATATAAGCAACAAATATAGTATGATTTATTTAATTTTTGCTTTATGTTGATTCATCTTTTTACTTAAATATATTAATTTTAAAAGAAATGTAATCTAGCTATAAATATAAAACTAATATTTCTGACTATAAAATCATAATGAGAAATGTTATTTAATTAGATACTGATATCATAGTTTTTTTTTAAGGAAAACATCAAGTTTTACAAAGTTGCTTTTGACCCAATCATTTTTCCATGACTTAAATCAGTAAAATTAAGGGATTAAACAGGAAGTCATTCTTTCTCTTTAAAATGTGACTTATAGTTAATGTTATTTTATTTCTTATCAGTGTATTATCTAAAATCATTTGATGTATCACAAGGGTTGTTACATGTTTATAAATATAGCTTAAAAAATGTTCAACTGACATTGAGTGACTCAATCACACATGGAATACAAATTTTAGCATGAAGTAATTTCAGATTTGGCTGTATTTTGAATATACATCTTTATATAAAACAACTGCCTCTTAAAAAGGAAAACTCAAGACTCCCTTTAGTAGTGCTGGATTATATGCTCAGTTTCCCACCTATTTCAGTGACTTATGCTTCCAGAGAGGAAAAAAAAAGACTAAAATATTAGACATGTGTTAGACTGAAATATATTTTATATTTGTTAAGTGTTCTCTGGGCACCTATCAATTTAAAGAAAAGCTTTTCAAGGAAGGCATTTGTCTACAAATGTTGGGTAATAGCATTTATAGGTCTCAGTAAAAATCAACCCAGTTTTTTTTAATGTTTTATTTTTGAGAGAGCACAAGTGGGGGAGCAGCAGAGAGAGACCGACAGAGGAGCTGAAGTGGGCTCTGGGCTGACAATGGTGAGCCCCACATGGGGTATGAACTCATGAACCATGAGATCATGACCTGAGCTAAAGCTGGACGCTCAACCCACTGAGCCACCCAGGTGCCCCAAAATCAACCTAGTTTTTACAGTCAGTTAAGCCTCTGACTTTTGATTGAGGCTCAGAACATGATCTCACAGTTCATGAGTTCTAGCCCAGCATCAGGCTCCTGCTGATGTTGTGGAGCCTACTTGAGATTCTTTCTCTCTCTCTCTGTCCCTCCTTGCTTCTCTCTTTCTCAAAATAAATAAATAAACGTAAAAATTTTTTAAATATGTATAACATGTTGGAAAAGGATTGTCAATGCAATAGCTATAACCTCTCACATATAAATATTTTGGTTGTTGATTTGACATTTATTTTTATCAGTGGACTAATTGTGCAAAAAGCTTCTTACTTGGTCTCCTTCATTGGGATAGCTAGCATTTTCTATTGGCTTCTTAGGAAAATAATATCAATATAATCTAGGCATCTAGATATACTATGAAAGCCCAAACTAGCTGAGTCTTTCCACAGAGAAATTCATATCATTATTTTCTGCTTCAAAAAAGTGGAAATTAAAAATTAAGGATTCTTTTCTCAGTGCAAACCTATAAAATCAGTACTTAGTAGATCAAAATAATGCTATGCAAGACTAAAGAGAATGTAAAGAATATTTGGCCATGTGACTTGAATGCAAATTGTTTGAAGTCATTATTATGTGTAAACATTGACTTTGACACTAACACAAGGTGTTTGCAGTAGATAAAAAGGATTTTAAAAGATATCTAAGAACCATATGTTGGCAATATTTTCTAGCTTTCACTGGATAGTGGAAAGGCATCCAACTCAAGAACCGAAATATTAGTTGACTGAGGCAAACATATTCCTAAGATAAAAATAACTGTTGCAGACTATTTTAGCTTCTGAAATGTAGCTCTTAAGATCATTCATTCAATTAAATTTCCTGATATATTTTTAGTGTGCAAACTAAACTGTAGTTAAAACATAGCTCTTAGTTTGTAGGTTATAATATGTCATTTAAAGAAAAATAATGTTTGAGTTCTTATTTTATATTCTGTCATACACTTGCAATTTTAAGGCAATGAGGTGCAATGACTACTAAGTGGCTTCAAATTTAGCATAACATTTTTCTTTACTAAGTGCTACTTTTTGTCAGTTTAAAAATAATAGTCAAAGTCTTATCCAAGACCATGCTATTCTCTTTCTTTCTCTCTCTCCCTGTCTTTCTCTCTCTTTCTGAGTCCAGGACCCTTGAATATGGCACTATTCTAAAGGCTCTCTGAGTCAATGCTAATGATAATAGTGGGAATTGGATTAATAAATACTACTACTGAGAATAAAAATAAAACAAAAAATTAAATGATTAAAATTCAGCAAATGAAAACAAATTCTTCATGGGAATACTTATTGCAATATTACAGGACCAGATAATTGAAAGAACAAGACTGCACAGGACGTACTCAAGTAAGACTTGAGTAAAGATAAAGGGTAGGAGACAACAGGAAAAAGAAAGCACAAGTAACAGTAGAAAATCCAAAATTTCCAAACACAGTCCCCCAGGGTCCTTCTTCCATCGCACAGGTTATACTTTGGTTTTGGATTATGAATCACCTAGGAATGTATAATATTTCTCAGATCCAGAGGTGCCCATACTGGAGTTTACTGAGGGGTCTTTTATACTTCACTTGTCACTTGGCTAAAGCCAACCCCTGTATCTGTTAAGCCAGTGGTAAATTACCAATTTTAATTCCCTAAACAATGGAGACCAATTAGTACCATGTATTCCCAGGAAAGATCTGAATGTCAAACAGCTCAAATTATATATAACTGTGTATGTATAATTGTATATGTATATGTATAATTAGATATATGTATACATATAATATAGATATATTATATCTAATAAATTATTAGATACTACAGCCCATTCTTTTCTTGGCCAATGGTCAGTATCAGACTTCTAGGCTTTCCCAGAAATAGGCATGAGGCTGCCTCTGTCCAGCTATAAGATAACTCTATTCTTTTGAACTCGTAAAACACTGGATGATCTGTACCTGGAACTTAACCTAAGTCTTAGCCTTAGTGTGCAAATTGTTTTGTAGGCCCTAGGATCCCTATCATGATCATGATAAGAGCACCTGAAGAAATCAAAGCTAGCCTTTATGCTGAGGTATAATATACATAGCCAAGAAGTATTTATCTCAAAATTCAAGGGGCACATAGTATAACTAAACCTATTAAAATGTTGACAGTAAATTATTAATAAATAATACCTACAAACCACTCCAAAATTCCTCAGACCCATGGTTACAAAGCAACACTATTAAACAGTGTGTTCCATGCTTTAACTGAGGGTCAACATTATGGCACTATTTCAGCAAAACAGCCCAGGACAATTCCACATTTACAGAAATTAAACTTCCAAGTACATGATCCGTGAGGTAAAGTGCTCAACAAATGCTTATCTTTCCTAGAATTTTATGCAAATATTTTCATAGAGAATGTAGCCTTTTATGTCCAGCTGTTTCCCTTTAGTATAATGTTTTTGAGATTCATCCATACAGTTGCATGTATCAGAAGTTCATTCAGTTGTACTGTTGAGTAGTATTCATTTTAAAGATGGAGAAAAAATTATCTATTCATCACTTGATGGACATTTAGCTCATTTCCAGCTTCAGGCTATTATGTATAAACTTTTTGGTAAAAGTGTTTGCCTGGAGAACTTTTCATTTCATTGGGGTAAATACTTAAGAGTGAAATTGTTGAGTTGTATGGTAGTTATAAGTATAAAAAATTAATTTTATAAGAAACTGCTAAATTGTTGTTAAAGTGAATGTACCACTTTGCATTCCTACTGGAAATGTATGAAATTTCCAGTTCTGTATCTGCACCAATACTTGGTATTGTCATTCTTTTTATTCTTAGCCATTTTGGTGAGTATGTAGTGCTCATCCTAGTTTAAATAAGAATAAATTTCCAATATAAGATCCTAGAAAGAGAATTTTAGACTTTATTTCATATTAATATGATTTTTAACATCATTTAATAGTAATATTTAATATTTGTATAAATATAATACATGTTTAATATTTGATATATTTAATATTATGACCCTGAGCCTATTAATTATTCCTACAAATGTTCTAGAGTAAAATACACAAAACTACCTGTATTAATTAAGATTCTCGAATTAAGTAATGAAAGTGAAGCTTTAATTTAAATCTTGGGCTTTGAAAGGAAAAATACTAAATTTGATATGTATGTGTTAAAGTTCCCCAGGACCTCCTTTGTGTGTGTCTCTGTGTGTTTGTGCTTGAGTGTGCATGTGTGTGATAGAGAATGTGAGAGAGAATAAATACCTGTATCATTGCTATTTTAGAAACACTATCAAGAGATACCATGAAAGTCTGAGTAACAGCCAAATAAGAAGAAAATAAATTAAGCCTGAATTACTATTGGTTTGTCAAAAACAAAAGAAAGGATTAAACATAGAACATCAAAACAGTATTAGTTCTCTATGATGTTTTTGCTCTTTGAAAAAATATATTCCAATGTAAACAACTGACTGGATCCAAGAGCTGCCTATTAAAAATCGAAAACGCACCTAGCAAACTCTTAATTCAAGAAGATTAACTAGTTTTGAGGTTGGATTAATATTTTTTAAAATTAAATATGTTGATTTGTAAATAGAAAAAAAATGAACACTTTGTAAAATACTGTACCAATATCTTTTATGCACACAAAAACTTTAGCATACAGTGTGTGAAAAGTTTTCATTCTCATGTTGAGGTCTTATTTTTAAATGCATTAACTTCACATGGATGTACAGTGAAAGATATTGTCAATCTCTCTCTGTCTCTATTTATTTATTTTTTGTGTGGGAAGGAATGGGTACAAAGGATACCATACGCCCCCTTACTCTTCTAGCTATGCTAATGAGCTATAGGCAGATTCAACTGGTACTAGGTATAAACTTCAATCAATTACTCTAAAAATTCTCAATATGAAATTTATTGGACTTATAATTATTTCTAAATAATTTCAATCTTATATTATGATCAGTGGATCTCATCTCCTGTATTTAGTACATTGCAATTTACAAAATTAGTTAAAAATAATTTTGCATTTGATATTTAAAAAACCCTTTCTTTAAATGTTTGAGGTTTTAGGAATCAGTGTTATAAGACTTATTTTAATTAAAAATATTTATTAAGGTATATTTTGGAAAAAGTCTTAATCACTTTGTGAAACAAAGCATGCACATTTCAAAATTAAAGAGTAAAAACAATTTTATTTAGCAATACATTAAAAACCTATTTAAAAAATAAAATTGGCAAGTTTTCCTCCAATAGTTATGTAACACATTCCTTGCTTACTGACCTAAGTCCCTTGCTCTCTAACAGAACTAATTTACTTTTTTTGGGATGTAGACCACTGGCCTTGGGGGATAAAGGACCAGAGCAGTCCCAGTCCACAGAGGTCAGCAATTCTCGTCGAAGCCACCTCAGCTTTCTGATTAGCCCAGCAATTTTTCAGCACAATGTTTTTTTCTTTTTTGAGGTCAATGACTATCCTGACCTCCCTTTGTGCATCTTCGTCCTTTGCAGAAAGAACAGAGTAAACTTGCATAACCCCATGTTATCAAGGGACCTTCTTATACAACCACCTCCAGAAACCAAGGAACCAGGCCTTCTTGCACAACCCCACAACCCAGGCACCAAGGAACTAGAACTTCTAGCACAATCTCCGAGCGCCGAGAAAACCCTGGAGCTGGCATCATCAAGTCTGCTGGTAATCAAGACATATCACAGACCACTGCACTCCCTTAACTGATTAAACCCCTTTAAAAATCTTTGGGCCAGGCAGAAATCTGGGACTTGGCTTTTGTACAAGAGTCTGCCTTCTCCCCTGAATAAGGCTCACATTCCTTTCTAGTTAAAACTAGTCTCTGGAGTATTTGCCTTCCTAATGACAGGCAGCTGCAATTGGGTTTCAGTAACATTTATAAGTTTTATTTACTTAAGTTGAGTGCTTGACCAAAATCATATGAGGTGACAAATTTTTATTCCATATTTATTAATCTGGAGATGTGGACTATTCAGCATCAGGTAACGACTTGGAAAGAAACCTCAGGTTCTTTTAAAAAGTTAAATTATATGTTTAAAAGCCGTTGAGCCATTTATACACTTGAAAAAAGTTTACCGGAATCTATATACTATAATATAATAAAACCAGTGATATTTATGAAAATACTACTTAGAGGTAGGTCTATTTACAGAAGCAAAAGTGACACTTAAGAAACTAAAAAATAACTTTTGTTTACAACTAAGAAAATGGATGTTAGAACTTCATGTCTAGGATATTCTGTGTAGAGTCTAACCAGTGTAAACATGGCTACTGTCAAGATAAATGTTGAAATATTACATTCAGTATCACTGTTAGGTAACATTTTTTAATAGTAATCATGCTTTTTTGATAATACTTGGATAAAGTATACTTAGAGTATAAGCATAAAGAAATTATTTATTTTTTTAAAAAAATGAAGGGCGCCTGGATGGCTCATTTGGTTAAGTGTCTGATTCTGGTTTCAGCTCACGTCATGATCTCATGGTCCCTGCAATTGAGCTCTACACTAACAGTGTAGAGCCTGGTTAGGTTTCTCTCTCTCTTCCCCTCTCTCTGTACTCCTCCCCAACTCGCGCTCTCTCTCTCAAAAATAAATAAATAAAACTTAAAAAAAAAGATTTCAGTCATTTTTTTATTCATCTAGGAATTAGCTAGTCATCCATCTGAATAGTCAGCTCTAATTTGCATAAATTTACACCGTGATTTTGGAAAAAGTTCAAAGAGATTTTGAAACATTAAGAATACTTATTATTGGGAAATACTCATCTGGAGAATGCTTTTTGAACATTGATATCATGGACTGGTCTACTAGGGTACGTGAGCCAGCATACCTAAATAATAGGTTTTACATAAAAACAGATTTTTTTCCACTATGTAACAACTATGTCAAGTAATGAATTGTTCTTTGCTTCATTTCATCTTATATTTATCATTTTATTTCCTTATGCTAGTCTTTTGTGTGTATGTGACATTTAGGGTATATTTTATATAACTGATACATTTCATTTCATTTCATCTTCACAGGTCTACAAGGTAAATATCTTTATTATCTCCATTTCAAATATATGGAAGCTAAGGTACAAGAATAAGTAACTAGACCAAAGCAGTACAGTTAGAAAATGGTTGGGTCAGGGTTTAAACACAAGTAGTTGCCACTGGAGTTGATACACTGAAAATAACTATCCTTAAAATAGGTACAAACTATCTTACAAATTACACCCTCAGTGCCAAAGGAAACTACTCCTAAATGAACAAAGGAACAAAGAGAATAGCTTGAAAAAGAAAAAAAGTACACATACTTAAAATTTTGGATTTCATTTTATAAATAGAACTTCTTTTAATCTCTCTGTCATAATCTTAATTTTACATTAGAGATTAATAGAAGAACAATGGTTTTCAATGCTCTTACAGTTTTTTTTATTTCTCTATTTTTTGGCTTGAATATGCCAGATGAGGGAAAAAATAAAACCATTTGATGTTAATATGGTTTAGGAATCAATGTATATGAGAACACTGCCCAAGACCATCATCTACTTTTTCTAATGGTTCTTAATGCGTTCCAGACCCACTTGAAAGAATGACAAGGAGAGTAAGATACTACATTGGTTGTTTAGCTTTGAGTCTACTGTGCCAATCAAGAAATCTGGTAAAATAGAATGAAGCATAATGATAATGGGACGTGTATCTTGCTTTGCACGCTTAAACTTGAATCATAGAATTTTACAACCATTCAGTGAACCACAGATGGAGGAAACATCATTTGAAAAGAGGAAGCAGAATAAGGTCATGACCAGCTATTTTCTGGGAGTGCCTGCAAATATTTCATAGTGTCCTAGAATATGATCAGTTGGATTAAAATAAAATTTTAAATGCCTGGAGGAAAATAAAATGAACCTAACCTAAAAACAATTATCTCCCAGTCTTACAGCTTGGATGTGAGTTGGGAAGCCAGGCTACCTACAAGTCTGTGTTGGCTTTCATTACCTATGAGTTCAGAGCCTTAGAGGTATCTACAGGTGCAAGACAAGGGTCATCTCACATCTTTTCTGAGCATGCATTTGGTTCTGGGCATGCAGGTTGCACTCCATTTTCTCCTGTGTGTGTGGTAGTCCTTCTGAGTTCATTTACCCCAAGAAAATTATTCCTTCACTTCTCATTTCCTGGGCTTTTGGATATGTCTGCTGCTTGTCCTATATTCGGTCCCTTGCCTTAGACACTGGCAGTGTATGTTTTAATCTTTCCACTGATTCCCACTAAGTCACTCCAACTTATAGAGGAGACAACAAAGTTTATCCTCTGAGTGAGATGATCAGACAAGGCAAAGAAAAACTGGTCATCCTCATCAACAGCTGTCCAGTATTGAGGAAATCTGAAATAGATTACTATGTCATGTTGGCCAAAACTGGTGTCCAACACTACAGTGGCAATACTGTTGAAATGGGAACAGCAAGTGGAAAATACATACGTACACTCTGGTTATCATTGATCTGGGTGATTCTGATATCATTAGAAGCATGTTAGAACAGACTCGTAAACAGCAAATCACACACATTTTAAAAATATAAAACTGGCCAGGGATTGTTAAAAACAAAAACAAAACCACAAACCTTCAGGGAACCACCAGGCAAGTAAACTGCATGACCATAGTATTCTAAGAACAAGTCCATAGTAAGTCAGTGGCACCAACATGCCACAACAGGAATGTGGACTTTGTCCCCCTGGATGCTGTCACTAGACTAGGGAATGGAGATTGATAGACTGGCGGGTGAAAATGCTACAATGCTCTCTTACCAAAACTCACATGACCTCTTCTTCCTTAAGTGGTCCCTTGCTTTGTTGCTGTAAGTTTTTGGTTGATTCCAGAGTACTGAAAAAGTAATTTGGCCAGTCTGCCAGTTTATTCTTATTTCAGTGGAAGGACAGATTTTTGAGACCTTTACTTGGCCATTTTTTTTTATGTTAGAGTCTATGGCCTATCTTTATTTCTTACAGCTACCTTATTGCCTTGGATATATAAGGTTTACTTTCCCTCTTTTTTTACTTTTTCCTTTTTTTTTGGCACAAAATAGGATCCATTTATCCATTTATATATAGGCATACCTTATTTTATTGTGCTTCCCAGATATTGATTTTTTACAAATTGAAGGTTTGCGGCAACTCTGTCTCAGGTAAGTAAGTCTATCAGTGACATATTTCCAACAGCATTTCTTCATTTCATGTCTCTGTGTCACATTTTGTCATAATATTTCAAACTTTTAAATTATTATTATATTTGTTATGATGATTGTGATCAATGATCTTTGATGTTATATCGTAATTGTTTTAGGGCTCCGCTAATCATGCCCACGTTAGTAAACTTAATTGATAAATGTTGTGTGTGTTCTGACTGCTCCCCCATCTCTCTCCCTCTCCTTTGGCCTTCCTATTCTCTGAGGCACAACAATATTGAAATTGAGCCAATTAACAACCTTAAAATGGCCTGTTAGTGTTCAAGTAAAGGAAGAGTCACACACCTTTCACCAGAAGTCAAAAGCTATAAATGATTACACTTAGTGAGAAAGATATGTCAAGATCCGAGATAGGCCAAACGCTAGCCCTCTTGTGTCAAACACTTAGCCAAGTTGTGAATGGAGAAGAAAAGTTCTCAAAACAAATTAAAAATGCTACTCCAGTGAACATATTAATGTTAAGAAAGCAAAACAGCCTTATTGCTGATATTGAGAAAGTTTTAGTGGCCTGAATAGAAGATCAAACCAGCCACAACATTCTTTTAAGCCAAAGCCTAATCCAGAGCAAGGCCCTAAGTCTTGTAAATTCTATGAAGACTGAGAGAGGTGGGGAAGCTGCAGAAGAAATGTTTGAAGCTAGCAGAGGTTGGTTCATGAGCTCTAGGGAAAGAAGCCGTCTCTGTAACATAAAACTGTAAGGTAAAACAGCAAGTGCTGATGAAGAAGCTGCAGCAAACTCTCCAGAGGATTTAGTTAAAATAGCTTATGAAGGTGGCTACACTACACAGCAGATTTTCAGTGTAGATAAAACAGCTTTCTGTTGGAAGAAGATGATATCTAGGACGTTCATAGCTCAAAAGGAGAGGTCAACACATGGCTTTAACTCTTCAAAGGACAGGCTGACTCTTTTGTCAGGGGCTAATGCAGCTGGTGACTAAATTGAAGCCAGTGCTCATTTACCATTCCAAAAATCCTAGGGTTTTAAAGAACTACGCTCAATCTACTCTTCCAGTGCTCTATCAATGGAACAACAAAGCCTGGATGATGGCACATTTGTTTACAGCATGGTTTATTGGATATTTTAAACTCACCAATGAGAACTACTACCCAGAAAAAAGATTACTTTCAAAACATTACTGCTCATTGACAATTCACCTGGTCACCCACTAGCTCTAATAGAGATGTATACAAGATTAATGTTGCCTGCATGCCTGCTAACAACACAACATCTAATCTACAGCCCATGGATCAAGAAGTAATTTTGACTTTCGAGTCTTCTTATTTAAGAAATACATTCATACAGTTATAACTGCCATATACAGTGACTCCTCTAAGGGATCCTGGCAAAGTAAATTGAAACCTTCTAAAAAGAATTCATCATTCTAGATGTCATCAAGAACATTTGTGATTTATGGGAAAAGGTCAAAATATCAACATTGATAGGAGTTTGGAAGAAGTTGATTCCTACCCTCATGGATGATTTTGAGGAGTTCAAGATTTCAGTGGAGGAAGTAACTATAGATCTGGTAGAAATAGCAAGAGAATTAGAATCAGAAGCAGAGCCTGAAGACGTGACTGAACGGCTGCAATGTCAAGATCAGACTTGAATAGATGAGGAATTGTTTCTTATGGATGAGGAAAGAACATGGTTTCTTGAAATGGAATCTATTCCTGGTGAAGATGCTGTGAAGATTGTTGAAATGACAACAAAATATTTAGAATATTACAGAAACTTAGTTGATAAAGTAGTGGCAGGGTTTAAGAGGATTGATTCCAGTTTGTCAAAAATTTTACTGTGAGTAAAATGCTATTAGACAGGATCTCATGTTACAGAGAAGTTGTTTGTGAAAGGAGAGTCAACCAATGAGGCAAATTTCATTGTTGTCTTATATTAAGAAATTCCCATAGCCACCCCAACCTTCAGCAATTATCACCCTAATCAGTCAGCATCTGTCAACATCAAGGAAAAACCCTCTACCAGCAAAAACATTATGACTCACTAAAAGCTCAGCTGATGGTTAGCATTTGTGCAGCAAAGTATTTTTAAATTAAGATATGTACATTATTGTTAGGTACATAAAGCTGTTGCACACTTAGACTACAGCATAGTGAAAACATTTTTATATGCACTGGAAAACTAAAAAATTCACTTGATGCTTTATTATAATAATTCAGTTTATTTCTGTGGTCAAGAACTAAACCTGTAATGTCTCTGAGGTGTGCCTATAGTTGTTGAATGAGCAATCAAAATAGAATAATATTATGGGGCGCCTGGGTGGCTCAGTCGGTTGAGCGTCCAACTTTGGCTCAGGTCATGATCTCATGGCTTGTGAGTCTAAGCCCCGCATCTGGCTCCGTGCTGACAGTGCAGAGCCTGGAGCCTGCTTTGGATTCTGTGTCCCTCTCTCACTCTGCTCCTCTCCTGCTCATGCTGTCTTTCTCTCTCTCTCAAGAATAAAGAAAGTACTAAAAAAGTAAATTTAAAAGAATAGAAGAATATTATACATGGACATAAACCTCTGAAATGGAAACATAATATATATATATGTATATATATGTATATATATATAATCAATATATAATACTGATTATTTTCATTAAGATTCAAAAAGATACTTTTCAAACTTTCATTGACAACACTGTTTGAACTAACCTGTTTAAACGAATTGTTTTTAATATAAACCTTGACCTACAATTCAATGAATTACTTTCAGTTTGTGTATAATGTGTTTTAAATTTTTGATTTAATTTCATTTTGATAAATTATTTTATTTGTTCTTATCATTTAAATCAAAGCCTTGGGGAGAGATTTGTTTCACTGTCTTTTCCAACTTCTAGTGGTCCACTGGCTCTTAGCCCCTTGTTCAAATTGCTTCAGTTCTGGCTTTTGTTATTTAATCTCCTATGGTCTCTTTTTAAATTCTTGACTCCCTCTTATAATGACTTTTTGGATTACATCATTTAGAGCACATCAAGATAATCTAGATAATTTGCCCAACTCAAAATCCTTAACATGGTCACATCTGCAAAGACCCGTTATCTTCTTGTAAACTAATATTCACAGATTCTGGGAATTAGGATAAGGATATCTTTGGTAGCCATTATCAAGCCTATAACAAAAATAATTTTAAAGAGGGGCATCTGGGTGGCTCAGTCGGTTAAGCATCCAGCTCTTGACTTCAGCTCAGGTTATGATCTCACATTCGTGAGTTTGAGATTCTCTCTCTCTCTCTCTCTCTCTCTCTCTTCTCCTCCCCAGCTTGTGCTGTTTCTCTCTCAAAATAAATAATTAAACTTTAAAAACAAAATTTAAAGAAAACAAAACAAAGAAAAGAAGTATCAATAACAATAAAATATATATCTTGCACAATTATAAACTATACTAGAAGTCATGGTGTTAAGATCCAAATTAAGTACGAAATTTTTAAATTTAGATTCATTCAACTTCCTATATCAAAATATTTCATGATTACAATGTACATTGATAAACTCTCCAGATGAAAGCAAATGCCTGACTTTCCCTTCTGTGTTTTAATATCATGTGACTACATAATGACAGAATTGTTAGCACAGAAAACCTGAATGGCCCTAATATAGCAAAGTCTGCCAGTTACTTATAGTAAAATAATTTATAAGTATTCCAGGCTAATTTATGTCAGGAAACCATGTGAAAAGGCCTCAGGCAGATCCATTTAGTAAAGGTGTTCTCTGACTAGAAGCCAAATTCAATGTTGGTTCATCTGAGCCACTGATTTGTCTGCTGAGATGAAATTATAAAATTATTATTGTATGTGGAATATTAAATAGGAATATGAATGTCCATGTATAGATGTCAAGGGAAACTAATACAGAGATGAGAAAGTTCCCCAATAACCTCACCATCTTAAATCACCTTTCTGATGTGTGCTGTTGAGGTTTTTCCTCTTCCTCTTTTCTTTATATCTCCCAGGTAGATTTTAGGCTGTATTAGAGCAGGACACTCATCAGTGTTCTTCTGTACTTTATCAGTGACTGGCTGACGCTAGATATTCAATAATTAAGGCTTTTATGTTACTTTTGTTAAATTTTAGTTTGTTTGAGTTGCCACAAATCTGTTCAAGAAAAAACTTATAAAAGCACCTAACAACAGACCATTCAACATGAGGCAAAAAACTGGTAAAACTGCAAAATGAAATGGATAAATCTACTATCATAATTGGAAATGCCAACACCCTTTTTTCCAAAATGGACAGATTCAGCAGGCAGAAAATCAGTAATGATGCAGTTGAACTCAACAACACCATCAATTAACTAGATATAACAGACGTCTACAAACTATTTCATCCAACAACAAAAGAATACACATTTTTCTCAATTTCACATGGAAGAATAACCAAGATAGACCACTTTCTTGGCCACAAAACATACCTTAAGAAACATGAAAGAGTACAAATCCTACAATGGCTGCTCTCAGACATAATAGAACTAAATGGAAAATCAATTACAAACAGATAACTGTAGAATCCCAAAATATGTGGAGTTTCAAAAACATACTTTTATTTATTTTTAAGTTTATTTATTTATTTTGAGAGAGAAAGAGTACACATGTGTGCGTGCAAGTGAGGGAGGGGCAGAAAGAGAGGGAGAGAATTCCAAGCAGACTCCTCACTGTCAGCGCAGAGCCTGAAGTGGGGCTGGATCTCACAAATGGCAACATCATGACCGGTGCTGAAGTCAAGAGTCAGACACTTAACCAACTGAGCCACCCAGGCACCTCTCAAAAACACGCTTTTAAATAACACATGGGGCAAGAAAGAAACCTGAAAAGAACCTTGATAATATTTTGAACTAAGTGAAAATAAAAACACAATGTATCAAAAATTTGTGAGATGCAGTGAAACCAGTACTTAGCGGGATATTTATAGTATTGGATGCATATATTACAAAATATTAAAAACTCTTAATAAATTAGGCATAGAAGGAATATATCTCAAAATAACAAAGGCAATAGATGACAAGCCCACAGCTAATATCATACCTAGTGGTGAAAGATTGAACTCATTTCCAATAAGGTCAGGAACAAGACATAGGTGTCCACTCTCACCACTCCTATTCAACATAGTACTAGAAGTCTTAACTAAAGCAATCAGGCAAGAAAAAAAGTATCAGAATTAGAAAGGAAGAAATAAAATTGTCTCTATATATAAATGACATGATTTTATATAAAGAAAATCCTAATGATTCAATAAAAAAACTGTTATAGCTAATAAATCTAGTTAAGTTACAGATACAATTTTTTTCATCAAAAGTTTACAAAAATACTAATTCAAAAGGGTACCTGCACCCCAATATTTATAGAAGGATAAAAAATTAACATGCAAAAGTCAGTAACATTTCTATAGACTAACAAATTTTCTGAAAAAAAAAGAAATTGTTCCCATTTACAATAGCATCAAAACAATAAAATGTAGGAATAAATTTAAATAAGAAGGCAAAATATCTCTATTCTGAGAAGTACAAGACATTAATGAAAGAAAGCAAACAAATAAATGAAATGTTACCCATGCTCATGGGCTGAAATAAATGCTAATACTATCAAAATGGCTTTACTGCCATCTCTATCAAGATTCCAATAGCAATAATTTATATACGAGCATAATTTAAAGAAGTACAAAAAACCTCTCCTAAAATTTATATGCAACCACAAAAGGTTCCAGATAGCCAAAGAAATCTGAGGGAGAACAAAGCAGGAGATATCACACTTTCTGATTTCAAGCTCTATTGTAAAAGCTATATTCTTCAACACAGTATGGTACTGGAATAAAAATAAATAACTGGCACAGAATTGAGAGCCCACAAATACACTCAAGCAACTTGATATGTAGATATACATACATGTATTTGACAAGGGAATCAATAACACTCAATAGAGAAAAGACAGTCTCTTACATAAATGGTACTGGAATAACTGGATATTCACATGTAAACAATATAACTGGATCCATATGTTATACTGTTCACAAAATATGTTCTTTACTTTTATATTTTGGATATTAACCCCTTATTGGATATATGT
Source organism: Acinonyx jubatus (assembly GCF_027475565.1). Lineage (NCBI taxonomy): Eukaryota > Metazoa > Chordata > Mammalia > Carnivora > Felidae > Acinonyx > Acinonyx jubatus. The sequence continues at coordinate 169,983,761 of NC_069381.1, forward strand.
TTTGCAAATATTGTCTCATTCTGTAGGTTTATTTTTCACTTTATTGGTGTTTTTTTTTTGTTTGTTTGTTTGTTTTTTTTTGTTTTTTTCTGTGCAGAAGAGAAAAAAGGAGAGGGAGGCAAACCATAAAAGAGACTCTTAACTATAGAGAACAAACTAAAGATTATTGGAGAAGTGGGGGGGGGTTGGGCTAAATGGATGATGAGCTTTTTTCAATTTCTTTTAATGTTTCTTTATTTTTGAGAGAGAAAGGGCTCACATGGGGGAGGGGCAGAGAGAGAGGGAGACATAGGATCCAAAGTAGGCTCCAGGTTCTGAGCTGTCAGCACAGAGCCTGATGTGGGGCTCAAACCCATGAAACATGAGATCATTACCTGAGCCAAAGTTGGACACTCAACCAACTGAGCCACCCTTGTGTCCCTAAATGGATGATGAGTATTAAGGAAGTCACTTGTGCTGAGCACTGGGTATTATATGTAAGTGATGAATCACTAAATTGAACTCTTGAAACTAATATTATACTATTGTTAACTAAAATTAAATAAAAACTTGAAACATACATACATAAATCCTAAAAAAACACAACCCAATTAAAAATGAGCAAAGAATCTGAATAGAACTTCTCCAAAGAAAATATACAAAAGAGCAATAGGTACATGAAAAGATGCTCAATATCACTAGTCAATAGAAAATTTCAAATTAAAACCACAATGAGTTATCACCTCATGCCTATTAGAATGGACATCTTCAAAAAGATAAGATATAACAATTGCTGGCATGGATGTTAAAAAAGGGAACCCTACTTGTATACCTTTGGTGGGATTGTAAATCGGGATAGCTACTATGGAAAACAATATAAAGGATTATCAAAAAATTAAAAATAGAACTACCATATGATCCAGCAATTACATGTCTGGAAATACAGCCAAAGTAAATGAAAACACTAATTTGAAAAGATACCTGCACCCCCACGTTCATAGTTGCATAGCCAAGACATGGAAACAACCTAAGTGTCCACTGATGAACTAATAGATGAAGAAGTTTACACACACACACACACACACACACACACACACTGAAATGTCAATCAGCTACAAAAATGAAGAAATCCTCCCATTTGTGACAACATGGATGGAATTTGAAGCCATTATAGTAAGTGAAATAAGTCATACATAGAACGATAAATCTTGCATGATCTCCCTTTACTTATGGAATAGAAAAAAAATCCATAGAAAAAGAGATCAGACTTGCAGTTACCAAAGGCAGAGGGTGAGAGAAAGGGGAATCACAGGAAGGTCGTTAAACAGACACCCAGTTATAAGATAAAACAAACAAACAAACAAACAACTATGGATATAATGTATGGCATGATAACTATAGCTAATACTGCTGAATTATATATCAAAAAATTAAGAGAGTAAATCCTAGGAGTTCTTATCACAAGGAGAGGTTTTTCTTCCTTTCGTTTCTTTTTTATTATATCTATATGAAAAGATGGATGTTAGCTAAACCTGTTATGGTAATCATTTCACAGAATTTGTAAACCAAACCATCATCCTGTATGCCTTAAACTTACATAGTTATGTGTGTCAATTATTTCTCAATAAAACTGCAAAAAAAAAAAAAAAAGACTTCCAGATTGTGACATAGTCCTTGCTTATTGTTGTGTGTGTGTGTGTGTGTGTGTGTGTGTGTGTGTGTGTGTGACCAGCACTGGTATCAAAATATAGATATTTTATCAAATTATTATTAATACATCTCTAAAAAAATTTTTTTAGGACAGCAAAGTTCCCATTAAAATTTCTCACTCCTGCCTACTTTTCTTATACCTACATGCTGCCATTTGACATAATTCTGACCAATGTGGCATAACCAGAAATGTACTGATTGAGGATTCTGGAAAGTTATTTCCTTCAAGAAAAGGTCAGATACTAATGCCTTGCAAAGAAAGAAGAGTACTTACCAACACCTTCATTCCACATTAATTTAATTGCCTGATTTTGATCCATTTATTCATATCCATATGACATTTTATCTATTGACACTGAACCCAGAATTTCGACAAAGTTCTATTGGAATAAGTAGCTTCCAAATCATATGTTATTGGCTTTGGCTTCTTGCATGTTTCATCATATATTTTATTTCTCCAAGTAATGAATTCAAATCTATTTTGCTGCTTATAGCAACCTTCTCCATACCCTGCTCTCTTCTCAATATTAAATCTTCATTCCTCTTAGAACATCCATATTTATACTTTAGTGCAACCTCCAGAACAATGAATGAAAAGTATATGTGTGTCAATTCCAATTATTTGAGATTAGAGTTTACTCTAATAATTTTTATTAATTTTTAACTGTTACATTAGCATTTAGTTTAAACTCAATGAATAAAATGGAAAACTGCTTTTAAGTAATCTTTCATGTAAAAATACTACCTAACATTATAAAAGACAAGATTCCAGTTATATAACCATGAAATCAGAAGTATTAAAGAAACCACAAGAAAAGAAAATGCTAGGCCACTTAGCATGCAGCTCATACTCTAATTCATTTTCAGTGCCATCCCTCATTTCAGTCACAAAGTTTTCAGCAGGCATCCAGAGTTAACAATTAGATGACATTTAAGTAGTTCCTCAAGTATATGCACACACACACACCCATACACACACACACACACACACATTTTCTTTTTAAAAGAGAAAGTGAACTTTTAAACAGGGAATATTTAATTTTAACCACTCCACTTCTCATTGATCTCATGACATATCATCATTTGACAATTTTTGGCATTCTATCATAAAAACAAAACAAAACATTGTATTTTATATATTCTAAAATCAAATATTTAGGGGAAATTTAACATTAAAATAAAACATAATTATAGCATTAATGATATCCACATAAATATTGTGAGCTACAATATATAATTACATATAAATATATATGTATAAAAATACATATAAGATATATATACATTTTAATTTAGAGAGTGAATTCAAGAAATTGATTATTCAAGAAAAGCAGTACAGGTAGACTTAAATAAAATCTCATCTGCTTAAGGAGTCTATAAGGGTCAGCAAGTTATGTAATTTCCTTTATCTCCTTTTTTCTCACCCATATTTAGGGGAGTTATTCTATTGACTGAAAATGAGAGGAGAAAAATCTATGTATAAAGAAAAGTATTTAGAAAAATTTGGGTATAATTTTAAAGATATTTTCCATCCCTTCTCCTCACCCTTCTATTCTTCCTTAACCTGTTCTGCATCCTGGGAGGCTGACCTGTATGGATGACATAAAATTTCCTTGTTGTTTGGCTTTTAGTAAAGGTTAAGCAATGAGAGGTACCAGATAAAAATTGGAACGTCAGAGAAGAAAAGATACTGATGTACTTTTTACACTAGTAAAAGTGTTTCCTCCTTCCCTGTGAGGTTATAAAGGGTTAACTGTATTATTCTACTGAAAGAGTCTGCTTCTCTCCAATAGCCATTCTCTCTATGAGTATGAGTATGAGTATGAGCAGGACTATGAGTATCCCATCTCTTTCCTGCCATCACCCTGACAAACATGGATAAGTATAAAAATATGAGTTATACTTACTTAGTAATTCTTCAGTGAATTACACATAAACATGATTATTTTTGCTTTTAATAAACATTATTAACAAGATGTACATCCAGATGTCATTGAGAAATGAAATCTGAATAAAGTTTTCTATTTAATTTGGTATTAAAATGATGAGAGCTCAAACTTGATTTGTTATTTAGTTCAGACCTAATTGCAGAATAGGATATGTACAAATTGCTTCATTTAGCTCATAAAACAACCTTGTCACAGCAGAGGATGCCTGATTGATGACAGTTTTAAAAATATTCTTATAGAGGCAGATATTCTAGTAGTATTTCTGATATTATTAAAATTTTCTATGTGATTTATGTTTTCATCAAGAAGTATAGAATAGTCTAAATAACCCATGACAATGTACCTGGTTTAATGTTAAGAGATTCAAAGATATTTATTTAAATCCTTACAATTCAGAAAAGCAGAATCAATAGACTCATTGATGTTTCCACATTAGTAATCCAGTTGTGAAAGGATTTGCCTAGGAAGAGCTAATAATATACTCTGTTCTAGTGCTTAGCAGAATCTAAGTCTGACATCAGCTTATTTTTACCAATAGTTTTTGCTGCTTTATGCTGCTTACTGTGGATTGGTTCCCTGAAATTTAATCTTTCCACATACCAGAAATTCATAAGCTATTAATTTTGTAAATAGAACCATTTAACTATATTAATGCATATATATGTGTATTTTCTTCTATACTACACGTACTTTTGTAATTGGTTGAATTTTGCCCCCCCTAAATGTTTGCTGGTTGCCTAACCCCCAGTACCTCAGAATGTTATCTTATTTGGACATATGGGTCTTTACAGAAATAATCAAGTTAAAACGAAGTCATTAGGGTAAGCCCTAGCCCAATATAACTGGTAAACTTGTTTAAAAAAAACAAAAAACAAGGGTGGCAGGATTTAGACACAGAGATAGACTCACATAGACAGGGGATGAGGTGAAGAGATACAAGGAAAAGACCGCCGACTGCAAGCCAAGGAGATAGGCCTGGAACGGACCCTTTTCCCACAGCCCTCAGAAGAAACCAGCCCTGCTGACACCTTGATCATGGACTTCTCCATAGCCTCCATAGCCTTCAGAATTGTGGGAATAAATTTCTATTATTTTAACAACTTAGTTTGTGGTACTTTGTTTCAGCAGTCCTAGGAAATTAATAAACTTCCAAAAGGGGGTCAAATATTTCCAAGGTCATTCTCTGAACTTTCAGGTAGTCAAGGCAAGGAAAAGAAGACAATGGATTTCATCTTTTGTTAAAATAAAGATAAAAATGCTACAGAGTTTTTTCAGTCACTGTATTCTACCCTGTTCCTCATAGATCATATTAAAAATAAATGAGTTAATAATATATTGACAAAATATTGGGTGAATTGTAAGAATGTTCTTATATAAACACTTTATTAATATCAAAGGTTATTTTTCTATATATGCTAACAGAAAAATAGTGTGTTGCTATTCCTGCTTGTTCTCATCAATATCACCTTAAAAATCCAGAACACATTCTAAATGAATTTTTTAAGACATTAAGGAGTTACCACAGAACTAAAGACTTCAGAAACAAAAACCTTATGTATAGGCAAACATAAGCCTGGCTTGAGACATTTGCTAAATGTTAAGTGGCACAGGCAGAGTCTAACAAACAACTCAAACAGACAGAGGCAGAGGTCAGTATTTGGAAGACTAAAAAGTGAACTCCAGGGTCTACAAAAGAGAAGAGACCTTGGTAAACATTCCAAACTTGAAACTGGAATTCCAGAAGGGCTACATCCTAGACTGAGGTAAAGAAACAATCCATGGGAAACATTAAATCTTAAGTCAACACAATCCCAGACTAAATGCAAGTGACCTATCCTTATCTACTGCTCACCAGAAAGTTAGAATTCATCCTCACTAAATGTGTTTTTAAAACAAAGCACCATACCCCAACAGCTTTCCAACTGAATTCAACCAAAATTTGAAAGACCGGATAATGTCACGCCATGTATTTTTTTCAGAGCACAGTAAATTTAGAAAATATTTCAAAATTTTAAAGTAGCAAATATATTAATAACTAAAATGATTAAAATACATAAAGTTAGAAAAAGAAAAAAAATCAACAATGGTAAAGGTATGTAAAAAATCTATATGAGGAAAACACTATGAAGTATACTAAAAGTCAGGGCACCTGGGTGGCTCAGTCAGTTAAGCATCCTACTTCAGCCTAGTTTATGATCTCATGGCTCCTGAGTTTGTGCCTCACGTGTGGCACTGTACTGACAGCTCAGAGCCTGGAGCCTGCTTCAGATTCTGTGTCCCTCTCTCACTCTGTCCCTCCCCACTCTCTCTCTCTCTCTCTCTCTCTCTCTCTCTCTCTCTCTTGCAAGAATGAATAAACATGAGAGAAGAAAGAAAGAAAGAAAGAAAGAAAGAAAGAAAGAAAGAAAGAAAGAAAGAAAGAAAGAAAGGTATACTAAAAGTCAACTGGAACAAAATAGAAAGAGAATTCTTATTTTTGGGTAAAATATCTGAACATTATTCAGGTCAACTTTGTCTAACTTTCTTAGTTGATATTTATCAATTTTACATGATCCTAGTAAAAATAAATATCAGGTTTTGTTTGTTCGTTTGTTTGAATTCAATGGAGCTAATCATGTCAATACTAAAGTTCATAATGAAAAATGAATATGCAAAATGAGCTATGAAATAACTGAAGGAGAAAGGTGATGAAAATGGATACTTCTTTAACAGGTACTAAAACATATATAAGCATAATTAAACCATAATTAAATGTGGTTCTACCTCCAAAATAGGTAAATAGCGCAATGCATAGCATAAAAAGCCAATAGGTAGACCTAAGTCCATAGGGGTTTCTAATATATGACCAAACTGGCATCTCAAATCACTAGGAAGTATAATAGCTTTTTTTAAAAATAAAAGTGAAGGGATAACTGTATAGCCTTAAAAAAAAGTGGATCCCTATCATCACATGCAAGAATGAATTCCAACCAGATTGGAGATCTAAATGTAAAAAGTGAAAACATACAAATACTTGATGATAGCATAGGTATGTTTCTCCACATTATCATAAAAAAATCAACAGGTGAAAACTGAAAAAAACTGCATTATAAATCATAGGTAAAAAGAAAAAATCCTTAATTTATAAGCACCTTTTAAAACTGGGAAACATGACACCAAAATCTGACAGAAAAAAGTCTCATAAAAAATATAAAAATTGCCTATAACATATAAAAAGGTTTTCATTTTCACTTAATATGAGAGAATAAAAGAAATGCAAAATAAAACTAGACAAAGATACAATATCTCAATCATCAGTTTGGCAAATTTAAAAAGCTTGACAATATATTTTTTTCACAAGGTTATCATAAAACAAACACTCTCATATATTGATATTGGGAATATGAGATTATAGAACCCCTAAGGAGAATCATTAGTCAATAACTTTAAAAATTACATATGATGGAGCACCTGTGTGACTCAGTCGTTCGAGTGACCGACTATTGATTTTGGCTGGGGTCATGATCCCAGGGTCATTGGATCAAGCCCTGCATAGGGCTCTGTGCTGGCTGTGGAGCCTGCTTAAGATTCCCTCTCTCTCTCTCTCTCTCTCTCTCTCTCTCTCTCTGTCCCTCTCCCCTGCTCACATCCGTGTGCTCTCTCTTGCTTCCTCTTAAATTTAAAAAAAATGTATATATGTGAATTTACCTTTTGACCCAGAAAATTTACTTTATAAGAATGTACCCTGAAGGTACTTTTTCAACAATGTGAAAATACATCTGCTCTGGATTATTCACTTCAGCATTATTTATGGTCAAAGCAGTTTGGAAATTATTTAAATACTTTTGCAAAGGTTAGATAAACTATGGTCCATCCACACAATTGTGTACTAAGTAGCTATACTTTAAAAAATGGCTACATATGTAGTAATTAATTGGATATTTTGTAAGTAACAAAAGAGTGTCAATACTATGTTGTATCTTGTGTAAGAAGAAGAGTATAAGAAAATATGCAGGTATGTGTTAATTTTTGTAAAATAAAACCTTAGGAAGGACAAATGAGAAACTATGAAATTTGCTATCTAAAGAGGCAGGTAGGAAAGGGAAAATGATAGAGCAGGTAGGGAACGACAATTCTGAGTTGTCCCCTTGAATTGCAAGTCTTGCTAGGTCCAGGAAACAGCAACCTTCCTCAGGTCCTTCTTGGTCCATTAGGTCCAGGCATGTACTAATTATTATTAGCCCCAGTGACTTCATTTTTCTTGCTTGCATTTTTGCAAATAGTACCTTCATTAAATTTTCCTCAATCACCCCTTTGAGTAGGCCATCTGTTTAGTGGTAAAAACAAAATTGATATAAATGTATCATCAGCAAAAACAATTGATTAATGGATCACTCCTATATTTTTCCATCTTTGAAGGTCTGTATTTGTGGTCTTTCCACCATTCAATTTGCAGATTTGGTGGTATACTGAAGCCGATACCTAACTTCTTCCTCAACTTTAGGATATTCAATGAGTATATTGTTACCTTGATTAGGTTTTTTGTCCTGTGTTTTCGTGACTGGGTTAATGATATGTCAATGACATTATATTCTGCACATAGAGTTTTTTTTCTTTTTTTAATTTAAAGGTTAGTAACTTAAAAATGCTAGAATACACAGAAAACATATGCATGGGTAAGATATATTGTTAGGAACATTAAGAGTTCTGTAGTATCTAAATATATTATTGTTTTCTGATGAAAGATCTTCAATTTATTTGTATCTATGCATTTGTATGGACTGTCTAATTTCCATACACAACCAATATAGTGTAAATTACTGCATTAATTAGAAAACAGTATTCAAATCTATTTGGATGCAAATCAATGTGGTAAAAAATATAAAATATCTTAACACATCCCCATTCATATCCTAATTTTTAACACACAAGTGGTATGATTATATATACAATATATATATATAGATTATATTACAATATCAGATTTTATAACAGATACCACCTTGAATCTGATTTAAAAATATGATTAAAAAACAGGTAGCATAACTTCAATTTTAGTCTCTCCAAAAGAATGGCAGGTTTCTAGTTTGTTCCGGAGGAGTTTGGCACCTCGGTAGGATAATATTATTAAAGCAGTCTTTGCAAACTGCCAGTACCCTCTAGTGTACATTATCAATAAAACCCTCAAATAAAATGAACAATATTGCCTTTCTCTTTAATGATTACCGTTTCTCCACACTCTCTTGGTTTGTTTTAATATTTCCAAGCATTCAATCAAGCAACGATTACCTGGGTGAAATGATGAACTATGCGGATTATAAATAATTCTTAGCCACGGTGCAATCCATAGGAATTTATTCCTTGGTATAGAGCTGTAATTTCTATTCATTTTCATGTCAGTCAAAAAATTGTATTGATGGAAGAATTAGACTTCAAAGTGGCTCTTATTCTAAAATTCTGTCATGGTTATTGATTTAACTGACATTTAAACTATCATAGCATGTCACAAACATACACAAATCCTTACATATCTTTGTCAAAGTGAATGAAAATGCAGGTACAGAAAGAAAAAAACTTAAAAAGTGTGGTGGGAATGTTACATTAAGTTGGTCGGTTTCAGGAATCATTTGAATTAACCAGAATTCCTATTATTTCTGGCATAAAGCCTGGAAGCCTAATTGTGCACATTGGGACATCCTCAATACCACCTAGACCCTACAGCTATTACATAATGAAATATTTTTCTACTTCAATATTAAGCCATTGCTCTTTTGAGTTAACACTGGCTCTCCCATATATATTAGCACAAGGAAAATCAAATAATATACTGTACTCACACATTTGGGACCAGAAAATAGACAGACACAAAACAACAAGAAACTTCACTATCTTAATTTATTGTGAGAGTCAAAGAGCATTGGTCTTGAGATACTATTTTGGAAAACAAAATCCCAACAGTGTCAAAGTAGTTTACCAGTTAATATGCTAAGCTATTTGTACTTTACTGTAACAATTACATTTTGTGGTTATTATGTGGAGTAATATTTCAAAAGCAAATTGGTTGTCAGACGAAATTAAGCATTCCTAAGAATACATATTTATCACCTGAAGGAAATGACTATTTATTTCTTTCATATAAACATATATACATATAATGGAGTGTTTTCATTTGAGAAAGCCTATACCTACTTTTCATTTTTAGGTAAAAATGCATTTTTAAGTATTTTTTAAATGTTTTTTTTATATTTGAGAGAGAGACAGAGACAGAGAGAGAAAGAGACAGAGCATGGGCAGAGGAGGGACAGAGAGACAAAGAATCTGAAGCAGGCTCCAGGCTCTAAACCGTAAGCTGTCAACACAGAGCCCAATGGGGGGCTTGGACTTACCAGCAGTGAGATCATGACTTTAACCAAAGTTGGACACTTAACCAACTGAGCCACCCAGGTGCCTTGGTAAAGATGCATTACAAAAATTTTTTTTTAATGTTTATTTATTTTTGACAGAGAGAGAGAGAGACAGAGACAGAGCATGAGTGGGGAGGGGGCATAGAGAGAGGGAGACATAGAATCCAAAGCAGGCTCCAGACTCCAAGCTGTCAGAACAGAGCCCACTGAAGGGCTCAAACCCACAGATTGCGAGATCATGACCTGAGCCAAAGTCAGACACTCAACTGAGTAAGCCACCCAGGTGCCCCTAAAAATGCATTTTTAAAAGAAAACCCATGTAAGTTAGAAGCCACTGAAGGCTCTGAGAATATAGACTGAGTGGAGGAAAATAAGGAAATACTTTAATCATAAAACTACATTGGTGCAGATTCTGGCATATTTTTTAAACAGGATAAAAGCTAACTAAAATATTAAGATTGTATTATGGTTCTTAGTTAAGTAACTTTCAAATATAGCATGAAAATTTGGGGAAAACAAAATATTAAAAATTTTTAAAATGTTTATTTATTCATTCATTCATTATTTATTTATTTATTCATTTATTTATTTATAGGGAGTGGGGGAGGGGCATAAAGTGAGGGAGAGAGAGAATCTCAAGCAGACTCTACACAGTCAGCACAGAGTCCGATGCGGGGCTCAGTCTCACAAATGTGAGTCATGATCTGAGCCAAAATCAAGAGTCCAACACTCAACTAACTGAATCACCTAGGCACCCCGACAGAATATTAAATTTTAACAGCTGTTAGAGCTGTTAGAAGATAAAACTGAAGTAAACACACTCATACACACACACATACAACTCAAGCTCTTAATCAATACTAGCTAGATAGGTGTAATGACTGACAAAGAATCAGAGAGACAACTGAAAAATAGAAAATCTTTAAATAGTTTTCTCTGTTTTCATGTCCCAATGGCTCCTGTGAAGATGATGGGGAAAAATAAATTAAATTCATCTTTATGATTATATACATTTTTAGAGCTTACTAAATTAGAAAATTATTATATACTAAATTAGAAAATTATTAAATACTAAATTAGAAAATTATTATATTCAGAATAGTCATATAATTTATGTAATTAATGGATATTTTCATTTCAGTTTGCTTCTTTATATGATCTCTTTGAAATATTTCTTAAAAGTTACATATTTCTCTAAAATTATTTTAAAGAAATAATATTATGTAGAATATTAAACATATAAAAGTGGATGCATAAGGATAAGTGTTTATTTCTGTCTGAAGTAATCAGTGATTTCCACATTTTTTAATGATCACAGAACCCTGTAAAATGATTTATTTGATGGTTTGAGAAAATTTTAATTGCTACCTCATGATGAAGAAATAGATCCAAGCAAGTTTTTTGGAAAATAAAACAAAGTAATACCTTCAAGTAGTTAAATCTCAATATTGGAGAAGAGATTTGAATTAATAACTTTTGTTTTTATGAACTTAAAATTATTCTTTTAATTTTTGTTTTGATTTTACTATTTTTTGACTTAATTACTTTTAGGAAATGATTTAGGGCAGGATTTTTCTTTACAAACATTTTCTCAAAAAAATCCCCAAAATTCTAATTTCAATTTATAAAGGAACATATGAAGCTTAATTTTACTTATGTTGATTTGAACCCTACAAAGTGGTTAATGTTCAACATTTTTTACTCTAAAAAATAGCAATATTATATTGCATAATTTGACAGTATATTGTGTAAACATATAAAATGACTATGAAACTGTTTGGTCTATCTAGTGTTCTGATAATATATTTATCAACTAAATTAAAAATCATAGTTATTTACTCTAGGAATTATATATTTATTGCTAAAATAATAATCTAGGGGGAAAATCATTCTTAGACCTTGTCTGATGGACCATAAGATTGCATGGACTCCTGTGGCTGCTTCAGCAAAGATCAGAACCTTTGCACCTTTCTTGACACAGGTCTTTACAACCACAACTTAGTCTGAACTGAATTGGCCTTTGGGAATCAAGGAGAGAAGCCATATTTGGCTGGGAGAGTTCTTTCTTCCCAGTGTCAAGTAAGATGACAATTCAAGAGTAAAAAGATGATTTTCAAAGAAGTTAAGATATGTATTATTTACAGATATGTCCTTTATCTTCTATCTTTTTACAGTTCTTTTAAAATGGCTTGTAAAATCCTAGATCAAGTCTAAATGTATGTATTCAGTAAGGAAATATTTGTTCTTATTATTTTAAATTACACTTAACTGCTAAACATTCAAAATGATTACAGATATGTTTTATCCTAAGAAAAGTTTATGAGAACTGTCAGAACCCTATATGTTGCTTTTGACATATTTTAAATATTGTATAATTTATTTCTTCAAAGACATAGAAAGAATCAGCATTCTAGACAACACAGAAAAAACAGAATGAAAATGTAAGGTGAAGATTGTTAATATTGCTAAATTAAATCAAATGTGTTAAAAATAAATTTGAGGGGCACCTGGGTAGCTCGGTTGGTTAAACACCTGACTTTGTTTCCAGTCATGATCTCACAGTTTGTGGGTTCAAGCCCTGCATGGGGCTCTGAGCTGACAGCTTAGAGCCTGGAGCCTGCTTTGGATTCTGTGTCTTCTCTCTCTGCCCCTCCGCTTCTCATGCTCTGTCTCTCTCAAAAATAAATAAGCATTAAAAAAATAGCAAAAACTAAGTTTAAAAAAATAAAATAAAATTTGGATGAATATATCTTAAAATCTGAACATAAAAGAATAGAAATATTATACATTTATATTTATAATACCAAAAGATATTAAAAATATTATTCATGGATTAAAATTTTTGCAATGATTATCATATTACTACTAATAAAAATATTGACTCCATGAATTACAAAACAAAAAATCAGATTATTTGCGTTTATTTGTATAAGAAAATATTTCATCTCATAATTTGTTTTAAATATTTAATTCTTTACCTAACAAAGATCTGCATAACACCTAACCACAAATTAAAAACACTTGGCAGACCAGTTCATGTAGGGTTTGCAATCAGCATGTGTAATACATTTTGTTATTTTCATTGATTTACTGATAATATTTTCAAATTTTATACATGTGACTACAGAAGTTAAAAATTTACTTATAGCCATATACACTTTAAGCCAGGGTAAATGATAAAAGATAAGCTTTTCAAAACATTAGCAACATACAAAATAAGAAGTTAAGACAGCTTTAAGCAAAGAAAAAAAAAACCCTGTAAACAACTATTTTAGAGAAATATTTCATAGATACACAAAAGATATAAATAGCAGTATTTGTTGATTTCTTCTATAATTGCAAAAAGAGAAGAAGGAAATAATATATAAAATATAATTTTATTGATATTATGCAGTATTATGCAGCCATTATAATAAATATAGCAACTCAATGTGTGCTATTGTGAAAGAATATTTAATAATTAACATCTCATGAAAAGAGCCTATAGCAAATAGTAGACATTTGTCCAATAGGTGTCCATTGCATCTATATTATGTTCTAGTTACTGCTCTAGAGTCCAGTGCTCCATTTATTTTGGAACAGAAACAAACAGAAAATCAAAGTGCATGTTTTTAAATCTATTTATGCTCATATGTTTTACACAGACTGAAAATAATCTGGAAGGATACAAAGGGAAATTGCTTTTTTTTAATGTTTATTTTTGAGAGGTGGGGAAGGAGCAGAGAGAGAGGGAGACAGAGGACTTGAGGCAGGCTCTGTGCTGACAGCTCAGAGTCTGATTCAGGGCTCAAACCCATGAACTGTGAGATCATGATCTGAGTTGAAGTGAGACGCTTAACTGACTGAGCCAACCAGGGCCCCAAGAGAAATCACCTTTGAGAAACACAGAGAGTGTGATTATAGTGAGAGGTAGCAAATGAAATTGTATACTTATATTTTTTACTTTTTTTAACTTTCAATTTTAAGATTTTCAGAGTTCACTTACCATGTTTTAGTAAATAATAACAGCATCCAGACAGCATAGTTCAATTTTAGTTATCTTGCTATGTTAAGTGTGAGTAGTAGCATAAAGTTCACTGCTAGCTCTTCAGTCCACAAATCATTATGTAAATAACGAATGCACATCATGATCAGGGACCAGTCACATCACTTCTTTCAAAGTCTGTTAATGGTTGGAGCCTGTGCATCTATTACAATCAGATAGCAAAGGCTGTAGTTGTTCTGACTCTTTCCCTCACAGTGAGAAACCCATGTGGCATTTATAGAAGTGGATAACAGAATGGGGCAACAGGCTAGCAAAAATTAAAATGCAACAAAGAAATGAAAAGTGATAATACTGAAAAAAAGGAAATCTGAATTGAATGGAAATGTAAGTATAGGGAAGAAGCGTTAAGATGGTGGAGGAGTAGGAGGACACCATGCTTGCCTCATACCCTCGAACACAGCTAGATAATTATCAAATCATTCTTATCAACCAGGACATTGATCAAAGGATTGAGAGAATCAGCTGCACAATTGGGGGGAGAAAAGAGGCCACATTGGGGAAGGTAGGAGGTGCCATGATGTAGCTTGGGACAAACAAATCATGGGTGCTGGGGAGGGGGGAATCCCTGATCATGGAGAGGGGGGAGAGAGAGAGAGAGAGAGAGAGAGAAGGAGAGATAAAGCAGCATGCAGGAGTTTGCCCAAGAAGAACACTTCCTTGAAACCATTGACTGGGAAAAATAAGAAGGGCTAAGCATTGCAAGTTTTTGCAAACAATGGAGCTGAAAGTTTGAATTTCTGTAGATTTTTCACTCTTCCATGAGGACTTCCAGAACAGCAGCAGGGGTGAACTTACCTCTCCAGGGAAGAGGGTAGGACTATACCATTTTTCATCCCTCCCATCAGCAGCAGCACAGTGCACACAGTGGAGGCTTGTATCACTTACACTAAAACTTCCCCCTCTGGGCTCTGCAGGTGTCTTTTTTTTAATTATTAATTTTTTAAAAGATTTTATTTATTTTTGAGAGAGAGAGAGAGAGAGAGCATGAGTAGGGGAGGGGTAGAGAGAAAGGGAGACATAGAATCCAAGATAAGCTACAGGCTCTGAGCTGTCAACATAGAGCCTGATGGGGGGTTCAAACTTGTGGTACGGACCACAAGATCATGACCTGAGCCAGAGTCAGACACTTAACCAACTGAGCCACCCAGGCACCCCCTCTTTTTTTTTTTATAAGCTTCATGTTCTGCATGGGGCCCAATGACCCTGAAATCAAGACCTCATCTGAAATCAAGAGTCAGACGCTCAACCAACTTAACTACCTAGGTGTCCCAAGAGGTGTCTCTTTTAATATAACAAGTGTGATAGAAAGCTAGAGCAGCAAGCACCTCCCCCAGAAGATCAGCATAAACCCCTGCACATGCACCAGGTCTACTGATCATAGAGTGATGCAAGGCTTCAGCTCTAGTGGAAATAGAACTGGGCACAGGCTTTCCTAACACAAAAAAGACAAGAGACCTCAAAAAAATGCCAAGACAGAAGAATTCATCCCAAAAGAAATAACAAGAAGAAGTCACAGCATAAAAATAGATATAAGTAATATGCCTGAACCAGAATATAAAACATCAATGATAAGGATACTACCTGGGCTTGAAGAGAGAATAGAAGAAACCAGAAACCTTTACCACACATATAAAAGAACTAGAAACTAGTCAGTACAAAATAAAAAATGCTATACCCAAGATACAAAACTGACTGGATCTAATGATCACAAGGATGGAAGAAGCAGAGGAGTGAATAAGTGATATAGAAAACAAAATTGTGGAAAACAATGAAGGTGAAAAGAAGAGGGAAAGAAAAATATTGGATTATATATGTAGACTTAGAGAAATCAGCAACTCCCTAAAACATAAAACATTTGTATCATAGGAATTCTTTGAAGAAGAGAGGGAAAAGGAGGCAGAAGATTTTTTGAGCAAATTACAGTTGAAAAATTCTGTAATCTGGGTAAAGAAACAGACATCCAAATTCAGGAGGCACAGAGAACTCCATTCAAAATCAACAAAAGATAGCCAACACCAAGACATGTTGTAATAAAATTTGGAAAATGCAGAAAGAAGGAAAGAATCTTAAAAGTATCAAGGGAAAAGAAATCCCTAACCTACAAGGAAAAATAAATCAGGCTAGCCATATCTCTTCACAGACACCTGGCATGACATATTGGGAAAAATATGCAGCCAAGAATACTTTATCCAGCAAGGCTATTATTTAGAATAGAAGGAGAGATACAGAGCTTCTCACACAAACAAAAACTAAAAGAATTCATGACTACTAAATCAGATCTGTAAGAAATATTAAAGGGGACACTTTGAAGGGGAAAGAAAGACCAAAAGTGCCAACAATCAGAAAGGAACAGAGAAAATCTCCAGAAACAACTATACAGGTAATACAATAACATTAAATTTATATCTATCAATAATCACTCTGAATATAAATAGACTACATGCCCCAATCAAAAGACATAGGTATCAGAATGGATTTAAAAAAAAAAATAAAAACAAAAACCAAAAAACAAAAAACACGCAACTATATGTTGCCAACAAGAAACTCATTTTAAAAAATTTAATGTTTAGTTATTTTTTTAACATGTATTGATTGTTGAGAGTGACAGAAAGAGCATGAGTGGGGGAGGGGCAGAGAGAGTGGGAGACACAGAATCAGAAGCGGGCTCCAGGTCTGAGCTGTCACAGAGCCTGATGCGGGGCTTGAACTCACAGACCACGAGATCATGACCTGAGCTGAAGTCAGACGCTTAACCAACTGAGCCACCCAGGTGCCCCAACGTTTAATTATTTTGAGTAATAGAGAGACAGGGCATGAGCAGGGGAGGGGCAGAGACAGAGGGAGATACAGTATCTGAAGCAGGCTCCAGGCTCTGAGCTGTCAGCACAGAGCCCGATTCGAGACTTGAACTCACAGACTGTGAGATCATGACCTGAGCAAAAGTTGGACACTTAACTGACTGTGCCACCTAGGTGCCCCAAGAGACTCATTTTAGACCTAAAGACAGCTGTAGATTGAAAGTGAGGGGATGTATAACCATTTATCATGCTAATGGATGTTAAAAGAAAGCTGGAGTGTCATACTTATATCAGACAAACTAGATTTTAAACCAAAGACTGTAATAAGAGATGAAGATGGGCACTATATCATAATAAAGGGGCCTATCCAAAAAGAAAATCTAACAATTGTAAATATTTATGCCCCTAACATGGAAGAACCAAATATATAAATCAATTAATAAGAAACATAAAGAAACTCATTGATAATAATACAATAATACTAGGGCACTTTAATACTCCACTTAAAACAATGGACAGATCACCTAACCAGAAAATCAATAAGAAAACAATGGCCTTGAATGACACACTGGACCAGATGGACTTAACAGATATACTCAGAATATTTTATCCTACAGCAGCAAAATACACATGATTTCAAGTGCACATGGGACATTCTCCAGAATAGATCACATACTGGGACACAAACTAGGCCTAAAAAGGTACAAAAAGAATGCGATCATATCATGCATATTTTCAGACCACAATGCTATGAAACATGAAGTGAACCAAAAATAAAATATGGAAAGACCACCAATACATGGAGGTTAAAGAATATCCTACTAAAGAATCAATGGGATAACTAGGAAATTAAAGAAGAAATAGAAAAATACATGAAAGCAAATAAAAATAAAAAATTACAGTCCAGAACCTTTGGGATGCAGCAAAAGTGGACATAAGAGGGAAGTATATTGCAATACATGCCTTCCTAATGAAGGAAAAAAGTCTCAAATACACAACCTAAGCTTACACCTAAAGGAGCTAGAAATGGAAAAGCAAATGAAGGCTCAAACCAGCATAAGACAAGAAATACTAAAGATTACAGCAGAAATACATGATATAGAAACAAACAAACAAACAAAACAGTAGAACAGATCAATGAAACTAGGAGCTGGTTCTTTGGAAGAATTAAGAAAATTGATAAACCCCTAGCCAGACTTACCAAAAAGAAAAGAGAGGAGAGATCACAACAATGCAGAAATACTAATAATTATAAGATAATATTATGAGAAATTATATGCCAACAAATTGGGCTAACTGGAAGAAATAGATAAATTTCTAGAAATATAAAAACTAACAAAACTGAAATGCAAAGAAACAGAAAATTTGAACAGACCTGTAGCCAGCAATGAGATTGAATCAGTAATAATAAAAAAATCTCCCAACAAACAAAAAGTCTAGGGCCAGACAGCTTCACAGAGATATTCTACCAGATACTTTTTTTCTTTTTGTAAGTTCAGCATGGAGACTAATGAGGGGCTTGAACTCAGGATCCCGAGATCTGGACCTGAGCTGAGATCAAGAGTCACATGCTTAACTGACTGAGCCACCCAGACACCCTTCTACCAGACATTTAAAGAAGAGTTATTACCTATTCTTCTCAAACTGTTTCAAAAAATAGAAATGGAAGGAAATCCCAAACTGATTCTATGAAGCCAGCATTACTTTTATTCTAAAACCAGAGTAAGACCCCTCTAAAAAGAGAATCCAGTATCCCTAGAAACCAATATCCCTGATGAACACGGAGGCAAAAATCCTCAAGAAGGTATTAGGAAATTTAATCCAACAACAACAGAATTATTCACCTCAGTCAAGTGGGATTTATTCCTGGGCTCCAGAGATAGTTCAGTATTCACAAATCTATCAACATGATACACTACATTAATCAAAGAAAGGATAAGAGCCATATGATTCTCTTAACAGATGCAGAAAAAGCATTTGACAAAATGCAGCATCCATTCTTGATAAAAATTCTCAACAAAGTAGGTATATATGGAACATACCTCAACATCATAAAAGGCCATATATGAAAGAGCCACAGCTAATATCATACTCAACAGTAAAAAACAGAGATTTTCCTCTATGGTCAGGAACATGACAGAGATGTGCATCTCATCATTGCTATTTAATTTGTAAGTCCTAAACTGTACTGTAAGTCCTAACCTCAGTAGTCAGACAACAAAAAGAAATAAAAGGAATCCAAAGGAAGAAGTCAAACTTTCACTATTCACAGATGATATGATACTCTATGTAGAAAACCTGAAAGTCTCCACCAAAAAACTGTTATACACAAATTCAGCAGAGTTGCAGGATATAAAGTCAGTGTATGGAAATCTGTTGCATTTCTATACACCAATAATGAAGCAGCAGAAAGGGAAATCAAGGAATCAATCCCATTTACAACTGCACCAAAAACCATAAGATAACTAGGGATAAACTTAATCAAAAGATGAAAGATCTGTACTCTGAAAACAACAGAACACTTATGAAAGAGATTGAAAATGACACAAATGGAAAAAATTCCATGCTCATGGATTAGAAGACCAAATATTATTAAAATGTGGATACTATTGAAACCAATCTACACATTTAATGCAATCCCTATCAAAATACCACCAGAATTATTCACTGAGCTAGAACAAACAATCTTAAAATTTGTATGGAACCAGAAAAGACCCTAAATAGCCAAAGGAATCTTTAAAAAGAAAAACAAAGCTGGAGGCATCACAATTCCAGACTTCAGGCTATATTATAAAGTAGTAGTCATCAAGACAGAATGGTCCTGGCAAACAAACAAGCATCAAACGAAAAACAAAACAAAACAAAAACCCAGACACAGAGATCAATGGAACATAATAGAAAATCCAGAGATGGACTCAACTAATCTTCAACAAAGCAGGAAAGACTATACAATGGAAAAAAGACAGTCTCTTCAACAAATGGTGTTAGGAACACTGAACAGCAACATGCAGAATACAATTGGAACACCTTGTACCACCACACACAAAAATAAATTCAAAATGAATGAAAGACTTTAATGTGAGACAAGAAACCTCAAAGAGGCAACAACCTCTTTGACATAGGCCATAGCAACTTCTTTCTAGATACATTTCTGGAGGCAAGGGAAACAAAAACAACAATGAACTATTGGTACCTCATGAACGTAAAAAGTGTCTTCATAGCAAAGGAAAGAGTCAACAGAACTAAAAGACAATCTATGGAATGGGAGAAGATATTTTCAAATGACATATCTGATAAAGGCTTAGTATCCAAAATCTATAAAGAACTTATCAAACTCAATACCCAGTAAACAAATAACCCAGTTAAGAAATGGGCAGAAGACATGAACAGACAACTTTTCAAAGAAGACATCCAGAGGTTCAACAGACACATGAAAAGATGCTCAACATCACCCATCATCAGAGCAATACAAATCAAAACCACCATGAGATACCACCTCGCAACAGTCAGAATGGCTAAAATTAACAACATAGGAAACAACAGATGTTGGGGAGAATGTGGAGAAAGAGGACCCTTCTTAAACTGTTGGTGGGAATGCAAACTGGGAATGCATACTGTGGAAAACAGTATGGAACTCTTCAAAAGTTTAAACTAGAACTACCCTAGGACCCAGCAAATGACTACTAGGTATTCACCCAAATGTTACAAAAATACTAATTTGAAGGAGCACATACACCCTGATGTTTATAGCAACATTAGCAACAATAGTGAAATTAGGGAAAGAGACCAAATGTCCATTGACTGATGAGTGGATAAAGAAGAAGTGGTGTATATGTATACTATGGAATATTACTGATCTATCAGAAAGAATGAAATATTGCCATTTGCAACAACATGGATGGAGCTGGAGTGAATTATGCAAAGCGAAATAAGTCAGTCAGAGAGATACCATATGATTTCACTCATGGGTGGAGTTTAGGAAACAAAACAGATAAACATAGGGGAAGGGGAGAAAAAGAGAGGGATGAAAACCAAAAGAGATCCCTTTTTATTTATTTTTTATTTTTGAGAGAGAGAGAGTGTGTATGAGTGGTGGAGAGGGGCAGAAGAAGAGAGAAAATTTCAAGCAGGCTCCACACTCAATGTAGAGCCCAAATTCAGGGCTCAATCTCATGACCCTGAGATCATGACGCTGAGCCAAAATCGAGAGTCAGACATTCAACAGACTGAGCTACCCAGTTACCCCAACAGACTCTTAACTACATAGAATAAACTGAGGGTTGATAGAGGGGAGGTGGGCAGGGGATGGGCTAATTGGTTGATGGGTATCAGGAGGGCATTTGTTGCATTGAACACTAGTGTTACATGTAAGTGATGAATCACTGAATTCTACTCCTGAAATCAACATTGCACTATATGTTAAGTAATTAGGATTTAAATAAAAATTGAAAACAAAAGAAATGGAAATATAGAAGAAATATGGAGATATTAATGCTGCTACCATTAATGAATACAAATGCAGCCAGATGATCTTGGTAAAGGGAAATTTAGAGATATAATGAGGAAAATGGTTACAATGAAAAAGATAAAGATGTCCCTGCACAAGTAACACCAACAAAAACCTTCACATTAAAGCAACCCTTGGAAATATTTTAAAATATTGAAAGAGGAATTTGGTTCTTGCTTTATTTTTGTATGACCTGTGAGTAAGAATTTTTTATATACTTTTAAAGAATGGCAAAAAGAAGAGAGAGGAGGAGAATGCTGGTAGTCTGAAAATTCTAAAATATTTACTATCTCGACCTTTACAGAAAAAGTTTTCAGGCCCCATATTGGATATCAGAATATCCAATATCAGAATATTGGGCATCAATAGTAATGCAATAGGAAAAAGACTAGTTAATACGATTTGAGGATCATGTTGCTAAACAACTTGGATGGTAATATAAATAATTAGCATACTACTTAAGCAGCAAGGGACTATTGAATAACTTTTTGAAGGAAAATGTATGGAAGAGATGCATGATAGGTCTGCTAGGTTTGCATGCTTATTATATCCACTCAGAACTCAAATATGTATGCCTACATTGTCCTTGCCATTCTTTTTCTTTAATTTTTTTAATTTATTTTTTCAATTTTTTTAATATATGAAATTTATTGTCAAATTGGTTTCCATACAACACCCAGTGCTCAACCCAAAAGATGCCCTCTTCAATACCCATTACCCACCCTCCCCTCCCTCCCACCCCCCATCAGTCCTCAGTTTGTTCTCATTATTAAGAGTCTCTTGTGTTATGTTATGCTCTCCCACTCTAACCTCTCTTTATTTTTTTCCTTCCCCTCCCCCAAGGGTTCCTGTTAAGTTTCTCAGGATACACATAAGAGTGAAAACATATGGTATCTGTCTTTCTCTGTATGGTTTATTTCAGTTAGCATAACACTCTCCAGTTCCGTCCACGTTGCTACAAAGGGCCATATTTCATTTTTTCTCATTGCCACGTAGTATTCCATTGTGTATATAAACCACAATTTCTTATCCATTCATCAGTTGATGGACATTTAGGCTCTTTCCATAATTTGGCTACTGTTGAGAGTGCTGCTATAAACATTGGGGTACAAGTGCCTCTATGCATCAGCACTCCTGTATCCCTTGGGTAAATTCCTAGCAGTGCTACTGCTGGGTCATAGGGTAGGTCTATTTTTAATTTTTTGAGGAACCTCCTCACTGTTTTCCAGAGTGGCTGCATCAGTTCTTTAGAGAAGTGTCTATTCATGTTTTCTGCCCATTTCTTCACTGGATTATTTGTTTTTCAGGTGTGGAGTTTGGTGAGCTCTTTATAGATTTTTGGATATTAGCCCTTTGTCCGATATGTCATTTGCAAATATCTTTTCCCATTCCGTTGGTTGCCTTTTAGTTTTGTTGGTTGTTTACTTTGCTGTGCAGAAGCTTTTTATCTTCATAAGGTCCCAGTAATTCACTTTTGCTTTTAATTCCCTTGCCTTTGGGGATGTGTCAAGTAAGAAATTGCTACGGCTGAGGTCAGAGAGGTCTTTTGCTGCTTTCTCCTCTAGGTTTTTGATGGTTTCCTGTCTCACATTCAGGTCCTTTATCCATTTTGAGTTTATCTTTGTGAATGGTGTGAGGAAGTGGTCTAGTTTCAACCTTCTGCATGTTGCTGTCCAGTTCTCCCAGCACCATTTGCTAAAGAGAATGTCTTTTTTCCATTGGATGTTCCTTCCTGCTTTGTCAAAGATGAGTTGGCCATACTTTTGTGGGTCTAGTTCTAGGGTTTCTATTCTATTCCATGGGTCTTTGTGTCTGTTTTTGTGCCAATACCATGCTGTCTTGATGATTACACCTTTGTAGTAGAGGCTAAAGTCTGGGATTGTGATGCCTCCTGCCTTGGTCTTCTTTTTCAAAATTACTTTGGCTATTCAGGGCCTTTTGTGGTTCCATATGAATTTTAGGATTGCTTGTTCTAGCTTTGAGAAGAATGCTGGTGCAATTTTGATTGGGACTGCATTGGATGTGTAGATAGCTTTGGGTAGTATTGCCATTTTGATCATATTTATTCTTCCAACCCATGAGCATGGAATGTTTTCCAATTTCTTTATATCTTCTTCAATTTCCTTCATAAGCTTTCTATAGTTTTCAGCATACCGATCTTTTACATCTTTGGTTTGATTTATCCCTAGGTATTTTATGCTTCTTGGTGCAATTGTTAATGGGATCAGTTTCTTTATTTGTCTTTCTGTTGCTTCATTATTAGTGTATTTAAATGCAACTGATTTCTGTACATTGATTTTGTATCCTGCAACTTTGCTGAATTCATGTATCAGTTCTAGCAGACTTTTGGTGGAGTCTATCGGATTTTCCATGTATAATATCATGTCATCTGCAAAAAGTGAAAGCTTAACTTCATCTTTGCCACTTTTGATGCCTTTGATTTCCTTTTGTTGTCTGATTGCTGATGCTAGAATTTCCAACACTATGTCAAACAACAGTGGTCAGAGTGGACATCCCTGTCGTGTTCCTGATCTCAAGGAAAAAGCTCTCAGGTTTTCCCCTTTGAGGATGATGTTAGGTGTGAGCTTTTCATAAATGGCTTTTACATGTTTAAGTATGTTCCTTCCATCCCGACTTTCTCCAGGGTTTTTATTAAGAAAGGATGCTGAATTTTGTCAAATACCTTTTCTGCATTGATTGACAGGATCATATGGTTCTTATCTTTTCTTTTATTAATGTGATGTATCAAGTTGATTGATTTGAGAATGTTGAACCAGCCCTGCAGCCCAGGAATGAATTCCACTTGATCATGGTGTAGAATTCTTTTTATATGCTGTTGAATTTGATTTGCTAGTATCTTACTGAGAATATTTGCATCCATATTCATCAGGGATATTGGCCTGTAGTTCTCTTTTTTTGATGGGTCTCTGTCTGGTTTAGGAATCAAAGTAATGCTGGCATCATAGAATGAGTCTGGAAGTTTTCCTTCCCTTTCTATTTTTTGGAACAGTTTGAGAAGGATAGGTATTATCTCTGCTTAAAATGTCTGGTAGAATTCACCTGGGAAGCCATCTGGTCCTGGACTCTTATTTGTTGGAGATTTTTGATATCTGATTCAATTTCTTCGCTGGTTATGGGTCTGTTCAAGTTTTCTATTTCTACCTGTTTGAGTTTTGGAAGTGTGTGGGTGTTTAGGAATTTATCCATTTCTTCCAGGTTGTCCAGTTTGTTGGCATATAATTTTTTATAGCATTCCCTGATAATTGCTTGCATTTCTGAGCAATTGGTTATAATAATTCCATTTTCATTCATGATTTTATCTATTTGGGTCATCTCCCTTTTCTTTTTGAGAAGCCTGGCTAGAGGATTATCAACTTTATTTTTTTAAAAAAACCAACTCTTGGTTTCATTGATCTGCTCTACAGTTTTTTTAGATTCTATATTGTTTATTTCTGCTCTGATCTTTATTATTTCTCTTCTTCTGCTGGATTTAGGCTGTCTTTGCTGTTCTGCGTCTATTTCCTTTAGGTGTGCTGTTAGATTTTGCATTTGGGATTTTTCTTGTTTCTTGAGATAGGCCTGGATTGCAATGTAATTTCCTCTCAGGGCTGCCTTTGCTGCATCCCAAAGCGTTTGGATTGTTGTAGTTTCATTTTCATTTGTTTCCATATATTTTTTAATTTCTTCTCGAATTGCCTGGTTGACCCATTCATTCTTTAGTAGGGTGTTCTTTAACCTCCATGCTTTTGGAGGTTTTCCAGACTTTTTCCTGTGGTTGATTTCAAGCTTCATAGCATTGTGGTCTGAAAGTATGCATGGTATGATCTCAATTCTTGTATACTTATGAAGGGCTGTTTTGTGACCCAGTATGTGATCTATCTTGGAGAAGGTTCCATGTGCACTCGAGAAGAAAGTATATTCCGTTGCTTTGGGATGCAGAGTTCTAAATATATCTGTCAAGTCCATCTGATCCAATGTAACATTCAGGGCCCTTCTTTCTTTATTGACTGTGTGTCTAGATGATCTATCCATTGCTGTGAGTGGGATGTTAAAGTACCCTGCAATTACCACATTCTTATCAATAAGGCTGCTTATGTTTGTGAGTAATTGTTTTATATATTTGGGGGCTCCCGTATTTGGCGCATAGACATTTATAATTGTTAGCTCTTCCTGATGGACAGACCCTGTAATTTTTATGTAATGCCCTTCTTCATCTCTTGTTACAGCCTTTAATTTAAAGTCTAGTTTGTCTGATATAAGTATGGCTACTCCAGCTCTCTTCTGACTTCTAGTAGCATGATAAATAGTTCTCCTTCCCCTTACTTTCAATCTGAACGTGTCCTCAGGTCTAAAATGAGTCTCTTGTAGACAGCAGATAGATGGGTCTTGTTTTTTTAACCATTCTGATACCCTATGTCTTTTGGTTGGTGCATTTAGTCCATTTACATTCAGTGTTATTATAGAAAGATATGAGTTTAGAAACATTGTGATGTCTGTAGGTTTCATGCTTGTAGCGATGTCTCTGGTACTTTGTCTCACAGGATCCCCCTTAGGATCTGTTGTAGGGCTGGTTTAGTGGTGACGAATTCCTTCAGTTTTTGTTTGTTTGGGAAGACCGTTATCTCTCCTTCTATTCTAAATGACAGATTTGCTGGATAAAGGATCCTCGGCTGCATATTTTTTCTGTTCATCACATTGAAGATCTCCTGCCATTCCTTTCTGGCCTGCCAAGTTTCAGTAGAGAGATCCATCACGAGTCTTATAGGTCTCCCTTCATATGTTAGAGCACGTTTATCCCTAGTTGCTTTCAGAATTTTCTCTTTATCCTTGTATTTTGCCAGTTTCACTATGTTATATCGTGCAGAAGATCGATTCAAGTTACGTCTGAAGGGAGTTCTGTGTGCCTTTTGGATTTCAATGCCTTTTTCCTTCCCCAGATCCAGGAAGTTCTCAGCTATTATTTCTTCAAGTACACCTTCAGCACCTTTCCCTCTCTCTTCCTCCTCTGGAATACCAATTATGCATAGATTATTTCTCTTTAGTGCATCACTTACTTCTCTAATTTTCCCTTCATACTCGTGGATTTTTTTTTTATCTCTCTTTTTCTCAGCTTCTTCTTTCTCCATAATTTGATCTTCTAGTTCACCTATTCTCTCCTCTGCCTCTCCAATCCGAGCTATGGTTGTCTCCATTTTATTTTGCAGTTCATTTATAGCATTTTTTAGCTCCTCCTGGCTGTTCCTTAGTCCCTTGATCTCTGTAGCAACAGATTCTCTGTTGTCCTCTATACTGTTTTCAAGCCCAGCGATTAATTTTATGACTGTTATTCTAAACTCACTTTCTGTTATATTGTTTAAATCCTTTTTGATCAGTTCATTAGCTCTCGTTATTTCCTGGACATTTTTCTGAAGGGAATTCTTCCGTTTCGTCATTTTGGATAGTCCCTGGAGTGGTGCTGAACTGCAGGGCACTTCCCCTGTGCTGTCTTGAATAACTTGCATTGGTGGGTGGGGCTGCGGTCAGACCTGATGTCTGTCCCCAGCCCACTGTTGGGGCCACAGTCAGACTAGTGTGTACCTTCTCTTCCCTTCTCCTAAGAGTGGGATTCACTGTGGGGTGGCATGGCCCATCTGGGCTACTTGCACACTGCCAGGCTTGTGGTGCTGGGGATCTGGTGTATTAGCTTGGGTGGATCGCAGGTGCACAGGGGTGGAGGGGCAGGCTCAGCTTGCTTTTCCTTTGGTGATCTGCTTCGGGAGGGGCCCTGCTGCACCGTGAAGGAGTCAGACCTGCCCCCGAAGAGATGGATCCACAGAAGCACAGCGTTGGGTGTTTGCGGGGTGCAAGCAAGTTCCCCGGCAGGAACTGGTTCCCTTTGGGATTTTGGCTGGGGGATGGTGCAGGAGATGGCGCTGGTGAGCACTTTGTTCCCCGCCAAGCTGCGCTCTGTCATCTGGGGCTCAACAACTCTCCCTCCCCTTGTCCTCCAGTCCTCCCGCTCTCCCAAGCAGAGCTGTTAGCTTATAACCTGCCAGATGTTAAGACCCACTTGCTGTGGAACACACTCCGTCCAGCCCCTCCACTTTTGCAAGCCAGACTCGGGGGCTCTGCTTTGCTGGAGGTCTGTCCCTCCTCCCCGGCTCCCTCCTGCCAGTCCGTGTAATGAGCACCGCCTCTCCGCCCTTGCTACCCTCTTCAATGGGCCTCTCGTCTATGCTTGGCTCTGGCTCTGGAGAATCTGTTCTGCTAGTCTTCTGGTGGTTTTCTGGGTTATTTAGGCAGGTGTGGGTGGAATCTAAGTGATCAGCAGACACAGTGAACCCAGTGCCCTCCTACACTGCCATCTTCCTCCCTCCTGTCCTTGCCATTCTTAATGTTCCATGTAGTGGTCAGAAACATTAATCAAAAGTTGGGTTTCTCATATCTTTCTGCCTAAATCTAGGTATCTGTCTCAATTTAAAAATCCTTGATTTTATAGGTGAGCATATTGCTGAGGTGATATATTATTTTTAAGGCTATGAACACTATATTTGGCAGAGGCATTGCCAAAGGTTCAGACACATAAAATCTGGAATGGGAAATTGACACATCTCTAGGAGTATTCATAACCTCCAAAGATAACCAAGACAAAAATCTTAAGTGGACTACTGAATGACCCACACATAAATGCATTATGTTCATAATATTTTATATGATTACTTTATTTTAAAAGCAACTAGATTATATAAATTTTAAAAGAAGCCCTGAAGCTTAGCTGTCAGAACTAATATTGTAGATTTAGGGATATAGATTTTCAACATTCAGCCACTCATTGTAAGAGAAAATACAAAGTATTATAGGCACATTCTAAGTCATTAGCATCAACATGTCAGTCTTAAGATAACTCACATGTTTTTTAAATGGAGCTTCTCATGCTGTTATATTTAACCTGCTTCTATAAAAGTTAAAGAACTTAAAATTAAGAAGACTGTCTGATGTAGACAATAGAAAAATTTAAATCTTGTCCTAAGGGGTACAGTTTAAACACCGACCAACCACTGGTCTGCTTAATCTTGAGTATTACTCCCTTTTGGTAAAACTAAATATGTAGAGTTTCATGTTTTTAAAGTGCCAAAATTCAACTTTTCTGAGACAAATAAATAAAAGTTTGATTTGTTAATATTCCCTCATAAGCCTTTGGACAATATGACTGAGATTGTAACTCAAAATTTTAAACCAGCAAAAGATGAGAGGATGGAAAGGAAGGTTTTTGCAGGAGGCCAGACATTGGAGACACAGAAGCCTAAGCAGCAATTATCTCAGACATATAAGGACCTAAGCTATTGTGATAACTTTGAAGATGAAGGGAGGATGTGAACATAAAAACAACAGTAACCATTCTGCCAGACATAGTTTGGATATTAAATAAATAGAGCTTTTAACCAACTGATGTGATGCACACACACACACACGTGTATACACACACACACACACACACACACACACACACACGCATCTATATGCACACCCAGAGAAGAAATATTTCTAAAAATCCAAATAAATAAATAATTGATACGATATTTTTGGTAAGAATATGGAATTATGTAGATAATGCCACATTATAAAAATTATGTTTCATTTCTAAGAGCATTATATAACTCACACTTAAAAAATTTTTTTTACAATTCTTTGAACTGAATTTGTTTACCTTGGAAACTTATTAGAGAGTATTTCCTTCCTTTTAATAGTCTAATCTTACATTATTAGACAGAATGTAGTAATACCTTTTAAGGATAAATATGATAGCAGTTTTTTATGCTTGTGATATTGCACCTGCACCAGCTATTTTTAAAAACTAGAAGTACTCCAATAATAAAAAGGTCACTTTTCAACCTTAAAGAGAATGGAAACGGAGGGCAAAATACTATGGGTTCAAAAAGCAAATACCAGAGGACAATCGGTAAAATAACTGTTAAACTAAACAGAAAATAACTCATTTGGGATTTTTTATCCAACAAAAATTGACACAGACAGATATACTCTCAATAATGATCCTGTCATTCAAGGTTCAGATCAAAGCTGAGAACTAGAACTTTTTAGCTTGGTAGAAATTTTAAGATTCAATAGAGGCTCAGGTCTGACCTCTGACCTAAACTGGAATTTCAGGAGGTGTCCTGCCAAAGTCATGCAAAAGGATGATAGCATTTTGAAATAAGTAAAAAGCATTTTGAAAGGTGAGGCAAAACAAAAGAAAACATGCAATAGGCAGAAATGAAAGTCTGAGTCAAACTGTAAAGGGAGGGAAAAGACATAAAAAGATAAAAACATATGAGAATCTGGAGAGAAACAGTTTTATTTGGGGAAAAAAATAATATCCTGTGATTAGAGCTAACAATATCTCCAAAATAAAATGGAATAAAAATCGTGAAAGGAAAGCTAGCTGTCCCCTTTCCTGGATTCATATATATGCTGCGTATGAAAAGATACATGCCACATACAGTACAGCCTGTTATATACTAGGAACCAGATGGCTATTTCTGTGATGGAATTAGTGTTACCCAGCAATGAATAGTTCATTTGAAATCAAATGGCCTCACTTCAGGCATCTCTTATATCCCATTTTAGCTAAGCAGCAAGTGACAAAGATCCCAACCAAAATATTTAATCAAATAAAGTGTTCTTGAATCATGTAATGAAAATTTCATGTAATGAAAGTAATGAAAATGAAAACTGCAGCTGATGTAGATGCCCAGACAATGTGGCTACTTGCATCTTGGCTCACAAAGTCTCTCAGAAAAATGCTTGCAAGAGTTCCATCCCTTATTTGCTCTCAAGTTCATATAGAATGGGTGAAAACATCTGACTCTGTTCCAGAAGCCCAAGACAAATCTCATAATTCTTAATTGAATCCAGTGGGAAATAGGCCCTGTATGGAATGTGGTACACAGATGGGCTTAGGCTTAGTCAAAAGCTTTTCTCCTGGGCCAAGATCTCTCAAATGAGATGCATTGACTTGGAGTTGAGTAGCCAAAGAGAAGTTCTCCAAATTAAACATACAGGTCTTTTCCACATGAAATAGATTTTGTGTCAGAGAGGCAGACATCAAAAGGCCAAGGCTATATAGCTCACTAGTAAGTCTGGGAATGGGAAATTAATATCAACAGTAATTTTGCATCTCAATTTGGCTTTATCTCTAGTTATTAGACTTTACCTTGAGAAAAGTGTTGTATGACAGTTAATTACTAGAGCTAAATTCAAATACTACATCCCCCACTACATCCCCCACTTTCTAATGATTTGACTTTTAGCAAGTTATTAAATCAAGATTCCCCTTCTGTAAAGTGTTCCTATTCAGTGGGGTTTTGTGATAAATAAATGAAAAAAAATGTATAAAAGTGCTTCACACCGAAATTAGCTCATAGTTAGTATTTTATCAATAGGAAACTACATGTAAAAGGGATAATTTAAAGATAATAGCAAACCTTGGTAAGAGGTGAAAAAAAAGTATCAGTAGTTTTAAAAATTATGTAAAATAAAAGCCTCAGATATGAAATTCTATTTCTAAATGTCATCACAGGATTAAAATAAAAAAAAACACTAATGTCATGTTCATGTAAAAACAAACTAGTAGGGAGACAAATTTCACAATAAAAACTTGGCTAAACAAAAGAGTAAATTATTTTTTCTGTGTTTATTCTTAGCCCTACACTCTCATTCCATTCAATAGATGCAAATAAACTAGATTCTAGCCATTTCATGATTAACTCATCATTTCTGTGTTTCCTTGGTTATTTTGTGATTTACTGAATCAAGTCAGGATTTAAACTTTACTGAAGATTCAGTTCCTTCACCCTCAATTTCAGGAATGTCATCTATGTCCACTGGGAAAGATTGTTTGCACATGCCACATGGGCATCCAATGCTCACTTGTAATTTCTTTCACTGTGGTGCGTAATTCCCATGGGTCTTCACTTGGCACCAATCCCTAACAGTTGAGATACCAGCCCAGCTATTGCATCTTCTCAATGCATCTTCAAATCTTGAGGCCTTCTTGCAAGAAGTTCAAGGACCTTTTTGGTCCAACACCTTGAGTATTTAAAAACTTCCTTGGAATACTGGAAACCTTTGCAGATCTCTTCATACAACTCAGTGGTACCCAGGACTGTCAGTCTTCTCAGATTCCTCTCTTCCCATACACCCTGGTATCCACTGCTGCTCCATTGCTTTAGCGGCACCCTGGTTGTCAGTTTCTCCACCAGAATTATAGTCTGTAGTAAGTAATTTTAGTGAGTGGTTGGATTCTGACCCATTTCAAGAATCTTCCTACTACATTTAGGGTATTCTGAGAACAATGTCCAATGAAAACAAAAAACAGAGACAGATTTTATTCAAGCGCTTTTTGGCTTTTATGCTTTCTAGACTTATCCACATCTTTTCCCTGTCAATATTTTCCTAATTATACTATTATGTGATATAATTTAGTTCATTTAGCTCACGTGAACTCTGATTAGGTTGAGATAAACTCTTGCAACTTCTTCAGCCAAGAGTATGTGGGGTACAAAACATATATTTTGGAATTTTGATTCTTTCTTGAATAACTTCAGTAAATATTTTTAGAGTCATCCCTCTGTCCTAAACCTTCAGAAATACTATAAAAATATAAGAAAGTAATACGATAATCTTGGAACCACAATTTAAAGCACAATGTGTGTGTGTGTGTGTGTGTGTGTGTGTGTGTGTGTCTGTATCAAACTCAAGTGGGAGAGAGATGCTACATTTTAAGATAAGATACTTATCACATGTAACAGATGTCCCAAATCTAACTAGCCTAATAGAATTCAGACCATTATGAAAAAAAGCTGCATCCTCCTGTTTATTGGAACTTAAACCACTTTAAATTTCTTCTAAATCATGTGGCTGTTCACCAGGGATTTACATCCTATCACCCACCAATTTTCTCTTTTCCTTCTCCAGTACACTTTGGTTAACTCTGGATGCATTAGAGCCTCAAAATTCAATGTTTGGTTTATGGACTAGCAGCATCTGTAATGTGTAGAATCATTTTTCAAATGCAGAATCTCAGTCCAACCTCTGATGTACTGAATTAGTATCTTCATTTTTAATAAGATCTTCAGGTGATTCATATGCATGTTAAAGTTTGCAAAGAAATGGAATAGATGACAAAAGTGAAATCTATGTAGAAAAAAGATTAATATAATGTCACCAGGGCCAGTGCATGCCACTAGCAACACATGGGTTGGCTCCTATGCATGTGCATACCGAAGCTGCAGTATCAGTGTCAATAGTGCTGATGTGCACTCGCTCCTAGGACATTGTCCTGTCCTCCCTGGAGCAATCATAGCACCAACTCCTATCACACAGCAGACACTCATTGCAACAACGGTGTTGATGGTGTGTATTAAAGTCATGTTTGGGTTTGCTTGGTCTTGATCTCTTACTACTCTACTCTAGAACTGACAACCATGAGTCCAAAATGGCTAGTTAGAGCACAATCTGAGTGACAGAAATTGTATTTTATTTAGAATTATTTCTCTTCTCAAATATTGGACAATTTTGTCTAATCAAACTTAAATGTCCTCTATTCCACAGATGATTTATTTCTGTAGACATGTATAAAAACAAATTTTAATCCTACTGATGTACCCAGTCATACCTAAATTGAGACAATTTACTCAAACTCTAAGACTCTTAAATATCTTAAATATCTGAACCTTTTTGAAATAGGAATGAAGATATCAAGAGTCACTAAATTGGTTGTTTACTTTTTATTTCGTTTTAAGGAGAGAGGTTATTTTGACAGATTGGTGGAGCATTTTAAGTTTCAGAACGATAGTGCACAGTTTTCTACAATTTGAGTTAATGGTCTTTAAGAAAGTAATCTGCCACTGTTATAAAAGGTAAATTTAAACAGAAATCTTAAAACTTATATTGGCAATTATATAAAAATAATAACTATTATATATCTGATGGCAAAAAGAAGCTTATTATATACTTTGTCTTTCAGGAAAAGAAGTTGAATAAGAATACATATTTAAGTTTTGAAAAGAATGACGTGCCTTATAATGACAGATAATGTGCTCAACAGTGACAGAAGTTTTGAATAAGAAAAGAGGAAGTGATATAAATTAGAAGAGGAATATTGGTCAGTTTTTATAAAGTGGTTTTAGTGTCATTATAGGAAAATACAAATGTGCTTTGAGTGCAAAGGAACTTTGCATGATTAGTGTAGTGCTAGCCTTCTAAAGCCTTGGTTTATGAAAGCTTGTTTCTTCTCCATTGTCTCAGCCTATTCAGATCTCCTCTTTGTTGACACACTGCCATAGCAACAATTAAGCATAGTTATTAAAATTTGTCCAAATTCTATACCGGCATATCTGGTATAGGAATATGATTTTCTAGGATTTTTAATAATTGAAGAGACATCAACTTTCTCGGGCTCTTGAGATAGTCTGGCTTAATTTCAAATGAAAAGTTACTTTCTGTCCATCTATATTCCCTAGTATTTCCATGTGTTTGGCAGGCTCTTTAGACACAAAATTAAAAAATGAAATAAAAATAAAACATAAACTGCAAATTTGTAATATAATAGAAATGAACAGAATACTTTCTAATATTATCTTTGGCTCCACAATGGATATGTAAGCCTGTGCTGAATGAGTGCATCTTAAAGAAAGGTGGTTAAGGAGGTTACTTTGATGGTCTTGAAAACATTTCTTACTTCATGCAAATAGGAAAACTGAAATTCTAGGCATAAATTTATGAACAACTACACTTCTGTATTCTTCCACTAAGATTTGAGGGGGAAAAAAGACTCAGAGTGAATTAAGCATTATACAACATCATTACTCTTCTATATACAAAACCTTGTCATTTAGATCTTGGAAGCATACCCCTTGCCACAAACATCATTCTTCCACCTTCCACCCTGTTCAGCTCATGTTGTGCATTTTAGAATCAGCTCTATGAACAGAAAGAAGAAAAGGTTACTTTTACTGAGAAAACATTGAGGTATAGTTTCTTTCTGATTCTTAGTCTCTTTTTATTTTTTTTCAAAGCAGGCAGTTTAGTTAAAAACTAGGATCACAGGCAAATTTAAAGTTTTAATTGGAGGAAAAGGAAGAAGAAAGAAAGAAAGAAAGAAAGAAAGAAAGAAAGAAAGAAAGACAGACATGAAGGGTGGAAGAAAGAAAGAAGGAAGAAAGAAAGAAAGACAAAGAAAGAGAGAAAGAAAGGAAGAAAGAAAGAAAGAAAGAAAGAAAGAAAGAAAGAAAGAAAGAAAGAAAGAAAGAAAGACATTCTATGTCTATATCAAGATGTCATAGGATTCAAATACACTCTTCCCCTGTGTTCATTCCTAATAAGAAATAATCTTCAATTATTAAGGACAAATATTAAGATTCCATGTATAGTCATAAATATGCAAAGGAATTAAATAAATCTAGCCTTATTTATGAAGGCTTCCATGATTTGGTAATTGATGAAGTATCAGCAAGATATTAAAGGTTATTTCAGAAACTTCAAGTCATGGTGAGGAAATACTGTTCTATTAGGAAATATTTGCTCTAATGGTGTGCACATCACGTGGAAAAAGCAGAAAGTGGATCTGTTTTTACTTTTTTGACAGTACAGCGTCTTTTCCATTGTATTTGAGGAATTATTTAAGAGATATTTCACCAAGCTGTGAGAAGTAAGCTATATTATCTCCCTGTTGAAAAGATGAGGGATAGTGAAATCGGAAGGTTAAATGGTTTGCTCACTATCTCATGCTAAGTTATTGGCAAAGGAAATATAGAAGAATAGCCTCTGGACTTTAAATCTGTTGCTTAGCTACTGATCCACAATAGCTCCCAACTGACAAACTACAGAGGAGTAGAGAATTTGAAGATTCAAAAAAGATCATGCCTCCACTGAAATGAAAAGTGGAAAATCCTATCATCAGATTGTTCTATACACAAACTGTGTGATCATGCTCATTAAATAGATTCTTGTATTTGTATATTCAGTTTATTTTTTAATTTTAATATTCTTATAAATAAATTCCTAGTTAATATTGTGTTGTAAATATTAATTAGAAAATAACTACTTTAGCTCATCTCAAATAACCTCTTTAAAATATATGTAGGTAGAGGAAATTTCTTAAAGTAGTCTCCATTATTTAACCTCAGTTGTAATAAGGAAAGCCATTGCAACTGTTACACAATACATGTTGCTAAGCACCCCACTCCACTATAAAGTAAAACTGAAGTAGAATCAATACTATTTTAACAATTCAAATCATTTAAGTATATGTTGATTTAAAATATACAACTCGTGTAAACTTTGGTTTTGATCAGAACAGTTTGGCCAGAAAAATGTCTTGATTTCTAGTGTCCTACTACCAAAAAATAAAGATGGTTTTAACTGATTCATGGATATTTGCTTTTTTTATTTCATTGTACACATACTAAAAGAAAATAAATGTCTCTGTCCCTACCTATCTTGTACTGATAACAGTTGGTGGCAGAGGGAAGAGCAGAGATCTCTTTCTTTTAATGCGTATATCTTGCTTATTCTGATGATATTTTGATCTCCACTATGACTTCTGCTGACCCCTATTCAGTTTTCCTGTGGAAATGCACAAACCTTTGAGTTATGATATGGACAAGAAAAGAACGATTGCTTGGCTCTAAGGCTGAGTTACACAGGGCACCAGAGAAGGGAGCTATACTCTTCTGAGATCTGGTTTGTTTTAGTCAGAGACAGTGCCCAGCAGCACATGTAAGATAACATGAGTATGCAACACTAAGATTTATTACTGACACTGAATTGAGTATAATCATGACTGAAGAAATCGTCAGTGCTCAACAGACTTCTGGAGCTTGCAGACTCCAAGTAATATTTTTATACCTAAATCAAATGCTCTCCCCCATGATCTAAATCTTATTCTACAATAAAGAAAAACCTCCCAGTTTCCTTCCCATACTATTTCTAGGACCCAAATTGGCCATATGTGTACTTCATCTGCAAGTATGTTTCTCAGTATAATGTCAGTAGTGAGATATGAAAAGCCACATTTGTCTCCTTAAAAAGAATTTCCACTTTGGTCAAACTCCTCTTGAGTTTCTCCCATCTCACAGTGCTAAGTACAAATATGTAAATATTCTATAATTTCTCCTTTTTTATTTATCTCAATTTTTACTTATGTTTTTATTTATGTCATATATATGTAACATGTGTCACACTCTTAAGATATATATATATATATATATCTTATATGCCACATATATGTATATCTTAATATATATATATCTCATATGTCATATATAGGGCATATATGTCTTATATGTCATATATATATTTGACATAAAAAAACATAAATAAATCAGGAAGCCTGGGTGGCTCAGTCAGTTAAGCATCTGACCTCGGCTCAGGTCATGGGTGAATCTGAGCCCCCTGTAGCGCTCTGTGCTGACAGCGTGGAGCATGGAGCCTGCTTTGGATTCTGTGTCTCCCTCTCTCTCTGTCCTTCCCCACTTATGCTCTCTCTCTCTCTCAAAAATAAACATTAAAAATTAAAAACAAACATAAATATATATATGACACTCATTTTTCCTTATTGCCTTATCAGTATACCCCAGGAGAACAAACAAACCAACTAGAAATAAGAGCCTAATATTACACTCATATACAAAGCAACCATAAGGAGAAAATTTTATGGTAAGCTTTTTCTTTTCGTATAGTTGACACACAAGTTACATTAGTTTCAGGTGTACAAATAAGTGATTTGACAAGTTTATACATTATGTTATGTTTACCACAAGTAGAGCTACCATCTGTCCTATTTCATTGCTATTGTAACATAATTGACTTTATTCCTTATGTTCTGCTTTTTATTCCCGTGATTTACTCATTTCATAGCTGGAGGACTCTATCTTCCTTTTCTCTTCATCCGTTTTGCCCAACCCCACACCAACCTCCCCTCTGGCAACCATCAATTTGCTCTCTGTATTTATAGTTGTAATTCTGCTTGTTTATTTATTCATTTTTGAGATTCCATTTATGAGTGTAACCATGTGGTATTTGTCTTTCGCAACCTGACCTATTTCACTTAGTATAATACCATCCAAATACGTTCTTATTGTCTCAAAAAGCATGATCTCATCCTTTTTAAAAAATGTTTATTTTTGAGAGACAAAGAGAGAGGGAGGGAGGCAGACAGAAAGGGAGACAGAGGATCCATAGCAGGCTCCACATTGTCAGCACAGAGCTCCTTTTGGGGCTCAAACCCACAAACTGTGGGATCATGACATGAGTCAAAGTCAAACACTAAACGGACTGAGCCACCCAGGCACCCCTGATCTCATCCTTTTTTATGGTTGTGCAATATTTACCTATCCATCCATCTATATAGATAGACACTTACATTGCTCCCATAATTTGTCTATTGTAAATAATGCTGCAATAAATAGAGATGCATATATCTTTTGAGTTAGTTTTTTCATTTTCCTTGGGTAAATACCCAGTAGTGGAATTATTGGATCATATTGTATTTCTTTTTTTTTTTTATTTTTTTGAGGAACTCCATACTGTTTTCCACAGTGGTTGTACCAATTTTCATTCCCATCGACAACGCATGAAAGTTTCTATTTCTCCACATCCTCGCCAACAGTTGTTATTACTTGTCATGATTTTAGCCATTCTAACAGGTGTGAGGTGAGATTGTGGTCTTGATTTTCAGTTCCCTGATGGTTAGTGATGTTGAGCATCTTTCTGTGTGCCTTATACGCATGTGAATGTCTTTGGAAAAATGTCTATTCAGGTCCCCCGCCCATTGTTTAATCATATTAGTTTTTTCTTGGTGTTGATTTGTGTAAGTTATTTACATATTTTTGGTATCAACTCCTTATCCAATATGCCATTTGCAAATATCTTCTCCTATTCAGTAGGTTGTCTTTTTGTTTTCTTCATGGTTTTCTTCTATCATGCAAAAGATTTTTATTCTGATGTAGTCCCAATAGTTTATTTTTGCTTTTGTTTCCCTCACCTTAGGAATCCTATCTAGAAAAATACTGTTATGGCTGCCTGTGCTCTCTTCTAGGGTTTTTATCATTTCAGGTTTCATGTTTAGGTCTTTAATATATTTTGGGTTTATTTTGGTGTATGGTGTTTGAAAGTAGTCCAGTCTCATTCTTTTACATGTAGCTGTCCATGTTTCCTGGCATCATTTATTGAAAAGACTGTCTTTTCCGCAATGTATATTCTTGCCTCCTTTGTCATAGATTAACTGGCCATATAAATGTGGGTTTATTTTTGGGATTCTATTCTGTTCCATTGATCTATGTGTCTATTGTTTATGCCAGAACCATACTGTTTTGGTTACTATGGCTTTATAGTATA
Organism: Acinonyx jubatus; assembly: GCF_027475565.1. Classification (NCBI taxonomy): domain Eukaryota; kingdom Metazoa; phylum Chordata; class Mammalia; order Carnivora; family Felidae; genus Acinonyx; species Acinonyx jubatus. The sequence continues at coordinate 170,022,508 of NC_069381.1, forward strand.
TTTTGAAATCTGGAATTGTGATACTTCCAGCTCTGTTCTTTTTCAGGATTGCTTTGGCTATTCAGGGTCTTATGTTGTTCCACGAAAATTTTAGTATTTTTTTTGTTCTAGTTTTGTGAAAAATGCTGTCAATATTTTGATAGGGATTACACTGAATCTGTAGATAGCTTTGGGTAATATGGACATTTTGACAGTATTAATTCTTCCAATCCTTGAGTATGGAGCATCTTTCCCTTTGTGTCATCTTCAATTTCTTTCATCAGTGTTTTATAGTAATCAGAGTACAGGTATTTCACCTCTTTGGTAGGTTTATTTCTGGGTATTTTATGCTTTTGGGTGTAATTGCAAATGGTGTTGTTTTTTTAATCTCTCTGCAACTTTATCGTTAAGTATATAGAAACACTGATTTCTGAGTATTAATTTCATATCTTGCCTCTTTATTGAATTCATTTATTACTCCTAATAGTTTTTGGTGATGTCTTTTGGATTTTCTATGTATAGTATCACTTTGTCTGCAAATAGTGACAGTTTCACATCTTCTTTACCAATATGGATACCTCTTATTTCTTTCCCTTGTCTGAGTGCTATGGCTAGGATTTCCAGTACTATGTTGAACAAAAGTGGCAAGAGTGGACACTCTTTACAATGAAAGAAAGATCCCAGGTTTTCATCATTGAAGATGATGCTAGCTGTGGGTTTTTCATATATGATTTGTACTATGTTGAGGCATGCTCCCTCTAACTCCATTTTGCTGAAAGTTTTTATCATGAATGGATGTTGAATCTTGTCAAATGTTTTTTTCTGCTTCTATTGAGATGATCACATGATTTGTATTCTTTGTTTGTTGATGTGGGGTATGACATTTATTATTTGTAAATATTGAAACCAACCTTCTATCCAAGGAATAAATCCCACCTGATGGTAGTGAATCATCTTTTTATTGTATTGTTGTATGTGATTTGTTAATATTTTGTTGAGGATTTTTGCATCTATGTTCATCAGGGATATTGGCCTGAGGTTTCCCTTTTTTGGGGGTCTCTTTGGCTGGTTCTGGTATCAGGGTAATGCTGACCTCATAGAATGAATTTGCAAGCTTTCTCTCCTGTCCTATTTCTTGGAATAGTTTGAGGAGAATAGATATGAACTCTTTAAATTTTTTTAAGGTTTATTAATTTTTGAGAGACAGAGAGAGACAGAGCATGAGTGGGGGAGAGGCAGAGAGAGAGGGAGACAGAATTTGAAGCAGGTTCCAGGCTCTGAGCTGTCAGCACAGAACCCAACGTGGGGCTCAAATTCACAATGCAAGATCATGACCTGACCCAAGTCGGACACCCAACTGACTGAGCCACCCAGGTGTCCGTATATTAACTCTTCTTTAAATGTCTGATAGAATTAATTTGTGAATCCATCTGGTTCTGAACTTTCATTTTTTATAGTTTATTTTTTTATTATTACAAATGCAGATTTGTTGCTTGTAATCATCTTGTTCAGATTTTCTATTTCTTTCTGGTTCAGTTTTGGAAGATTATATGTTTCTAGGAATTTATTCATTTGTTCTAGGTTTTCCAGTTTGTTGGCATATAACTATTCCCATTATTCTCTTACAATCCTTTGTATTTCTGTGGTGTTAGTCATTACTTCTCTCTCATTACTGAGTTTATTTATTTGGGCCCTTTCTCTTTTTTTTCCTGATGAATATGGCTAAGGAATTGTCAAGTTTGTTTAACTTTTCAAAGAACCAGCACTTGATTTCATTGTTTTTTTTTTATTTTTTTCTTTTTAATCTCAACATCATTTATTTCAGTTCAGACCTTTATTATTTCCATTCTTCTAATCATCTCAGGCTTTTTTTGCTCTTTTTAAATTCCTTTATGCATAAGGTTAGATTGTTCATTTGACTTTTTCTTGTTTGGTGAGTTAGGCCTATATTGCTATATACTGCCCTCTTCGAATTGCTTTCACTGTGTCCCAGAGATTTTGGACGACTGTCTTTTCATTTTCATTTGCCTCTATGTATGTTTTTATTTCTTTTTTGATTACTTCATTGACCCATTGGTTGTTTAGTTTCATGGTATTTAGTTTCCATATGTTTTTTTTTCCAGGTTTTTCCTTGTGATTTCTCATTTCATATCATTGTGGTATGATTTCAATCTTGTTAAATTTATTGAGGCTTGTTTTAAAGTGTAATATGTGATCTATTCTGCAGAATATTTCATGTGCACTTAAAAAAATGTATACTGGGGCGCCTGGATGGCTCAGTCGGTTGGGCAGCAGACTTCTGCTCACGTCATGATCTTGCGGTCCGTGAGTTTGAGCCCCACGTCGGGCTCTGTGCTGATAGCTCAGAGCCTGGAGCCTGTTTTGGATTCTGTGTCTCCCTCTCTCTGACCCTCCCCTGTTCATGCTCTGTCTCTCTCTGTCTCAAAAATAAATAAAACGTTAAAAAAAATTAAAAAAACGAATACTGAGGCCCCTGGGTGGCTCAGTTGATTAAGCATCCAACTTTAGCTCAGGTCATAACCTCACAGCTTGTGAATTTGAGCCCCACATCGGGCTCTGTGCTGACAGCTCAGAGCCTGGAGTCTGCTTTGGATTCTGTGTCTCCCTCTCTTTCTCCCCCTCCCCCGCTCAATCTCTCTCTCTCAAAAATAAATAAACACTAAAAAAGTGTAATATCTCAGCATACTAGAGCATAAAACTTTAAAATCAAGGAAAAGAATGTGTATCTTTTGTTTGGGGATGGAATGTTCTGTATATATCTGTTACGTCCATCTAGTCCCATGTATCATTCAAAGACATCTTTTCCTTATTGATTTTCTTTATGGATGATTTATCCATGTAAGTGGAGTGTTGAAGGCCCCAGCTATTATTGTATTACCATGAATTTCTCTATGCTCATTAATATTTGCTTTATGTACTTAAGTGCTCCAGTGTTGGATGCATAGATATTTACAATTGTTATTTCCTATTGTTGGATTGATTTCTTCATCGTTATGTAATGCCCTTCTTTGTCTCTTGTTAGAGTTATTTATTTTATTTATTTATTTTAGAGAGAGACAGAAAAGAGAGACAGTGCACATACAAGTGTGAGAGAGGGGTAAAGGGAGAGAGAGAAAGAATCTTAAACAGGCTCCTCATCAGCATGGAGTTCAATGCAGGGTTTGAGCTCATGACCCTGCGCTGAAATCAAAAGTTGGACACTCAGCTGATGAGGAGCCCCAGCCTCTGTGTTTTAAGGTCTATTTTGTCTGATATAAGTATTGCTATCCCAGCTTTTTTTTTTTTTCACTTTCATTTGTATGGTGAATGTTTTCCCATCCCTACACTTTCAGTTTGTGTGCATCTTTAGATCTGAAGTGAATCTCTTGTAGGCAGCAGATAGACTGGCCTTTTTTTTTTTTAATCTGTTATGCTTTCTATGCCATTTAATTGGAGCACTTGGTTGCATTTAAAGCAATTATTAATAGTTATATATTTATTGCCCTTTTTTAAAGTTTTTTTCTGGTTGTTTTTGTAGTTCTTTGTCTCTTTTCCTCTTGCTCTGCTCTTAGTGATCAGCATGATCAGCAAATATCTATAGTGGGTTGCGGGTTTTTTGGCTTTCTTTCTTTGTAATTGTTTGTGTGTTTGTATTACAGGTTTTGGGTTTGTGATTACCATGGTATATAACATCCTAAGTAAACAGAAGTCCATATTTTTTGATGGCCATATAAATTCAAACAAAAGAAGAAGAAGAAGAAGAAGAAGAAGAAGAAGAAGAAGAAGAAAAAGGAATATTTCTTTTTCTTTTTCCCTTCTCTTCCCATTTTATTCCCTTCTTCACATTTTATGTATATGTTGTCATATTTTATATTTTTTAAAATTTACATTTTTCTTATGTCTGATTATGGCCATTTCTTTTTGACTTGAAGAGGTCCCTTTAACATTTCTTGTAAGGCTGGTTTAGTAGTGATAAACTCCTTTATCTTTTGTTTGGGAAACTCTTTATCTTGCCTTCAAATCTGAATGGTAACTTTGCTGGGTAGAGCATTCTTAGTTGTAGGGTTTTTTTTTTTTTTTCCTTTCAGCACTTTGAATATATCATGCCACTCCCTTCTGGATTACAAAATTTCTGCTTAAAAATCAGCTGACAGTCTTATAGTTCTTCCTTTTTAGATAACTTTTTGCTTCTCTTTTGCTACTTTTAAGATTCTCTCTTTATCTTTAACCTTTGACATTTTAGTTATTATGTGCCCTAGTGTGGACCTCCTGGGTTCATCTTATTTGGAACTCTCTGTGCTTCTTGGACTTGGATGCCTATTTCCCTCCCTAAGTTAAGGAATTTCAGTTATTATTTCTTCAAATAAGTGTCCTACACATTTCTCTCTCTTCTACTTCCAGAACCTCTATAATACAAATGTTTGTTCAAGAGAGCTCTTAATCTAGCCTCATTTTTAAAAATTCTACTCTTTTTCCTTTTCAGATTTTTTTCCATTTGTCTGTCTTCCAGGTCATTGTTACATTATTCTGCATCCTTTAATCTGTTGATTCCCTCTAGCAGGCTTTTTATTTCAGCTATTGTATTCTTCAACTTTGATTAGTTCTTTTTTAATATTTTCTATCTCTTTATTGAAGGTCTCACTGAGTTCTTCCAATCTTTTCTGTATCTAGTGAGTATCTTTATCAGGTATATTGCTTATCAGGTATAAGCTAGTCAGTATCTTTATCAGGCATATTGTTTATCTCTGTTTTATTTAGTTTGTTTTCTAAGGTTTTTTTCTTGCTCTTTATTTTGGAGTATATTCCTCTCTCTCTCTGTTTTGCTTAATGTTCAGTGTTTGTTTTTCTGGATTAGGTGAAATGGATACTTCTCCTAAAGTTTAAGGAGTGATCTTGTATATGGCACTCCTTATGCAGACTGTGTGTACCTGGTGTCTTTTGCTGGCTGGAGCTGAGGCTATATGTGTTAGTTACTTTTTTAAACTGTGGCATGTCTCCATCTCTTTTGCTGTTCTGTTGCCATTCTCTCAATCTTTGGGTTTTCAGTAGTTATTCAGTCAGCCCACAGTTCTTCTTCAATTAATAGGTATAATTTGGTGTGTTGCAATAAGGATGTGAGTTCAGAGTCTTTCTACATCGTCATGTTGACCCAGAACCTATGACAAGCATCCTGTACTTTGGGTACAGGAATTTAAGATTAAAGATAATAGTGACTGGTGCCATTTCTATAATTTCTTATTTGACTACAACAAATTGTACTTTTTGTAAGTTTTTAAATTAAATGTGAATTGTTTCATTCAATGGAAACATAAATATGGTTTAGAATTATAACTTAAGGTAGCTACAGAAGCCATTCTATAATAAAGTAGACAAACATATCCATTTTAAAGTAACATAATGTTAATGTTTTTGTAAAATAATATGCTACTGAAATTTTTAATTTGAGTATAGTTGAGAGATAATGTTACATTAGTTTCAGGTGTACAATATAGTGATTCAACAACTTTATAGGTTATGCTATTTTAAGAATGCACTAAAAAAAGATTTGGTAGAATAATGACACTACATTTTTAATGTTTGGAAAAATAACACATTGCAAATTAACACATTAATAACTTGTAAGAATATGCTCAAAGTTCTAACAATACAGAATGACATAATTATGAAACTAGATTTATTTATGCAATCTCTGTGCACATTTACACTTTTTAACTTTCTTATAACTGGATGAAAGCAGACTATTTTTATTTAAGCACTTAAATTTTTTTGTTTAATTACAGCATAGTTGATCTATGCTGTTATATTAGTTTCAATTGCACAAAATAGTGATTTCACAATTATATATATTACTCAATGCTCACCATGGTAAGCTAAGTAACTATCAACATGCTTTTTCACATTTATTCAAATAGCATAAATATTTTAAAGAATGGGATAGTCAAGGCGGTTTGCCAAAATTATGATGGCACATGTAGGCTGCTAAAAACTCATTAAAACATGTCACCAGCTTGATGTTTTGTCAATCAAAAGGTGAAATAGAGAAAGGGAAAATTAAATATGTATGTATCACTTTTTAATGAAATCATTAAATTCACTTGCACTAACAATGACAGAAAAATTCTCTTTATGTACCTCTATATCCTGTACTGTTTATTAAAACTAGAGTTGTTAGGTCTTTGTATAAAATGGAGACACTGTTCTATTTAGTTTGGTTAGTTTTAATTCTGAGGAACTGACAGATGTCAATCTCTCTCCATTAACTATTTTTCTTTCATTTAACCTAGTCTTCTGTGTCCCAGAGCTTAGTCATTCTCTAATGCATTATAACTCCTGAAAATGAAATGGCCTAAAGACAAAGAGAAACAGTTTACTTCTTATAGAAGTAGAATTCTTGGTGTGCAGAATTAGATTCTAGAGAGATGAAAACAGTATAATTTATAAACTAAACTATAAATGCAACTTATTAAAACTTGCATCTTTAATAGTCCACAAAATGTTAATAAAAATTATATTATGAGTGAATGTGAAAATCATTTGTTCATAGACTTGGACTATTTCTAAAACTGGCATTAAAAAGAAAAGTTGAGGGGCACCTGGGTGGCTCAGCTGGTTGAGCAGCCAACCTCGGCTCAGATCATGATCTTGTAGTTTGTGGGTTCGAGCCCCTCATCGGGCTCTGTGCTGACAGATTGGAGCCTGGAGCCTGCTTCGGATTCTGTGTCACCTTCTCTCTCTGCCCCTCCCCACTCCTGCTCTGTCAGTCTCTCTCAAAATTAAATAAACATTAAAAAAAAGAAAGAAAAAAAGTTGAAACAATACCGATTGGGCTGAATTATCTTAATATATAAAATCACCAGTCATAGTATTTATTTTTTTCAAAAACTACCAATTTGTAAATGGAGCAGGAAGATGGTGGTGGAGTAGGAGGACCTTAGACTCTCCTTGTCCTGTGAACACAACTATGTAACTATCAAATCATCTTAAATGCCCCAGGAGTAAACATGAAGATGGACATAACAAATTTCACAACTAAAGAGAGAGAAGAAGCCACATCAAAGAAGATAGAAAATGTGGAGACTTGGTTTATGGGAGAAAACAGACCATGACTGTTGTGGAGGGGAGGGAGCTGTGTTCATGGAGAAGGGCAAAAGAGAGAAGAGCACACAGGGGAATACACAAGGAGAACATTTCCCTCAAAGCCATTGGCTTAGAAAAAGAAAGGGGCTGAATTTCATGAGTTTTGGCAACCAGAAGGGCTTAAAGCCTGGAGTTTTAAATGTCAGAAGGCTTGGCTGGTATAGAGCCTGGAGGGAACTGCATTGCTCCTGGAGAGAAGTCAGGCAAACAACCTGGGGGCAGACAGACATCTGAAGAGTGCCTGGGACGCACAGTAGGGAGATATTTCTCTCTTTCCAGAGTGAGTTCCTGAGAGGCAGAGTTCACAGAAACAACTCTCTGGGAACAAAGGAGCTAGTTGGCACCATTTCCCTCCCCTACTCCTCAGCATAAACACAGAGACACCTATGGGAAGCAGTGCAGCCCTGACACTGGCTGCCTAACTTGCTTACAGCAAGACCCACCCCCTGTGCTCTGGTGAGACTGCCCTTCTCAGTGAAGCTTGCTTCAGTCGTAGCATGGTGGGCCCCTTCCCCAAAGGACCAGCACAAACCCCTGCTCACAATGCACCAAAAAGTGCTGTAGGGCTCAGTTCTGGTGAAAGTGATGTCAGGTCTCATTTCGCATGCAGACCAGAACATACCTAGTTAAAACACACCACATTCAGGCTAGGGAGGAAACATTGCCTACTGCAGGCAGGGAGGGCCTCTGCAGATGACTGGCCTGAAGGATAGAGCAGCCAGGACACAACAGCAGAGCACATGCAGTGCACACTGGAGACACTTCCTGCAGCGCCATGCCCTGGGAGGTACATGACCCATTTTTCATAAGGCCATTACTTTCAGGACCAGGGGACATAACTGGCTTTTCTAACACAGAGAAGAAGGCAAAGACTCAGACAAAATGCAAAGACAGAGGTTATCCCAAATGAAATAACAAGATAATTGGGGCACCTGGGTAGCTTAGTTGGTTAAGGATTTGACTTTGGCTCAGGTCATGATCTCATGGTTCATGAGTTCAAGCCGCACATCAGGCTCTGTGCTGACAGCTCAGAGCCTAAAGCCTGCTTCAGATTCTGTGTCTGACTCTCTCTCTGCCACTCCCTAACTCATGTTCTGTCTCTCTATCTCTCAAAAATAAATAAGCATTAAAATTTTTTTAAAAATTAAAAAAAAAGAAACAAGATAAGGCCACAGGCAGAGATCTAAGCAAAAACAGATATAATTAACACGCCTGGTGGGGAATTTAAAGCAATAATCATAAGGTTACTCACTGGGCTTGAGAAAAGAAGAGATGACATCAGTGAGACCCTTACCACAGAGATAAAAGAGTTTAAAAAAATCAGAGATGGAAGATGAGAAAACAAGATTGGAAGCTGACATGATGCAATGAACAGCAGGCTTGAAGAAGCAGAGGAATGAATTAGTGACCCAGAGGACAAAATAATGGAAAATAATGAAGCTGAACAAAAGAGAGACAGAAGAATTATACAACACAAGAATAGATTTAGGGAACTTGGTGATGCCATCAAATGTAAAAACATTGGTATCATAGAAGTCTCAGAAGAAGAAGAGAGAGGAAAGGGGGAAGAAAATTTACTTTAAGAAATAATAGCTGAACACTTATAGACATGCAGATCCAGGAGGCACAGGGAACTCCCATCAAAATCAAAAAAAGCCAGCCAACAAGACATACTGTCATTAAATTTGAAAAATATAGTGATAAAGAAAAAATCTTAAAATCAGCAAGACAAAAGAAGTCTTTAAATTACAAGGGAAGATCTATAAGGCTACCTGGATATTTCTCAATAGAAACTTGGTAAGCCAGAAAGGAGTGGCATGATATATTCAAAGTGCTGAACAGGAAAAATCTGTAGTCAGAATGCTCGATCCAGAAAGGCTATCATTCAGAAAATAAGGAGAGATAAAGAGTTTTCCAGACAAACAAAACCTAAAGGAGTACTTGACAAACCAGCTCTGTATCAATATTAAAGGAGACTCGTTGAGTGCAAAGAAGAGACCAAAAGTGACAAAGACAAAAGATCAGAGAAAATTTCCAGAAACAACAAAAAAAAACAAGTAATAAGATCCAATGAATATATATCTAGAAATAATTACTTTGAATGTAAATGGACTAAACACTCCAATCAAAAGTCATAGGGTGTCAGGATGGTTAAAAAAACAAGACCCATATATACTGCCTACAAGAGACTCATTTTACACATAAAGGCACTTGAAGATTGAAAGTGAGTGGGTGGAGAAACATTTATCACACAAAGGGATATCAGAAGAAAGCCAGAATAGCAATACTTATATTGGGCAAACTAGACTTTAAAACAGAGATTGTAATGGGCAAACTAGGCTTTAAAACAGAGATTGTAATGAGAGACAAAGAAGATCTAACAACGGAAATATTTATGCCCTCAACACTGAAATACCCAAATATATAAAACAGTTAATAACAAAATAAAGGCACTCATTGACAATGATACAATAATAGTAGAGTACTTTGACACCCCACTTACATAAATGGAAAGATAATCTATACAGAAAATCAACAAGGAAATAATAGCTTTGAATGACACACTGGAGTTAACAGGCATAGTCAGAACATGCCATCCTAAAGCAGCAGAATACACATTCTATTCAAGTGCACATGGGACATTATCCCCAAAAGATCACATATTAGTCCCCAAATCAGGCCTAAACAAATACAAAAACAGTGAAGTCATACCATGCACCTTTTCTGACCACAATGCTATTAATCTAGAAGTCTAACACAAGAAAAAATCTGGAAATCCCACAAATAAATGGAGGTTAAACAGCATGCTACTGAATAATGAATGAATAAACCAGGAAATAAAATAAGAAATTAAGAAAAAATACATGGAAACAAATGAAAATGAAAACAAAATGGTCCAAAAGCTTTAGGATGCAGAAAAAGTGTTCCTAGAGGGAAGTATATAGCAATACAGGTCTACTCCAAGAAGTAAGAAAAATCTCAAATAAACAACATAATTGTACAGCTAAAGAAACTAGAAAAAGAACAAATGAAGCCTAAAGCCAGCATAAGGAAGGAAATAATAAAGATTAGCATAGAATTAATGACCTAGAAACTCCAAAAAAAAAAAAAAAAAAAAGGTCAATGAGACCAGGAGCTAATTCTATAAAAAGATTAAAAAAATTGATAACCCTCCAGCCAGACTTATCAAAAGATAAGAAAGGACCCAAATAAATAAAATCACTAAAATCACATATGAGAAAGGAGAAATAACAACCAACGCCACAGAAATACAAACAATTATAAAAGAATATTATGAAAAACTGTATGCCAACAAATTGGACAACTTAGAAGTAATGAATAAATTCCTAGAAACATAACCTACCAAAACTAAAACAGAAAGAAATAGAAAACTTGAAGAGACAAATAACCAGGAAAGAAATTGCATCAGTAATTTTAAAATCTCCAAACAAAAGTCAAGAACGAGACTACGTCACAGGCGAATTCTACCAAATACTTAAAGAACACTTAACACTGGGGAACCAGGGTGGCTCAGTGGGTTAAATGATCAACTGCAGCTCAGGTCATTATCTCACGATTCATGAGTTTGAGCTCCGTGTGGCACTCTGTGCTAACAGCTCAGAGACTGGAGCCCTCTTTGGATTTTATGTCTCCCTCTCTCTCTCTGCCCCTCCTCCTTTTCATGTTCTCTCTCTCTGTCTCTCTCTGTCTCTGTCTCTGTCTCAAAAATAAATAAACACTAAGGAAGAGTTAATACCTATTTTTCTCAAACTCTTCCAAAAAATACAAAAGGAAAGAAAACTTCCAAATTAATTCTGTGAGGCCAGCATTACCCTAATACCAAAACCAGATAAAGACACCACAAAAAAAAGAGAACTACAGGCCAATGTTCTTGATGAACATTGATGTAAAAATTCTCAATAAAATAGTAGCAAGCTGAATCCAACAACACATTAAAAATATCATTCACCACAATCAAGTGGGATTTATTCCTGGGTAGCAAGTGTGGCTCAATATTTGAAAATCAACAAAATAAAGGATAAGAACCATTTAAATAGATGCAGAGAAAGCATTTGACAAAGTATGATATCAGTTCATGATAAAATAAACTCTCAACAAAGTAGTTTTAGAGGAAATATACCTCAACACAATAAAGGCCATATACAAAATACCCACAGCTAACATCGTCTTAGTGGGGAAAAGCTGAGAGCTTTCCTCTATGGTCCAGGAAAGACAGAGATGTCCACTCTCATCACTATTATTCAACATATTACTGGAAGTCTTGGCCACAGCAATGAGACAACTAAAAGAAATAAAAGGCATCCAAATTGGCAAGGAGGAAGTAACGCTTTCACTGTTTGCAGATGAAATGATTCTATATATAGAAAAGATGTAAGAAATCACTAAAAAACTGCTAGAACTGATAAACAAGTTCAGTACAGTCACAGGATACAAAATCAACATACAGAAATCTGTTGCAGCCAAATGAAAAATTAAGGAATCGATCCCATTTATAATTGCACCAGAAAAATAAGCTACTTAGGAATAAACCTAACCAAAGAGATGAAGGATCTGTACACTAAAAACTATAACACTGGTGAAAGAAATTGGAAGAAGATACAAAGAAATGGAAAGACAGTCCATGCTCGTGAATTCCAAGAACAAATGTTGTTAAAATGTCTATACAGCTCAAAGCAATCTATACATTTAATACAATCCCTATGAAAATACCAACAGCATTTTTCACTGAGCTGGAGCAAACCTAAAATTTGTATAGATCTCCAAAAACCCCTGAATAGCCAAAGAAACCTTGAAAAAGAAAAACAAAGCTGAAGGCATCACAATTCCAGACTTCAAGCTAGATTACAATGCTATAGTCATCAAGATAGCATGGTACTCTCAAAGAGAGAGAGAGAGAGTGAGAGAGAGAATAGAAAACCCAGACATGGACCCACAACTATACGGTCAATTAATCTCCAACAAAGCAGGAAATAATATCCAATGGAAAAAGAAGTCTCTCCAATAAGTGGTATTGGGAAAACTGGACAGCAACATGCAGAAGAATGAAACTGGAGCACTTTCTTCCACCATACACAAAAATAAATTCAAAATGATGCAAGACCCAAATGTGAGACAAGGAAACGATAAAAATCCTAGAAGAGAACATAGGCAGCAACCTCTTTGACATAGGCTATAGCAACTTCTTACTAGACACATCTCTGGAGGCAAGTGAAAAAAAGCAAACATGAACTTGGGACTTCATCCAGATAAAAAGCTTCTGCATATTGATGTAAACAGTTAGCAGAACTAAAAGACAACCTATGGAATGGAAGAAGATATTTGCAAATGACATACAGGATAAAGGTTTAGTATCCAAAATCTATAAAGAACTTATGAAACCCAACACCAAATAAACAAAGAACCCAGTTAAGAAATGGGCAGAAGACATGAACAGACACTTTTCCAAAGAAGACACCCGGACGGCCAAAAGACAAATGAAAAGATGCCCAACATCACTCATCATCACAGAAATACAAACCAAGACCACCATGGGATACCACCTCATCTTACCTATCAGAATGGCTAAAATCAACAGCACAGGAGATAACAGATGTTATCTCAGAGAAAGGGGAACCCTCTTACACTGTTGGTGGGAATGAAAACTGGTGCAACCACTCTGGAAAACAGTATGGAGGTTCCTCAGAAAGTTAAAACTAGAACTACCCTATTAGCCAGCAATTGCACTACTAGGTATTTTTCCAAATTATACAAAAATACTGATTTGAAGGGGCACATGCACCCTGATGTTTATAGCAACATTATCAACAATAGCAAAATTAGGGAGAGAGCTCACATGTCCATTCACTGATGAATGGATAAAGAAGAAGTGGTGTGTGTGTGTGTGTGTGTGTGTGTGTGTGTGTGTGTGTGTATGCACACACACACATAGTCTCAAATTCTCAAATACTATGGAATATTACTCACCTATTAAAAAGAATGAAATCTTGTTGCCATTTGCAACAACATGAATGGAGCTAGAGTGTATTATGCTAAGCAGAATAAATTAGTCAGAGAAAGACAAATACCATATGATTTCACTCCTATGTTGAATTTAAGAAACAAAGAGGAACATGGGGAAGGGGAGCAAAAGAGAGGGAAGCAAACCATAGGAGACTCTTTTTTATTTTTTAATTTTTTAGAGAGAGAGAGAGCATGAGTCGGGGAGAAGGGCAGATGGAGAGAGAAAGAGATTGAATCTCAAGCAAGCTCCATGCTCAGTGTAGAGCCCAATGTGGGGCTCATTCCCATGACCCTGGGTTCATGACCTGAGTCAAAACTGAGAGTTGGATGCTCAACTGACTAAACCACCCAGGTCCACAAAGAGACTCTTAACTATAGAGAACAAACTAGGTTGATGAAGTGGACATGGGTGGGGAATGGGCTAAATGAATGATGGGTATTGTGTTGAACACAACAGGATATTTTCAATTAAAGGGTTGTAGGTGTAAAGCTTTTAATTTATGGTTAATTCAAGGTTTTTGAAATAAAAAGTTAACTGTTATGGAAGGGGGGCTCCCCCAAATAACATTTTCAATGGGAAATCTATTTTAGTTTTAATTAGTCAACCAACTTGGTAATTGATAATATTTTATTATAATGTACAGACAAATATTTATCACCTATATAAACTTGATTAATGTAATAAGACTGTTGGAGATACAGAAACATGAGAAAAATATCCTCACATTAGTTTGCAGAATGACTAGAGAAATATAACTGGCACAAATTCATTAAAAGTACAATTGAGTGTCTACTAAATGCTAAGCTCTTTGCTAATTATATGATACCATTACAGAATGATTTACTTGAATTAATATGATACTTGTTCAAAAATGTACTATCAACTTATAACAACTTGTATGAGAACAAGACCAATGGAGCATGGAAACTAGAGCTTCCTGGAGAAAGATTATTAGATTATTAGAAAAGAGCCTACCAGTAGGAGGTGTGTGTGTGTGTGTATGTGTGTGTGTGTGTGTGTGTGTCTATACACAAAGAATGGTCTTATGCAACTGTGGAGGCTGGCTAGGCAAATATGAAATCCATAGGTCAGGAAGAGAACATTATGACTATGACCCCATAGGTACAAGCTAAATAGAGTGTCTGAATACAGAAAAGGTCTAAGTCATCTTCAGTAGCGCTCACCTGCTTAGATCAGGCTCACACAGGATAAAATCCTGATTAGGGAGTTTAATCACATTTGTAGAATTCTCCCTAGTTGCACCTAAATTACTGTTTGGTTGAATGAGTGGGACCCTAGTGGAGTCTAGCCACACTAACATGCCATAGAGCTGTCACAGTATTATAGGCTTCCTTTGTCAGTTTAGGAATTTGGGGACTATTCCACAAAAATGTAGTTATTCTAAATTTTTTTAATGTTTATTTTTGAAAGGGAAAGAGTATGAGTGGCGGAAGGGCAGAGAGAGAGAGGGAGACACAGAATCCGAGGGAGGATGCAGGCTCCAAGCTGTCAGCATAGAGCCCCATGTGGGGCTCAAACTCACAAACTACGAGATCGTGACCTGAGCCAATGTCAGACACTTAACCGACTGAGCCACCCAGGTGCCCCCAATGTAGTTATTCTAAAGTAGAATGGGCATCTCAGACAATGTGCTAGTTATTTTAAAGTTTCACTGGCAATCTTAAAAGGTAGTCTTTATTAAATACTTAATATATGTTAGGCAATTTCTAAAGTATTTTAAACAACTTTATGAGGTAATATTATTAACGTTTCCATTTGAAGAAATCAAGACTCAGAAAGGTTAAGTAAATTGTCTAAGTATCATAACCATGTTTTATAATAAGTATCCTGTATAGTGACACATAGATGGGTAGACATGCAAAGAGAAAAAGATCTAGTCAAAAAGCTTTAAGGCAGTGACATAAACAGAATTAAATAGAGGCATGAATATGAGAAAAATTATATTTGGATAAATATAATGGTCAAATGAGGGAAATTCATCAAAATCCACTTCAAAATAGAGAAATTGTGAAACTATGTAAACTGTGTCAGTATCAATATAAGTCAGAGATTTTCTAAGGAAGACACTTAGGGATTGATGAAAGTTGACAGTTGAGACTTGAATCTTTCTAAAAAATAAATAATAAAAAGGCAACAAGGAGCATTGCTAATTGTTTACAATTTAAGAACAAAGGAGTGATGCAGAAAGACAAGTAAACAAGAGAAATAAGGTAGGGAATTAGTAAGAAAAAATACATAGTATAATGAATGAGGGATGATTAATCATGTTAAATAAATTTGAGAGTTTGAGTAGGATTTTCTTTGAATTTAGCTAGGAGAAAACCAGTTGTGATATTTAAGAGGAGGAACTCAACAGTGTAGGTTAGAATGCTAGCTACAGAAAACAAAGGGGCTGGAGGTGAGAATATTAGATGAATTAATTATTCATATGAGGATTATTGCTGTAAGAACAGAGATATGATTGAGCTACATTCAGGGGACTAGCGGGTCAATTGTTCTGTCTGAAGTTAATTTAAAGACAGAAGAAGAAGGGGTTGATAAAGAGTATGTGTGATAAAAAGGTGTATAAGAGCAAACAACATATAATATTAAATATATTCATGGATTATGTCTCCAGCATTTTTTAAAGTAGGCTCCAAACCCAACATGGTGCTTGAATTTATGACCCCAAGATTAAGAGTTGCGCCCTCTATCCACTGATCCAGTCAGGCACCCCTTGGATTGTATCTCTAAACACTAGTCTGATATCAGACCCATATCAAGGTCTTAAGTATTAATTAATTCAGATATCATCAGATTTAATCTGGTACACTGAAATTTCACAATAAACTAAGAATGAAGAACATCTATGAAAATGATTTTGTGATACAACAGAGGAATTTAAAGAAAGGATTTAAAGAAAAGAAGTCATCTGGAGAAAGTCCCAGGGAAAATTTTAAAATTGCCAGTGTTTAAATTGTTTGAAGTTGGAGAAAGGATACAACCGTTTTTTATGACTGCAGATACAAAGGAAATGGATTTTCTAAATATGTACCTAATATGACTCTTCTCTCTTCAAAGAGTTGAGTCATTAGAGTTTGCATACCAGTACTGAAATGGAGGGTTTGTGCTGTTAAAAATCATACTGAATGACTTTCTTTTTTTAATCAACTGCTAACTTTCAGCTTTGACCGCATTGCCATACCTTTTTATTTTCTTTCAGACCCTTGCAGTTCAGGTGCAATTATTCTTTAATAACAAAAGGACTGCAAAATAAATAATATATATTTTATGCACACTAAAGTCCTCAGACATTTAAATGTCTATAACTCAAATTTGCATTAAAAAATAATGTTCACATGGAAATAGGTTAGTTCATGATGGAAAAACCTCAAAAATGCATTTTTCAGAGACAGACCTATTATTTCCAGGACAGTACCTTACTATCTTCTCTAGCCTTGTATTCAGTGATATTTCTTTTGATTTAGTAACAAGTTATTTGTTAGACAGCTATATCTTTTAATCCAAATTACCTTAACATAGAATCCTTCTACATCAACAGACATCACTGAACATAAATCTGCATCAAAGACAAAAATGGTGAAAATAGTATATAAAATAAAATCAGAAACAGGTAGTTGTAATATGATGAGACCATGTCAAGTTGTGGGACATCATGTATGATAGTGAGAGATGGAAAAAAATGATACAAGTAGTTTATTGGTGAGTAACATCTGTAAATTTTAATATTGATTTGTCATTTGTTTTTGCAAAATGGTGAAGTCATAGAAGATGCTGTATTTAAAGACAAATCAGTGTTATTAGTTCCCACTGAAAATATCAATTCTTACAAGCTGGATTACTTACATTATTTAAATAGTAGAATGCTAATTAATCTTTTTTTCTTTAATGTGCTTTAGTCACTAAAGTGCTAATGTAATAATCTAGTGTTCAGATCTTTCCTCCTGAAACTTAACTATGAATCATTTCACAGGCTGTGCATGTAGACAACTTTTTAAGAAATAAAAACAGCAAATGCATGAATGCATTTAGGATATTGAAAGCAACTTATGTGCAATGTAGCACACAACCCTATGAGCTAGAAGAGTGAGTTCTCGGCCTAAGTGTTTAGGAAGCAGAGATCTGGTGCTACCTTACGAATCGAATCACGTAGAATTCCATCTATACATGTACAACTGCACCTGCCAACTGTTTTTATCTTATTGGAACTGAGGTCTACTGGCATGACAGAAATTGTCCTCTGGGCTTTCCATTCTACGTTGTTAATAATCACTTGTAGTTAGCTTCCTGTTCTTCTGCATTTCTTGTATTCCTCTGCAAAGTTATGTTAATTATTCCTATGCTATCAAAGGTAAAGATGTATCTGAATACTATCTGAAAACAAATCTTGCTTTCCTAGATTCATTATCACCAGAGTCTAATTGAAGAATAGAAAAGAATACAGCCAAAGTCCATCTCAGTGTAAATGGCTACTGGTAACTAAATTTTGTATTGGAGTAAAACTTTAGAGGCATCAATCATGTACTAATGTTATAAAAAAAAGAGTGACAGCCATCCAATCCAGTCCTAACTGGATATTACTGTGGAGTTAATCTCACTTATTGATAATGTTCCCTCCTCTGGTTGCAGTTTATTTTTAATTCCTCATTAACCTCTCTATATACTCCAGTGTACTGTAGAAAAATCATATTTCCCAGGCTACATTGTATAATTTCATCTGAAACAAACCCATACCTGTCACACTAGGAAATAAATGACACTCCCAAACCTCAAACAACCAATACAGATTTAAAAAGTCTGCCCTATTAGAAATGTGCTTTCTCTCTCACCCTCACAAGAGCAATACCATGTAAACCCCATCTTTACTGCTTCCCTTTTATGTAGTCATCACATACATGTTTGTACACTGGCAGTCTTACCTAATATACTGTTTATAAAATTTGATTTTGGCTTTAATACTCTGGAAAACTGATATCATAAGGGAAATCTTTTTTTGTGAGAATTAATTATGGAATCTCTCTTATTATGTCATTTCACTCACTTAGAAAATACAAGTAAAAGCATGAAACCCACAGTGTCTTTGTATTAAAATCCTCTGAATAAGCTCTCTTGCCTTTTATGTATGTTAACCCTTCACTGGCTGGCCAGTTTATAAATTGCATAATACTTCTATATTTTAATTTTTCTTTGTTATTACTTGTTGATTATAGGGGAAACAAGCAGCACAGAAAAGAGTATGTTAATAAAATTTAAAGCACTTAGTTTTGCTATTATAAGAAGAGTTGACATTCATATTTTAACACAAAAATTGGGATTTTCTAAGTGGATGCAACAATAGAAAAATTTTAACATAAAATGTTCTATATTCATAGAATATTATGCTATATAGAAATTAGCAATAATATAATTCACATTTATTGACACTGAAATTTATTAAAATTAAAACTATGGTTTTATTATGTTACAGAAAAAGTTTATATGTGCATGTATGTGTATTTTTAAATAGCAATTTACCAAAGTATTGGTTTAAGGGATAATCTCCCTTCTATCTTTTATATATTTTCTAAATTTCTAATATGAGTATCAGTTATTAGTGTAAAAACAAAACACAAAATTGAATTGACTAAAATATTTGTTAGTCTTTTGTAATATGTATTGATTTTTGGCTTTTTTTATTTAAAAAAAATTAATGTTTATTCATGTTTGAGAGACAGAGACAGAGCACCAGCGGGGGAAGGAGAGAGAGAGAGGGAGACCCAGAATCTGAAGCAAGCTCCAGGCTCTCAGCTGTCAGCACAGAGCCCCATGCGGGGCCTGAGCCCACAAGCCCTGAGCCGAAGTCGGAGGCCCAACCAACTGAGCCACCCAGGTGCCCCTGGCTTTTATCATTAACAATCTTAATATTTTGTCACAATTGATGTGACATTTATGACAATGTGTATTTATTATATAGATTTATAATATAAATGTATTTTAGTATGCATAGCCATTTCTCAGGACTTCAAAATGCACATCCTGTTTCACTGCTGTAGAAACAAATACTAAGCAAGCTTTGGGCCACGGTAGAGACACTCATAGAAGGGAATTGAGGCCCAAAACCAGCTGCATGGCTGTGACAATATATTATCCTCAAAATATGCTCACAGGCAATATTTATATGAGATCATACAAAGAGACAATGCTGCAGAGTGGGGAAAAGATACAAAAAATTATACCAATAGAAAGCGATAAGGCTGATATGGAGAGGAAGAAAAAGATAGTCATTTAGGAGATTTCAATATACTGAAATATTATCATCAAATTTTGGCATTTTGGAAGTCTATTTGTAAATGAAATAATCTTGCAAATAAAACCTGATACAAAGAACCAGACTCCACTTTTTGAATGGGATGTTTCGTAAGAGTGAAACAAATATCAGAACCCTAACTAGAGGGATGCTCAGATGCAGAGATAGGACGGGTGTCAGAAAAGTGATTTGAAGTGTATTACAGAAGCAAGTGAAGTAAAGCCAGAGCAGAAGCAACTGCAGCAAAGTAAGTACAATATAATTCTTATATAGAGAAACAAAAAAGTAAAAGAGTAATATCTGTTAATGTATTTTCCCAAAATATTAATGTATTTTGGGAAATATAGGTTAAAATTTATGCCTGTATAATAGTCTGTTACAATAATGAAAAATTAAAATCTGAGGCTTCATTTCTAAAATTTGAAAAAATTTAACATAAACTAAAATTGATCACAAAGAAGAGCAAAGTTGAAGTAACATAGTGCTATTATTGTTAAATTCAAATTTACTGTTTAATAGCAGGAATACATAGTCCCACAGGGCTTGGAGAAACAAATTTAACCCAAATTACTGCTTAAATCATTCTAAATTGTTATGCATTTTCTTTTTAAATGAACATGTACAGCTGAGTAAATTTGTGCTTATTGTATAATTGGGAGTTTCCCAAATAACCTTCTGTGTAAAGTATAATGTTTACTAAAGAACAATTAATATTATTGTGCTAATTTGATAGTTGTGCATATAGTAAAGCCTGTCTTCACTTTGCATAGTAGTCTACACAGAAAAATAACTGTACAAGTTGAAACTGTGCAAAGTGATTTTAATAATCAATGGGAATATTTATCATTATTCTGTGCCAAAACGTTAAAGACTCAGTGTTGTTTTTAATGTATAGGGCAGTGAAAAATAGTAAAAATATTATTTAACTGTAATTTAGAACATTGAAATTAAAATCTCGCATTTCCTAGTAAAAATACTTGCCGCCTTCTTATGTAAGTTATGATATAAAACAAGCAACTTTTCTATAGATTAAAGAATTATCATCTTGCATTCTGATTTTTTTAAGTTTATTTACTTATTTTGAGAGAGACAGCACGTGCTAGCAGAGGACAGGCTGAGAGAGAGGGGGAGAGAATTCCAATTAGGCAGAGGGAGAGGCAGAATCTCAAGCATGTTCCATGATGTCAGTACAGAGCCCAGCACAGGGTTTCATCTCACGAACTGTGAGATTATTACCTGAACCAAGATCAAGAGTTGGACACTTAACCAACTGAGCCATTCAGGCACCCCCAGAATTTTAAACTATACTTTCTCCAGCTAGAGTGAATTATGTTGTTAAAACCTTACTTAAGAAATTGTTTATTTAATTTTTTCAAGGACCCTATTAAATTTATAATTGGTATGCTTATTATTGGATTGATTATTGCTCCAATGCTGTATCTATGTATTCTTTTTTACTTATACATTTTTCATATATATAACAAGTCTTTCCTATATCCTGGGAGGGAAAAAAAAATCTCAATTTAAAATGTCCAGTGTTCAAATGACCTTCCTTTTCTTTCCCTAGAAAAAGCTTTTTTAAAAATATAGTTTATTTATTTATTTTGAGAGAAAGAGAGAGAGAGAGAGAGAGCGCGCAGAGGAGGGGCAGAGAAAGGGAGAGACAGAATCCCAAGCAGGCTCTGCATTGTCAGCAAGTAGCCTGATGTGGCACTTGAACTCAGGAACGTGAGATCATGACCTGAGTTGAGAGCAAGAGTCAGATGCTCAGTAGACAAACCTGTCCAGGTGCTCCCTTTCCCTAGAAAACTCTATAAATTGGCTCTCCTTCTGCCCCCAATAAGTTTATTTTCTCCTTGAGCAGAGGCTACCTGATGTCTCCTCATACTGCACAACTCTAAAACCTGGTTCATTCCTCACCCTATTCATGCCCTTACATTAAGATTTCTATCCTTGAATCTTAAACACTGAACAAATCTAAATATCACTTTCTCTGTCCCATAATTAAACCGCTGCACATTTTGGATAATATCATCCAGATGGTTATAGTGACACTCCATGAAATTCACTGTTAGAAACCTCATCTGGTGACTAAACAATGCCCAGAAATCTTTTATATTATCCCACTTAAGCATTTTACAATTTTCATAATGATCATTTAAAAATATTTTCCCTCTCTGAAAACTTTTACAAAACCCCAACACTCCCAAAGGTTTTTCACAAATGACTTTGTCTTTTAGTTCACAGAGAAAATGTGTCATCATATGTTCATGAAAATAACTTTCTGACATCAAATCGGAAAACAATGGTATCTGCAATATGTGTATGTTTTATACACAGTTTTTTCTTTCCTCTGTTTATAAGGACAATTCTATCACATCCTAAGTGCTGATCTTGTAGCCACATGCTCTATCTTAGCCTCTATTTCTTTTTCAAGGAAATTTCATTATCAGTTATCCTCCTTCTCTTTTATATCTTCAACTCCTCCCTCTCATATTAGCTTTTAAGTACAGTCAAGTTTATTTCATATATCAAGACATTTTGTCCTACTCATCTTCCCCATTACCTACCTCCTTTTCCTCCTCCTCACAGCCCAATGCCATGCATGAGTTGTTTATACACATTCCTTATATTTCCCCATCTCCCCATTAATCCTTACACTACTGTAATCTGGGACTTGCCTGAATTAACTAATCAATACAAAGGACAAACAAATTACCTAATCTTATAAACCAATACCACATTTTTTGAAACCAATACGACATTTGGAACTGTTGACAACTACCTCTTCAAAGCATGAAATTGTCTTAAAATCTTTCATCATCACAGGTATTAAAGACATCTCCTCAGAAATAATATACGGAAAACAAATACAAAAATAATTAACAAATGCACACACATACACAGATTCAAAAGTTGAGCAAACTAAGTAAAATAAATTCAAAGAAAACTACATTTAGCTACATCTTAGTCAAATTCCTGATTATAAAAACAAACAAACAAAATTCTTAAGAGTGTCCAGAGTAAAAAAACAAAAGACATATTTCTTTAAAAGTCTAGGAAATATTAAAGCTGGGAGCCGAGTTTTTAATTTTTTCAAAAAAGGATGATGAAAGTCAGAAGTCAACAGAATGACAAATTTTAACATGATGTAAGAAACAAACAGCAAACAAAAACAACTTTCAATCTAGAATTTATACACAGAAAAAATATCTGTCAAAAACTAAGAGAAAATATATACATTTTCAGTCAATGAAAATGTAAGGGAGTGTATCACCAAGGAGTCTTGCACTAAAAGAAACCCTAAAGGAAATTGTTGAGGGAGAGGAAAAATATTCCTATTTCAAAACATAAGAATTAATGAAGGAATTACAAAAATACCTTAAAGGGAAAATATATGTGAAAGTATATGAATATTGACTGTAAGAATAATGAATTTTATGATCTTTTGGAGTTTAAAACATGTAAAACAAAATTGCATGCTAGCAATACTAAAAAAGAAGGAAGTTACTACTACTAATGATTTGTTAGAATCATCAAGACAAGGGCTCCTATTACAAACATTGAAATAATAGTAAAATCATGTATGATTAATAGTTATTATGAGAAAAGGAAAAATATTAATACCTCAAATAAAGGAAAAGAGAAACATAACACCAGTCGGTCATATAAAACTCAAATAATTAGATGGCTGATTTAAAGTCATACATATTAATAATTATACTACATGTTAATGAATAAAATACTCAAAGTAAAATTATAGTATTTTGATTATGCTTAAAAAACAAACACAACCATTATTAGGAATGAAGAGGAATATTTCACAATGTAAGTATATAATCTACAGCAATGTATTATTCTCTTAAATCCTAAATCCAAACAATCTAGCTGTAAAATCTATAAATATTATAAAAGATAAAATTATACAAATACCACAAATCCATGATAACACATTCAGATAGGGCATTCAGCAAGACAGAAATAAAATCCTGCAGATATAAAAATATCAGTAAAAATACAATTAAAACACACACACACACACACACACACACACACACACACACACAAACACAGGAGCGCCTGGATTGCTCAGTCAGTTTAGTGTCTGAGTCTTGATTTCAGCTCAGGTCATGATCCCAGTGTTGTGGGATGAAACCCAAGTTGGGCTTCGCACTGAGCATGGAGTCTACTTAAGATTCTCTCTCTCCTTCTGCCCATCTCAACCACTTGCTCCCTCTCTCTTTCTAAAATAAAATTTAAAAAATTAAAAAATCATAAATTCAACCTAATTGATGTATATTGAATCCTGGACTTCAAAGAAGCCCAATGCATCCACTTTTTCAAATGCACTTAAATCATTTACCAAGATAGTTTGAGTCAGGGAGAAATCCCTTGTATAGGCATTCCTAGGAAAATATTGTGGATTCAATTCAGGGCCACCATAATAAAGCAAATATTACAAAATAAAATGGATATTTTGGTTTCCCAGTGCATATAAAATTTATGTTTATAATATATATATACATATATATACATATATATAGTATACTATATAGACTAGATAGACTATTAAGTGTGTAATAGCAATATGTCCACAAAAACAATTTACATACCTTAATTAAAAATACTTTATTGCTGAAAAATACTAACCATCATATGACCTTCCAGAGAGTTGTAATCACGGATCACAGATCACCATAACAAATACAATAAAGATAAAGTTAGAAATATTGTTAGAATTACCGAAATGTGACTGAGACATGATGTGAGCAAATGCTGTAGGAAAAATAGTGCTGATAGGCTTGTTGAACACAAGACTGCCACAGTTTTTCAATTTGTAAAAAACATAATATTTGCGAAGCACAATAAAGTAAAGCATAATAAAATGAGGTATGTCTATACTTCAAAAAGTTCAAATTATTCAGAATATACTTTGAAAAACAATGGAATTACTCTACAGGTCAACAAGAAAATCACCAACCTATTATTTGAGGATTACAATTCTAAATAATCCAAAATTGAAAGAAAAAATTATCAAAAATGTGAAATAGAATATATTTTGACCCAGAAAGCAATAAAATATCCCCAGGTATAAAAAGCAAATACATCTGTGTTTAGGAGGAAATGTTTAGATGTAAATACATATATTAGAAAGAACAGGAAGTGTATATAAGTAATTTGCCCTCCCATCTAGAGAAACTAACTTGAGAAAAAAATCAAACTTAAAGATAATAGAGCAGAAATAATATAGATAACTGCAGAATTTAATGAAACAGAAAACAAATGGAATAGAGAACAACAACAAAGTCAGATCTGGCTCTGCAACTGTGTATAAAACTAATAAACCTGTATCAAAACTAATCAATGAAAAGGAAAAAGCATGTATTTCTAGTTAGAAAATGAAAAAAGATATAAAGCTAGAAGATACAAAATCATCATTATTAGCATATGACAAGATTACATAAAAATTCCAGAGACTTACAATCTATTCAATTAAATTATCATGGCAAGGCCTTAGAGGGAATATCTGTACACAGAACTCAATTGTATTTTGTACATTAGTTAAAAATAGGAAATAAACTTAAAAATCATATCAATTTCAATGCCATCAATAAATTATAAAATTCCCATGAACAAACCTAAAAAGTTCTACTGAACTACTTCTACTTTCTACTGAAAACTACTTAAAAGTATTGAAATATTAAAAATTTAAATAAATTTAATATAAATATAGCAACTCTCCCTAAATTAAACTGTATATTTATGGTAATACCAATCAAAATCCTGGCATTATTCTTCAAAAATTAAAAGCCAATTTTGAAATTCAAATTCATAGGATTAGGCAGCTAGGTCAATGTTGGAGACAAGTAACAAAGTTGGAGGAACTATAGTCCTTGATCAGAAGCTATTCTATCATCATTAGGATGATGTGTTACTTTTGGAAGGAAAATCAAATAAACCAAGAGAGCAGAATGAAAGTCGGGAAAGAGACCCTCATACATACTGTATCCTATGTGATAATAGAGGTGACATGCAATACAGGAAGGAAAATAGTATATTCAATAAAAATTTCTTTGCAGCTCTTCCTGTTGAAGGTTTTGTCTATTTCCCTATCCCTGAATCAGGTGGGCCTTATGACTTGCCTTACCAATAGAATGTGATAGACCTAGATCTCAATAGGCCTTGTATTCTCCCCCAGGTAGAAGCATTCCAATGGTGGGAGCATTTGGAGACAACTATGCAAGAAAGCCAGTCAGGCTTACTGTTGGATACAAAGCTAAGTGGAGAACCAGCACAACTACCACATATGTTAGGGAGGCCACCGGGACTTTCCCACCAGCTGAATGATGCTGCAGGAATAAGATCAGCTGAAAGCAGCCAAAAAGCTGCCCATAAAACCCACAGAAATAATAAAACCCATGAGAAATAATAAATGATTGCTATATTATACATAACTGTTGCAGTAACTTGTAATGCAGCAATAGATACTTGATGCAATTAGTAATAAGGGAAATGCAAGTAAAAATACACCAAAAGCAGAATGTTTAAAATTTAAGAAAAGATGGAACATATATAATAAATGTTGGCTGGCAGGAGTGTAAAAAATTACAATCACATTGTAAATGTCTTTGGCAGCATCTATTAAAGCTATCCATATGCGTACACTGTGACCATCCATTCTGTTCTTAGGTATACACCTATCAGAAATGCATATATATGTTCACAAACATATATGTACTATAATAATATTCATATACCTCCCATAATTCTCAAAAATTGGAAATTATCCATCAGTGATAGAATAAATAACTAATATATTACACAACAGAGTACAGTAATAAAAATGAAGAGCTGTAAGTGCATTAAACAGAACAAATGAATCAATATAATGTTAGTCACCAAAGAGTATATATTTCATGTTACTATTCATCAGAAGTAGAAAACCAAAATTAATGCACACTGTTAGAAGTCAGAATAGTGGTTAACTTTGGGGTGGTGTGAATAAGAAATGGGTACAAAAAGGGATTCTAGGTTACAAGGCATTTTGTTTCTAGATACGATTACTTTCTTAAATTTTAAACAACCTAATAAGTGTGTGGTTTTAATTGACATTTTCATAATGACTATTTCAGTATTCAATCTGTATGAACTTGCCATAAGTCTCTTTAGGTCTATAAAGCCCATGCCCATTTTTAGTGGGTTATTTGATTTCTTATTATTGGTATTTAAAATGTCATTAAATATTCTGGATATATAAGTCCTTTATCAGATAAAAGTTCTTCATTAAGTATTATTTTCCAACCATTTCCTTGATAGTGTCTTTCAAAGAGAAATTTTTGGGCACCTGGCTGGCTCAGTTGGTGGAGCATGTTACTCTTGATCTCGAGGTTGTGAGTTTGAGCCCCAAGTTGGGTGTAGAGATTGCTTTAAGAAAATTCAATCTTAAAAAATAAAAATTAAAAAACAAAGAGAAGTTCTTAAGCCAGATTGCCACCTGTTTTCAGAAATAAGGCTTTGTTGGAGCACCTGGGTGGCTTAGTCCATTAAGCACCTGACTCTTGGTTTCAGCTCAAGTCATGTTCTCACTGTGAGTTCTAGCCCCACATGCGGCTCTGTGTTGACCATGCAGAACCTTCTTGGGATTCTTTCTCTCTCTCTGCCGCTCCCGCTCCTGCTTTCTCCCTCATTCTCTCTCTCTCTATCAAAGTAAATTAATTAATTTTAAAAAAAAGAAAGAAAGAAAGAAACAGGCTTTGTTTTACTAGAACAAAGCCACATTCATGTTACATATTATCTATAGTTATCTTTTTGCTACATTGACAGAATTAAGGAGTTAAGGAGTTGCAATAGAGACCATATGCCTAACAGACCTATCTGGCCTGTTAGATAGGTCTAACAGACCTATCTGGCCTGTTAGAAATGAAAGTTTACAGGGCGCCTGCGTGGTTCAGCCGGATAAGCGGCTGACTTTGGCTCAGGTCATGATCTTGAGGTTCATGAGATTGAGCCCTGTGTTGGGCTCTATGCTGACAGCTCAGAGCCTAGAGCCTGCTTCGGATTCTGTGTCTCCCTCTCTCTCTGTCCCTCCCCCCACTCATGCTCTGTCTCTCTGTCAAAAATAAACATCAAAAAAATTTTTAAAAAAAGAAATAAAAGTTTTCAACTTCCTACCAAAATATACAGTTCATTAATATTGCTTTACACAGTTGTCTCTTAGATTAATTAAAAATAAAAGTTGATTTATTTCACTTATCCCATTTTGAAATATTTTTATTATAATCTAAACATTCAAGATTTTTTATTAATATCATATCTCTTTTACCTGAAGAACTTCTTTAACACTGTGAATTAGGTCTGCTGGCAGTGTATTAATTTGTTTTTTATTGTTAAAAATATTTTTATTTATTTTTGAGAGAGAGACAGAGCATGAGCTCGGGAGGGGCAGAGAGAGAGAGGGAGACACAGAATCTGAAGCAGGCTCCAAGCTCCAAGCTATCAAAACAGAACCTGACATGGGGCTGGAACTTGTTTGTGATGGTGAGATCAAGACCTGGACTGAAGTTGGAGGCTCAACCGACTGAGCCACCTGGGTGCCCCTAGTTTGTTTTTGAATCTTGTTTTGAATCATCTACTTTTGAGGATGATTTCTATTGTCACTGATATCTCAGTTGACATTATTTTTCTTTCAGCCATTGAAAACTATAATCACTTTGTTCTTCTATTGTTTCTGAGAGAAAATCTATTTTAATTCTTATCCTTCATGTTTGGGATAATGTGTCATTTTCTTCTGGCTGAAGATTTTGTTTATGTCTTTGGTTTTAGCAATTTTTTTCTTAAATATTCTTTTATACTACATACTTTGATATGTGATATTTCTAATATTTAATTTTTGTTTAAAATTCAATTATTATTAATTACTGGACTCATAAGTCTTAAAACTGGAGAGTTTTAAAATTTCAAAATGAGTGAATATTTTCTTTTTATTATCAATATCTAAATTAATATTGTATGGGATATATAACATCAATTATTTAAAATTTATTATAAAATTTCAAAATGCACAGTGGGAAATAAATGATATTATATTTCTGATGTGGAGGACATAATTTCTTAAACTAGTTCCAGAAGTACCATCTCTAAAATTTTTGTTAATTTTGGATATATAAAAATTAAGATTTCTGTTTACCACACTAAAAAGGACAAAATATGGTGGGAGATCAACTAAATGGGTGATGGGTATTAAGGAGGGCACTTGTGATGAATACTGGGTGTTGTATGTAAGCAATGAAGTGCTAAATTCTACATCTAAAACCAATTTTACCATCTTTATTAACTAAACAGAGTTTAGTTATTTATTTTCACTTTTTAATGTTTATTTTTGAGAAAGGGAGCATGAGCGGGAGAGGGGTAGAGAGGGAGACACAGAATCTGAAGCAGGCTCCAGACTCTGAGCTGTCAGCACAGAGCCTGATGCTGGGCTTGAACCCACGAACTGTGAGATCATGACCTGGGCCGAAGTTGGACACTTAACTGCCTGAGCCACCCAGGTGCCCTGAACTAAGTAGAATTTAAATAAAAACTTAAAAAAAAAGAAAAGACAAAATATGACCTGAGTGAATATATTTATAACCCATAAGAAAGGGAATAAGGTCAAAAAGAGTACACACACACACACACACACACACACACACAATGTTCTATAAATCAATGAACAAACAACCCAACAGAAATATGGACAAATTCAAACCACAATTAAACCAAATTTACAAACATTTGATTAAAGCACACTAGAGTTCT
This sequence comes from Acinonyx jubatus, assembly GCF_027475565.1. Taxonomy (NCBI): domain Eukaryota; kingdom Metazoa; phylum Chordata; class Mammalia; order Carnivora; family Felidae; genus Acinonyx; species Acinonyx jubatus. Next base: position 170,051,751 of record NC_069381.1, read on the forward strand.
GATGATACCAAATGTTGCAGTATATGTCTATTAGTAGTTTTCCTTATAAATCACTGGTTGGATGGAAATTGGCAAAACCAAGTTTGAAAAATAAGTTGGAATTATTTTTTAATGCTGATAATCTCTCTCTCCTCTCTGCACCCCCACACCCCCACCATTTGTCTTCCTGTATGGAGAGGAGCACTGGGATCAGGAATTGCATCTCATTAAATTATTTCAATACTCTAATGTATTGGCAGTTTTGGTCACAGATATTTATAATAGTATTAAATGTAATGTGCAATGAACTAGAATTCTCTTTAATCCATTTCTACTATTTTTCTGTTCCATACATTGCACCATGGAGAAACTGTTAATGTTTTAAACTCTGTTTTAACAAAAAGAGAATGGGTTTTAAGCTCAAACCCTTGGAAGACATCAATATCTAAGAACTTAATAATAATATTCCACTATGTATTTTTATTTTAAAAACATTTTTAATGTTTATTTATTTTTGAGAGAGAAAAGAGAGAGAGAGAGAGAGGGAGCTTGAGTGGGGAGGAGCAGAGAGAGAGGGAGACATAATCTGAGACAGGCTCCAGGCTCTGAGCTGTCCCCACAGAGCCTGATGCAGGGCCCGAACTCACAAACTGCAAGATCATGACCGGAGCCAAATTCAGACGCTTGACCAGCTGAGCCACCCAGGTGGCCCCACTATGTATTTTTAAAGTTAACTTTTATATGGTAAGTGATATTTGTTTTTTACCATAATTAAATTGTTACCTTTTAGGGGCGCCTGGGTGGCACAGTCGGTTAAGCATCCAACTTCAGCCAGGTCACGATCTCGCGGTCCGTGAGTTCGAGCCCCGCGTCAGGCTCTGGGCTGATGGCTCGGAGCCTGGAGCCTGTTTCCGATTCTGTGTCTCCCTCTCTCTCTGCCCCTCCCCCGTTCATGCTCTGTCTCTCTCTGTCCCAAAAATAAATAAAAAACGTTGAAAAAAATTAAAAAAAAATTGTTACCTTTTAAACAAAAAATAGTATACAATAGTAAGTTGATGCAAAGAAAATAAATTAAAGCCAAGGTGATATGAAGTTTGAAAGGTTGTGAAAGTACTAGGCGTATAACTGATATTTGGTAACAAAGAAATTAAGCATACACTTAAAGCAGATTCCTTACCAAAACATTGATAGTATTATAGGTATCAGATTCAAAGAAAATAATAGAGTACTTTACTAACCACAATGGTAGAAAAAAAATTTTAATGAGGAAATTTAGGTAAAATATTCATTAACTTTACCTGAATATTGAGATCGGTAATATACATTTCTGTGTCATTCTACCTGTAAGCCATATTTATTCTCTTATAAAGGTATATCCATTTCATATTATCTTCTTAGCTACATGCCTTAATACTAATTTTTATTAACTGCATTGGTAATTTATTTTATAATAATTTTGTTGTGGGCTTTATAACTAGAAACATACCAGTTGCAATTGTTCAGTATTAACAAGACAACCTGAATTTCAGACTTATAATTGTTGCAATTTTCTTGATATAACTCTTTAATTTGACAAGGGGGTCTGTAGTCCAATCTCACAAACCACATTTTTCACTATCTTTCCCATCAGTGAAATTCAGACTTTTAGTCTTTAGAGTATACTCCTGATATATATGGAGTTCAGCCTGAATTAAAGGCTCCTCTGTTACAGTGAGATTTATATAACATGAGTTATACCTTAATATTAAAAATCAATCATTGGAAACCCCACACAAGTAAATTTGTAAGTCCAATGATAGAGGGCTTTGACATCTATCACTAGCAGAATTAGAAACATTTGGGAATTGTATTTGGGATCGTTTGTTTGAACAGAAAGTCAATACTGCTGGTGGAGAGTTAAGGAGCAAGAGTAAATTAATGCATTATATAGATACATCCTTAATAAAATCTGGAATGTATTTGCTTCTCTCCCTTTTGCTTACCATTTTGATTTTTAGGGAGCCCTGCATGATTAGAGACACAAGAGATGGTGAGGAAGAGTATTTATTATTTTATTTATAGTACTTGAATACTGTGAGAATTACATATAAGTCCTACTCACCATCCTTACAGAATCCATTAATATCACACGTATTCATATTCTATGAATTAATATATTTGAGCAGAATAAATAATATTTATTTATTAAATATTAGTTTAGAGATTCAAATACAAGATACATCAAATACAGCATGTATCAAACACATTATTTCATTAAGCAACAATAATGGAAAAATCATTCCAAACTGGTATACATATATATTTAAAGTGGATCAAAACAAGTATGTTCTATGTGTAATTCAGGTAGACCAGTCAGTAATCAGTATAGTTCTAAATGATACCCTTGCAATCCCTTCTCATTTCAAATTTTCTCACTAAGTTCCAGTTATCTGAGTATCTTGTCACTCCCTTGAACATAGTACACAATTTCTCATTTCATAAACTTCGTGTATTTTATTTTATTATTTTATTTAATTTTTACATAGAGAGTGTAAGAGGGGCAGAGTGAGACAGAGAGAGTGAGAGAGAGAATCTCAAGTAGGCTCAGCACAAAGCCCAATGTGGGGCTTGATCCCACTACCCTGGGATCATGACCTGAGCTGAAATCAACAGTCTGATGCTCAACAAACTGAGCCACCCAGGCGCCCCATGTATTTCATTTTAAAAGTGAAACAAAAAGTTCCTCAAATCTTTGATTGTCTGGATCAGTCTCATCTAGAATAGTCTTCAACTTCTATTATCTCTTATAGCATTATGACATCAGATTTATTTTTGTTTTCTTTAGTAGTAACCTCTAATAATTGTTTTTAGTTGTTTGTTATACTTTGTTGTTTTTTTTTCTAATCCTCAACCATAATATATGGTTCATGAGAGCAGGAACTTCCTGTCATGTTCTCTCTTCTGTAACCATGTCAGAGAAACAACCAGCACAGAGTATCTTCTGGGTTATATTTGTTGAATGAATGTTAACATAACCTTTGATAGCGTTTATATTTCTTATCACATTAAATCTCACAAGCTCTCATTTGATTTTCAGAAAAAATAATTTAACTTGCTCTCATATTGAATTTTGTTTCAGTCTATGGCCTTGAAAATTTTTCATATTTACAATTCTACTCTTATTATCCTTTCTTCTCTATTACAGTTTGAACATTGTTTCTTAGGTCAAAAATTGCCATTCTCAAATCCTGGGAATTTTAAGAAACTGGCTTTATTTATGTTTTTGAATGATAATAATAGGTTATTTCTTGTCGTTAAAATTGTCTGACATATTAACACATTAAACCAAACATATTCTATTCACAAATTAAACTTTAAAAACTTTTAAATATCTTACCCTTTGTCTAAAATGTAGTAATAATACAAAGAGTGATATGATTTTGCACCATGTCTAGTTATTATTTACCATACTCTTAAAGTGCTTTTACTTCTGTTCATTAGCTTTTCACTATTAGAAACTATGTTTCATAATCTACTGTTGTCTTCTTGAAGAACTGAGTGATTGAGGTTGAAATGTGAAACATGTGGGTTCTTATCATAATGTATAATATGAAGGTTTTTTAAAAAATCCATATTAGGCCAGATTTCTGGCATAACAAAAGCATGTGATATTTTTCATATTTTCACTCATAAATTAAATCTAACTAAAGACATGTTTTATATATAAAATCTAATATACTGATGCTTAATTGACTGAGCCACTCAGGCGCCCTAAAATCTAATATACTGAAAAAAAACAAGATATGTGCTATTTATATAAATGATTACACATCAAAGCCTTGAAAGCCTAAATATTGCAATAGTTTCAGTATGATTCATTAAGGCATTGAGCAACTTGTTTGGAATATTTTTGAAAAACAATTAGATTTCCCCGTCAGAATTATATTATTAATAAAATACTGTCTTAATGAAGAATCAGTTTAGCAAAAAGTATTAACTTTAGTAGTGGAATGACTCCCCTGTTTAACTATTAGAAAATTCCAATAATAATTCTGAGAAATTTATTCTTTCTGTAAGATACACTTCAATAGAAATAAGCTCTAAATAATTTTCATTCAAATAATTGCTTATTTTAACTCAAGACACAGTACTGAACATTCTTTTCTTATTTCACATATATGTCAAGGAGTCAATAACAAAGAGATAGCTGGGAAATCACAAGGTACTTTGAGATTAAACAACATACTACTAAATAACACATAAGTCCAACAAAAAAGTCTCATGAGATATTAATAAATACATTGAATAAATAAAACTGAAAATACAACTATAAAGATTTGTGGCATGAAATTTTGTAAAAAGTACTTATAGGGAATTTTGTACCACTGATGCATATTATAAAAGAAGATATCTAAAATTAAAAAAAATATAAGCCTCCAGGTTACCCAAATAGACAAGAAGGAAGGAAGGAAGGAAGGAAGGAAGGAAGGAAGGAAGGAAGGAAGGAAGGGGGAAGGAAGGAAAGAAAGAAAGAAAGAAAGAAAGAAAGAAAGAAAGAAAGAAAGAAAGAAAGAAAGAATAATTAAATCCAAGCAAGCAAAAGAAAACTAATGATTCAGACTAGAATAGAAATCACAATCCAAATTGATCCAAGTCAATCCAAAGCTTGTTCTTTGGAAATATGAATATTATTGATAAATTTCTAGATAGGCTAACAAAGAAAAAAAGGAGAAAGAACAAATTACTAATATCAGAAATGAAAGAGGGATCATCAGTAGTGATCTTCAGGACATTAAAAGGATTATAAAGGACTATTATGAAAACTCTATACCCAAGAAATTGATAACTTAGATGAAATAGGCCACTTCCTTGCAAGACACAGTCTAGCAATACTCACACAAAGGAAAATAGATAATCAGAATAAAAATCTATTTTAAAAATTAAATAATCAACAATTTTCCAAAACAGAAAGCACCCAGTCCAGATGGGTTTACCAATTAATTTTACTAAATATTTAAGGAAGAAATTATACCAATTCTCTACAATCTCTAGCAGAGAATAAAAGCAGTACCCAATACATTCTATGATATTGAAGACTAAAACAGGTAAACAGATTATAAGAAAAAAAAACTACAGACCACTATCTTTCATGAACATAAATGCAAAAATCCTCAACAAAATATTATCAAGTAGAACATAACACTGTATAAAAATAACTATGCACCATATTCAAGTGGGATTCATGCTAGGTATATAACGCTGAATCAATATTCAAAAATCAATAAATATAATTCATTACATCAACAGGGTAAAGGAGAAAAGTCATATAATCATATCATTAGATATAAAGAAAGCATTTTACAAAACCCAATACCCATTCATTATAATAATAAAAATAACTAAACAGTTAGAAATCGAGGGAATGTCCACACTTGATACAGAACATCTATGAAAAATCTATACCTGCCATCCTACTTAACGGTGAGAAACTTAAAGCTTTCTCCCTAAGAATGGGATCAAGGCCAGGATGTCCCTTTCACAACTCCTATTGAACATCATATCAGAAATCTAGGTAATGTAATAAATAAATAAAAGTAAATAAAATATATACTGATTGAGAAGGAAGAAATAAAACTGCCTTTGTTTGCAACTAGCATGAGTATGTAGCAAATTCCAAAGAATTAAAATAGTTTCTGGAACTAAGAGTGAGTTGCAAGATTGCAGGACACAAGGTTAACATAAAAAAGTTAATTGTTTTCTTATGTAGCAGCAATAAACAATTGGAATTTTAAATTAATACCATATATATTAAAACCTCCAATATTAAATACTTAGGAATAAATCTAATAAGCTATATACTAAAATTGTATGAGGAAAACTAGAAACCTCTGATGAAAGAAATCAAGGAAGAACTAAATCAATGCAGGGATACACCATATTTGTGGATAGAGACTCAATATGCAAAGATGTCAGTTCTTTCCAACTTGTTAGACAGATTCAATGCAACCCTAATCAAAATTGCAGCAAATTGCTTTCTGGCTATTGAATAACTGATTTGTAAGATTACATGAAAGGCAAAAGACTCAAAATAGCCAAAATAAAATTTTAAAAAACAAAGTTGTAGAACTGACACTACTGAACTTTGAGATTTACTATAGTAGTCAAGACAGTGGGGTATTGGCAAAAGAAAAAAAAAATAGACAAATAAATCATTGCAACAGAAACAAAGTGCCCAGAAATAGACCCACACAATATCGCCAGCTGACTTTGACAAAGGAGCAAAGGCATTTCTATGGAGAAAAAATATTTTTTTCAAACAAATGGTAATAGGATGCCTGGATATCTGGACAGCCAAAAAAAAAAAAGAATCCAGACCCAGAATTTACACCTTTTATAAAATTAAATCAATTTTAATATACCTATTATAGTATTGCTAAATGTAAAATACAAAACTATAAAATTTATGGAAGATAACATAGGAGAAAATCTAGGTGACCTCGGGTTTGGTGATGACTTCTCTTTTGTCAAAATAGATTTTATTTTTAGAAAAATTTTAGGTTCATAGTAAAACTGGGTATAGAGAGTTCTCATATACTCCCTGGTTCCATACATGTAGTCTCCACCACTATCAATATCTTGTGTCAGACTGGTACATTTATTACAATCAATGAACCTGCAATGATACACCATTATCACTCAATGTCCATAGTTTCCATTAGTTCTCACTCTTGGTGTTGTACATTCTATGGATTTAGACAAATGTGTAATAACTTGTTTCATTGCCCTAAAAATCCTCTGTACTCTGTCTATATGTCCCTCCCTCTACCCTAACCCCATGCAACCACTGATCTTTTTGCTATGTCTATAGTTCTGCTTTTTCCAAAATGCTATAAAGTTGGAATCATATGGTATGTAGTTTTTTAAGACTTATTTCACTTAGTAATACATATTAAAGGTCCCTCCATGTCTTTTCATGACTTGTCAGCTCATTTCATTTTAGCACTAACATTCTATTTTATGGCTGTACTGCAGTTTATTTATACATTTACCTATTGATGAATATTCCCCGCACCCCCCCCCACATTTTGTAAGTTATAAATAAGGCTGATGTAAACCTTTGTGTGCAGATTTTTGGAAGGCAGCTCTGCTCACAACTATGCCACCAACACTATGTGAAGGTTTTGGCTGAACATGTTTTCTGCTCATCTTAAAAATCAAGGGGTGTGATTGCTGGATCAATAGTAAAACAATGTTTAAGCTGCCAAACTGTGTTCCAAAGTGACTGCACTATTTTGGATTCCCATACTCAATAAATGAGAGTTCCTTTTCCTCCATGTTTTCACCAGCATTTGCTATTGTCCTTATTTGGGATTTTTACCAGTCTAATAGGTGTGTAATAGTATTTCATTGCTGTTTTAATGAAATTTCCTAATGGTGGTGATGATTTCTTTAGATATAACAAAGCATGATCCATGAAAGAAAAACCTGAAAAGTAGGACTTCATTAAAATTCAAAACTTCTGCTCTGTGAAAGTCACTGTTAAGAGAATAAAAAATAAAGAAAAAGAAAAAAAGAAAGAAAGAAAGAAAAAGAAAAAACAAGTCACAGACTAGAAGAAATATTTACAAACTATACATCAAATACAGGATTCGCATCCAAAATATCCAAAGAACTCTTAAAACTAAATAATAATATAAAACACTCACTGATAATATAAAAAATTAAAAAGTGAGCAAGAGATTTGGACATCTCACCAAAGAAAATATATATGCTAAATATGCATTTTCAGCAAAGAAAATATATGGCTTAAATATTCATATGAAGAGATGCTCAACATTATATGTATAGGGCTAATATCTGAAAATACCAAATTCGGGCAAAGTCTGGAGCCACAGGAATTCTCACTCTGCTGGTAGAATGCAAAATGCAACAGCCAGTTTGGCAGATGTCTGTCAGTTTCTTTTCTTTTCTTTTCTTTTCTTTTCTTTTCTTTTCTTTTCTTTTCTTTTCTTTTCTTTCTTTTCTTTTTTTTTTTATGAAATTTATTGTCAAATTGGTTTCCATACAACACCCAGTATTCATCCCAACAGGTGCCCTCCTCAATACCCATCACCCATTTTCCCCTCCCTCCCACCCCCCATCAACCTTCAGTTTATTCTCAGTTTCCAAGAGTCTCCTATGGTTTGGTTCCTTTTCTCTCTAACTTTTTTTTTTTTCCCTTCCCCTCCCCCATGGTCTTCTGTTAAGTTTCTCAGGGTCCACATGAGAGTGAAAACATATGGTATCTGTCTTTCTGTGTATGACTTATTTCACTTAGCATAACACTCTCCAGTTCCATCCACATTGCTACAAAAGGCCATATTTCATTCTTTTTCATTGCCAAGTAGTATTCCATTGTATATATAAACATAGTCTTATATGATCCGGAAGTCGCATTCTTCCTAGGTGTTTACCTAAATGATTTGAAAACTATGTCCATACAAAATGTGTAGGTTGTTTATACCTCATCAATGAAAAAAAATTATGTTATAGGCTTGAGGCAGAATTACTTTATAGCTGGGAAAACTTTATTTTTACTATCAAGGTCTTCAATTGATTGATTGAGACCCACACACATTATGGAGGATAATCTGCTTTACTCTAAGTCTACAGAATACATTCACAGTAACACCTAGACTTATGTTTTATCAAACAACTAGGCATCAGAGACTAAAATCTGTCACATAAAATTACCATCACAACAGGTGAGGAATGTACAGGAACTCCCTGTAGTATTTGGAATTTTTCTAAGTGTAAATCATTCCCGAATATAAAGTATTTTTTTTAAAAAAAGAATAAATGTAACATGTATCTCAGTATAATAAAAGCAACATTAACATGGTTAATATTGATTATTTGAATACTAAAAATTAACACATGGAATAATTATTTTGGGTATTTTTTAGGTAATTTAATTTGGTTTCTTAGCCATCTCTCTCTGTTATGAAGTTACAGCTTTTTTTGTTGTTGGAAGAATCCACTTTTAAAAATACATTCTTTTATTTTTATTCTTTTTACAAAATTGCTTGTGATTCTTAAAAAGTATATTTAATAATTAATTAATTTGAACTTGTGGGCATTGACAGTTGACCCTTTTCTGTTAACCATACTATCATGTTTTAATCTTTAAGAGTACTATTACATGCAAACTTTTTAAGCCCCCTTTACTTCCATTTGTTGAGATAGAAATATCCATGGGGACATGATATAAATTTCTGTTTCTATGGCTTTAGCTCCACTTTCCGAAGATTGCTGTCCTATTTCCCTCTTCACTTTCAATCATCTTTCACTTTCGTCCCCTACCCTTCACCACCCCCCAAAATGCAACAAATAAAAGAAGATTAAATTCAGCAAATATACTGATACTTTATTTTTCTAACCCTCCAAATATACTTAAAAAAATCTCTTACTCTTGGGTCATATCTTTCTTTCCTATCCTCACCTCCAATAGACACCTCCAATAGATCAATTACAGACAGAGAAGCTAACTGAATGGCCTGTGTGTGGACACTGCTAAGTTCCTATCTCAAATACTAAGAATGGTGAACAGAGATTTGTTTTCCACCTTACAGTTCACAGTTTCCAAAGACTTTGCAAAAAATAATAAACTCACGAATTAAATGTGTCATCTCCAAATTAGAATGGGTGGTGAATTCTAGCAGTAGCATGTTTTGGTTTTGGTTTTGTTTTTTTGGTTTTTTTGTTTGTTTTGTTTTTGTTTTTTACCTTCAAATGGAACAATAAGACAAAATATACACATAGAATAAGTTGATTATATTTTAGTCTTGGTCTGTTGATCTGCATTGAGCATCCCTATCTTTACACACATTATTATTTAAATAAAATAGACTACCATTTTAAATAAGATTTAAAATTATTATAATGTTAATTTAATAATTAACAATGAGACTGAAATTCTTAAAATTCATATAAATTATCTTATTAGAGAGATAATATTTTTTAGAGATTTAAAGACTTTTCCCAACATTTTTGTGTCAAAAATTGAAATGAATTGAATGAGTTTTAGAATAATTACCAGCTATTTCAGAATATACAAAGCACAATCACATTTTACATTTCAGAATAAGTGCAATGTGAAGAGACAACTGAAACCAGACAATGGAAGAAACCTCGGTGCATGAATATAAAGGTTGCAGTTTACATCTTCATAATAACACTTATTTCTTTGTTATATGCTGCTAATTACTGGGACTTTCATTAAGCACATATAATGTGAAAGATACTACTAGCTGCTGAAATTAATTTATTCTAGAATAAAAATGTATTTTTAAACAAACACCTATGGCTAATTTTAATAAGGAAAAGGCATTTATATTCACCCCCTTAGGGAAGATGACAGGAAAGCAACTACAGAGGGGTATACTATGGAAATTTATGCAAATCTATTGAGTATGTGAAGAGCATGCTATTACTTTTAGGCAATGAAAAGACAGGTAAAAGTTACAATTCTCAATGATTTGTGCATTGGGAATTGTACACCTTCCTGATTACATTAATTGAGGACTAGATGAGGTAGCAATTGTGCAGATGTCACTATGAATGCTGCACAGATATGCATAGCTGTCAGCAGCAGGTATGCCACTACTGTGTTTAATTTCTATATTATATGCATGTGACAGTTTCAGTAATGAGACACTAGTGTGAGGTGGACAAACAACAAAATGTACTCTTGTCCTAAAAAACTCAAATGGGTTCTAAAACACCTAGAAGAAGTCCATAAAAAACAATTCCACATCTGTAACATGGGATTATAGTACAGTAAGAATTTACCAGATTAGAAAAGCAAAAGATTAAATCTCATGTTAAAAAAAAAAAAAAACAATTTTATGCTAAAGCCAGTGGTTGGTATTTTAAAGTCATATTGTACTTACACTTGAGATAATTTCTTATTTTGATAAGAATAATTGGTAACAAGTTAACTTGGAATATTTATAACAACAGAGAATTTTGAAAGAAATTCTAATTTAAAAACTAGTAGTATGGATCATCTCCTTTCAAGAGCTTAAAAATCATTCAATAACAAAAATTTCCTTTGTGCTCCTGTTATTTCCTGCTATCTCTTAGGAGGTCATTGGAGAAAAGTTACTTTTTAGGGTTACAATTTGGTTATGTTTTTAAACTTTAGATTGGATATAATTCCTGAGTGGTTATTTAAATACTAATTTCCAGTGGTCATAACAAAGGTGAACATTGAAATGCCAGCATTTTGTTATCAAGAAGTATAATTAAATGACAAAGAAAATTTGGCAACAGAGCTGTGAAACATTTATGATTCTGTTACAAAATTATTATTATTTGAACTTACATCTTTTGTCAAGTTTTAAGGATAATATGAAAATTCTATTACTATGTAATGAAAATGAGAATCAAGCAACTTTCTTGCAAGAAAAATATAGCATTATGGCATTTTTATTCATTTAACATATACCTTAAGATATTTTTTCAAAGATTACAGTAGACTTCTATTGATCATTTTGTATCATCTTTTCCAACTTTCTATTGTCCATGATGTAGCACATTTATAAAATACTTTTTTGGGGGAGAAGGATGGTTAGTGATGTCATCAGTGGCTCTATGAAAAGGAAATTCCCTGACGATTACCACAAATCTCAAGTTTACTATTTGTTGTTTAAATCAATTAATTTTTTAAAAAATCACTGGTGCTAAGAATAAACATATATCAACCAGAACACATAGTTCTGTGAAAATCCACCATAAGATCTGTGACTAGCATTATAGAAAAATTGGAGTGATTATTTTGAATGTCATAAAATTTTTCATATAATGACAACAAATACTTAGTAATTTTCTACTCTTTTAAACAAAAGTGAAACAAAAATATTACACATCATTGTTTTGTCTGATTCGGCCAGTCATACTATTTGAATGTGACAGGTAGATGATTATATAGAAGGACATATAGATAAACAGATTTAAATCGACAAATATATTTTATAAAAATAATGCATTCAATTAAGAGTTTATTCCAGGATATTAATCGGAGGTCAAATATACTGTCTCATAATTTTTATAGGCAATATTAATACTTTTAAAAAAATTTAATGTTTTTATTTTATTTTTGAGAAAGAGAGAGACAGCGTGCGAGTAGGAGAGGGGCAGAGAGAGAGGGAGACACAGAATCTGAAGCAGGCTCCGGGCTCTGAGCTGTCAGCACAGAGCCTGATGCGGGGCTTGAACTCAGGAACTGCGAGATCATGACCTGAGCTGAAGTCAGACGCTCAAACGACTGAGCCACCCAGGTGCCCCAAGTTTACATTATTACGCATATATGTTGTTAGCTTACATTATTGTAAATGTAAGATATCTTACCGATATGTTAAAAAGAGATCTATCTTAAAAGCTTAGATTTTAATACTTATGGAGATTGCATACTGGAGCACAATATGCTATGTGTCTTAATTTACTGTGTTTTGAAGAGGAAATAGTTGCAATACAATTTTTTCCTAATTCATAGGCACTTGGCCAACTTCTTTAGGAATCATTTTAAGGTGTTCTTAAAAGGTAGCACAGTATTTAAAACCATCATCTCAAAAGAAATAAAATTTGTGAATTCATAAGTGTGTAAAACATAATGATGAGTCATGGAGTGGTCCTAAATCAAGATTCTCTTGTTTGTTTGTTTGTTTTTTTGGTCTTTTTAAAAAATTGTTTTGCTTTGTTTTATAGAAACTTTAATACTGTCTAAAAAAGGATGATAAATCAGAGTTAAAAATCCAAAAATATGGGGTCTAGAGGAAGTCTTTTCATGAAAAAGGAACATCTGGTGGCTTATAAAATCTGAACTAAGTATTCTAGAATTTTTTTATAAAACTGAAAGCAAAAAATTAAAAAGAAAATAAACCTCTCTTAACATCAGGATCACATACATAGGCTGTCAGGAGATCTCACAAATTGAAATTTACTAATCACAACTCAGATTTTTGTCATTCTGGCTTGCACACTCAGAAGCCTGGCATTGTAAGACCTGTCAGATAGACTCACATAACTAAAATTTAGGAGATCTCTTAATTAATAGGCATGTATTTATTCATTTTCTATTATACATAACACATCTACCAGAATATTAGTCTCATTATAGTCATTGCAATCACTTTCTTTAGCTAGATGAGGCTAATTCCTATTCCTAAAGTTTTATGTGGTCATGGCATAAAAGTAAAACAAGCTAAGTAGATCAATATATGTTCAGTGGTATACACAGAAATATACACCTCTTTGCTTTAGAATATCATAAAAGCATACTTTGAAGACTATTGGCCAAGACATCACTTCCCTTGGTCAGGGCTTGGGTGTATATTGTTACAGTTTCTATGGATGAGGATACTTTTGAAGTTATCTTTTATATCTGACTGGAACACTGTTTCTATAGCTATGGAAATATATTCAGTCAGGCTACCATCAAATCTAGTAAGCTGTGCTTTTAAGGTGGCTTTCCAGGTCTCCTTACTCACAACTTTTGGAAAGTTCTCATTGCAACATTCAAATACTGACAATACTCACACATTTCCTATATGCAGAAGTACCATAAAATTTCTTGAAGTTAGAAGTCCAATTTTCATTAATCTATTATGTGCAAGCCAAGGTAATAGGCATACTGGAATATTTAATGCAGAATTTCTGCATCAAATACAAATTTTCAGGCTGAAAAATTCTTGAAAACTGTTTATCAAGCTGAATATTAAGTCTGTACTCCATCCAGTTCCATTATTTTGGATGTAGAAAAACTGCATTTCAACAAGATAGTTTTATCTATTTGCAGTTCAGCAATACTACTTATCTTTTGGTTAGTGTCCTCTAGTATATATTCATAAGTAATATGTATAATCCCAGGATTATATTGGATTTAAACTAACACAATCTACAAACTACCTCTCTCTCTCTCTCTCTCTCTCTCTCTCTCTCTCTCTCTCTCTTATTTCTCAGCAAATAATTCAAGGCAACTTAATTTATAACCCTGAAGAACATCTCTGCTTCCTCTTCTGCTATTCTAACAGTTATTTTCTGCTTCAGGATCTTTTTTTAAATCCCCAATCCCCCACAACAGGAGTCTCTTCTTTCTCACCCACTTTTTTCACTGTCATTTATCACCATAAAATTAGAACCACCAACAAGTAAAGATTCAATTCCCTGAAATCACTTTCTCCAATCTGTTCACTTCTGTGAGATAAAGTTAACCAGGAGGCAGTTGGTTCTCAAGAGTTACAGAAAATTATAAATATTTAAAACTGCTCTGTCAAATTGCTTTGAGTAATTAGAGTAATCTTTTTTTTTTTTGGTTGTTCTCCCAGAATTGAAAAATCCTAATTCTACAGGTAAATATTTACTTCTGGAGAAAAAGAATATGCTTTTCTAAATCCAAACAGTTCTATAAAATTTTATTTGCAAAGAAAACTTTTGACTTAAGAGACATCTCAAAGTATGACCATACAGTAAGGCATTCGATTTTGGATACTGCTGTCCAAAATTGTACAAAGATTACAAAAAATTAAAATAATTTCCAGCATACTAAAATTTGCATCTATGACACTAAATGATTTTATACTCTTTCGTCACTATATTTGTTAAAATAATAGTTCTAACTTAATGTTAACAGTAAAAGTGTTAATTTAACATTTTAAACTATAAACCCAGACTAAGGTTGCTAAGTTTTAAAGCATATAGAGTATGGGTGGCTCAGTCGGTTGAGCGTTTGACTTCAGTTCAGGTCATGATCTCACTGTTTGTGAGTTCGAGCCCCATGTCGGGCTCCGGCTCTGTGCTGACAGCTCAGAGCCTGGAGCCTGATTTGGATTCTGTGTCTCCCTCTCTCTCTGCCCCTGCCCTGCTCTCTCTCTCTCTCTCTCTCTCTTTCTCTCTCTCAAATAAACATTTAAAAAATTTAAAAAATAAATTAAAAAAACATGTAAAGTAGGCACTGAAATCTATTCAGTCATCATATATTATGAAAAGCAGAGTAATATTTGGTATCAAAATAAAATACAGAAAAAAAATCACACTTAGTTTGTAAAAAAAAATTAGTAAGACCAAAGAAAGCTATATAAAATGGATGAATGGTAAGTTTTTATTAAGCATGAATTTTGTCTTATTGTGAGTTAAATTGTATGATTCAAAAAAAATAAAACATGGACTTAAATTTTTTTTATTCTAATACTGAGCTAGCTTACCATTTTTTTAAAAAAATGTTTATTTATTTATTTTGAGAGAGAGAAAGAAAACGCGTGTATGAGTGGGAGAGGAGCAGAGAGAGAGGGACAAAGAGACACCCATGCAGTCTCCACACTGTCAGCACAGAGCCCGATGTGGGGCTCAAACCCACAAACCATAAGATCATGACCTACGCTGAAAACAAGAGCCAGATACCTAACCGACTGAGACACCCAGGCAACACCCCAATTTTTGAAATTGAGAATGATGTATGGTCACCACAACAAATCTAATTACCACCTGTCACCATACAGAGTTGCTACAATATTACTGACAATGTTCCCTGTGCTGTATATTACATTCTTCTGTTTTATTTATTTTATAATTGGAAGATTGCACTTCTTAATTCCCTTTACCTATTTTGTCCATCCTCCCACTCCCTATCCTCTGTTAACCACAGTTTGTTCCATCTATGAGTCTGTTTCTGTTTTGTTTTGTTTGTTCATTTGTTTTGTTTTTTAGATTCTACATATAAGTAGAACTCCGCATATGGTATTTGTCTCTGATTTATTTCACTTAGAATAATACCCTTTAGGTCCACCCATGTGGTGGCAAATGGCCAGATTTCATTCTTTTTTTATGGATGATAATTGGCTTTTATAAGGCATTATATATTATATAAGACATTATGTAATACATAACGCCTTATAAAAGCCAATTATCAGTTTATGTCACATTTGATTTATCCATTCATCTGTATATGGACATTTAGGTTGTTTCCATATCTTTGCCATTGTAAAAAATGCTACAATGAATATAGGAGTATATATTCTTTTTGAATTACTGTTTTATTTTCTTCAGATAAACACATACAAGTGGAATCTCTGGATTGTATGGTAGTTCTATTTTTAACTTTTTGAGGAACCTCCATACTGTTTTCCATATTGGCTGCACCAGTTCACGTTCCCATCAACATTGTATGAGGATTCCTTT
The DNA here is from genome assembly GCF_027475565.1 of Acinonyx jubatus. Lineage (NCBI taxonomy): Eukaryota > Metazoa > Chordata > Mammalia > Carnivora > Felidae > Acinonyx > Acinonyx jubatus. The sequence goes on from NC_069381.1 coordinate 170,067,924, forward strand.
TAGCTAGGCTGTTTGGTTTTTTAATATTGGGTTGTATGAATTTTTTATATATTGTGGATGTTAACCCTTTATTGGATATAACATTTGGAAATATCTTCTCCCATTCAGTACTTTGATTTTTCATTTTGTTAATGACTTCCTTCACAGTGCGAAAGCTTTTTACTTTGATGCAGGAAAAAGCACAAAAATTTTTGCTTTTTTTAATCTTTGCCTGAAGAGACAGATGTAAAAAGATACTGCTAAGACTGATGTCAAAGAGCTTGCTTCCTATCTTTTCTTCCAGGAATTTTATTGTTTCAAGTCTTCTTTAGGTCTTTAGTCTGTTTTGAGTTTATTTTTTTATATGGTGTAAGAAGGTAGTACAATTTCACTCTTTTGCAAATAGTTGTCCAGTTTTCCCAACACCATTTATTGACAAGAGTATACTTTCTCCATTGTATATTCTTGTCTCTATTGTTATAGATTGAGTACGTAAGTGTGGGTTTATTTAGTGGGTCTCAATTCTGTTCATTGACCTATTTTTCTGTTACTGTGTCAGTACCATAATATTTTGATTACTCTAACTTTGTAGTAGAGTTTGATATCTGGGAACATGATACCTCTAGCTTTGTTCTTCTCCCTCTAGACCTCTCTGATTATTCAGGGTCATTTGTGAAAAGTACTATTTGTATTTTTTTTCTAATTGAATTATAGTGGACATAAAATGTTATATTAGTTTCATCTATATGACATAGTAATTCAACAGGTCTATACTTTATGCTCACCACAATAAATGCAGTTACCACTTGTCACCATATAATGTTACTACAATATTACTGAGTATATGCTGTACTTTTTATGCTGGTGATACCATTGGTATTTTGATAGGGATTGCACTGAATTTGTAGATGGTTTGGGTAGTATGGACATCTTAACAGTATTAATTCTTCCAATCTATTAGCATGAAATATCCTTCCATTAATTTGTGTCATCTTCAATTTTTTTATTTTATCAATGTCTAATAGTCCTCAGAGTATAGGTCTTTCACCTCCTTGGTTAAATTTATTCCTAGGTTTTTTTTTTCTTTTTGATGCAAGTAAATGGGATTGTTTTCTTAATTTCTCTTTCTGCTACTTTGTTAACAGTGTATGGAAATGCAACAGATCTCTGTATATGAATTGTGTATCCTGAAACTTTACTGAAATCATTTATTCTTTTTGGTGAAGGCTTTAGGGTTTTCAATTTATGTAAGCATCTTTGTCTTGTTTCTGATTTTAGAGGAAAGCTTTCAGGTTTTCACAACTGAATATGATGTTGTGTTTTTTTTTCATGTATAGCCTTTATTATCTATACTCAGTTTGTTGACAGTTTTTATCACAAATGGATGTTGAATTTTGTCAAAGGTTTTTGTCAAAGTGATTTTCTGCATCTGATGAGAAGGCATGATTTTTATCCTTCATTTCTTTGATGTGGCATATTGCACTGATTGATTTATGCGTATGGATCAATTCTTCACCCCTGTAATAAATCCCATTTGATGATGGTGTATGATCCTTTTAGTGTAGTGTTGCATTCAGTTTGTTAATATTTTGTTTAAGATTTTTGCATCTATGATCATCAGTGTTATTGCCTGTAATTTTCTTTCTTTCTTTCCGTCTTTCTTTCTCCCTTTCTTCCTTCCTCCCTCCCTCCTTCTTCCTTTCTTTCTTTTTCTCTTTCTTTCTTTCTTTCTTTCTTTCTTTCTTTCTTTCTTTCTCTGTCTCTCTGTCTCTCTCCCTTTTCTTTCTTTCTTTCTTTCTTTCTTTCTTTCTTTCTTTCTTTCTTTCTTTCTTTCTCTTTCTTTCTTTCTTTCTTTCTTTCTTTCTTTCTTTCTTTCTTTCTTTCTTTCTTTCTTCTGTCTTGTTTGGTTTTGGTATCAGGGTAATAATGCTGGCATCATAGAATGAGTTGGGACATATTCTTTCTTCTTTAATTTTTTGGAACATTTTGAGAAGGATAGGTATTAACTATCCTTTATATGTTTGGTAGAATTCACCTGTGAAGCCATCTGGTCCTGGACTTTTGTGTGTTGGGAGTTTTTTTGGTTATTGATTCAATTTCGTTGGTGGTAATTAGTCTGTTCAAATTTTCTATCTCTTGTGACTCAGTTTTGGGAGGTTATATGTTTCTAGGAATTTATCCATTTCTTCTAGGTTGTCTAGTTTGTTGGCATATAGCTTTTTATAATATTCTCTTATAATCCTTTGTATTTCTCTGGTGTTGTTATTTCTTTTCTTCCTTTCCTGATTTTGTTCTTTTGAGCTCTCTTTTTATTTTTATTTTTCCTTTTGATGAGTCTGATTCAATTTTATTACTAGTATTCAGTCTGTTCAGATTTTCTATTTCTTCCTAATTCAGTCTTGGAATATGTACATTCCTAGGAATTTTTTTTTTTTTTTTGGGATCGTCCAAAAAACGACGGGCCCTCTTTCTTTTTATCTTGATAAGTCTAGCTAATGGTTTATCAATTTTATTTATCTTTCCAAAGAACCAGATCTTAGTTCCATTGATCTTTTCTATTTTTTGTTTGTTTCATTTATTCCCACTCTGATCTTTATTATTTCCTTCCTTCTATTAACCTTGGGCTTTGTTCATTTATTTCTAGTTTCTTTAGTTATAAGGTGAGAGTGTTTGGTTTTTTTCTTATTTCTTGAGGTGGGTCTCTATTGCTATAAACTTCCCTTTTACAAATGTTTTTGCTGTGTCTTGTAGATTTTGGAATGTTGAGTTTTCATTTTCATTTGTCTCAGGGTGTTTTTGATTAACTCTGATTTCTACATTATGAAGACTCATTCATTTTTTTTTCATTTTGTTCCCAGTTTTCTTCTTGTAATTGATTTGTAGCTTCATACTATTGTGTTTGCAAAAGATACTTCCATAATTTCAATCTTATTAAATTTATTGAGACTTCTTTTATGGCCAAACATGTGACCTGCTTTGGAGAATGTTCCATGTGCACCTGAGAAGAATGTGCACCCTCCTGCTATTTTGGGATGGAATGTTCTATACGTATCTATTAAGTTCACTTGGTACAGCATGCCATTTAAGGTCAATGTTTCCTTCTTCATTTTCTGTCTGAATGATCTATCCATTGATGTAGGTAAAGTTTATAATTCTTAAAAGAATTAGAACAAAGAACAGTATATAAGAGCTACACGATGCTATATAGACTAGTTTTGAAATATGTAGTTTTGTTGTGCGTTTTTCATATTTGGATTGGGACATGGTAATAAAGTCACCATTTCACTGCAATATCTAGTATTTTATGTGATTTTGACATCCATACATGTGATGAGGTTTAGGGAAGACTACTCCTGAATGTACCACTTAGGCATTTTGATTATTTGAGCCAAAGGCAATCAAGTCTTAACAGAAGAGCTTTGACCTCCCACTCAATTTGCTTAAAAGAATTTAGATAGGGGATCTGTATCAGGAAGAGAATTATTACCAAAGATAACTCTTTATATCAGAAAAACCTTATCTGCATGATGTGGCAAACATTTGTTTATCAAACATTTGTTCTTCCTAGTTTTCTGTCAGTTGTGTTCCCTCCCTTTGAAGCCACAGATCCCTACCCCTTCCTCCTTAGGTCACTATGTCATATAACCCTTAATGGCCTGACTGTATTTGGCCCTCTCATGTCTGTCATATGTATGACATTAGCTCTGTTTTTTTCTCCTGTTAATCTGTCTTATGTCAACCTAATTATGAGGCTAGACAAAGAAACTAAAAGAAAAGAAGGGGAAAATTTTCCTCCTGTACACATAATAACTGGTTATTTTATGATATACTGGAATCTCCAAATAGAAAACACATAAAACTATATGCCATCTAGTTATATTTGCTAGAATGTTTTTAATCAACACATTGATATGAATCATTTCTATTAAGTGATTTTAAAATGCTAATTATTTATCACCAGTGTCCTTTTGTAAGTTTGTAAATGATTATTTCATTCTTTATCCCCTTAACATAGCATAATTGTATATCTTTTATATTTTGGACATATGGGTGGGCAAAACTATATTTTAACAAGGCAGAAGAACAGCACTCCACCTTATCATCCATAAGAGATCATACATTCTTTATGTAACAGTTTTCTCCCAGATTATACTTCCAAATGTACTTTATCTAGTCTTCAAGTGACTCCCATGGACCCCACTATTGGGTCAATGTCAATTCCCTGCATATCATTTTGAAATGGTGAATATACATAATACTTATCTATAGGGCCAGTATAAAGGATCACATTTCAATAGCTGCTATGCAGATAGAATAAGAAATTTAGAATATCAAATAACTTAGGTTTCTATTATCTTAGGAGTTATAAGTAGCAAGAGTCGTAAGTTTATTTAAAGTTTAAGGTTACACACATGTCGGAGATAAGAAAAACAAGATGAAAGAGATTTGGAAAGGAGCATGGAAGATGATTCTTTTATGTTCATTCTTTTATGTTGATTTTGAGAAATCTTTGGGACTCCAAATGTGGAGGTCTACTACTAGGCCACTGGGTATACAGATCTGGTAATTGGAGGTGAGAAGTTCGTAGGTGGCACTTCAAACAAAGGGTTGGATTAAGTTAAATAAAATATCTATTTAGAATGAAAATAACACAAGTCCAACAGGATGGTGTAAAAACCAACATGGACTGGAAGAAGATAATTGTGAGAAATGAGAAGCAATCAGAAAGAAAAGTAAAAGAGAAGGAAGTTCAAGGAAAAAAATGACTAATAATAACAAATACCAAAGAGGGGTAATATGAGAAGCAAAATGAAAAGTTATATTCAATTCATTCTTTGTTGTAGTTGACTGTTCAGAGTAGTTCTGGTGAAACGGAGGGTAAAAACTGAACAGCAGTGAGATGAGGGATAAATGGGGAAGAGATGACTAATTGGATTAGTAAGCATAGACCTTTACTTTCAAGGAGCTCAAGATGTTAAGAATGGCAGAGACAATAGGACAATGGCTAGTAAATAACTTGAGGTTAAGAACTTTAAGAAAGTAATCAAGAAAATGTCAAAATGCATTAAATTTGTAAAGGAAAATTTGAAGATAAAAAAAAAGGACAGTTGAATGATGGAGTCAAAGGCATTGTGAAGATAGTTTTTACTAAGGGTAGGGACAACTTATCACTGTCCTAGGAAAAAAGAAAACAATGCTATTTTAAGGGATGGAGGATAGGATTAGGACATTTCTTCCTGCATATTTTCTAATACTTAGCACCTCAGAATGCTACCTTATTTGAGATAGGGTCTTTACAGATGAAATCAAGTTAAAATGAGCTCTTTCGAGTAGTCATAATCCAAAATGGCTGGTGTCCTTATAAAAAGGGCACATCAGGACACACAAACATACACATAGGGGGGAAGATGGCGAGCTATAAGCCCAGGAGAGAGTCCTAGAACAAATCCTTCTCTCAGTTCTCAGAAGGGACTAAACCTGCCAGTATCTTGATTTTGGACTTCTGGCCTCCAGAACTGACAGACAATAATTTTCTGCCATTTAAGCCACCTGTACTTTGTTGCAGAATTCCCAGCTAACTAATACAGAGGGTTAGCAATACATAGAAAAGAAAAAGAAATTAAAAGATTCTATTTTAATAATTTATGAAGATGCCCAATGCATTTTCTATCTGCCTGCTCTCAAAATGCTAAAATTTGTTCTGAGGTGTATGGGCAATTCCTCCAAGTTTTTCATTTTATTTATTTTATGAATATACAACATAATGAATATGCTTTCACTTGAGTTTATATAATGTCAGGAGAGCTCAATATGATGTACTCTGAACTAGATGGAAAAGATTCTGGGTAATAGTCCTGGTTCTACCATTCAATGTCTAAACAATAATAACATATAACAAATAAATAGAATTATTTTTTCTCACATACAAGTTGGATATAATTGTACCTGCCCCTCCACTTTATCTGACTGTCATCACAATAATGCAAAAATGCTATATTGGTCAAAACTCTGTAGATTAAAAAGTTGTAATAAATATTGATAACATGTTAAAGTATTTGGCAAATATAAAACTGAGAAAAATATAACCTGATATATTCAAAATGTAGACTACTAGTGATGTCTGCAATTTAAAGTGCTATCTAAAAGGGATAAGTTTTAAATGGCAAATTTTAGTTTTATTTTCATATTAATTCCATTTAAATGGCTGTAAATGGAAAAAAGAAAGTCATTTAAATTCTGTACACGCTTAAAGCAGGGAGCATCTGTCAGTGTAATAGACCCTTTAGCCTCCTGCTGGGCAAGCCCAGCTAGTAGACATTTTAAAATTGACTGAGTTTGAGAAGAAGCAATTTTTCATACAAAAGCTGGCAGTTAAGGAGGAAAATGTTTTTATCCTAATTGGATTGGATTTGGCCACTGGGATCTTTTCTATTCACCACAATAAATTTAGAAACCTTTTGTAAATGTATACCACTCAGGATTTTCCTAGTTACCTGATAAGTTGCCCAAATCAGCTATTGATGCTGAGTCGGCTCTTTGCTTCTCTAACAGTTTCCTGTTCTCCTTCCCTTGTGGATTCTTGAAGAATATAAGGAGGGATCTGGGTTTATTCAGCAGCTGGTTGTCTCCTGCTAATGGCTGACGAATGGGCACCCCTTGAAGATACTATTTGCTTTGCTTCTCTCTTAACTCATCCTGCTTATTTGAAGGTGTGTTTTGTTCCTAGAAGCTGTCAGGAAAATAACACATATGCTCAAAGAGTTACAATTAACATCCATTATAATGTTATGCCAATTGCTTATTCTTATTTTACATTTTTTAAAGCAACTGGAATAATGTGTTGCAAACACTGATTGTGTTTTAGCCAGCAAACATTATAGTCTGATTAAATTACTACTAGCACATAAATTGGCACTCATTTTTAAGCCTGCAATGAAAATGATGATACTTGTATATATATTTGGTTTTGTAGTTATTATTGCTTGATTTCCCCTTAAAGTGCAAACATATTTATGCACACACAATTACATACACAAACACATGATTATTTCCATTGGTTTAATTTTCTAATTAAAATAATTATTGTAGAATACATTTGAATGCACTTAATGTTGATTTCTCATTTGTTGCTGATTATATTTAAAATTTTCAATTTCTTATATAAACTCAAAATTAATGTTATCTGAAAAATCTATAGACTGTATATTTCTATGTAATTTTCCATTGGTATTTTTCTATTAATTTGGTTTGAAAACCAGCACTTGAATCAGGCAAAAACTGCTGTGTATACCAAAAAGAGAATTAAAAAATTGGAAGTCAGACCTCTTGACTAAATAAAAAGCAGTTACACTAGTTTTGCTATTCAGAAATAGTACCCCCACTATTCAGTAGCCCCCTGAAGCTATATATGCAGAATTCTAGAGACAGAGGGAGAGGAAACTTTCAGAATTTTCCAATGAGTAGGGTACCACCAAAACAAAGCAAAGAAAAAAAATTACTAAAAAACATTGGGGAAACGGACACAAAGGAAATAGTAATATACCATTCTTGAGTTAGATATCAGCCTACTTAGGAAGCAAAATTACTGACCAGCCATATGCCTATTTGATGGAGGAAATGGAGAGAAGGGAGAGAAGGCAGGGTGAGAGAAAGGGCCTCAATGGATTGGAGTCCATTGCCAACATCTGCTTTGTCAAGACGATGCGTTTCCTGTGAGTCAAGTAGGCAGAGTGACTAGTAGCAAGGCATCAGCAGCCTTGCTGATACTGTGGATGGCTATATGATTTATTGTGTTACATAGACGGTTTTGAGAGCAAAATATGTCCCTACTAATAATTATTCAGACAAAAGGCATACGCTGGGAGACCATTAAGCAAACTACTATGTATGGTTCTCTGACTGCTAGCATGACCTAACCCGTGTTCATAATTGCCCATTTTGTCCCTTCGGCTTTCTCTTGACCAAACTTTTAGTCAGGCCTCTGTCCTCCCTATAGGTCCCTGAACTCTGCTTACCCTCAAGCCTGAGCAAGCACTGCAAAGCTGAATTTGCCAACTTATCGGCTATCCTGAGAACTGGCTGAGAGAGCCAGATGCTATTTCTGTCACTTCTGCTCATCATTTCCCCTTATTTGCCCAGCTTCCCCTTATTTATTTCTTACTGTTTCCCCTTAAAGGAAATACCTTTTCTGTTTGATTTTGAGATACTTCCTATATCCAAAGGATTCTCCCTATCGGAATAGTCTTTCCAATTAAACTCTTTTTTATCTGAACCTTGATTTGTTTTTATCTGACATACCCAACAACTGCCTCCAGAAAACCTGCATCCTTTACAGTGGAGTGAAGCCCCTTTAGGGCACTCGGAAGAACACACTTCCTTGCTCTCCTAAGGAACATTAGCAGAAAGATGGTAGCATAAATGGATGGGAGTTGACATTCCAAACCCAGCTATGTGAAAAATACCTTTAACAAAGCTGATCGACTTGTTGGAAGGAAAGGAGAAGTAAAAGTCCAGTCCACGCTGCTCAACTCCCCAGTACTAGTACTTATTCTCAGTCTGGCCTCTGTTCGGCAAGGTGGTAAGGAAAATGAAGTAAGGGGAAATAAAGGCTAGAATTAATAAGAAAATGGACTTCTAAATTGAACCAAGTTGAACTGGACTTTATAAATATTCAAAGTGATAATAAGAGCTATTGGTCTGCCCAAAATACTCCTAAGAGATTTGAAATGGAAATTCAACACAGTATGGTTAACTGTAGTATTTAGAAATCATTAAAATTATTTTTTTGTTTATAGTCCACTAAGTGAAGACTATTTGGTAGTTATATTTACTTGCTATATTAGCAAGAATGCTTCCAGCACAGAGGAGAAGAAGGCCTGACTCACAGTGGCTTAGACCAAGAATGATAGTTATCTGATGTAACAAGAAATTTGCAGGAAGATAGTTGCAAGGTTGGGTCAGAGGCTCAATATTATTATCAAGGATAGACTTCTTTCCTTCTTTTTGCTCTGCCATCTATAGCATGGTGTCCATATCTTCACTCATGGTCTTAGTAAGGCTACAAAACCTACAAATGATGCTCTTGCATAACAACATACAAAAAAATTAAACAGGAGGGACAGCTCAGTTGGTGAGAATGTACTTCTTGTCTCTATCTTCATCTGGGAGAAAACTTTTTACCAGAAGTCCCCCTATCTGACTGAATTTTTACTTCTCATTGCCCCAAATATCATGACTAATGAAAAAGTAATTTTGTATGGGGTGCCTGGGTGGCTCAGTCAGTTAAGCCTCCAACTCTTTAAAAAAAATTTTTTTTTAATGTTTATTTATCTTTGAGACAGAGACAGACCATGAACGGGGGAGGGTCAGAGAGAGAGGGAGACACAGAATCGGAAGCAGGCCCCAGGCTCTGAGCTGTCAGCACAGAGCCCGACGCGGGGCTCGAACTCACGAACCATGAGATCATGACCTGAGCCGAAGTTGGAGGCTCAACCGACTGAGCCACCCAGGCGCCCCAAGCCTCCAACTCTTAATATCAGTTCAGGTCGTGATCTCATGGTTCATGGGTTTGAGCCCCTGCACTGACAGTGCAGAGCCTACTTGGGGTTCTCTCTCTTTCTCTCTCTGCCCCTCCCCCTCTCAAAATAAATAAGTAAACTTTAAAAAAAAAAAAAAAGAAGCAATTTTTAGCTTCTGATTTTGGAGGCAGTTTTGCCAGCCTGGAAAAGGCAGCTGGTAGTATTATTCAGTACTAATAAGCTAATAACTAATAAGATAATAGTGTTTGTCTTACAAACTTTTCAGTTTTGACAAAATCAGTATAACCTATTCAGGAATGAAGTGGTATCAATTTTTAGGAGACTTCACATGAAACAAACTGTGTATATCTATAGTTATTATTTTAAATAAAGAAATTATTTTATCTGAATAAAGTATCTTTAATGATGATTCGTTATACTTTTCTTTAAAATCTTGGTCTACTGGTATTATACATTACTACTACCCATCTACCTAAAGTTTCTTCAATGATAGTAATTGCATCATTTAGTCATTCAACCTAAAAATCATTGTGGACTCTTCTGTATAGTCTTTACAGCCCATCAGAAGCTTATGCAAAATTTATGTTCCAACTAGTTCTATAATATCTATACCTTCTCCACATAGCACCTATTGTCATCTTGATTTGGGATCTTAGTTTCTTTCACCAGAATGATAGCAAATAGTGCTCACTATGTGCTTCTGCCTTAGGGCAGGTATCTTCCCTTCTACACTTCTTGCAGTCACAATTTAGGTTTATCTGAAGTCATATGTAAGTCATTCATTCAGGGGCACCTGGGTGGCTCAGTCAGTTAAGCGTTGACTTCAGCTCAGGTCATGATCTCTCAGTTCATGAGTTTGAGCCCTGTGTGGGGCTGTGTGCTGACAGCTCAAGGGCCTGGAGCCTGGTTTGGATTCTGGTCTCCCTTTCTCTCTGCCCCTCCCCCACTCACTCTCTGTCTCCCCCTCTCTCTCAAAAATAAAATAAACTTTAAAATATATATATATATATATATATGCGCCTATATATATATATATATATATATATATATATATATATATATATAAGCCATTCATTCCTAACCCCCAAATTTTGAAGTGTCTAAATTGACCATTATACAAAACCCAACCGCCTTGTCACGGCAACCCCTCAATCACAATTCCAGCAATTTTGGTTCTTGACTCACTTTATGACATACTATCTTGTAAGTTTGCTGTGCCTTTAATCATTTTGTCTAATACTTTTTGTCACTTGAAATGAATGCATTCCACTATTGTCTTCACACACTTGATTTTTTTCCACAAGTTTGTCTAATCCTTAGACTGGATTAACTGACCTTTACATATTTCTATCATTGAATTTTATTTTAAATATATGTTAATGAACTTTTCGTTCCTGTATGGCTATAGGCCTATTAGAGTGGCCATATTGTTTTTATTCAATAAAGGGTCAACACATAGCTTAAGAAATACTGTCCCATATTCTTGAATGAATGACCAAAATTTTGTGGACCTGCTTTCACATTTGCAGCTAGTTTTACTGTAGAGATAATTCATTTAATCAAAACCATTTGCAGTTGATAGCTACAAAATGGTTTAAAATCATGTATTTTCCTTTGCTTCCTTCTCCCCTTTTTAATAATATAAGAAAGCTTCTGTGATGTCACACTTTAATGTCATTGTCAGTCTTTTTCAAATTCACCTGTTTTGAATCAGTTTCCTCTACTCTGACCTTTAGATTGGAGTGCTCCAGAGCCTGCAATCCCCTGGACTTTCTTATCTATCAAACATCATACCTGTGTAATCTCAACCTGTCCACTGAGGTTACATAATTATATGCCACATGAGTGTATGTGTGATTGATTCACTGATATTTAAACCTTGTCCTGAATGCTATTTTAAGTTCCAAATTGTTTCTCCTATTGATATCTCCAGTTTGATTTCTAATAAACATCAAACTTGACGCATGCAAAATATTGTTGGTTCTCCTACACTAAGAAATGTTCTTCAGTCAGTGGGCCCCAACTGAGTAAAAAAAGCACCAATATCCATTGACTCAAACTAAAAATATAATTTTTAGCCTTGATTCTTCTATTTTTATCATATTCCACACTGAGTAAACCACTACATGATTTCTACTCTATCTTCACAGTCTATTTTAACTATTCACTTCAATTTGTTTTTATCTCAACTCTGTCATGCTAAACTTGTTACCTTATCTCTTTTCTGAACTGATACAGCAGCTCATCTCATTGATTCCAATTTTACTTCTACTTTTCAAATCTATTCTATATATAACAGTAGGATGATTCTCTTTTAAACTATAAATCAAATCACCTAATTTCCTCACCTAGAATCTTTTAATAGCTTTTAAACAGAACCTTTGAATAGCATATTTCATGCATATTTAGTAACACTGAATCTCTTTATAATAGCTTTTATGACCTACATTATTGTTCCTACTGCCTACATATTTGACCTCATCTCCTGATACCTTTGTTCTATATACTAAGCAACTTGGCTTTCTTTGGGTTCCTCAAACTAGTCAAGTCAGCTCCTTCCTCAGGACCTCTGTTTGGAATTCTCTATCCAGCTAAAATATCACCTCACCAGCTAGAAATCACCCCCTTTGGATTATCACGATTTATCTCTCTCAAGCTATTTCCACATTACAAATTTTTGCTTTCACCTCTCTTATCTGTCTGAAATTGTCTCCTTAAATATTATTTCTGATTATTCCTGCTTTTTAAAAAATATATGTTTATTTTTGAGAGAGAGAGAGACAGAGTGTGAGCAGGGGAGGGGCAGAGAGAGAGGGAGACCCTGAATCTGAAGCAGGCTCCAGGCTCTGAACTCTCAGCACAGAGCCCGACGCAGGGCTCCAACTCACAAACCATATGATCATGACCTGACCTTAAGTTGGATGCTTAACCCACTGAGCCACCCAGACGCCCCTGATTCTTCCTACTTTTATGTAAGTTCCTAACAATTAGAATACTGTATGGCATAGTCACCACTGAATGCCAATGTCTAGGAATGCCTTTTCCTTTTCCACATTAAACAGGTAACACTTTATAGTAGAATAACCACTGAAAATGGAATTATGCATATAAAAACCCTGAGTATATTTACCCTCTAATATTTAGACTGTGAGTGATGTTAAAAAAATATTCTTACTGTTTTTCCAGATTAATTAACTTATCTGTAAACTAGTAGTAAAATTCTTGTTTACTTGAAATGATTCCTGTGAAAATTGAATAAGGTCTTTATGAAAGAAAGCAATCTACAAATTTTAAAGCATTGCACAAATGCATGTGTTTTATAGTTACTTCCTTCTTGGATATATCTGCTGAACCTACAAAACCAGAAAACAGAGATCCACAATTCACATAAGAATTTGATCTTTTCTAAACAGATTGAACTCACTTAGAAGTTTGGTCTTCCAAACTATTAGTGACAATTTTTCAGAAGTTGTACAACAGTAAATGATGTATGTGCTGCATTTTAAGACTGATTTCTAATAATCTATTTTATTATAATGAAGACGACTATTATTATTTGACCAGGAGGATTATTTACATGAATAAACTTTAAAAAACAGTGTCTTTAAATGTTGGCAACCATTTACATAGTTACACACAGGTAGGTATTTGTACAATTACTTTATGGGCTGAGAAAAAGTGGCAGAATATTAGAAATCAATCGCCTCTGAAAATAACTGGAAAGTGAAAATAAAGTGATTTTAAAATTAGAATATAAATCAATGTGAACATGAGTCAACTGACAGAAATTGAATTTTTAGAATGCATCTGTTCCAGAAACTGTGCTGCTGTTGTGGATATTTGACTAATGATCTAGAGTACTGAAAGAAATGTCGTAGCCAAAATCAGGGTAGAAAATTTTAGTTCTGCCCACAAAACTTATGCTGTGTGTGTATGTGTATGTGTGCTTACCTAATCAGTTGTGAGCAAAGGGAATGATGATTTCATAAGAGGATAAAAGGAAAGAGGAGGTACAGATATAACAGTTCCTTTACTGATTAAATAAAAGTTTATTTTTCAACATATATTTTGTTTGGTATTTAGCCATTCAGAGACTTTAACCAAAACCTTATATACTGGGAGTTTTAAGGTTAAACTGAAAGTGAAAATTATTCATAGAAATAATCTCTGTTCTCTCTGATTTTATAATCTGTTGGAAGGAAGGGTAAGAATACAAAAAATAAACATGTGATAAATAATGATAGGTGCTATAATAGGATAGTTTTAGGTGTAAAAGAATACTTTAATTAAAACATTCTGAGGCCTGATATGATGGGCAAAATAAGACTATGTTTTTATCACAGAAAAGAGCATCTGCATTGTTTTTAGAACCTACCAGAAGGCTAGGAGGAGGGGGGTGAAGGTAGTGAAAGTTAAGTGGTGAGAGATGAGGCTGTGTAGTAATCAGTGGCCAGATCCAGGAGAACTTTGAGATCCATGGTTAAGGGATCTGGACCTTATCTTAAGGCCATGGGAATAACGGAAGATTTTTAAGCACATGTATGTGCGCTTGACAGAATGTGGTTAGCAGTAATCTAATCTAAGCAAGGAATAATCACTGTTTGGAGTAGAGTTTAGAAGTTGTTGCTGGAGATAAGTGCATGATCAAAAAGGTATGAATGAGGTAAGCTTTGGAGAATGGTTGGATATTAAGTGTGAAGGAGAGATCGGAGGTAAACCCCAAGATCCTAACTTTAGTTATCGTAAACACAAGAAAAAATTCAGATTTCAGGGAAAAGAAGAGAGAGTCAATTTCAACATCATTAATTTGTGTAATATTCTGAAAGTAATCTCCGTGGGACGATTTTTTAAAATAATTTAAAACCATTTGTATTTGGTGGGATACAACCAGACAGTCTCAAAAGTTCATAGAATCTACCACAGTGTGTTAGGTTCTGAACTCCACCTAATTGTCTAAAGTGCTCAACAGTCTATAAGCCAATTTACTAGCAAAGAAAATTAAAAAAATAAAAAATTCCTATTGATAGTCTGGTCAGAGATAATAGAGTATTAATTTGCTGAAAATATTCCAAGAAACAAAGTTTAACAAATATTTCTCTAATACAGAATATGAAGAGGAAAGGGGGCAGTTCGAACAGTCTGTTGTTATGCTTTGAGAATAACTTAGTCAAATAGGAATCAAAACAAGGGGTTAGGAAGCTTCTGCTCTAATTCCAGCTCTATCTTTCATTGGTAGATGTTGCAGACAAGTTATTTATCCTCCCTGTCTTTCATTTTCTTTATTTTCAGCTAGTTTCTAGGCTGAGCCCTTAGACATACAAAAGAAAAATATATAACTATGGATATAGATATTTAGAAAGCAATTGAAATATTTATCAGAGTCTCTAGAAAAAATGACAGGAAACAGGAATAATTTCATAAGAATCTTCACACCTGGTCACCGCAGTATCATTTTCAAGTCTAGTACCTACTTCTCAAATCCCTTTCCCTTTTTTAATAAACTGCCTCTCAATTCTATCAAGTCCATAGTTTTAGACAATTCAATCTCAAATCACCTAACTTCTCTTCTGTGACACCTTTTTATTTTTTCAATCATATGTCATCTTTTATAATGTAAATCTTTCCAGTTAATTTAATTATTTTATTGACCCTTTTTTTATGTCCCAGATCTATATAAAAAGCCCATAAAGGTTGAGGTAGAAACAACAACAACACCCATGAATTCTCCTATAATATATAATCTATGTCTGCATTAGAGGGTAGGGGCGCTGTGGGAGTGAAGAGGTTAGGGAGGAAACAAGGACTGGTGGTCATGATCGGGTGGGGATGGACAGAAGTCCTAAATCTAAGTTTCTATAGTAGCTAATGAACTTTAAGGATACCTACAAGTCTTCCACTTTAAACAATATTTCCTGTGACTATGCTGAAGAATATGTATCTATGGGCAGTATTAACTGAGTTCTATATTCTGTCCAAGCATAGATAATTGATTTTACATACCAACATATTCTTTATCTCACTTGTAGGTTCATTTTGTTCATTGTGTCCGATTTCTTTAAAGACTGTCATATTTATCTAAATACTCTGTCTGGATTTCTTCCAATTACCAATGTATTTAATGAGTATTTTGTGGCTGCTCAAAATATTAAATCTATGAGATTTTTTTTAAATGTGGAAGTAACAAAAGAGATATGCATACACACTGATGTTCAAAACAGTAAAAATCTGGTGTAAGTAAAGCTAAACCCTTATCTATTTTTTTGTGTGTGAGAGATTTGTATATGACTCATTGTTTAGTGTTTCTTTAGAACACATTGCTAAAGCAAAAGCTAAAAATATCCTAATTATGTGTCCCCAAAAGGAAGATATATCTAAGTTTAAAACAATAGGCGATAATTTCAAGCCATGGTTGAATAAATAAAAATTAAATATTAAGCTTGGGTATAATAATAGAATGTTCTTTTGTGACTACATCTTAATATAAACTATGTATAATATTTGGCAAGAGATGCATAAAATATGACTTTATGTAAACTTTTTCATCTTTACAAATTATAAGTCCTATTCTGGGGAATCTTCCAGCACAAATGACCTAAAGGACAGATAAACTAACTGTAGTCAAAGTCACTCTGTGTAAATACTTATCAGTTAGTCTTTCCCTAAAAAAGTCCTCTGAGGCTTACTGTCTTCACAGGCAGTGAAAATTTTGCCTGCTCATCTGTTTTGTCTGCCTGCAGTACTAACCTCATGCCAAAACTGTATTGCTTCATAAATTAATGAATGCAAGTTCTTGTACAAAGTTCTCAAAACTATAATTGCACACTCTGGGGAATATTATCACAAAATGTTTTATATTGTTTGCTTTTCAAACACAACCTGAATGTTGTTGAATATACTTCTGAAAATAACTAGATCTAATATTAAGCTTTATTTATTGTGTTACTGTTTATTTTATCAGTGGAACAAAATAGCTGTGTCTCCTTACCATTCATTAGAGGAATTGTGAATCGTCTCTTGATATATCTGTATTATAAATTCATAGATCATACATAGATTAATAGATAAAATAACACCTACTATCTTTTGCATTTTAACAATATGGGAATGAAAAGAAAACATATCATGTGCATTTACATAATTTATATCAACATATTAGATACATTTGATATAATTCTCATTTCTAGAACTGAGCAAGGTATTATTAGGATACAAATTGAGATTACTCTGAAAAATTACACAATGATGCTAAACTCCTTAGTATGAACACATCCTTAGTAGGAATCAAGAGCTACCCATAAATGCAGAACCCACTTTGTTTCTCTTTTTCCAGCTTTATTGAGATATGATTGGCACATAACATTGTGTAAGTCTAAGGTGTACAATGTGTTCATTTGATACATTTATAAATACAAAATTATTAAAATATTTAAGATCTACTGTTATAGGAACATTCAACCATGTAATACAATATTATTAGCTATAATCATGTTAATCACACTGCACCAAATTTGTTAATCTTCTAGCTCAAAGTTTGTACCCTTTGACCAATATCTCCCCATTTCCCCCATCCACTCTTAAACTCCTAATAACCACCCTGTACTCTTTCTTTGAGTTTGGCTTTTTTAGATTCTACATATAAGTGCTATCATGTAATATTTGTTTTTCTCTGCCTGACTTATTTCACTTAGCATAATGCCCTCAAGGCAGAACCCACTGACTTTCAGTCCACTATTCAAGATCCTACAATAGCTTTTCATTCAGCTCACGTTAAAAATGTCTTAGCTGTATCATTTACCAGATCAAAGAAATGTATTTTCTAAAAGAAAAAAAAAAAGACAACCCTGTTATCTCTTCCTCTTCCTTGGTCATACAAGATATTCTTAAGTTTACAACTGGACAATTATAATTATTTTACAAGTAGTCTTCTGACTATAGTTTGCTATCACCTTTAGCGCTGCCAACTCATGACAACTAAGTGAACACCGTCTTGTCTCTTTCTCATCCTCCTTTTTCTTTTTGGAGTTTTCATTAGTTAGAAGACAGGACTATTCACTCTGTGTTTGATATCCCTTACATTTTCTGTACTTCATTTCTTTATCTTTTTGTGCTGCATTCTATTAAGTTTTTTTTAACATCTACTTTCAGTTCACCAATTCTCAACTGAATGTGTTATTAACTCCAGAATTAGTAATATCTATTGTTAGTTTTCCTATTGTGGATATCTATTTTGTTATAGTTAGGCTATTTATTTAATTTAATTTTTATTTACTTTTTATTTTGAGAGACACTGAGAGCACAAGTAGGGGAGGGCAGGGGAAGAGAGAAAGAGAATCTTAAGCAGGCTCCATGCCCAGTGCAGAGCCAGACACAGGTCTTGATCTCACAACCGTGAGATCATGACCTGAGTCAAAATCAGGAGTCAGATGCTTAACCAACTGAGCCACCTTGGCATCCCTATTTATTTTATGTAGTATATTTTATATATTATGTAGAGAGATTATATTTATTTTTTATGATTTTTAAGGATTATTTATATATTTGAGAGAGAGAGAGAGAGAGCACAGCAGGAGAAGGGTAGAGAAGGGAAGAGACAGAATCCCAAGCAGGCTCTGCAATGTCAGTGCAAAGCCCCATGCGAGGATTGAACTCACAAACTGTGAGATCATGACTGGAGCCAAGATCAAGAGTTGGTATTTAACCAACCGAGCCATCCATGCACCCCAGGAGAGATTATATTTAAATGGATTATGTAGTTACATATCTATTTAGCTATTTTTCAGGATTCTTGGTGAAGTCTTGTAATTATCCTTGTAATTCTTATTAACTAGATAGTCATCTTTCATGCTTATTCTTTATTTTTAAAAGTACTGAATCCATTATTATTTTCTGTATCTGAAAATTCGATCCAATAAAATACTTGTAGCACTATAGTTAAGGATGTTTCTGATGTTTCTTGTTCATACGCTCACTCTCTTGCATTGCCTTTAATTGTGTACTCAGAGATGCTCATTTCCTTGAAAAAAAATGTTTGAAGTTCTTTTAAGTCAATCATAATGTTTATGATGTTTATCATGATTTTTCTTCAGAATTCATTTTGTTCACCTCTGCCAGAAAGTTGAGGAATCTACTGGTCTTTGTCAACTTTATAACAAAATTCATAGTTTGAGATTTTAGGGGGAGGAAGGTCACACAAGGGATTTGAACTTAGGATGCAATTCTGTGTTAAGGCTGACTTCTGCATAAAAAAAATTCTCTGGGGGGCGCCTGGGTGGTGCAGTCGGTTGAGCGTCCGACTTCAGTCAGGTCACGATCTCGCGGTCCGTGAGTTCGAGCCCCGCGTCGGGCTCTGGGCTGATGGCTCGGAGCCTGGAGCCTGTTTCCGATTCTGTGTCTCCCCTCTCTGCCCCTCCCCTGTTCATGCTCTGTCTCTCTCTGTCCCAAAAATAAATAAAAAACGTTGAAAAAAAATTAAAAAAAAAATTCTCTGGGATGAGTTAATTTCTTCTTTCCTCTACTCAGTGATAAGGTAGCTTTTGTTGCCTTCTTCTGGGAGGAAAAGTGGCTATTTCTTTTCTCCTTTTTCTTGAGAGTGCTGTTGATTGTGTTCTCCATTTAATGAATTGTGGGCAGGTACCTAACTTCTCCAAGGTGGCCTTAGCTTGCTTACAGTTTCCTTTCTTCCTTATAAGCATCCATGAAACTACAGACCAAGTGCAAGACAGTAAACAAATACCCTTAGAGCAAAATAAATTCCTATTGCTGAGTCTATTTATTGTTAGCTTTTCTTTGTTTCTAACTTCATGTAGATTTTGGCCTTATAATTCCTTAAAATTCTGTCCTGTCCTTGGTGCTTTCAAAATAGTTGTTTCCTTTATATTCAAGATTTAATCCATCCATCAATCAATCAATTAATTTGAAAGATTGCCAAGATGTGTGGCTGGTTTTAAAACTAACAACTGAAGTCTGCATGAATTAAAGAAAAAAAATCTTTGTTAATTCTATATAAAGGAAAAGGTAATGGTTACACTTTTGGTCACAGAAAGCAAATCATCCCAACAGCAATGCATGATGCAAAACATGAGACAATAGTCCCTTAATAGCATTTGTGTATTTTTAGTTTTCTTGAAAATATAAATATACTAAATTTTAAGTTTGTGTCTTTAAATATAAAAATGTTTTAGATATTAATAAATTTAACTTTATGATTATTTTATTATAATCACTAAAGACAGCAAATCTAACTCTATTTTTCTCTTTATTTTTATATAATTTTAAATTATTTTCTTAATATATCAGATGAGGGAATAGGGAAGTCACATAAACAACATTTTTGTACCTTTTCCTTTTTTTAGGTAAGTAACACTACCTGGTAAGAAATATATATTCCTTTATTTCTTCAGAGTCCCAAGATTATTTTATTCTTTAAAATCTCCTCTTTTTACATGTTTGAAACAGGAACACAGTTAAATGGCAATTATTTTGTTAATAGTTAATAAATAAAAATAATTTAATTAATGTACTGTAATGAGAGTGTTGCTATTATAGAAATAGTAATACTGACAAACTATAAGAGAAAATAAATGATTCAGTTTAATAGATAAATGAATTAACTTAGAAAATATATAAGCTCTCATATTTTAATTTCTATTATAATGTTATCATGAATATAAAGTATTGCTGGATAATGTTGGAGATGCTTCAAGGGAATGTTTTCTTTAATAGTGTAGAATAATGAATGATAAAGATGTTATTACTTAAACTGTTTAAGTTACTTAATAATATTTGTATGCTTTTACTATTTTTTTCTTTAAAAAATAAACATACTGACTTAATTTTTGTGCTTTTATTTTATATTATTATTTTAAGATTTTTCTTCCTAAGTAATCTTTGCACTCATTGTTAGATTTGAACTTACAACCCTGAGGTCAAGAGCTTCTTGCTCCACCGACTATGACAGCCAGGCACCATTAGTTTTGTGCTTTTAAGTACCAAAATGCTTATTTTAGATTTTAATAAATAACTCTGTTTATTTTGTTGTAATCTCTAAAGACAGGTTTCAGTAATCTCTGAAAATGACCCAGAAAGTTCACTGTAGGTTGCCTGGACCATTTCATTTGAACTCAGGTTTTCACCTACATCAAATCCTCCAGGTGCTGGGTACCTGATGTTTTTCAAACAACTACTATAAACAGCTGGTATCTAAACCCATACTGTCTGGTACCCAAGTAAGCCACTTCTCTCCCCACTGGTTCTCATAAATGCCTTTTGTGAATACATGAGTACCCTATAGAGGAGTGAGGGAGAGAACTCAGAATCTGCCACTAGAACACATGTCCTCTTGTTGCGTGCCCCCAGCTCTTTCCCTGCGGGATGCCAGAAGGATTGAATATTGTCTTTGCACAAGGTATCAGTGCTTATACCACTACGTTCACCTTGTGACTTATTTACCTATTTTATATATTTATCCCTCATTTTGTGTCATGTTCTAGGTACTGCCTTCACCATATCATAATTTATTAAAATAGTAAAAGAAAGATCAATTAAAGAATTATTAAATATTTATATCAGAGAGGGGCTATTTTTTTCTCCCTAATCTTGTCTCTCACCTCTTTTGATAACATCTACATAATTAAAGGCAACTATTTTGTAAAAAGATAAATTCTGTCTAGGCACCACTTATTTTTTTTCACAAATTGCCAAAAATTCTATTTTTTTTTGTTTTTCTGATTTCTTCTGATCAACAAATTGTTTCGATATTACAGATACAATTTAAGTTATCATAAATGTGTCAGGTAGTATGTTCTGTGTTTTACATAGTAAATATGATTGAAAATATTAAAAAGAAGTTTAAATTGCTCCAAAACAAGAAACAATTCTCTATATTCCAATCTTCTTTTCCCTCAGATATATACAGATACAGTCATTGCTATTTCCCAAACTGTTAATCATAAGCTACAGTTTCATTCATTGCAACAGCAACACACATATTTCACTGTTTTAAAGAGCTATTATTATCGAGAATTGAAGCACTTCATCTTTACTGAAAGATTTAATACATGTATAAAAGCTATAGAATAACTTTTTATATGGCATGCTATTGTAACCTATCCAACTTTTTTTTAACAGTTGACATAACTTTAAGGTGAATTGCTAGTGGTTAAGAATCCAAGAGTACATATTAATTAGGCAGGCTTATACCATTTGTAGCTATTTGAGGTGTGCATTATCCCTCCACCCCCACAGGAACCATTATTGCTTTAAAGGCTGGAGCCTACACAAGGCAGCCAAGAGTGTGACAGAGACAGCAGGGGCCCACTCTGAAACTGCTGAGTCCATCTGTCATAGCAAGGATTTTAGCATTTACTTTAAAATCAAATTTCCATTCCAAAATTTGATTTCTCCAACCACTAAGTCTTGCAACACTATGTATTTTTACTCTGTTGCTATTTCTGGAGCAACTAGTCATGACTAGTTCTGCATTAAAACTTGAAGACATG
This sequence comes from Acinonyx jubatus, assembly GCF_027475565.1. NCBI lineage: Eukaryota > Metazoa > Chordata > Mammalia > Carnivora > Felidae > Acinonyx > Acinonyx jubatus. The sequence continues at coordinate 170,089,939 of NC_069381.1, forward strand.
TGTACGTATAAAATCTGTGGGTACGTTACACTCCATTTTATTGAAAAAGATTGGAATATGATATTTTAGGGAATTAAATAAATATATAATTTTCACATACAGTCCAAGTGATATTAATATCTTTTCCCCCCAAATTTATAAATTTATATAGGCAATTTTCAATGTTCAGAGAAAAGGTCAGCTACAGATTTTACAATGCTTAAAATAATCCTAATAACAATATCACTGTTTATATTTAAATAGCAGTTGATAGTTTTCAAGTGATCAGAAAATAAAATTTAACTAACAATATTTCTGAATTATTGGGTGAATAATAGCATATGAATAGTGTATGTAATGTACATACACACACACATGTGTGTGTGTGTGTACAAACTTGCACCAAAGTGGACTAGAGATGTGTACTATAGCTGTATCTTTATGTACATATTTGTCCCTATATACATATTTGCTAATATATGCATAAGTCCCTACATACTTACGTACTTTTGTGACATAATATTACAAAATCTGTAGTGCTCACTGTATATCAGCCACTGTGCTCTTAGCTATGTAAATGATTTCAACTGATGATTTTTCCTATCTCATATATTCACTACCCTTTAACTCATTCCAAAAATAGGATATGGGATAAAGAACTTAAAATGCTTGTTTGAATGAAATGGTAGTTGATACAGGATTGAGAACATCAAACAGGTAATGGAATTATATATTCAATCAATGCCTCTTAGTTGAAGATAGTTGTTTTCTAGAATTTTTTCCCACCTTATCTCTCGGCAATGTATTATTTCTACTAAGAATGAAATGAAAAGTGATGCAATCATTTGATAGAATGTTTGTTCACTCTGACAGGTAAATAGTCTATGAAGAGAAAATTAATGTTGATTTCATCAAAGAAAAACTGTTTGTTGAAAATCAATCAGCTTTCCTACACAGCTAAGAAAATAGTCACTGCTTTTCAAGCCATCAAATGCTTTCTGTAAATGTCTAAAACTACAAGATAATTAAAATGTCAACTAGCACTTTTATTAATCATATTTGTGTATTTAAGAAGAGAAATAAATCATAGCATATTTTAATTTCTAGATTTACATACTCGTGTTCAAAATCAAGAGTGAGCAAGTCCTCTCAGGTGCCTCTCTAAGTCCTTATACACCTCTCTTCCCTGACACCCCCAGGTAGGCAGCTTTGTTCAGTCAGCAAGAAACTGGTTAAAATAAGAATTTGCTTTATTTTATTAAAACATAGGCAAAATTATAATTCTCAAACTATAACGGTCCTGATTCCAAATTTTAGTTTTTTTACTTGATGAAACTATAAAATGCTGACAGGCCTATGAAAAGTTGCCTGTCTGTTCATTAGCACATCTTTTCCCATGCAATCAGAGTTCCTCCCTTCTGATATATGTTACATACTGTATCTCAGGGTACACAAGTCTGGCCTAGACATAGAGATCTGTTTTTAATTATTTCTACATTGAGGTATAGTTAACATAAAATGAAATGCACCAGGGATCTTTTCAGTGAAGTCTGACAATTATTAAACCTATGTAACTACACTACCCTTGTATTTGTATAAAATCCTAAATACTATGGTCAGTGTGGCCCTATAGAATATGCCTAATGGAGCAAAATTCCTAAAAATGCTTATAAAATATAAGCTGTAATTCATATTCTTGATAATTATTTTGTATGATAGCATCAATTAATTCATGCTCCATATATTTTTGGAAATCCTACTATATGCTAGATAAACATTAAAAAAAAGCTGAATGTGAAACAAAAATCTTGAGGATTTCAGTAATGGTGGCAGATATGCTCACACTTTATAATTTTTTTTTTAATGTTAATTTTTGAGAGAGACAGAGCATGAGCAGAGCAGGGGCAGAGAGAGAGGAGACACAGAATATGAAGTGGGCTCCAGGATCTGAACTGTCAGCACAGAACTTGATGTGGGGCTTGAGCCCATGAACCACATGATCATGCCCTGAGCTGAAGTCAGATGCTTAACTGACTGAGACACCCAGGTGTCCCATAATTATCTTTTTTATTTATTACAAAAACATTTAGAAGGAAGACCTGGGCATAATAGCTAATGAGAGAAGTTGATGTTTTATTCATTCTTGGATTGATCAGAGTTTTGCTTGATGAAGTTTCTTGAAAGTCCCATTTTTCCCAGGTTTCAATGAATTTGCATATATTTCTACCCTTGACTTGCTCAAGTGATTTGGTATGCTATGGTTTTCTATACATAATATTATGTCATCTGCAAATAGTGAGTTTTATATCTTCCTTTCTTCAACATATTTTGTTTTTAAACACTGCTGAGTTCAACAGGCTAATGATTATAGTAAAATTATGTCCATAAGAAGATTTGTTTATAATTTTCTTTCTTTATGTTTTCCTTGTGGAGAAAGTCTTATAATCAAGTTCATAAAAGCTTTGTAATATAATGGTATTTTTATTTATTTTTTCTACTGTTTGAAATAGTTTTAAATACAGTGATTATCCATTCTGTGAAAATATGATAAAACTTAGGTTAGGACTAGTGACTTTTATTATCTATTTATTGCTAATTCATTTGCATGAAAATGCTCAAAATGTTCACAAAGAATTTTTAAAATCTGTAGTGGTTTTCAGTATTTTTTACAATATTATTTTGTTTTTCTCTCCTTTTAAAATTATCAGTCTCTCTAATGTTTATTAATTTTATTAGACTTTTCAATGAATAAGCTCTTGGTTTTATTGACTTCTTTTTCAATTAGTGTCTTTACTTATCTTTATTTATTTCCTTCAATATATTCAGATTTACCTGGTTATTTTTCCTAGATTCTTGTGTTAAAAAATTCAGTTCACTCATTTATATTTTGGACCTCAAGCACATAGAACTTTGTTTTTGGTTCATGACACATTCTTATCAATATGTAAAATATTGTAAAATCATGAGATTCCATTTTAAATCTAGTTACTAAAGGTAGGGGAAGACCCTCATGTTATTAATTGTTTTTAAAATGTAGAAAAAACCCTCAAGGGGTTTTTTTGAGGATGTAAATTTGGTGTGTATATATTAAAGAAAAATTTAAAAACATAAAATTTGAGAAAAAAAGTATATATTATAATAATACCAATTTCAGTACTGAATATAAATTTTTGAGAAGTCCCACAAATAAATGAACAACAAGATATGTATAAGAATATTTACATGAACATTGTTTTTTCAAAAGAACAAAACAACACAGATACCGTTAGAGTCTTAAATTTTTTTATTCAAGTCTACTAATTGGTAATTATTATTATTATTTTTTTTGCATCTTAACTGCAATGAAATTATAGGTGAATTCTCCAATTCTAATTCTTTCAAAGCTGTACTTTATTCCACATGATGCATTTTAAATTTCAGTGGCCATTTTTTCCTATGTCTTATAAATGACTTCTTTTAGTTCTTCAAATCTTTTCTACATATCAGTTTTAAAATATTTTAATCAGCAATCCCAATTCTGGGTATATATCCAAAGGAAATGAAATCAGGACCTCATAAAGATATCTGCACTCCAACATCCATTGCAGCATTATTCACAGTAGCCAAGATATGGAAACAAACTATGTGGCTGTCAATGGATGAACAGATAAAGATGTGGTATGGATGAATGTATGTATGTATATTATTTAGTCATGAGAAAGAAAGGAATACTGCCATCTGCAACAACACGGTTGAATCTTGAAGGCATTATGCTAAAAGAAATAAACTAGAGAAAGACAAATACTATATGATATCACTTAGAGGTGGTAACTGAAAGAGTCAAAGTCATAGACATGGAAAGTAGAATGGTGGTTAACAGGGGAGGGAGGGATGGGGAAATGGAGAGACATTGGTCAAAGGGTACAGACTTCAATTATTAGATGAATAAGTTTGGGCAATCTAGTGTATAGCATGGTGATTATAGCTAGCAATACTGTATTATATACATAAAGTTGCTGAAAGGGTAGATCTTAAATGTTCTCACCACATAAAAGAAATAGTAATTAATTGAGGTGATGGAGGTGTTAGCTAACACTAAGAGATAGTAATCATTTTGCAATACATAAGTATCAACTCAACACATTGTATACTTAAACTTATATAACAATTATGCTATAGTAAAAATTAAAAAATAAGATAAAATCTTTTCAGATGTTATGTAAAGTGTATTACCTATAAGATTAGTTACTATTCTAATTGTTGATTTTACTGGCTCAAGTATTTTATCATTAGATACATTCCTACATCTTAGGGATTCAGTTTTCTTATTCTCAGTCAAAAGTTTTTCTCTTCTTCCTCTCCTTCCTTTCATTCACTCTTTATTTTTTTATTTGTTTTATTATTGCTTCCACATGACCTTTTGGATTTCAGATCCAAAATCGTCTTTATAGGGGCTCCTGGGTGGCTCAGTCTGTTAAGCATCCAACTTCGGCTCAGGTCATGATCTTATGGTTCGTGGGCTCGTGACCTGCATTGGGTTCTGTGCTGACAGCTTGGAGCCTGGACCCTGTTTCAGAGCCTCTCTCTCTCTCTCTCTCTCTCTCTCTCTCTACCCCACTCATGCTCTGTCTCTTTCTCTCTCAAAAATAAATAAACATTAAAAAAAATTTAAAATTGTCTTCATAACAGTTAAAAATTATGTTTCCCATGAGCTGTTAAGGGCATAAAGAAACAATGAGGGAGAGAGTAAGAGGAGGTGGTTTTGTTTAATTTCTAGTAAAGACGGTTGATTTTCTCCCCACCTTCTGAAGTCAACAATTTTGAATTAAAATGAAATCTCAGGGGACATCAATAACAGTAAAAGGTAAAACCAACAACAAAAAATTAGACTCTTTAATGAGTAGGAGAACTCATCTATGCCCCCATATCCTCAATAAAACTTGCTTAGGTTTTCTGTCTAAAATAAACATTTGTAGTTCTCTTTACTACCCCCCTACCAAGAGTCCTTACTTATGACCATAAATGCCTACTTCCTACACAAAGTCTAGCTAGATTATTGCATCAAATTTTGTTTAATATTTTATATTTATTTTATTTCAAGTCCAAAGGTTTTTAAGAAGTTATGTTTTTTAAGTCTAGAGAGGTCTATTCAGTCATTATTTTTTTTTTCAAAGTCTATTTATTTTTGGGACAGAGAGAGACAGAGCATGAACGGGGGAGGGGCAGAGAGAGAGGGAGACACAGAATCGGAAACAGGCTCCAGGCTCCAAGCCATCAGCCCAGAACCCGATGCGGGGCTCGAACTCACAGACCGTGAGATCGTGACCTGGCTGAAGTCGGACGCTTAACCGACTGCGCCACCCAGGCGCCCCAAAGTCATTACTTTTTATATGTGAGCTGAAGTGGTATGCACCATTTCTGGTATTTCCACTAAGTGTTCCATGAATGATTCTCCATGCTCTTTTCATTTCTATGAGTATGACAGTATGATATAGATAAGAACAGTCACCCTGAAAGCCAGCTGTAAATGATGGAAAAGAAAAATGTAGGAACTTGGAAACTTAAATGAAAGTTTTGAGATATGTGTTAATTCAGAACAACTATTTAATCCTTTATACAGGAAAGAATTTTTATATTTCATCAGTATTATTATTATTTACTTTTTTGATGCAAAATGTTTTTTTTTTTATTAAAGTATGGCAGAAAGAGTTTTGTTTTTTTTTTAATTAAAGCTTGAGCGGAAAGAGTTGTACTGGGATTGTGAGGAGTGATTGATTATACACTTTTAAGTAGGGAAGGGTAGAGATAAAGGAAATTTCCAAAGGATTTTCATATGTTAAAGAAGGCTTATAGGATCCTGCAGGTCTGGCTATTGTCAAGCTATGGTTGCCTTTGCATCTAGCTAAGCATTAGCATTAAGACCATTGTGAGTTCCTTCCTTTCCTATATACCATTCTTCTTTATCCATCAGTCAGAGAGGGAATAAAACCATAAGAGAGTCTTCAATACAGAAAACAAACTGAGGGTTGCTGGAGGGGAAGGGGGGTGGGTTAAATGGCTGATGGGCATTAAGGAGGGCACTTTTTAGGATGAGCACTGGGTATCATATGTAAGAGATGAATCACTGGGTTCTATTCCTGAAGCCAAGACTATGCTGTATGTTAACTAACTCGAATTTAAATAAAAATAAAAGCAGTTGTGAGTTCCTTGAGGAATATCATACTCTACTTGACTCAGTTATTTATCAATAGGGGTTGCAAATTGTAAGGAAATTTAATTTTATTTACATTTCTTTTGCTTTGTTCTCCTCATCATTTCCCCTCTGAACAGTTTTGACCCTTAAATCTTTAAGGTTGCCTGGTGTGAAAGGTCTTATCTTTTGTAACTTCTTGCTGAATAGGACCATAGAAATGTGCTTACCCATGGGTCAACATTATACATTTTGGATTTTTAAATTAACTAAAAAATCTTAGTGAAAGGATAAATAACAAAATCGTAGTTACTACAGAAAAAGTGATGAAATTGTGAGCACTGAAAGAGCTAAAAACAGAAAAATTTTTTTGAATAAAGTGATACATGTGAGTGGAGTATAGAATTATTCTTAAATCTTATTTGAGTAATACGTACAGTATCAAGGGACAAAGTATACTTGTAAGGACTTATATGGCCATCATTACTCTTGTAGGATTAAATGATGAGTTAATTTTCTAACAAATAAGTTTAGAAATCTAGGTATGTAATTTGACAAATTAATATGAATCTTGGGGCTAAAGAATTAAATTTTGGATCCATAAATATAATATAAATGTTTCTATAACCATAAGTCTGGGATAATCAAATAGTCTGTGGAGAAAGTTCTTGACCATTAAACTTCACAAAAATAAAAAGTGCAATTGAAGAACAGAGTAAGAGAATTAGAATGGATAAAGATGAAATTAGAATCAACTGAGATAATATTCTCAACAAATTGTACATAAATAAAAAGAATAGAATGGAAGACAATTGTATACAAGGACCCTTTGTGTCCATAAACACAGATTATGGTGAAAATTATATAGGTTATATATATGTGAGATTTCCCATGTTTTTCTTAATTTCAATTTCAGCTCCTTTTGTATTTCTAATAATCTTGACTTAACACATTTGTAAAATATGGTGAGAAGGAACGTGAAGAAATCTCCCTCTACTTCTTTTTTAAAAAATGCTTTCTGTCTCAATAAATGTGTATTTTCTTTTTCTTTTTTCTTTTCTTTTCTTTTCTTTTCTTTTCTTTTCTTTTCTTTTCTTTTCTTTTCAGAGATAGAGAGTGTGAAAAGTGGAGGGGCAAAAGAAGAGGAAGAGAGAGAGAATCTTAAGCAGGCTCTCTATGCAGGACTTAATTCCACCACGCTGAGATCATGACCTGAGCCAAAATCAAGAGTCAGATCTTCAAATGACTCAGCCACCCAGGAGCCCCATCTCTCTCTACTTCTAATCTCTCCTTCCATTTTGTCCTCCATACTTCCATGACAGGAAGTTTTTTTAACTTTTAATTTTATTAATAATGAAATTATTAATTAATGCTGCCATTCCTTTTCTCAAAAACATTCACTAGCTCCTATCCTGTGCAGACTTAAATGCAACTCTTTTACCTCTTTTACTTACTTATTTGGTCTATTCAGCCATTACAATCACTCATTCTCTGCAGTGCAGTGACAAACTGTGAAATCAGCTTTGAGTCTGCTAGAGAGTGAAGGCTGAGGTAGTTCTTTAGTACTGATGATGTCCCCACATTTTCCTATCCGTTCAAACATGAAGGTGTTGCTTTGATAAACCAGCAGAGGTTCATGTGCATTCTGTATCCTTGCTATAATTAACCTGAAACTGTATTCATTCCCTTTTAATTTTTAAAGCTTATTTATTTCTTTTGAGAGAGAGAGAGGGAGAGGGAGAGAGAGAGCATGAGTGGGGTAGGGGCAGAAAGAGGGAGAGAGAGTTCCAAGCAGTTTCCATGCCGATAGCGTAGAGCCCCACACAAGGCTAGATCAAAAGTTGGTCGCTTAACTGACTGAGCCACCCAGATGCCCCTAACCTGAAACTTTATAACTGGTATGTGTTGCAAGGAGGGTGGGGAGAGGGTTAGAGGGTATTTTATTTTCCTTTCTAATGTTTATTTATTAATTGAGAGAGAGTGTGTATATGTGCCCGAGCAGAGGAGGGCAGGCAGAGAGAGAATCCTAGGCATGCTCTGCAATATCAGTGCAGAGCCCGATGGGGGGCTCAGTCCCATGAACCACAAGATCATGACCTGAGCCAAAATCAAGAGTTGGAGGCTTAGCCTACTGAGCTACCCCAGGTGCCCCTGGAGGGTCTCTTAAATCTACAAATGTCTTAAGACATTCTTATCCTTTTATGTTTTATGCATTATTTCTCATGCTTATAATTTCTCCCTGAAATTGTTTTACAACCTCAAGTCTGAGTGATATTTTCCTCTCCATAAATATATTGTTAACCAATTTCTCCACATGAATACATGCATGTATACATACAAATCAGATGCATGTACGCATACATACACATTCTTGGTGCACTCCACCTGACGTCTGAAGACTCATCCGCTCCTTACCCTTACTTCGTATTGTACCTTGAAAATTACTATTTTAGTGGTGGCTGGTGGCTCTGTCGGTTAAGCATCTGACTTCAGCTCAGGTCATGACCTCACAGTTTATGAGTTCGAGCCCTACGTCCGGCTCTGTGCTGACAGCTCAGAGCCTGGAGCCTGCTTCAGATTCTGTGTCTCCCTCTCTCTCTGCCCCTGCCCTGCTTGCACTTTGTATCTGTCTTTCAAAAATAAATAAACACTAAAATTATTTTTAAATGTTAAAAAAGAATAAAATAAAATAACATAACATAAAATAAATGCCTATTTTATACTATTGGTGATAATAGTAATAACCAATAACAGTTATTGGCACTAAATCCTAGTTTGTACTACCAGTATAAGAAGAAAGTACATAGTTAATGACTGGTATTAATTACATCAAAATAATTTGGATTGAAGATGAAATTACCTACAGGTATGTATATAGAAAGAAAAGAAAGAACTGAAAAACTTGGAGGATCAGACATGCTGTCACAAAAACAAATGAGGAAATAATGACAGAAATCTTTACATATTAGTTTCTGACACTTGAGACATTTGCTATATGAAGTAGACAACTAGTTTTTTGTTGTTGTTGTTGTTTTCCTAAGAGTAATTCTTTACTGGGTATACACGCTTAACACGTAAGTTCCCAAATTATTTTAGAATCTTTAAAAATTCCCATTCCCTTAACTTTTGTTGTCCCTGTGCTGATTTTTGTAGATGCTCACATATTATTACTTATGTAGATGCTCACATATTATTACTTATTATTACTTAAATAGCACAAAATTTAAAATTAATAGTATTGTGTGCTTTCAACCTTAAGATCATAATAACAAGTCTTTATTTATTTATTTATTTATTTATTTATTTATTTATTTATTGAGAGAGAGAGAAAGCAGGGGAGGGACAGAGAGAGGGAGAGAGAGAATCTTAAGCAGGCTCCACGCTAAGCATGGAGACCAATGTGGGGCTCAATCCCACAATCCTGAGATCATGACCTGAGCTGAAATCAAGAGTTAAATGCTTAACTGACTGATCTACCCAGGCACCCTAATAAGCAGTCTTTTTAAAAAACTCTTGTTTAAAATATTTTCCTTTATGATAGTTATTCTAATCATGTTTTATTGTTTTCTTCCATGTTCTCTTCTCCACTTAGTGCCAAGACTCCTTCACTGACATAAATTCAAGCCAACAATTGACCCTTTCCATTTGGGCAGATACATACAGGCCATACATGTGGTCTCCCTTGGATTCAACTGTGTCTACCTTTCACAACTCATATACATATATATATATATATATATGTATACATATATATATGAGCTTATATATATATGTATAAAGAGAGAGGAAAATATATATTTTATATATACATATATATATATGTTTATATGTGTGTGTATATATATACAGACACACACATACATAAAGAGGGAGAGGAAAATATCATATCTCTCTCTCTCTCTCTCTCTATATATATATATAGCCTCAACTGACCAATGTTGATCCATAGGTAGAGAGATCTCTACACCCCTATTCAGCAGGAAAAAGTTGACAGAAAATGAAACCTTCCACCCTCAGCCACCTTAAAGATTTAAGGGTCCAAATTGTTCAGGGAGAGAATGATGTGGGAAACAAAGGCAAAGGAAAAAGAAAAAATACCCTACTACTTACAGGCCATTGATAAGTCCTTAAAACAAGCAGAGTGACATTCCTCTAGGAATTCAGCTGCCTTGATTACCACACTTTGCTAAGGGCAAAAGGTAATCTTAGCCTGAACCCCCAAGATCCTCTAAGTCTACTTTAACATATAAACATTCCTTTGGAAACTTTCTTTATCTCTACACTGCAAGATACTATTTAGCAATCATCTGCCAAGTATCTGGCCCACTGGTATATATCTGAAGGGTCTCATGACTGACTTTTTATTAAGCAATAATAAATTACCTTTTCCTAACAACAGTTAGCTCTTTCACCATCCTGGAAACCTTATTTCCAAAATACCTTGGAGGCTTGTGCTGTCCCTAACCCCTTCCCAACTTGAAAGTATATAACCAGTCTCTCATCACAATGCCAGTGCAGCTCTTTCTGCCTATGGGTCCTTTTCTGTGCTTTAATAAAACCACCTTTTGCACCAAAGACATGTCAAGAATTCTTTCTTGGCCATCAGCTCCAAACCCCAACACTTCAAACCACATCAAAACTCATATTTTTAAATACCTATATATGGCAATTATTTTCATTGTTCTATATGTTAGTAAATTTACTGATGCTTTATGAATTATAAAATGTGATAATTATTAAAATGTGGGTTGTTTGATGAGATAGTATATAAAGCATAATGTGTATTTATGTATATGTAAATCTATATATGCTCATATATTGTTATTTTAAAAAGGACTCTGCAGATAAAATATACTTGTTGATACTCAAAAGGCTAACTCTAATTTGGAGCAAGATACGATGTACCTTGCAGGATAATACCTTGCAAATAACACCTGAGGTATGACTCCCTTGACAGAATGACGTTAATTGTTGTCATTAATAATTTCCCTAAATATACAGGGTCTCCAATCTCCTTGTCATATTCTATTTCATAATCTCTAAAGCTAAGCCTTCCTCATGTTCATATTTAGAAGGTAAGTTTTTCAGAATGTTGAATGAAAATATCTCCCTTCAAAATATGTTCTTTTTTAGAAACATTTATGCTTTTAACTAGCCTCAGTGCTCTTGGCTGGCACCCCCACTGATTTTGCTGACAGCAGAGAAACTACTGGTGCTCTGGAGTCATCCTAGTCATCTTTTACACTTGGAAAATATGGCACTCTGCTCTAATTTTATTCTTGATGTGGAAAATGGTTTCTGTCAATGCCTACAATAGAACAGTGGTGTTTTGTTAGTAAAGGCCATTTCCTTTTTAGCATTTCCGTATTGAGAATAAAATATTGTAAGCAACTATATTTCACAAGTTTACTACAACATACAATCTAGTTCAGCCCTTAACATCTACATATACACACATGTATATAGAGTATATAATAAACATATAAAAATATAATATTCATAATTACATTTCTACTATTATATTTCTATTTATCATCAATCTGAATACTTCTTTTATTTTTTACTTAAAAAAATTGTAATGTTTATTTATTTTTGAGAGAGAGAGACACAGAGTGTGAATGGGGGAAGGACAGAATCCAAAGCAGGCTCCAGACTCCTGATGTGGGGCTGGAACTTACAAACCATGAGATCATGACCTGAGCTGAAGTCAGACGCCTAACCAACTGAGCCACCCAGGTGCCCCTGAATACTTCTTTTAAGGACTCAACAAATGCCCATATTTTATGGCCTTTCTCATAAATCAGCATTTTTTTTATTTGTATCACTTCTTTCCAACAAGTTTGATTCTTTAGTGGTTTTTTTTTAATGTTTATTTATTTATTTTTGAGAGAGAGAGAGAGAGAGAGAGAGAGAGAGAGAGAGAGATTGAGAGAACAGGACGGGAAGATAGAGAGGGAAAGAGAAAGAGAATCCCAAGCAGGCTCCATGTTCTCACTTCAAGAGCCCAGCATGAGGCTTGAACTCAAGAACCATGAGATCATGACCTGAGCTGGAATCAAGAGTTGTTTGCTTAACTGACTGAGTCACCCGGGTTTTTCAGTTCCCTGGTTCTTCAGGGAAATCTGAAATCTGGCTGAGAAATCTGGCTTGCTTTGCTCTCAGATATTTGTTTCCACATTTGTTCTACTTCATATTCTTAGCTATTTTACAACATACAATGTTATCCATGTTTTATATGAAATCATGGGAAAAAAATGCCAAGGTGCTACACTTACTATATGTGTGGTCTTCCTTAGTATACGAATTTAAATACACTTAGTAACAGAGAAGTAAACTATATATCTATAAGTTAATTTGTCTTCATAAGGGATGACTCTGAAAAATGCTTCCTTAAAAAAATATGGGGTAATATGAGAGTAATTACCATATCTAAAAACAAATAAAGAGAGGTGCTTGGGTCACTCAGTTGGTTAAGCATCAGATTCTTGATTTTGGCTCAGGTCATGATTTTGTGGATCAACCCCTGTATCCGTCTCTGCACTGTCAGCACAGAGCCTGCTTGGGATTCTCTCTCTCCCTTTCTCTCTCTGCCCCTCCTCCCCCTCAAAATAAATAAACATTAAAAAGAATAAAAACAAATATAAAAGACACACATAATCTATCAAAGTAGTTTCATAAAGCCTAAACTTCATGCAAAATTTTCAAGTTAGCAAAGAAGATAATTCAAGTGATTGTTGGGGAGGAAATAATACAAAGAATGGAGAAATTGAATTGATACCACTGTAATCTTTCCCTACTTAATATTTCCATGTAATACGTTCTTTGAGGACTCTTCCAGGGAACTGTCTTTAAACGCCAAACCAACTATTTTTTGCCATCTCTACAATGCATATGAAGTTACAAGATCCCATAAATACTTCAATATTTTCATATGGATATGCTTTTATCCATGTTCCTCATTTACTCAATACGTAAGATCTTACTAATTTTGTGATCTTCAACATATTAATATAATAGTGTTTAGTTTTTACATGTGTATTTTGATGTATAAAAATAGTTAAAATACACATGTAAAAATAAATCCTGTGAATTAAGGTAAATTTCTCATTGTTTTTCATTTATATGCAGTTTAATACATAAATATTATGCTCACCTATTTCTTCAAGTAATAATAAATCTTAATTTGTTCAGTTAATATAGTATTGAGTTGAACATTTTCCATTCTTGTCATCCATAATTTATTGAATAAACTACTTTCAGATATGAGTTTTCAGTTCAAAGGGTCTATCTAGTTCTATACAGGATTGCTGTGGAAAGTTTTATGACCATATCCTGATAAATTCATGAACTTATGAAAAAAAATTTTCTTATTCCATAATGTATAGCTGGGACCTAGGAAAATGTCTGACAGAACTGTTAGAAGAACATGATTTTCAGCTTTGGAATGGATATTAAATTGTATCTATTTAAAAGCTGCGAATCACAAGGATACTTTCAAGAGTAGCTTGAACTGTACTATTTTCTTTTCAATCTGAACTGAACAAGGATTCTAAAAAGAATCTAACCTCATAAATTTCATAGTAGTAGGTACTTTTTAACCACATGAGTCTCATTAGCTGATATCCTTTTTCACCTAATGGCTCTTTGTCTCTGAACTTTTTTGTAATTTCCTCTCTCTTGGGGTCACTACAAGGCTTCAAGCTAGGATATTAAGCTAATCCCAACCCAAACTCCATGATTTCATGTGGAAGTATCCAACCAAGTAATAAAATATTGAGGTAGAAAGAAACAAACTTGAACTTACTGTTAGATGGTCTTTTTATTCTAACTCAGAGAAGCATGTTTTTTATGAGTTAAAGATAAAAAAGAATGTCAAAGTTACCACCTACATATCAAAGTTGATGACTTTTATTCTCAACTAAAATTATTTGTCATTCATTAGAGATGACTTAATTTAAGAAACACACCCAGTAAAACCATGTATGATTCTAAGTTAGTAAATTGTGTGGTATTGTCATGTTGCTAATGTATAAAACATTAAAATCGAATGTTTCACAAATGTTACAAAGAAAATGAATACACTTCAAATAAGTGAATAGATGAAATGAGAAGAGACCTAATACAGAAAGGTTCAGAAAAATGAGCATACAATAAGATAAAATATTTTGTGAAGCCTTACTGCTAAATGAATATTAGAAGATCACTTTTTGTTTCTCATTGATAGGCAAATTTATCAGGTAGACAGTTCAAATTATAATCAGTTCTGTGTAACTGTGGAAAAATAATCTCTGAAATATATACAAATACATACAGGATAATCAAAAGTAGAAATCCCTTATTTTTCTTCCTCTTAATTCCACCAATGCCATTTAGTTTAGATTAAAGTATAACCTGGATAGAATCTGATTTACATTAAAATAATTCAAACCTATCGAGAAAAGAAGTTCAGAAATGATGTAGCACTTATAACATGTGTGTGCGTGGCAGTGGGTATGCAAGCATATGATTCCTTTACTATACTATAAAAAAATTAAAGCAGGAGTAATTTAAAATAAAATAATACTACATTAGAAGAAACAGAATTTTGCTTCTAATAAGAACATAACAGTGAATGTGTCCAGACTGATTCAAATGTATTATACGGTAATTCAATTTCTACATCAGGGTTTCCGATGAACAATTTTTAGTAATGACCCCCAACAGCAGCAACAAAAAAGAGTTGTCCTCCTTTTTTAATATATGAGTTTCATTCTCAGATATTATAGTACATATTAAAAGTTTTCAAAAATCATTTGTGTTTATTTGTAAGATGAAGTCAGGTTTTAGACCCAGATCACTAGGATGAAGTATTTCATGTATGTGACTGGCAGCAAGGCATTTAAAAGGTTTAAGATTTATTGGACACTAAGGACTAATCTTCATTATTTTCTCAGATTATCTGACTATTTGTAGGATGTCTGATATGTATGACCCTCCTGATAAGTGTCCCAATCCAATAATGACGACCAAAACAAGCACCGGGAAACTGCAGCCCTGGACAGGAGGTGGCAAACTGTGGCCTTATGTACCAAATGGGACCTACAGTCTGTTCTGTATGGCCTGTGAGCTAAAAATAGCTCTTATGTTTGTGATGAGTTTAAAGAAAACAAAACAAACAAACAAAACCAAAGACTATGTAGCAGAGATATTTGCTCTCTGGACCTTATAGAAAATGCTACTGTGAGCCCCTGCACTTTTTCCATGATGGCACATATTTTATTCACCTTGTTCACCACTATAACAGGACTACAAATACTCCCAAAACATACAGGACTTGTAATAACTATTTTCATAAAGGAGGGGAGAGACTGTGATTAGAGTCAAGTGACTCTAAAATATTAACTCTGAAAGGAATGTACAGAACCTACTAAAGATGGCAAAGACGATCAGCACAGTCATATCAATTCATCCAAGGAATTCAGAACTGAGATGCCATAATCCGTTTTATCTGTGACTTCGGTTACATTTTCTAGTTCAATATATGCATATGTATATTTATAAAAAAATTTATGTGCTACCGTACACAAAATGTTACATCCTGTGTTTTCTTACCAGAATTTTCCTATGTCATTACATTATTTTTAGGAATATATACTTCTTTAAATTTTTTTAAATGTTTATTTTTGAGAGAGAGAGAGAGAGAGAAAGAGTGAGAGAAAGAGAGACAGACAGCAAGCGGGGAAGGGAAGAAAGAGGGAGACACAGAATCCGAAGCAGGCTCCAGGCTCTGAGCTGTCAGCACAGAGCCTATGCAGGGCTCAAACTTGTGAACTGGGAAATCATGACCTGAGCTGAAGTCAGACGCTTAACAGACTGAGCCATCCAGGCACCCCAATAATATACATTTTTAACCATCAAATAATGGTTTGATTTCATCCTATTTTTCTTCTATTTTTATTTTTTACTATAAAAATATTATAATAAGCATCTTTCCACTTGACACATTGTCAAATTTCCATTTACTAAGATTTGCTCTCTAACATTTTACTACTGGTTTAAAGGATTAAAACAGTTTTAATCATCTTGTTACATTATGTCAAGTTGCTTCCATAGTATATTGCATCTGTTTACACTATAACTAGCTGTACACTAATGTGTCTATTATGAAAACTCAATCCGCTCATTTGAGTGACTTCATGTAAAACAAATTAATATGCCCTTTAGACATGGCATCACTCTCAAAGCAAAATGTTTATAATTTTGCTAATTTTATGACAGTGACAAATAAGTAAATTTTGCCCATAAATATAAATCATTTGTTGCAAGTTTCCAAGATCTTTCTTTTTTGGTTTTGCCTGCTTTAATCTATCTTTATATATCTTGCAAAGAATCTGATTTTCTTTTTAACATTATCTTTCTCTATTACTGCACCCACCAAAAAAAAAATTACTTTGCCCTCTATACTAAAATCCCCCTCAGGTTGTCATACACACTTTCACTTAATATTATTGTACTCACTGGATGCCCCTTATACACAATCACGCAAGACTGTGAGGCAGGGCTTTGCAATTTTATGTGGTGAATTTCCGTCCTGAGAGGATAAGAATAAAGGTATTTTGCAAACATATTAATCAGACTCAGAATATGATTCTGTCAGTATTTCAGTATATATACACAGATATATATAGTCAACAAATCAAGATATAAGATGCATTAAAATAGACTGAGAAAGATAATAAAGGTTACATAAAATCTGAACTTAACTGATAACACTTATAATATTGAGTAACATGAAATTAGAAACACTAGAGTAGAGAAGGAACCATTGCCAGACAAAATTTATTAATTCATTTTCCCTTAGTGTAGTTCTGAAAGAATTGCATTATGTTGATTAATGGGTGGTTATACCTAGTTGAGTATGGTTCACTGAATTACATGAAAATGTAACATTTTTCATAGATTGGCCTTAATAGTCATAATACCATATTTAATGAGCATTGGTGTTGGCATTACACTTTTAGGGTAGAAATTTCTGTGATACTGTGAATGTAATTCCTGTTGGAATTAGTGATGATTAAAATTTGAAATAAAAAATGATGGGCACCTGGGTGGCTTAGTCCATTTAGTGTCCAATTCATTTTGGTTCAGGTCATGATATCACAGTTCATGAGACTGAGCCCTGCATTGGGCTCTGTGCTGACAGTGTGGAGCCTGCTTGGGATTCTCTCTCCCCCTCTTTCTGTCCCTTCCCTGCTTGTGCTGCCTCTCTCTCTCTCTCTCTCTCTCAAAATAAATAAATAAACTTTTTAAAAAACAAGGTATAGTTTATCCCACTTCTAATCCACTTTGCTGTAATAAGAAACAGAAAGTTGATGAAATTTGCCATATCTTACATATTATAAGGATATCAGGGGAAGCCTGGGGGCTCAGTTGATTAAGTGTCTAATTTTGTCTCAGGTCATGATCTCACAGTTTGTGAGTCTGAGCCCCATGTTGGGCTCTGTGTTGACAGTTCAGAGCCTGGCTCCTGCTTCAGATTCTGTGTCCCCCTCTATCTCTGCCCCTCCCCTGCTCACACTCTGTCTCTGTCTCTCTCTCAAAAATAAACATTAAAAAGAAAAATTAAAAAAAAGGATATCATGTACACAGAAACTGCACAAAAAGTGCCATTACATCAAAATTTCTTGGGTGATCTCTGCTCAAACAAATTCCCAGACTAGGTATTATGTAATTATTATTTAACCAATACATTTTTCTCTTAGTTTATTTTTTATCGCATATGTAAGGCTGCATATGTAATTAGGCATGTCTTCATTTCATTTTGCCTTTCCCAGTTAACTCTGTGATACTCTGAGATACAATCTAATGAAAAAATCATGTGGGCAAATAGAAAGCAGATTCACATTGAAATACTCATTTCTTTGAAATTGGTGAACTCTTTACTGATGTCAATATAACTAACATAGCTCTACTAATCTCACCTTTATTGAACATATTTTGTCCTCTAATAATTGGTATTTTTCATTAACAAGATGTACCCTAGTCAATAAATATTCAAAATTTTATTTAAAGGTAACGTGTAAGAAAGATACATTAATTGGTGTGTGTGTGTGGGGGGGGTATGTATGTATGTATGTATTTGACCACCAATGGCAAACCCTTTTTATGTTTCTATGGATGTGGTGTGTCTTTTGATGAGTGTATTTTTTTTTTCATTTTTCATTTGAGTACAGTTGACACACAATGTTACATACACAGTCACTTAATCCACAAGTGGACTAAGGAGTGCACGTGTTGTGATGAGCACCCAGGGTTGTATGAAAGTATTGAATTACTATATTGTACACCAGAATCTAATATTATACTGTATGTTAACCAACTGGAATTAAAATAAAAACTTTAAAAACAAGAAAACATTGACACTAAAAAAAAGACAAGTGTATTTTAAACAAAGCTCCAACTCTAACTTGCTTGTTTTCATGTTACTGAGCTCCACTATGATACAACTCAGTGCAGTAATTTTGTAGATGGCCCTTAACAACTCCTACACATTGAGTGTAATGAAAAGTGTGCAGTGAGTTTTTCTGGTGGGTTTATAATAACTCCATTGTCTGGAAGAGGGAAATACAAAAACTTGACTTTCTAAAATTATGAATTTATTTGAACATTACAATTGAGTGTTCTGAAGCAACAATATACTTAGTAGAAAAGTGTTTTTGAAATTCGTTTTTCCCAGTGAATGCAAAAGCATCCATTTAATTCTTTCAACAATGTAGTAAGTCTTTGATGCCTACCAAACAAATACAGTATTGATTATGTCATTTACTCAAATAGCTAATCTTTAATGGTGTTGTTTCATCTAGAAATAACCTTTATCACAGACTGTTTGCTTGAAGCAAACTTTCCTAAACTCTTGTTCTTTCAAAATATGTTCATACATCATTCTTTGTTTTCACTTTACTGATAAATGTTGCATGTTAAATTCCATTTTCCTAAGACTACACTATTATGATTTAAGTTCCCACAAAATAAAATTGAACGCTTTTCTTTGTAGTGAAGTTTATTGACTTGATATGGATTTAAATAAGACTGAAATATATTCCTAATTTAATATTTAATGCCAAAGCCCTCTCAATCCAGCCTAAATTTTAGCATCATTTCATAAAAAATAATCTATTAATCATATTAAATTTTTTAGTATTAACATAGTATTATTAATAACATTTAATCATATTACTATCATTATCACTATTATTAATAGTAATGTTGACATTGAGTTTATCTTTTTCTTTTTTTTTAATTTTTAATGTTTGTTCATTTTGAACAGAGGGAGACACAGAAGCTGAAGCAGTTTCCAGGCTGTGAGCTCTCAGCACAGAGCCCAACACAGGGCTCAAACCCATGAACTATGAGATCATGACCTGAACCGAAGTCAGATGCTTAACTGACTGAGCCACCCAGGTACCTCAACATTGAGTTTATCTTTTACAGGGTAATTTCCATAACAAAAACTTTAAATGATTATTTGAAAAAAGGAAAAAATCATATATAATATATTATTGATATTTAATGGTAGCTCAGAAATAATTTAATTTCCTATGAATTTTTAAGAATGTCCGGAGAACTTTGCATAATCTTGAAAATCAAAATGTTCAACTATAATTAAGTATATTTTCATAACTCAAATTAATAATAGCATGCAGGTATAAAAAATAAAGCTGTTATTAGATATTTCACAAAAGAAAAATTGCCAAGGGTTTCAATATATTTGAAAAATTTTATAAGTAGATTTTTTTCTCACCATTTCATTATTTAATTCTATGATTACCTTTGCCATTTTCTGAATTATGGTAAATGAAATCAAGAACTTAGTATTCAGCTCCAGCAATTCTGGACAATTACATAAAAATATCTTTAAAATATCATATCTTTCTCTGATACAACAGAATTACACTTCAATTGATTTTAGTCATGTCTCAATGAAATGCAAACTGAAATTCTCTTTGTCACTAA
This sequence comes from Acinonyx jubatus, assembly GCF_027475565.1. Taxonomy (NCBI): domain Eukaryota; kingdom Metazoa; phylum Chordata; class Mammalia; order Carnivora; family Felidae; genus Acinonyx; species Acinonyx jubatus. The sequence goes on from NC_069381.1 coordinate 170,110,079, forward strand.
TATTATTTAAAAAAAATAAAATATAGTTGACTTTTGAACTATAGTTGACTCCTGAACAACATGGGAGTTAAAAGCATCGACACCCACCCCCCACATAGTGTAAAAAAACTCCTGTGTAACATTGACTCTCCTCAAAATTAACTATTAATAGTGGACTGTTGATCAGAAACTTTATCAAAAACATAAACAATTAACATATGTTCTGTATGTTATATGTATTATATATTGCATTTTTACAATAAAGTAAGCTAAAGAAAAGAAAATATTAAGAAAATCATAAGAGAAAAAACATGCTGTGCTGTATTTATTGAAAAATAAATCCATGTATATGTAAACCTATACAGTTCAAACTCATATTGTTCAAGAATCAACTTGAGTTTAAAATAAACAATAAACATTTTGTGACTAAAAGTATAATAAACACCTTTCATATTGCATGCATTTGTTCATACTTAGATTTCTATTCAGTAAAAATACACAGTGTAGTTTAGAGTAACTCACATAGCTGACATTAATTTTTATTCTTTCTGGATTTATTTTGAACATGATTTGTCAATTGATTAGCATCCTATATGTCATCAGATTGAGTTCAATCTCATTTCTAGTAATACTGGAAAGTGCTGTCTAGTTTTAAATTAGGTGTGAGAAGCAGGGTAAAGGAGAAAAAGGAAATAAAAATTTATTTTTTATTTACCCACTCATATTTTAGATGTATACTTTTAGTAATTTAATTTCTACATCCTTACTCATTTATTTTCAGTGAATTATCTAATCACAAGTTTAGGCTTCCCTTATCTTCTTTCTCTGTGGAGCAGGATCATGCCACCCCCCATTTTGGAAGGCACAGAGAAAAGAAAGTCTGCTTAATTTTTCTTTCTTTGACATTTAGGAATCTTTAAGTTTTCACAAAAATATATGACCTTTCATCATAAAAACCTAAGTAATTACGTATTTCATTTGTATACTGACATGATATCAAATTATTATTCACAGTTATTACTTAGGAAAACAACGCTATTTTATTATGAATATCAGAACTCAGAAGTGTATTTGCAACTTATATATGAAGTTGAAATTATCTTAACAAGAAAAAATTTTGTTAAGTTTTAGTCTAAAGAAAAGACAACAGAGAAATTAGCAACCATTTAGATTTAAATTGATAATTTTGGGATATCTACAGTAGATAGGGCCAACAGAATGGAAAAGGGTGATGGTCCTTGCATACCTGACTGGAAATTCCTAACAAAAAATTCATCACTAATGTGATTGTGAAAATGAAACTTATTTCTATTCATGCAAATGTGTATATCTCTATCTATCTATCTATCTATCTATTATCTTTTCTATCTTGTAGAAGCATGGCAAGCATACAATTTTGGCACAGGATTAAAGAGCCATTAAAATGAGTGTTTTTCCTGAAAAAAAAAAAAGAAAAAAGAAAACAGAAAAACTGCATAGGATTATACTGAAATAGGATATTGACAACCTATATATATAAAATAAAAGACATAGTCAACATGTTCCAATGTAAGTCTGATAATAGTACAAATACATACATATATATTTAACCCTACTTAAATTTGTTTCATATTTTTAAATATATTGAATTCACATATAATTCAGTATATATATAATTTTTGATTCTGTGTAGTCTTTGCCAGAAGGAATTACTATATCTTATGGAGCCATTTTAAGTTATAATTAATTTATAAATAAATAATAAGTAGAATCATGGGGAAAAAGGGACAATAAAGACAGCTACTTTTGTCTCATGATTCTTCCAAAGGAAATGATTTGGGGCTTTCTTGACCTTCTGCAGAGCAATTGTTTTCCAGTATTGCAAATATTGAAACTTAATTAACATGTGATTTGATGGCTAGAAACTGAAATAAATATTTAAATTATGAGACTACATTATTTTGATGATAAAAGAATTCATTTGACAACCATTTGACTTCCAAAGGCTATTATTTTGGGAAGCATATCATTCATTTGATAACCAGTTATCACACTTAATAAGAGTAGGGCTCTAGCATAAAGAACTGCCAACTTGCTTAAAATAATATGCACTTAAATAAGTGGGACAGTTTTACTGAATAGAATATAAAATGAATAAGCTGAGGCACCTGGGTGGCTCAGTCTGTTAAGCCTCCAACTTCAACTCAGGTCATGATCTCACAGTTCATGAGTTTGAGCCCTGAATTGGTCTCTCTGCTGACCGTCGGAGCCTGAAGCCTGTTTCAGATTCTGTGTCTCCCTCTCTCTGCCCTCCCCCACTCACACTCTGTCTCTCTCTCTCAAAAATAAATAAACATTAAAAAAATTTTTTTAAACAAATAAGTAAATCACTGAGTGCTTTTAATGAAAATTTAACAACAATAACAACAACAAAATATGACAAATCACTTGCCCCACATTCTCACCTGACCCAGATACAAACCGGTGAACAGGCCTACATTTTCTCTCACAGATTGCTAAGGACAAATAGCTCCTTTCTTTTCCCTCCTGCCTGTGTCAACTAATAAAACAAACCAACAATAACTACAACAAAGAAGAAGACATACTGTAAATAACCCAAACCTGGCAGTGCAATTCCACCACATTTATGTTTTACAAAACTGTTTCCATAATTTTTAAATCTGAAAAAGGCAGTTAAGAGTTACTTTGTTCTCCTGGTGCTAAAGGTAAGCCGTGCTCTGAAGCAGGAGTAAAAGGAGAGTATATATAGTTCCTTTTCAGTGTTATATTTGTCACTGACAGAAGTGAGATTGCTGGGATTGATTGATAGAGAGACAAAACCTACTTCCTTCATGACATGAATTTTTAGCCACATTTTGAAGTATTTGAGAAGTACTTTCATGAAGGATATGATTAATGTGAGCCAGGGCAAAGTGTTTGTACAGTATTACCCAAATGTGCCATATATTTTCACATCTTCATATTTTTGTGAATGGTGTTTCTGTTGAAGCTGAACTTCCTCTTATTTACCTGACAAAAAACAAAAAGTCCATTTTCAAGGATCAAGTTAGATTTGAATGAGATAATATTGTGATGTATTAGCCATCATGCTTCTTTCCCTACACACTTACAATTACTGCCATTTAGTCTGATAGACTGGAGTTGCTGATTGACTTGAGGAGTTGTCAGAGTGAAACCAGGTCAAACTCTGTAGAACCAGTCTTACAGTAAGAAATATATTTGAAAACAAGTTTCTGAGACTGTTTTTCTCCTTTCCCAAAGGACATACTAACACTTGACTGGAAGAGAGCTACAAAGGCTAAAGAGGGAGCAGTAGAGTGAGACACTGGTTTGAACATTGTACCTATTCATCCACCACCACTAGAGCTAGCGTGAGGAAGGGGGACTGGAGTTGAAACCCTCAGCTAACCTGAAGGATCTGAGAATAGGTGCCACTGGTGTTCTGTGTCCCATCTGGAACTCCAACTGGCAGAGGCCTAACATATAGCTTCGAACTCCCAGCATGAGCAGGGCAGAGATACAAAGAGAAGCTTCATGGAAGGGTAAGTCAGCTCTACTATTTTCTGCAAACCCGAAGAATTAGTAACAATAGATGAAAGAACTTATATCTGTAAGAGAACAGGAAGACCAAAAGACTTTCACCAATCTAAATAACTGGATGTAATAGCAGATGCACAATGGGCACAAAGGGAATAAGATATCTCAGCAGATGCCTTCTTGGAGGGAGAGTAGTTACCATAGACTATACAAGATAATGTAAACCTTATTGGACGTCATATACTGACTTTTGCTGGGATTTTTGCTTATTCATCACATCTTGGCCACTTATGACTTAAAACTAGTATCTACAGCATTAGTCCAAACCCAAAAAACGAGAGTGTTTATAAACTTTAAAATAATTCAAGAAGTACTGAAGTAACTTAGCTTATTCAAAAATTATCAATCTAATATATCCAGTACTTGGAATACTAGATGGTATATTGGGGCTTTGGAAAGACTTAGGTACAATTATTTAAAAAATATTTTTATATGTATTATATATGGCCAATTACATCACACTCATTATATATGTCATCTCAAAATGAAGCCTTGCATGTTCCTCTTCTTAGTCAAGTTGATTTCTCCTCCTGCTAAATTATAGAACGTTGTTCACATTTGTTTTACAGCACTCACAAAGACTTTTACATATTAGAGAGTCATTTATGTATATGTTAGTATCCCAGTAAAATGGTAAATTTTCACGTATACAGAAAACGCCTCTTCAAATATGGGTCTCTCAGTTCCTAACAGAGGATTTACTATCTAGTAAATGCACGATAAATGTGAATTTAACTGTATTTAATCTAACTGAACTACATTGAAATCATGGAGGAAGATGTTCTAAGTACAGTGAATACTAAACGTATTTGTGAAGACTAAGTGTTGAAACTGATTTTGGGGTCCAAAGCGTAGAAGACATTTATAATACTAGGTGGAAATAGGAATTTATCACAAAAGAGATATTGAAGCACAGAGAAAAAAATATTGAGCCACAAATGAGATTTATTGCTTCCTGAGACTGTTTGTGAGAATAGTAGCTCTATGATCATGAACAAGAGAAAAATATGTTTTACCCTTTTGAAGTGGTAATAATATTTATCTTGTAAATCTAACAGAATTCCTACTGTAAAAATATATACAAACATATTTCCTATAATATAAAGGACATTATAGTATATAGTGCTATTGTTGCGTTTATTAATATAACGAATAATTAGGAATAATTACAATGATTTATAAAGAAAAATATGTTTGTTAAGTAAACATTATATGCAAGGCACTGTTCTAGGTGATAAAGACTTACAAGAGGAAGAAACAGACAAATATCTTTCCCTCATAATTTTTATTTAATAAATTATGTAAATAGTATTCTTACCAGTTTTTGAGAAGACAGAAAAAATTTCTAATTTAGCTTTACAACAGTTTAATTTTATACATCTATTGTGGGGCATTCCAAAGAGATATTGTTGTAATAATGAATGGTCAGAAAGGGAGTTTATCATTAATTATTTTTAAAGATCTCCTTTTTGAAAAGAAGACTTCTCTGTAGGCTAACTCACCTTGAAGTTTCTCAATTCTGAGTTATTAAACATTCTATTTAATCTTTCTCTAAATAACAATTCATATCCTTTGTTTAAGAAGGAATCAATCCTAACTTAGGCAAACATTGTCTGCACAGTGCTATTTGATCATGCATAAGTGGCACGCAAAAGAATATATATATTGAATATACAGAGGAATATATATTTGTGGAAAGTAATTTGTGGAAAAGTAAAAAGTCATGTAAGCAAGTCATGGTAAAGAAAAAAATAAAATAATAAAGTACTTAGTGAGTGCTGAACTGCAAATACAACTGAAGAACAATTTTTTTTTTTTATTTTTTTAACGTTTTATTTATTTTTGAGACAGGGAGAGACAGAGCATGAACAGGGGAGGGTCAGAGAGAGGGAGACACAGAATCTGAAACAGGCTCCAGGCTCTGAGCTGTCAGCACAGAGCCCGATGTGGGGCTCGAACTCACGGACCGCGAGATCACGACCTGAGCCGAAGTCGGCTGCTTAACCAACTGAGCCACCCAGACGCTCCTGAAGAACAATTTAAGGTAGTCATATATTACAAGACAATTCATTAAAGTGAATTACTTACTGAGTGATCATTATAAAACAATTTTCAATACTTATATTAAATATTCTAAATATTTTTATATGTAGATGAAACTCAATATTTGATTAATAGAGGAATAAAGGGAAAATTGAAGAATTTTAAGTTAGCTTGTATGCCATTAACCTAGGGTTGCATTTTAATAAGATTGTATATAAACAACACAAAGTAAAACAGTAAGCTGATCTATTCATTCATCCCCAAAACATATGGCCAAATCAACTAGGCACTAATGATAAAAGGAGAAAACATTTGCTTTTTGGTTTCAAGGACCCACAAGTCGATTTCAATAACCGTGGTAGAAATAAATATTTTGTTCTCTGTCTTCAGATATCCACAAAGTGTATGTATGTATGTACTGATTAATTGTAAAGTGGTTTTATCTCCCCAACTGTACCATTAAGAAGCAAGGGTCAAAAGAAAAAGTAAATTCTGTCGCCAAGTAGATGAGGCTTTTTTATCAGAGGTCCTTTCATCCTTCTACATTTTGATAACTCCCACACAAATCTATGGGGTCCCTCCAGTCATATTTAAAATTACTCTGAGAAAAGTTAAGTCTATGTAAACCACTGTTATGTCTCAAGATGACTAAATTAACTATGGTGCTCTATTTTCCTCTCCTTCAAAATAAGAAACTGAACAGGCTAGAAGGACGAAAGGCCTAAATTCTACTTTCTAGCCTGATCCTGCACCCATAAATGGATGTTTGTTTTGAGAGTGTGGATAACAAGAAATCAATCATTGGCACACTGGAAATTAAGAATCAAGATGAATCTTGATATATCTAAATTTACTCTGTCTGCACTTGGACTTTTTAATTATAACATTTCTGCCACATTACATTGGCCTAAGAAACAGGTATTCTAACTTTGAGAGGTAAAGTTTAGAGTATATAGCAAGATAGCTAAAGTGCATATTACATTTGGTCCATTAATTCCATATACAAGATCTGAGTCTAAAGAAATAGTCTCAGGGGAACTTGGGTGGCTCAGTTGTTAAACTACTGTCTTTTGATTTTGGCTCAGGGCATGATCTCACAGTGTGTGGGATCGAGCCCTGCATCGGCACTGCTTGGGCTTCTCTGTCTCCCTCTCTCTCTCTGCCCCTTCCCTACTTGTGTGTGCACTTTCTCTCTCTCTCAAAATAAATAAATGAACTTAAAAAAATAAAGAAACAGTCTAAAAGGTAAAAATTAATATATGTACAAGAATGTTTATTATAGCATTATTTATCACAATGAAGAATTGGAAACTTCAAAAAGTGGAAAATCAAATAAATTATGGTATATCACAAGATTAATAGCAATAAACTGAGACATAAAGAATAGATGAGGCATAGGAAACTCCTCATTGTACCACATTTAACAGAACTAGATATAAAAGGGCAAAACTCCATCATCACATATTGAAAATGTCGTTTATAGGAGAATAGCATATGACCTTCATGTTATATCTGAACCCCAGATGAGATATGTTTGGATGCCAGATTTTGAATACACGTTTTCCCAACACTTAGATAGTAAAATATATTACATAAAAATCTGATGATCATGTATATCTTAAGGAAAATAAAATTTCCTATAAATAATTTGTTCATGGGACATGACAAAAAGATATCCACATATCTAACCCTTAATAACATTTTTAATTTGTTTCTAAATAAAAAACATTAAAATTTTACTAGTTTTAGTTTCAAAATTTATATTCTTAACCTCAAATCAAGATATGCAAGCAATTTCCATAGACAGGGAAAAAAAGCATTACTATTTGAAAAATGAAAACAAGCTTATGAAAGTAATAAGCATTTTGAAATTAAATAGTTTGTACAGAAAAGTAAATGTAACAAAGATTTACCCTATTATCCAAAAGAAGAGAAGATGGTTTTCAGTAGAGGAGGGTTGTGAGAGACTGATACTTTGGCAGGGTATTCTTCTTCCTACAGCATTTTCTTCAGTAATATTTCAAAACTTTGGAGACCCACCCTCATCTTTCACTAAAATTATACTTTAGAAAAGTATGGCACAGAAAACTACCCTTTGAATAAAGAAAAGTCTGAGATAAATGTGCTTTGAGCCACACGGAAAAAGTAGATGTGCTAAAAAACAGACCCTCAGGTCATAAAAGATGGATTTGTACAGGTTGGATATGTCCACAAAGCAACAAGTTGCACCATTCAGATTTGTTCCCTAAGCTACATTCTGGCTAGACAATATTGTTAAGTGAAGTGGTGAGGGGATCTTTACCTAAAAGTGTAATGTCAAATTTTGCATATTTATTTAGTGATTTTACATCAAATATATTATACAGAGAAAAGTAGTCATTATCTGGAGGTGGCATCACTTCCTGTGAGCTCTCATAGTGCCAAGTTACAACAAAGCAACCTCTGGGTGAGGTAAATCTGTTGGTTATTACCTTGGAGAACAGCAGATTGTTTGGCCTGCAGACCACCTAAGAAGTTAGAAAAATATCAGATTTTCAGGGTATTTCTTAGAATCCCTTTCATCTTGGAGTTCCAAAAGCACGGACACATTTATTTTAGGAAGTTGGCCATACCATGCACAAGGTAACGTCTAGGCATATTAAGAGGTAATTTTCTACTAAATCGTTCATATCTGCTATTAAAGGTAAAGCTCCCCATTAGGTAGCTCCATACTCTGTCCACATTCTGCTGTCAGGCTCAGCTGATCAAATCCATAGACAAAAAAGATAAAGGGAATTTTAAAAATAAGTTTTAACACTATTTATTTTAATATAAAATACAATGTGAAAGTAGTTTCTAAGAGTACAGTAAACATGTATGAATGAGAGAATAATGTCACGGTTTTTGAGAAATTCTTCCTAAAAAATAATTTTCTAAATATTTACACCAAATTGTAGACTTCAGTATCTGTCATAAATATTAACATTTTCTGAAAAAGAAAATCATTAAGAAATCATTATGACTATCATAAAGAATCATTTTAGAAAGATAATCCTTAATGTTTTTGAAATACAACCCATTAAATCTCACTTGTATTAGAGAGAAGCTGCAACATTTCATTCAAATTTTTTTAAGTTTATTTATTTATTCTGAGAGACACAGAGCGCAAACAGGAGAGAGGCAGAGAGAGGGGGACAGAGGATCCAAAGTGGGCTCTGTGCTGACAGCAGAGAGCCTGATGCAGGCCTCCAACTCATGAACTGTGAGATCATGACCTGAGTCAAAGTTGGACACTTAACTGACTGAGCCCTCAATCAAATTTTTTTAATTGGTAAAACAAAATCCACGCTATAGGTATAGTCTAAAGGATGTAGCCTGGATTTTAACTGTATCCAAACTCATACATTTAAACATAGTATATGATTAAGTAAAAAATACAATCTAAAAAATGAAGAAAAACATACATAGCATATTTAAAAATGAGTAGCTGAAAATTTTATATTAGCTTTCAAGACATTGCCAAATAACACATTTTGGTAAGAAATTGTTATTATAAGACAACCCTCAAGGAGAAGAAAATATCTGGTTAGAACACTTGGCAAGTATTTTAAAAAGCACACCAACATATTTACATCAAAATACTCCATAGAGGAAAAAAATACTCTATGAATGTAAGATTTATTGGAGTTGCTATTGAGTTCTCCCAAAACAAATTCAAAATGTACATAAATTCCTTCAGAACAGCTGATTTCTTTCTTTTTTTTTTTCAGGTAAAATGTTGGTAAAATAACATTTGACATAACTCCCAAGTAAAATAAAACTATTGTCTCACTGATCAGGGAATATAATGTAATCTGTCCAAATAAATACAAATCAATATGAATCAGTATTGAAAGAATTTAAAAATTAGTTCAATATTTATTGAGCATATCTTCAAAATACATTTAATGCACTTTATCTTAAGAAAACTAGTAACATATTAAGAAAGATAAAATCCATATAAAAACAGCTAAAGTGAAAACAGCAGCAAAAATAATTAGCTAAAAGGAAGACTTCATGGTGCCAATTCTTGGATCAGATCAAAGATCGACCTAAGATATCTCTCTGCTAGAACTCTGCTTTTTCTAGTTTGTTATTGTTTAAATGGTGATTAATGTGTGTGCTAAAGATATGTTAACAGATACAAACAAAATTTACAGTTTCCTCCACAGAGAGAGGCAAATGAAGCAGAAGATAGCCATATCAGCATTCATAGTTATTTAGTCAAACTAATCTGACCTACAACTGCTGATATTAACAACTTAGAGGGGTAAGATTCCCATAAGATTCAAAGGCACTTCAATGTACTCCTAGCCTTTGGTTCTGTTCACACAGTCTCAAGAAACTGACAAACACCCTAGCATATACTTATATGGTGGTAGCTCTGAGACTGGTTGCATCAAAGTTGTAGTTCCTAAGGTCAATTTCGTAGTCATAGCGTGTGCCTATCATACACTGGTAAATTCACTTGGCAACACTCTTACTCCTATTGTTAGTAGCTGGGGTGGCATCCAAATTTACTTTCACTATACTTATACCAATGTCAGATCTTTAAGGTAAAAAATCAAATAATAAGATATTCAGGATGAAATGGTCATATTAGCAAGTGACTCTAAACTTTCCAAGATAATAGAAAGAAAAGAAAATTACTTAATAATAAGTATAGTCAAGAGGCATAATACAAATTAAATGCAGGTAAACACAAGGTAATTCATTGAGAAATAAATATTCCAAGTGTCACAAATAAAATCGAAGCTTATGAAATGTATTTATACTCCAAGAAATGAACATAACAAATCATATAAACCATTTCATAAAAATTTTGACTTCAAAAAACTAAGAAATATCTGATACTGACATACAATAGTATCACATCTTTAAAGGTAATACCTAATGTTTTTTGGTGTCTTTTCAATTTAAAATATCCTTTCATAGAGTTTAACACATTTGATTTTCAAAATTAGCTTATCATGTCTATTTCATAATTTATCATCCCTACTTACAAACACCTAAATCAAGAAAGTTAGATACCTTTTAGACCAATGCTCATATGCAGTGATCAAAGAACTACAGAACATTAGGTCTTACTGATTCCAAATATTCTTTCTACCCCCATTTCACTTCATTTAACAAGTTGAAACTGTGAAGCCTCTTCTGCACTTTAAGCCCTCCTTCCCTCCCCTGCAAATACTCTGGAAAGGCCTCAAACTGGAAAGTTTAAGAATGAGAAAAGTACAATCAAAAGTTCAGATTCAAACTAAAAACTACCTTGCAAATATATCTCCTGGAAAGATGAAACCTGACTGATCTCTTCGTCATGAATCCTTTCAAATGACTCTTTTTCACTTGAAGCAAGCAAGTCCTGGGATCAAGTGGGTAATTAGGCATAAGTGGAAGCTTTGTGCCTATTGGATACTAACACAATAGAGCAGATATCCTCATGTAGTAAACTATATAGAAGAAAAACAAGCACTGTGGTATGGAGAACAGTTTGTAAAGAAAACAGTGGCTAATTTATTTACAAATACAATTAGAGTGACAGTCATTTGTTAGGCAGGGAATGATGGCAACTGTCAGTGAAATAGAAAATACAGAGGAACTTCCATATCAGAAGGTAGAAATAATAGATTGAACAGCAACTTGTTTACACATGGAAAAATAATGGGAAAAAAATAAAAGGAAAAGGGCAACATAAATCAGAACTAAAGTAAATTAGAAAAACTAACAACACATGGAATTTGTAAGGCTAAATGAGACTACTAAAAGAGATTAAATGCAAGAAAGGAAATTTTTAGGGTAAGAAAACAGATATATGCATTTTTAATAAGATCACAATGCAAACAAAAGAGTTGAAAATAAAATTTGGACAAAGATATGCATGACAAATGAAAACAAAAATGGTAAGTTAATATCACATGTCTTAGAGCAAGGATAAATGTACTAAGATACCAAGTGTACCAAGTAGCATTATGTAATGACTAACTGGTACTTAATATAGAACATGAGAACTGTTAGAAATAAAGAATTTAAGTGGAAGATGACAATACACCTCCTAAATTGACATTATCTTTATGTCCATTGAACATATATATATAAGTTGAGCTTGTACTACTACTTACTACATTTTAATAAATGATATTTAGATAGAGATAAAGATGGGGCACCTGGGTGGCTTAGTCAGTTAAGTGTACGACTTTGGCTCAGGTCACGATGGCACAGTTTGTGAGTTGAAGCCCCACGTCAGGCTCCGTGCTGGCAGCTCAGAACCTGGAGTCTGATTCACATTCTGTGTCTCCCTCTCCCTCTGCCCCTCCTCTGCTCATGCACTCTCTCTCTCTTTTTCTTTCTCTCTCTCTTAAAATAAACATTAAAAAACAATTAGATAGAAATAAAGATGATAGAAAAAGAATGAAATCATAGAGATGTAAATAGAAATCAAGATGTAAGTCTATATTGTTTAACTTTAAGGTTTAACATAAATACAAAATATATACATTTCATATTTAATAAATAATTCAATTATTTTTTCAATCAATATGCACACATGTAAAACTCCCCAGATCGGCTGTAGAACATTTCCAATATCTCAGAAGGCTCTTTTGTGTCCCTTTCCAGTAAATAAAATAATCTATTTTGACTTCCATCGCTATGAATTTTGCATTTTGTAAAACAGAATTTCAGCATATTGTAAGAATCCTGCTGTATGGAATCAAGTATATCTGGATTCTTTGATTCAAGATATCATCTATGAGGATCCATATTCTTGAGTATTTCCGAAGATTATTTTTTATTGTTATGACTTATTTCGTCATGTTTATATGCCACAATTTACTCATTCCTTGCTAATGGGTTTTAGTTTCCAGTTTTTAGCAACTATGAATAAAGTCACAGTGAACATGTATTACATAATTATGTGCATGCAGTTTTCCTGAATATATACCATAGAAATGGGGCTCCTGAATCCTAGAAAGAGAAAGGTATTAAATTTAGTAGATTCTGACAAAAGAGTTTTCCAGAGTAGCTGTAAAAATTTGTCTATCATCAGCATGTATTGGAGTTCTAGATGTTCAATACCTTTGATGTCACTTAGCATTCCTAATCTTAGTAATTTTATCTCTATTTGTGTGATTTACTGTTATTTTGTTGTAGTTGAAATTTGTGTTTACTTGAAAATAATTAAGTTGAACACTCTTCTTTTCTTTTCTTTTCTTTTCTTTTCTTTTCTTTTCTAACACATCTTTCATTAGCTAATAGACCATTTGGATACTGTATTTCGTGAATGCCTCTTTAATTTTTTTGTTCAATTTTAGTTAGGTTTTTTCTTCTTTTTTAATTTTTTTAATGTTTGTTTGTTTTTGAGAGAAAGAGAGAGAGACAGTGCTTGAGGAGGGGAAGGGCAGAGAGAGAGGGAGACACAGAAGCCAAAGCAGGCTCCAGGCTCCCGGATGTCAGCACAGAGTTCTGACATGGGGTTCAAATCCATGGACCGTGAGATCATGGCCTGAGCCAAAGTCAGATGCTTAAGGACTGAGCCAACCAGGCACCTCATCTTCTTTTTGATTTCTAGATTCATTTTGTGGGTTTTTAAAAATATTATTTGTATACTTAAAGGTTTTATGTCCTTTGTCAGATATAGTAAATAAGCAAGCTGTACTTGAAGATAATTCATTTAGTGGGTTAGATGTAGGTCAAGTTGATAAATACTGTTATTCAATTTCCTATGTTTTCTGATTTTAGGTTTTATGTTTATGTTGCTTCCATCACTTAATGAGACTTTTATATTAAAATTTCCAAACGTGATAATAATTTATCTATGTCTCCTTTTCTGTGTTTGTTTTATATATTTTGAAAATTATGCATTCGTTTATCTCATCATTGTCAAATGTGCACCTTAATCTCCAGTAATACTTCTTGTATTAAATTCTACTTTATTATATTATTATATTAATTACATTATTATACATTATCACTTTCAGCTCGTGACTTTATTTTTAAAGTGTGTCTTCTCAAATAGCATATAGTTGGGTTTTGGTGTCTTGTGTATTGTCCCTACTTGGCAGTCATTATCGTTTGATTAATAAGATCATCCCATATTATTTACTGATGTAATCAGTAATGACCAATATAGATGTGTTTAAAACTACAATTTCACTATGTATTGTTCCAATTGCTGGTTGTTATTGTTTTTCCGTTATTCTCTCTTTTACAGGAATCATATTTTTAAAAATTCAATTTGGAGACTTCTCATATCCAGTTCCACATGTAGAGCTTGAAGTCACCATAGGGGAAACTAATTAAGCAGAGTCTAACTTGCTGGATTATTATCAGATCTTAACTTATGTGGGGAACGGAAATACCCAGAGATATCTCCATCCTTCCATGTAGGAGAAGGAAAATACCTAAATACAGCCCTGTGCAGTTACCCTGTCCTACCTAAAGGGAGAGGGGGAGGGCACTGAGAAACACTTGTGAAGTTCAGAGTCCAGAGCACAGGCTTACTAAAAGCCTTGAGACCTGACTTAATCTTAGGACTACAGAACACTTTCACTCCCTCCATGTCTCGCCAGCACATTACTAAAGCCCTATTTACACCAACTTTGTTTACTCAATACATGATATCCAAACATCTAGAAAAATTACTAGGCAAAAACACAATTTAAAGAGACAGAACAATCATCAGACCACACATAGCAGAGATGTTGGAATTATCAAATTGGGAAGTTAAAACAAGTATATTTAATATGCTAAGGGGTCTTTGAATAAACTAGCACACAAGAACTGATGGGCAATGAAAGCAGAGAGATTGAAATCCTAAGAAAGAATAAAAAAGAAATCCTAAAGATTAAAAAAAAATGAAACCAAAATGAAGAATCCCTTTCATGGATTTATTTGTGGGCTGGACATGGCTGAAGAGGGAATCTCTGAGCTACAGCATATATCAGTAGAATTCTCAAAAGCCAAAAATCAAAGAAAGCAGAAACAAGGAAAGTAGCTGAATAAAATATCCAAGGACGGTGGGACAACTACAAAAGGTGAAACATATACCAAATGGGAATACCAGATGAATAAAAAGAAAAGCAGGAACGGAAGAAACATTTGAAACAATAATTGTTGAGGATTTCCCCCAAATTAATGTAAGACACCAAAGCATAGATTCAGGAACCTCAGAGAACATGACGCAGAATAAATACAAAAGACCAAAAAAGAAAAACAGAGGAGCAAAGATAATAGTTACATCTAACTTTTCAGAAACAACATATGCAAGAAGAAAGTGGAGGTAGATGTTGAGAGAAAAAAAAACAACAACCTAGAATTTTGTACCCTGCAAAATTATCTTACAAAAGTAAAGGAAAAATACTTTCTCAACAAACAAAAATTGAAGTCATCTGTTGCAAGGAGAACTTTCTTACAAATAATGTTTAAAAAGTTCTTCAGAGATAAGGAAAATAATATAGATCAAAAACTCAGATCTACATAAGGGAAAAGCAAGAAAGAAGGAATGAGTAAAAGCAAAATAAAAATTTTTAATTAAACAGACAAGAGTCTCTTCAAAATAATGATAGCAACCATGTATTACATTATTATGCTTAGGTATATATCATATATATATTTGTATGGCTTAGGCATGCTTACATATGAGTTAAATGAATGACAGCATGATACAGGGATGGGAGGAAGGAATTAGAATTATTTTCTTATAATATACTCATACTACCTGTGAAGGGATATAGTGTTCTTTGAAAGTAGACTTGGATTACTTAAAAGTGTGTATTGCAAAATCAAGGTCAACAATTATAAGAATTAAAAACAAGAAGTATAATGGATATAGTAACATAAGAGAAAACATGGAATTCTATTAAATGCTCAATTAAAACCACAAAAGGCAGAAAATAGGTGGAAGACCAAAACAAAGGAATGAAGAACAAAGAGCAACAAATAGAAAACAGTAAAAAGTATGCTAGATATTAATTCATCTCTATCAATAATCACTTTGAAGGTCAATGGCCTAAGTGCACCAATGAGATTGTCAGGGTGAATTTAAAAATATTGGCTAGGTATATGTTGTCTGCAAAAAATACACTTTCAATATAAAGATACATATAGTTTAAATGTAAATAAATGGAAGAAACTATACCTTGCTAATAGTGGTCAAAGAAAAAAAAAGAAAGAAGGAAGGAAGGAAGCAGGAAACTTATACTTACTTCAAGCAGAGCAGACTTTTAAAGTCAGGAAAATTATCAGGGATAAAGAAAAGCATTACCAAATAGTAAAAGGGTCAATTTTCCAAGAAGACATAAGAACTCAATGTGTATGCACCTAACAACAGAGGGTCAAACTACATAAAGCAAAAAATGATAGAACTGTAAGGACAAATAAATGAATCCAGTATCAAAACAGGAGACTTCATCACCAGCATCTCAGAAATAGATGTATCAGGCCAAAAATACCATCAATCAACTGGATATAATTGACACTTACAAAATGTTTCATCCAACAACAGTAGAATGAACATTTTTCTCAAGCTTACCTGGAATAATCAGAAAGACAGACCACAATTTGGGCCATAAAATACAATTTAGCATTTTGAAGTATAGAAATCATACAATAATCTACTCTCAGACCACAGTGGTATTAAACTAAAAATCAATAAAGGAGAGACAACTGGAGTATTCTAAAATACAAGACACTTCTAAATAACATATGGATCAAAGAAATCTCAAGATAAATTTACAATATTTGAACAAATGAAAATGAAATCTCAACTTATCAAAATTTGTGAGGTGACATGAAAGTAGAGCTTGGAAAGGTATTTATAGTATTGAATGCATATATTAGAAAAGAGAAATATTTATAATCAGCAATTTTCTTTGGGAACCTAGAAAAAAAGGGCAAATTAAATTCAAAGTAACCAGATAGTAGAAATGATAAGAATTAGAGCAGAAATCAATGAAATTAAAAATAGGAAATCAATGAGAAAATAAATGAAAATAAAAGCTACTTCTTTAAAAACATCAATAAAAGAAATAAATCAATATCCAGACTAAGAAAAAAGAGGAAACATATTACTAATATAAGAAATGAAAGAAGGGACATCACCAAGTCCAAATGATATTAAAAGGATAATAAGAGTAGCATTTGGGTGGCTCAGTTGGTTAATCATCCAATTCTTCATCTCAGCTCAGGTCATGATCTCACGTTTTGTGAATTGGAGCCCCACGTACAGCTCTGCACTGTCAGCAGACAGTGATTGGGATTCTGTCTCTCCATTGCTCTGCCCTTTCTCTCTCCCTCTTTCCCTCTCTCTCTCTCTCTCTCTCTCTCTCTCTCTCTCTCTCTCCTTAAAAATAAATAAATAAAACTTTTTGAAAAGGATAATAAAGAAATAAACAACTATATGCCCAAAATCTGATAACTTAGATGAAGTGGGCAAATTCCTTCAAATAATGATTTTCCCAAACTCAAACAAGAACAAATAGATAATCTGAATAGACCTGTATCTATTAAAGAATTTTAATCAATAATTACTAACCTTCCAAAACAGAAAGTGCCAGGTCCAGATGGGTTCACTGGTGGATTCTACCAAACATTTAAAGAAGAAATTATACCAATACTCTACAATCTCTTTTAGAGGTGAGAAGCAGAGACAATACTTTCTAACTCACTCTATGAGGCCAGCATTACCCAAAACTAGGAAAAACAATACGAGAAAAGAACACTACAGACCAATATCTTTCATAAACGTGGATGCAAAACCTCTCAACAAAATAATAGTAAATTGAATCAAAAAAGGAAATAATTATGTATCATGACCAAGTGGGATTTATCCCAGGTATGCAAAATCAATTAATGTATTCCATCACATCAACAGACTATAAAAGAAAAAATATATAATCATATTGATAAATGCAGAAAAAGCTTCTGACTGTATCTAATATCCATTCATGTAAAAACTCTCGGTAAATTAGGAATGAGGAGGAACATTTTCTAGAATAGAGGATTAAAACTGCAAAAACACTACAACAAACATTATACTTAGAAGTGAGAAACTCAAAGCTTTCCTTCTATGATCAAAAATAAACCAAGATGTCCTTTCTCACCACTCCTTGTTAACATTGTGCTGGAATTCTCTGCTAATCTATCATGTCAAATATACAGAATAAAAAGGATTTTTAGTTTACCTACTGTAAAGTGACAGTAATCGAGACAGTGTGGTGAAAGAATAGACAAGTAGATCAATGGAACAGAAGAGAGAGCCAAGAAATAGACCCCCCGAAATTCAGCCAACTGATCTTTGAAGGAAGCAAAAGCAATACAATGGAGCAAAGGTGACAAATATGCTAAAATGATATCCACATGCAAAAAATGAATCTAAACACAGACTTTATACACTTCACAAAACATAACTCAAAAATGAATAATAGCTCTGAATGTAAAATACAAAAGTATACAACTCCTACAAGATAACTTTGTAGAAAACCTCAATGACCTTGTGTGTGGTGACACCATTTTAGATACAACACTAAAGACATAATCCATGAAAAAAATAATTGATAAGCTTGACTTCATAAAATTAAAATTTTCTGCTTTGTGAAAGACAATGTCAAGAGAACTGAAAAGTAAGCCATATACTGGAAGAAATATTTGCAAAAGACACAGCTGATAAAAAACTGTTACTGAAAATACACACACACACACACACACACAAACTTAAAACTCAACAATGACAGTGGGTGTTATATGTAAGTGATGAATCCCTAAATTCTACTCTTGAAACTAATAATACATTATATGTTAACTAACTGGAATTTAAATAAAAACCTTGAAGCAATAATCAAAAAACCCTCGACAATAAGAAAACAATTCAATTACAAAATGGACCAAATACCTTAAAAAGACAAATCATCAAAGAATATATGCAGATGGAAAATAGGCACATGAAAAGATGTTCCACATCATATGTCATCAGGAAAATACAAATTAAAACAATGATATACCACTGTGCACCTATTAGAATGGCCAAAATCCAGAACACAACAAAACAATTGCTGGTGAGGATGTGGATCAACAGGAACTCTCATTCATTGCTGATGGGAATGAAAAATTGTACATTCACTTTGGAAGACAGTTTTGCAGTTTCTTTTAAAGCAAACTCTACCATATGATCCAGCAATCAGTCTCTGTAGTATTTATCCAGAGGAGTTGAAAACTAATACACATATAAAAGCCTGCACATGGAGTGCTATGGTCTGAATGTTTGTGTCCCACCAAAATTTCATATGTTGAAATCCTACTCCCTAAAGGGGATGGTGGTAATAGGTGGGGCCTTTGGAGGTGATTAGGTAATGATGGGAAAGCCCTCATAAATCAGATTTGTACTGTTATAAAGGAGATCCCACTAGTTGCTTCTGCCATTTGAAAAATAAAGTATGTAACCTAGAAGAGGGTCTCACCTGACCACGCTTACTCCTGATCTCAGGCTTCCAGAATCCAGAACCGTGAGCAATACATTTCTGCTATTTACAAGTGACCCAATCTGTGGTATTTTGTTATAGCAGGCCAAACAGATTTATATATGGATGTTTATAGAAGCTTTTTTTTCACAATTGCCAAAATTGTGAAGCAACTAAGGCATCCTTCAGTAGGTGAACAGATAAAAAAACTCTGGTACATCCAAACAATGGAATATTATTCAGTGTTAAAAGAAAAAAGAGGGGTGGCCGGGTGGCTCAGTCTGTTGAGCAACTGACTTTTGATTTTGGCTCAGGTGATGATCTCACAGTTTGTGGTATGGAGCCCTGCATCAGACTCTGCAGTGACAACACGGAGTCCGCTTGGAATTCTCTCTCTCCTTCTCTTTCTGCTCTCCCCCACTTGCTCTCTCTCTCTCTCTCTCTCTCTCTCTCAAAATAAACAAATAAACTTAAAAGAAGAAAGAAAAAAGAACTTTCAAGCCATAAAAAGACATGGTGGAAACTTGAAGGTATATTACTAAGTGACAGAAGCCAAACTGAAAAGGCAAGATGCTATATTATTCTAAGTATATGTTATTCTAGAAAAAGAAAAAACTATAGAGACAATAAGAAGAAAAGTGGTTGCCTGAGGTGAGAGATGGGGAGAGGTGAATAGGTAAAACACAGGATTCTCAGGGCAGTAAAAATACTCTATATGATATGATGGATATATCATCACACCTTTGTCCAAATCCATAAAATGCACAACGCTGAGTGAATACTAAGGTAAACTATGGACTTTACGTGATTACAATGCGTCAATGTTCTTCCTTGGTAAAAAATGTACCATTCTGGTGGGTGGGATATTGATATGGGGGGTATGCATGCATGCTAGAAAGGGATATATAGGAAATCTCTGTACATCCCTCTCAATTTTGTTGTAAACCTAAAACTGCTCTACAAATATAAAATCATTAAAAATTCAAAGTTGATGATAACTAATAAATTTTAAAGATAACAATAAGTAGCTGTGATTTACCATACAATGCAAGCATTTTCAACACTACAAACTGTTTTTTGTATTATCATTTTCACATATTTCAACTTTATATGTTATAAACTTCCAAGACATTTTATTATTGTTTCTTTAAACAGTTAATAGTCTTTATATATACCTATATATAATAATAACTTTTCTATGATTTTTGTTCTTTTCCAAATATCCAGGCTTCCATCCTGAATCACTTTTTCGTTCTCATCTTGAAAAACTACATTAATGTGACTTCACTTTACCTGTCTGGTAATAAAGTCTCTAAACATTTTATTTTTCTGAAATCACATTTTGCCTTAATATCTTTAGGATACTTTTTAATAAAATTAAAATTTTGGTTGGTTTCTTTTCATTTTCTTTTCTTTCCCTATTAAAATGTATATCAACACTTTAAAGCTATCATGTCATTATCTTCTGGCTTTTATAGTTTCTTTTAAAAATCTGTCAGTCTTATTGTTCGTTTACTGGAGGCAATATTTCTTTAATCCAGGGCTGCCTTTAAGAGTGGTTTTTGCCAGTTTGATTATGATTTTTTTTTTTACTGTAGTTCTGCCTCCCTTTGCATATTCTTATTTGGAGATATATACATTGGAACATTGGAATATTAGTCAGCAATTAAAAGGAATGAGTTACTAATACAGACATATGTAAATCATGGATTAGTTTTTTAATTGAAATTTTGAATGAAAGAAACATTATACAAAAATATAATTTTAATGATTTTATTTAAGTGAAGTTCCAGAACCGCTTAAACTAGCCCTTGGTAGAAAACACCACTCTAATGGGTGGGTCAATGATCAACAGAAAATGGGCTTAGTAGAATTTTCTTAGGTGATGGAATGTTCTCCTGTTTGTTATGGTTTTGAGTTACACTTATATGCATTTGTCAAAGTGCATTAAAATTGGTGCATTTCATTCTATAGAAAATGTATCCCATCAAAAATATATAAACAATGTTGAATTCTAATTTAAATGATATATGTGATAACATGTTTAGGAGTAAATTATACTGATATCTATAACTTACTTTAAAATGAATAAACTGGAATGAAGGGATTGATGAATGGGTGCATTTATCAATAAATGAAGATAATGTAATATATCATAACTGATAGAGTTAATAACTAGTCATATTTGTCACCAAGGTTCTAAAAATAATTATTTCTTCATATCACCCTTAAATTTAAATTCATTATATTCTAAAAGAACTATGTTGTCCCCCATATTCAGTGTATTCATCAAGCTGCAATAAGAAATATTTTGAAATAGTTTTGTTTCTTCTATGAGATAGCCTTCCATATAATTACCAAGTACACACTTAATATTTCAAATAATGGTACTGCTAAAAAGTGATACTTGAATTACTTTGCCACTGATTCACCATATATTTTCAAATAAATAGATTTGATGCAATCTTACACTATAGTCTCAAAATTGTACATGATTCTTTAGTCTTAGCAACTCAAAATGCCATTTATAAGAAGTCAAAACAAATCACACTAATTTTTAAATATGAAATATCAAGCATGTACTTGTATAAGCATCTTAATGATTAAACATTAAATAATAATGATAACATTTTTAACAATTTCAATACTGCCCATGGAAGGAAGGAGTACAACCTGTCTTTAAATACCACAAAAGTCTAAAAGGAAAATTAAAATAATAAACTTGGAAAAACATAGTGTCTATAGATAGTTTTCATATTTCATATGAAATATTTCATATTTCCTGATTTCATCTCAGGCCATGATCTTACAATTCATGGGATTGAGTCCCACACTGGGCTCTGCACTGACAGTGTGGAGTCTGCTTGGAATTATCTCTCTCTCTCTCCCTCTCTCTGTCTGCCCCTCCTCTGTGTATGCTTTCTCTCTCTCTCAAAATAAACCTTAAATAAATAAATAAATAAATAAATAAATAAATAAATAAAATCTCCTGCCATTCCCACAGTATACTTCCATGAGACCAGTTTTTCTAGAGTGAGTTTTAGTTGTGCGTTGAGGGGAAAGATGATAGGTTTAATAGTGATTCTCCATGTTAATTATCACTACGCATGCTTTCAATGAACACAATGTATATCGATATTTAAATATTTTTAATGCAGCAAAGGGAAAGGCTTTTTCCTTCTTAACCTAACTATATCTCTATGTTGTTAAAGAAATAAGGAATACTAGTATGACACTATTTTTTTTTTTTTACTTGAACAAATGTAAATATAAAGTGCCGTTAACTGAGATGACACCATGGCAGAAAGAGCAGGTTTTCTCCGGTTAGAGATCAGAAGCTCAGTTTTGGCTATGCCAAGATTGTGGTCTGTAATACATACAGATACGACCACGTTGATCAGGCAGTAAACAGGAATTCAGAGAAGTACAGGTAGGAGATGCAAATTTGGGTGTTGTCATCTTATGAGAGTAATTGAAAAGCATGAAGATGGAAAAGTTTCCTAAGAGAGTGTATACAGTCAGGGAAAAAAAGAAAAAGAAAAAAAGAAAAAGAAAGGCAGGGATTCATGTCTTAAGAGATCTGGGATATAAGGATGAACCAGCAAATGAGACTGAGGGCTGAATGATTTTGTGAGATATTAGGGCAACCAGGGAAGTATAGTGTCTTGCAAACCAAGGGAAGCAAGTGCTTTGAAGAAGAGGGAGTGACTTATTGTGACAAACGCTGATGATGATTTAAATTTTATTTTTTAATTTTTAATGTTTATTTATTTTGAGAGAGAGAGAGAGAGAGAGAGAGAGCAAGTGGGGGAGGGACAGAGAGAGAGAGAGAGAGAGAGAGAGAGAGAAACTCCAAGCAGACTCCTCGCTGTCAACACAGAGCCTGATGTGGGGCTCAAACCCACGAACTGTGAGATCATGACCTGAGCTGAAACCCAGAGTTGGACACTTAATGGACTGAGCCACTCGGGTGCCCCGATGATGATTTAAATGAAAAAAAAAAATCTACCAGTTAAACAAAAGTAAGTCATTGATGATGCTGGCAAAAGCACTTTAAATAAAACAGTCAAAGCAAAAGACAAAAATTTTGGCGAGTTTTACGGAGAATGGGATGAGAAAATTGAAGACTAGCTGATTGCTCTTTTAAAATTCTTGTCTATATACAGAAGTGATAGTGGTGTTATTTGCAGAGAGTGAACAAGATCTAGGGGAAAGAATAAATACTTATATATGCTTAATTATTATTTTCTTTGTAAAACATTTCAATTCTACAGTAGATACATTAAAAATGTTTCATATGAGTAATTAAATTTTTAACATATACATTTTCTAGCCTAATATCTATTCTGCTTAGCTGGTGCTGAAAAAATACTCCCAGGATAAAATTAGAATAATTTGAAATGACTACAATAAAAGAACACCAGATCTGCCCACATTTAATGATAAGACATTTTTTAACAGAGACTACAAGCATAGCATATGTATAATTAGACCAAAAAATGCTGACTCCATTAGGAACAAGAATTTCATCCTCTTAATGAAAATGTATTTGTTGTATATAATAATCATCATATCTACCAGTAGCTGCATATTTGCATTCTGAGGCCAAATATGCTTTCTCAAAAGATTTTTTAGTCAAAATATATGTCTATATGGTACATGAGTGTATAAATTTTCTAAAAATCTCTACAACATACAACCAAATAATAATGTAACGCATATCGTCTCACACAAATCAACAAAATATGTATGCATAGAAACTACTATACTATTTTTCTGAAGCAAGTTTGTTCAAGGCAGGTCTATATTCATTAAGTGTTTATCATGCTCTAAAACATAAATCACAATTTTGGAAATTGGAAGGTCATATCTGTACTAAGTAAAGTGGTGGCATTTACAAACTCCCCTTCCATTTACATTTGATCTACTTCTCTTTAGGAGCTTTTAAGTGTCTTTAGACTTAATGAGTTCTTACTGGGCTAGTTGCCAGATGATAAAAGAAAACTATTTAAGGATCTCTATTCTTTCAAAAAGTTTTTTCAGCTGAAAAAAATAATTATAAGTATACAATATTTTTGAAATTTGAAAAAAAATTCAAAATTGTCAGAGAGGATAAAAATTTTATTGAATGTCTCAAAAACCATTTATTAGTATTTATGAAAATCTTTTATTTTTTAACTTGGCCTTTTTTTTTAGTTTTTTTTTAACTTTATTTATTTACTTTGAGAGCCAACAAGCACAAGCGGAAGAGGAGCAGAGAGGACAGACAGAATCCCAAGCAGGCTCTGCACTATCAGCACACAGCCAGAAGCAGACCAACCGTGAGGTCACGAACTAAGTCGAGATCAAGAGTCAGACGCTTAATCAACTGTGCCACCCAGGCGACCCAGTATTTATGAAAATCTTAAGAGGACTGCATGGCTACCTCTTACTACAGTGACTAGGGATGACAGTCTATGTAACTGTAATTGTCATATAAAATGGGTATGCTATCTAGCTCTATTTGTCTTTGCACTGCACTATACAACACTAAAGAGAGAAAAAAAAACACCTTTTGATAATGCGTCTAAAACTTTGGTTTCAGAATTATGGTTCCAAATATAATTTAAATTTGTAATAAATTTCTGTGAATTTTTATTTCTTGAGGTATTTATAAAGGATTGAAAATAATACATATGGTCACTTTCCTCCTATAGTCTACTTTTCCTCCTATAGTTTTCCCAAATTAATGGACGGCACCACTATTTACTGTTACTCAGGTCAAAAACCTAGAAGATGTTTTTGATTCACCCCACTGTCAACTTCCTTTGGCAAGCCACATCACTTCTCACCTGGATTATAGCGGAAATTTTCCTGGCTGGGGTCTATTCCATTCTTGATACCTGCAAACTATTCTGTACACACTAATCAGAGTGATAGCATAAGATTGTAGATCTCACTATTCCAAACTGCTGTTCACCTACAAAATTCCAATCTGCTTATGACCTACAGGGCCCTACACTATGTGGACTCCTTCCACATCCCTAACCACTAATCCAACTGCTGTAAGCTATTAGCCTCCTCCCATTAGTCCGTGAACTAAACTAATTCCACCTTCAGGGCTTTTCATTTTCTGTTCCTACTCCCTGAAGCACACTGTCCTCATATTTTCCATTTGTAAACAAGGTCATAGTACGATGTCAGCACTCCAGAGACTTCCTCCCAACCAAAAGTTATTTCTCGACCACATTCAAACATGACTCTATATATCAGAATTCCCTTGTATGTTTTTTGCCTGTCTTTGAAAACAGGGCTTAGCACATCATAGGCACAGAATATGTATTTTATAAACAAGGAAATATGATATGCTAGTGACTGTAACTCTTAATTTATGAATTGCCTAATTAGTATAAAATGGGGAAAGGAAAGGAGAATGCTAAAGAGGAAAAGGCATAGAATCTCCTAACAAAGAATGGAATTCAAATCTCATCTCTCCCATTTATTCACTGTATGGACAAAATATATAACACTACTGGACATTTTATATTAAAAAATAGCTTCCTAAAAGTAGTATTTAATAAATGAAATAAAACTTTACATGTGTGGCACTACTTAAAGCTTAATAAATATTAACTTATCTTCTTCCATGTACATATCTTCTTGAGATATTTATATTGTCTTCTTGAGATATCAATATTTTTTTCCTGCAAAGAAAATTATTAGGTACCAAGTACATTCAGGATAAATACATACTTAACTGTATTAAAGAAGGATAAAGAATTGAAAAGTTCTGTCTAAAAATGTCAGTAGACAGTTTTGGATATTAATCCAACAATACAAATAGGTACAATTTAGAAGCCTTCAAAACACTTCAGTCCCTTGTATTTTTCTCAAATATAAATCATAAAAGACATTTATTACTATTTGTGTGTTCACAGATTAAGAACAATTTAATGCACATGTTTTATAAGAGTTATGAAAGAATAAATTTTCTCATTACCTTAAGTGTAGACCAGACAACTTTTGACCATCCCCAATTGTTTCCATTTCCCAATTGTGTGTATACACACACACACACATCACAACAGTTCTAGGGTTGTTTTTTTTTTAACTTACAGAGAGAAATCTGATCTGTATCAGCAGACTTTGAATCTTCTTTCTCAGAGGGCATATCCTTTGTGTTCTGTATTGAACAATTAATGTCATTATAGGCTAGAGAATTAATAGCTCTCATTAAAAACATCTGGAGAATTTCAGCACCACCATAATTGCTGGCTTCTTGTTCTATCCAAGTGGAAATCAAGGTTATATTCTTTATTCTTCTTTCTAAATTCCTTAAACAAGTTTATGATAATCCGATGGAAAACTATTGTGCCAAATGAAGATTCTAATTATAATTCAGAGTGTATAACACACTAGATTATTAATAAAGTTTAATGGATAATAAAAATTATCTTGACATAATGTCAATTAGTATGAGAAAACCAATACTATTTTTATTTGCAGCAGTTAGGATGACAGAATGGTATATCCTTCTTACTGCCATTATTGCTAAGGATATCAAGAGAAGGTAACTGATTTTCACTAACTACAGCTGATACAAAACCATATAGCGTTAGAACTGTTACCCTGTATACAGAATCACATAGTGGTGATCAAATTCAGCAATGCAAAAGAGATAATACCTAAATTATAAGTCATATAAATTGATTTTCAGTTCTTGAATTTTTATTTAAAAACCCTATCACAGGGACACCTGGGTGGCTCAGTCAGTTAAGTGTCTGACTTCGGCTCAGGTCATAATCTCACAGTTTGTGAGTTCTAGTCCCACGTCAGGCTCTGTGCTGACAGCCTGGGATTCTGTATCTCCCTCTCTCTCTGCCCCTCCCCTGCTCACACTCTGTCTTTCAAAAAATAAATAAATGTTAAAAAATTAAAAAAAAAAAAAAAAACTATCACAGAGAGATGCCTGTGTGGCTCTGCCGGTTAAGCGTCTGGCTTTGATTCAGGTCATAATCTCTTGGTTCATGGGTTTGAGCCCTGTGTCGAGCCTGGGGCCTGCTTCAGATTCTGTCTCTGTCTCTCACTCTCTCTCTGCCTCTCCCCCACTTGCGTTCTGTTTCTCTCTGTCTCTCAAAAATAAATAAAACATTTTTTAAAAATTAAAAAAAAAAACTCTATCATAAAAAACAAAGCATGTGAAGGGACACTTAGGTAATATCTATTTAATGCAATACCAGCTAATTTATTCATATTTTGGTTAATCCTAAAAGTGGAAAAAAATGAACTTCATGTAGATAAAAATATTTGATATATTTTAATAAGTCATAGGACAAAGTGGAAATCTGAAGGAGGCAAATAAAAATGTATACGATGTGAAAGTAGTGGAGGTGTAGTTCTGTCAAACTAGTAATCTGAGGATTACAAACTATTAGCAGATGTAGTTAGATCTTTCTTATATTGTGGCAAAATTCCACTGTTTTCTTTAATTTTTTATTTCTTGTTTTCTACTAAAATCTCTAAGTTTTTGATCAGTTTTCATCTATTTCGTGCAGTTTATTTATCCCCAGCTTAAAATTTAGAGTACTTTTTCCAGAAAGTACTCTATTTTATGATACTTTGCACCTGAAGCAATCTTTCATTATCCCAAGGATAAACATAATCTTTGTAAATTACTGTAAGTTAAAAATTATTTTCAAGCATTAACATGTATTGAACTATTTCCATGTGCCACATGTCAAGTATTTGTTTTTATAACAACTCTTGCCTCTGGCCATGATTACATATATTACTAGATGAAAGAAGTGTTCATTAACACACATACATATTTGGTATTTCATTAAACATATTGGTTGGCTAACAACAAAATAAGCCTAAGGAAAAATAACTGTTTCCTAAAATAGATTACTATAGATTAAGGAAGATAGAATTTACATATGTAAAGGCATTAGACAAGTAGGAAAAGGTGGCATTATCAGTTTTGCTTATCAGTTTACCATGGAATACCTCAATGTGAGTTGGCATTTTGAAGAAAGCCTTTATAAATAATAATGCGCATCCTGCTAATGTGATTGTTTTCCCAAAGACCATACCCTTCTTTTTAAAAGAACATCTATTTTAGGAGCCCCTAGGGGGCTCAGTAGGTTAAGCCTTGGACTTTGGCTAAGGTCAAGATCTCATAGCTCCTGAGTTTGAGCCCTGCCTCGGGTTCTGCACTGACAGCATGCAGCCTGCTTCAGAATCTCTGTCTCCCTCTCTCTCTGCCCCTCCCTCTCTCTCTCTCTCTCTCTCTCAAAAATTAATAAATAAACATTTAAAAATAACTAAATGAAAAGAACATCTATTTTCATAAGTGGTATTCAAGCAACAAACCTAAGCTGTCAGTTTTAAGGAGTTGGCACCTTCACTTCTTTGTTAAATTTATAATTAAGATTATTTAGTTTCTTTCCTTAAAGTAATTCCATCATGAAGGTGATACTGTGTGGAAATATTATTCTTGACATACATGTTTGTAGGAATTTTCTCTCTGGACTATCAAATATAATATGCTATGTGTCAAACGGCAGTATAAAATGGTGGTAACCAAATTGGGGTTTTAGTGTGTATGTGGGTGAGGGCAAACAGCTCGAATTGATTCCCAGCTGTGTAATGTAATAACTGTATGATTTCAATCATGATATCGTAATTGTCCTTCAGGGTTCTCTTCTTTAATTTAGGAGCAACAGCATAACCTCTTCCCTCATGATATTGTTGTGGAATTAAATAAATAAATAGAAGTAAAAAAATAGGAAGTACCCAGAGGTATGTGGAATGTTTGCCATCAGCACTGCAAATTTAGAGGCAATGACTCCAAGCAGTAGAAAGTTTTTTTCCTAGATTACACACATCAAAACACATTATATTGTTCCAAGGGAAACAAATATCACTTTCTCCTATAAAGCAGGATTTTACATGATAAATACAGAAATATAATCCATCAATTCAGCCATGTTAACCCCATACACTTAAGAATATTTCCCCAAATATGCCCTGCCAAATGCTAGTTTTTACCTTTATTTATTTATATTTTTTAGAGAGAAAGTGCAAGTAGGGGAGAGGGGCAGATGAAGAGAGAACCTCAAGCAGGCTCCATGCTCAGCACAGACCCCACAGGGGGCTTGATCCTCTGACCCTGGGATCATGACTTGAGCTAAAAACAAGAGCTGAATGCTCAAACAACTGAGCCACCCAGGCACCCTCTCCCCACCCAAATGCTAGTTTCTAAAAATGTTCTGGAAAAAGGGTTTTTTACTCAAATAAACTGTGAAAATATTGTATATGCACCATTAATTGGAAGAATAGTCATATACACTGTATACGTATATAGAATACATTCTGAGTAAAAACTATAGTCGGCAAAATTTAAATCCAGTCAGTCACAAAATTATATCACTATAGCACTCATTCATATGTGTACATGTGTGTGAGAGAGTCCTTTATAAATATACTATAGAATTAGTGTTCTGTGGAACACAGTTTGGGAAATTTTGTTCCAAGTCCACAGATGTATTTTTACATAAGATCAAAAGGTAACTATGAGATATTGATAGATATGGAAAAAAATCTCAATGTGGTGAGTTTTATAAGTATTCATAACTTTACTTATTAAAACTCTCCAAACATCTTAGGTCTGCAAAAATTTCCTAGAAACCTAACCTCTTAAATACTAGCTTTATTATTAGATTGCTGGTGATTGCTGCTTCCCTTCAGGCTAGAAATATACTTAGAACAACCTTCTAATGATTTTACTTCTTTGGAACCTATGAAATGCAGACATATATAAAATATATGAAACTTTAAAGTTATAAAAGTTAACAAGTTTTGTGAAACTTCAAATTGCAGGAGAAGTTCAAGGAGCATAATTATTAATACAAAACATGTTTCTCACTTTTAAACTGTCATTTCTAAAATTATTAAAAGCATAACCAACCAAAACCAGTTTTTTCCTAGTCAGTGTGCTCATAATCAGTGGGTGTTTTTAATTGTAGCTTTCTTATTCTGCTAATTTGGCTGAAAAGAAACATACTTAATTCATCTTTAATCTTTAATTCTAATTTCTAATTTGCCTGTACATGTAAAATCAAGTTAATAAGTTTGTAAACAGTAGTTCTGGCTGAGTGTGATAGGAACACCAATTTGAGGAACAGATGATTTGTACATTGAGTTGCCCTTATAAAATCAGCACTCCCGTTTGCTTTGAGTTAGCAAACATTCTGCACTGCATGCAGTCCAAAATAGCTTGAATAAGCAGGGTAGAAAATCCAGAACCAGAATAGAGGTCAAAAATTTCAGCCTGCTTCACAAAGATAACATGATAACAAAAGTCAAAGACTAATAATATGTTCACTAATTAACTTTAAATTCAACATACATATTGACATACAATAGATTCAATATTGTTTTTTTCTACAAGAATTTATGTTTGTTTTATTCTCTCTAAATTTTAAAATCACTTCCTCTAAGATCATACAAATGCATTATCTCAGAATTATCTTTCATTTTATTAAAAGGAGTTGAAAAAATCAAGTTAAGATATAATACTACTCTAATTTAATTGGCACTCTGAATTTTTAGTTTTTCATAGGAATGAAATGGATATATAAGAACAGTTTAAAAGAAATTTTTCTCCATTTAGTTTTATACTTGCCATGTTCATCAGATATTTCAAGCTGGCGTCTTTACTATGAAATGTCCATGTATGGTAACGTAGAGGAAAGAAAATAATGGCTACAACTTTATTTTCTGATGGACATTGTGATAACATAGTCATAATATCTAGGTTTGAAGGATGTCTGGAATTCACTATTTCTTCTTGAGACTCAAACTCCTCAGAGTAAACAGGCATATCTCCAGGTCGCATCTCCAGGTTCTCTGCAGAGAGCCCACACACACTGGGGGTCCTTCAGCTACATTTATTTTGATCTCAGTAACTCTCTATTAGATTAACTGTTTACTTTTTCATAATTTCCCAACGCTCTAATGTTAAGAATACAGATTCATTTGGTCTCATTCTCTATTCAGGTGGGCAGAACAGCAAAACTACACAAAACAAAACCTATACTGGTTTTCTCTCCCATGCACGGCTTACAACTTCACATTCAGGACAACTACAGGCTGCAGAACTGAGGCTAAGATGTTAAAAAAATGATAATATTTTAGTTGTTAGCTACAATTTTATTTATTTTATTATTTTATTTTATTTTATTTTATTTTATTTTATTTTATTTTATTTATATTTTTCCCCCTTTGGGTGATATCTAGAATAGAAACACATATGTAAAACCAACCAAAGATTAAAATAAGTAAGTGATAGATCTTTGTGAGCCTTAGTCTACTTCCTACTTTGAATCTTCCCCAAAGCAAAGCCTGAGTAGATTTAGTGCAAGTAGCACTTTTGTGTAGGGAGGTGATTCCAGGAAACATTCACATGGGAGTGGCACTGCAAGACTGGTAAGGGAAGTATATGGTATATGATTTTGCCAAAACCTAATTAATCCTGTTAGTCTTTCAATTTCCTGGTTGAGCCAGTTATTAATTTTTCTCTATGTTTTTATTATTCTTTTGAATGCACTCTCATTTGAATTCTCTGGGCCCGGGTATCATACACACAATGCACAGAAACTGGGCAAGCAGGTTAGTGGCTGTATTTCCTTGGCATGGTTTTATTAAGGCACCCACAAATGAGGAGCTTCCATCCCTGCCACCCGAGGATGACATCTGTCATCATTAGTGTCAATAGCTTTAAATTAGGTTCTCTCTTTGGGTATCAATAAGCTAGTCTAGGATTTTCTACTAATAGTACAGCCACTTGAAAAGCAGTCTCCCACTTGTAAGTAGGAAAGGGTATGAGAAAGTAGCTCCTATCAAACTAGGTTTGTCACAGCCTCCCTTTAACTCCATGCATCAGACTAGCTATCATACCATTTGGAAGCATCTGCTCATGGAAATTTGCAGCCACTTAGTTTTTGGTGGTCTTATTACTCCATTTCTTTCATGTAGTACCTGAAATTAGCAATGTACCTTCCTGATCATTGAGTTGACATATTCATGACTAGGGAGACAAGGCTTCTGCTACTACTTCTCTGTGAAATACTCAAGTTCTTTAACACAATAGCCTTAGGATTCAGGAGTCACTTGATCTTGGCCTCCAAGCATAGAATTTCCTGTAATCATAGATCTTATTTATCTTAATTTGTGAGTAAATAGGGCATATCTCCAGTTAGCATAGAAGAAAAAGTAGACCTTCCAGTAACAGGAGAAAAAAAAAAAAGAGTTTGACAGTATTTCTCCTTCTCTTTTAAGGGTGTCATTATCATCACTGCTGCTAGCAAAGTGATGGCAATAGAATTTTAATCTGTTGACTTAACCCACAGGATCAGATAGTTAAACATACTCATCAATATCAAGTTTTACTAAATAGTGTGAAAAATAAAAGCTACCACCGGCTAAGATAAGGGAAAGAGAAGCCTAGTATGTCAGAAATTGTTCCTCAGGTCTTTCTCATGCCAACCTTGCCCTTCCATCCCAGAAAAGATGAGGTCTCTAAATAGAGTTCAAGGGATCATCTCATATAACAGCAGCACTTAAATTATGAAAGATGTTCATTTTATACTACATGGACTTGTAAGGCCCCGACATTCTGCAGAAATTCATGTCTTATAGATCTTTAGTTCTATTAGATATAATACCTGGCCAAGGATTATTCTCAGGGTATTTTAGAGATAAGTTATCTTCCTCTTAGCAAATAGCAGTAGCCTGTTTACCCAGATCATTTCTTTTCTTTTTGGGGGGTATCCCCTGTAAAGGAGAGTGAATGTACCTTGCAAGTCAGCTCTTTTAACTCCCTTCTATGACCTCTTTGTCCTTCTGGCCATTATTCCCCATTATTCCACTTAGTTTTTTTTCATGGGTCTATACCTGTTTTCTCTAAAGTCCATTGGTGACCCTTGTCCTTCATAATTTCGCTTCTTTTTTCTTGCTAAATATGCCTTAGCCAAAGGTTTGTGGGTCCAGGAGACAGTATAATTAATTCAAAGAACCAGTATGAGCTAACACAAAACACAGACTGTCAAACTCACACAAATTACAGATACTACTCAGTATCAAGCATTCATAACAATTGCAAAGACACAAGTGATCAAAAGGTATGGGTAAAGCAAGAAGAAGCCTGGGATTTTCCAAATGGTCCCCCAGGCATTTGTTTCCTGCATTGGACAAAATTGGACATATATGTGCTTAATAGGTATCTGAAAATTCAGTAGGTTACTATTTCACACAGCTGGGAACACATAAGTTATGAAACTTCTCCATGGCATACATAAGTCACATACATAGCCTAGGTGAAATTCTAAGACTCACACTTCATACTTCATAGATTGTAGGTGTGTTTGCCATAAGAAGTCTTAAAGTATTACAGACAGCGTATTTGTATCCTCCCCAAATTCATGTTGAAGTCCTATTCCCCAATGGGATGGTGAAAGAAGGTGGGTCCTTTAGGAGGTAATTAGATTTAGATCAGAAATTTAGAGCCCCATGACGGGATTTATGTCTCAGAAAGAGACTAGAGTTTCCTCTCTCTCTCTCCCATGTGAGAATACTGTAAGAAGGTGGCCATCTGTAAACCAAGAAGAGAGTTCTCACTAAGAACCTAACTGTGCTGTCCTCTGGTCTTGGAATTACAGCCTTGAAAACTGTTAGAAACAAATATTTGTAGTGTAAGGCATTCAGTGATTGATAATTTGTTATAGAAGCCCAACTAAGATACTAAGAATAGTCTGTTCAAAGCATATCATTGATAAGGATTCTTCTAGTAAAAAAAGCATTAGTTAATTAATCTAAGAGTTCAAATTATTAAGTTTTTAATGAAGTTTTATAAAGTTTTAATAAAATTAGACTGGATTACCTACCTTTCTTCCACTTATGAAATTTCCTCAGTAAGCAGATTATGAAAATATCAGTTAATTTCCTTTGAATTTAAAATTTTTTCAATAGATATAACTAACCCTTATGTGCCTTTTATTTTTTTAAGTTCATTTATTTATTTTGAGAGAGAGAGAAAGAGAATCCCAAGCAGCCTCCACTCTCTGAGTGCAGTGTGATGTGGGGCTTAATCTCACAAACCATGAGATCATGGCCAGAGCTAAAATCAAGAGGTGGGTGCTTAACCCACTGAGCCACCCAGGCGCCCCTCTTATGTGCCTTTTAATAATTCCACAGCCAATTCACAAACTAAGAGTAAAAGATACACGCTTTCATTGTTTCCTTGTGACAAAGTAACTGTTTATCATATACTTATGTTACTTTCCTAATAACAAAAATAAAAACAAATGATGTGAAAATTTTACGTCTAAGCCAAATTCAATGCTCTGTGTACTTTTTCAGTCATTTACATTCAAGCTCAGAGAGGCAAAACTTTTGAGTTACCCGATACACATATTCCCAACTTACGTTGCAGAAGATAATCATTCTGCTTTCTTGTTTTCAGCTCTCACCCTGTAAATAAATGTTCTTTTCACTGTTTATTTAGTGTCTTTTTTTTCATTTTTGTGGTTTATTTGCTGGTGATTTTGTAATTTAATATACCCCCAAGCATAGTGCTGATGTGCTGTCTAGTGTTTCTAACCAGAAGATGTGATGTACCTTATGGAGAAAATATATGTGATATAAATAAGCTTTGTTCAGGCATGAGTTACAGTGTTGTTGGCTGTAGATTCAATGTTAATGAATCAGCAATATGGTACATACAGTAAAAGGAAGAAGAAATTTGTCAATCTGTACATGAGGCCACTCCAGAAAGTGTTAAGGTAACATCTATAGTTTGTGATAGAACTATAGAAAAGTTGGTAAAATGGCTACATTTGTGGATTCATGAGATGACTAACTCAAAAAAGCATAGCAGTGAGGCCAAAAGCCAAGGAAATTTATAGTCTCAGATATTCGGATTTAGTAGAACCAAAAAGGAAATAAGAATCTTTATATTTGGCTAGCAGAAGAGATAATTTAGATTCAGGCAGTCCACTCTTTGAGAAACAGTAGAAAACAACAGAAATGTAGCTATTTTCAATTTAAAGACTTTTTTTGTTGCTTTTAAAAATAAAACTTTTTAAAACTATTAGGGCAAATTCATGAAGAATCAGTATTTTAAATACAACACTGGGGACCCCAATCTAGTTGGTCACAGGAAGATATTGATTTCTCTTCTCTAAATCTCTTAGCCTTTTATACAAGAAGAAAAAAGTGTGGTTGGATATGGACTAATCGATTGCTCCTATCATGTTTGAATAGTACTGAAAAACTGATTAATATTTAGTTATGTGTTCCTCTAAATTGGTACCTTTTTTGAAAAACTTTAAAATTATCCACCCATTCATTTATATTGTTTTTGCTTTCCTTTTTTTTTTAGTATAATTGACACGTAATATTACATTAGTTTCAGGTGTACAATTTAGTGATTTGATAAGTTTATACATTATGCTATGTTCACCACAAGTTTAACTACCATCTGTCCCATTACATCGCTATTACAATATCATTGACTGCATTTCATCTGCTCTGCTTTTTATTCCTGTGAATCACTCATTCCGTAACTGCAGGCCTGTATCTCCCTCTCCTCTTCACCCATTTTGCTCAACACCACCATGCCCCTGGTTCCACACTCTCCTGGCAACCATTAGTTTGCTCCCTGTATTTATAATCCTATAAATCAGTATTGTTTTATATTGGTAGGAACCTGACCAGAAGTTGATTTTCAAGGCTATATATTATTTTCTTTCTACAAAATATGAAGGAAATTTTAAACTTTATATATATATATTTAAAAGATTTTAAATACTTCAAAAAATTATTGGTATTCTTATATTTTTAGTTTTATTTATTTTGAGATGGGGTGAGGCAGAGAGAGAGAGAGAGAGAGAGAGAGAGAGAGAGAGAGAGAGTCCCAAGCAGGCTCTGTGCTGCCAGCCTGTCAGTGCCAAGCCTGATGTGGAGCTCAATCTCATGAACCAGGAGATCATGACCTGAACCGAAATCAAGAGTTGGATGCTTCACTTCATGAACCGGGAGATCATGATTTGAGGTGAAATCAAGATTGGACACTTAACAGACTGAGCTACCCAGGTGCCTCTGGTATTCTTATTTGAGTTGTGTTTACATGTAACTAAAGTTTGAACTATGGTTGTAACAGTTGTATGAGATTAAAATGGTTTCATACATTAACATAGTTTTATAAAATGCTAATGTCAAAATAATATTTAAAAATGCTATTGTTTTTTAAAACAAATGTTCTAAATGTTTTCATTGTTAGTCAAATTTTTATGGATGATGTAAGCTTAGTTCATTAATATAATCAATTTGAATATGCAGATTATTGTATATCTTTTTTGTCTAATATAAACACTTAATGGGCATTGTTATTTAATTTTGTAATACATATATAATGATTCTAGTGATAAAACAAAATTGTGACTGCTTTGCTATATGTATTTATGTTATAGCATTTTGATTTATTATCTAGGGGAGGGAGTATTTTAGTATTTTTTTTAAACATGTGTTTTGACTACAACATGCTCACACTTGCTGATTACATTTCTGCAAGGGCTTTCTACCATCTGTACTCTATAGTTGCTGAAAATGTTAAACCCAAAGGGGAATAAACGACAATAATCATTAGCATGAAGCAACAATAAAGAATCTAAACTTGCAAGCTCAGAATTTGCCTACAGTTTATGATTAATGAAGGCAAATACATACTGAAAGCTGATTATGTGTTTCATTTTATGTGATGCCTAAGGGGCTACAGCTTAAGAGAAACAGTATTGGAATCCCTCAATTCTTAGTACAGGTTCAATTTGTTTTCCCACTTGCATTGATTTTTGGATAGTATTTAGCAAACTGAATCAGCAATAATAACTCTTGGGCTACAGTAAATTTTAAACAATTTGAATATATTTATCTCCCAGTCCCCAAAGTTAGCATTGTTTCATCTAGTAAAACTATGACACCTTGATTCTTAGATTAATAAATACTCTTAAAAACAAATAAACATGTATCCCCATGTAATTCTTGAGTCTTTATAAGCTGTAATGCAATTCCTGAGTTTTTTGTTTTTTTTTTTTTTTCCTTACAAGCTATAATGTCTTTTCCTCTATTTCCTTTGGGTTTTATTTATTAAAGTAATTACAAAATTTGTCTTACATAAACATCTCAAGATTTCCCTGACAGTGGTTCTGTCTTCTCAACTGATGATCCATGATTTACTCATCAAGAAATATAAGTAGCTTTGGGGAGCCTGGGTGGCTCAGTTGGTTAAGCGTCCAACTTCAACTCAAGTCATGATTTCATGGTTTGTGAGTTCAAGCCCTACATCAGACTCTCTGCTGTCAGTGCAGAGCCTGCTTTGGATCCTCTTTCCCCCGCTCTCTGCCTTTTTCCTGCTCATGAGTGTTCTCTCTCTCAAAAATAAATAAACATTAAAATATATATATATAAGTAGCTTTATTTTTTTCAATTGTATAAATCTAACAGTGGAATCATGCCTGGATTGGAATTGTTACTTGTTCATTTTATTTCATCCTATCTAAAACAAACCTAAACTTTTGCTTATATTTAATATTCATGTTAGTTTCTGTTGTTAATTTACATTCTTTACCTATATTGTTGTAAAATTCATATTTATATTTGATCCTATTTTTATGCTTATATAAAAGTCCCTACTCTAACTCATAATTAAATGTTTCCTTTAATAGTTTTCTTTAATAGTTTAAAGGAACCCCAAATTTTAAATTTATATTTAACTTGATAAAATATTAAAATTTGGAGAATTTGTATGAAAGATATGTAAGAATTCCTTGTACTATCCTTTATTTTATTTCTCTTTAAGTTATTTCAAAGTACGTAAGTGTATGTACAAACCAGTTTCAGGAGTTGAGCATTTCAAGCAATTAAAATGGAGGAAAACCATTTCAATAGATGTCAGAGAACTGGGAAATCAAGCACTGAATATGTTACCCACATGGATTCTGAAGACATGGAAGTGATGAAACATATTTAACAGTGATAAAGACAGCAAACCAGGTTCAATGTCCTTAATGAATGTGGGGAGATGAGTCAGAGTAGATAAAATAGAATGTGTCCAAGATTATTAGAAAGATACATTGTTTAAAAAATGGAGATTCATGGTTTGGAAGTGACAAAAAAATATATTTCCCCCTCTTCCTAACTGTGAGTCAATTTTCAATTCAAGTAAGTGATAGAACACTCAGTAAAATAAAATTGTATTGGAAATAATTTAGCAAACTCCTGACAAGTATCTTTTAACTGCTTGTTGTACAATCCAAGACAGGATCATAAAATCAACTTACTGGGTAATAGGCAGCATATATTTATGTAGTAGAATAGGACTGATGTGCTTAGGATAAATATTGTTCATTATTTTTTTCCAATTATATTAGTATTTAAACCAATAGAGATGTAAAATGTAATCTGTAACGTGGGCTTAAACATGTTTGAAATGCTAACTGCTCCCAGAAAACTTCTTTTGATCTAGAGGATTTAATGAAAGGAACTTGAGGGGCTATATATCATTTAAGTGAATGTATTAGTGCATAGGAAGGGAAGTATGTGGATGATAGTTCAAAAGAGGACAGGGACTTAGATGACCTATTTTTAAGTGCACTCTACAAAAAAAAAAAAAATTGACACGTAGAAGTTAGCTAACCTTAAGGTTCTATTTAAGTTTTATATAAAGTTTATTTAGTCCCAGTTTATGTGGATTCAAATGGGATTTAGTAATTTAATATCCTCTTATGTAGATGTGTACATGGATGTTGCCATATTTGTCTACCAATAGTGCCATCTGGAAATAATGTAAGTGTTTCCAAAAAACTCAACAATATGTATGGTGACAGGCTCAGTAAATCACAAATGTAAATTTATCGCATTATTCTATTTCCTGAATTTGCTGTTTCCATGCTGTCATACATGGCCCACTGGCTAAAGAACATGATTAATATAATGATTCAAAAGGACCATTTAAGGGTTTGAGAGACCTTGCAGTTACTTTATATAAAAGTTCCTTAGACTCATGAGGGATGCTTAAATTATACTTATAAACTCCCAAAAGGGATGATTTGTATTTTAATTGTAGTCATTAATACACTATATTTCTACTGGGAAAACCAAATATATATAAAATGGCAGAGTATGAAAAGCATAATTAGAAGAAAATTAATATCCCTGCATTAGTATGTCATATAATCTTGTATAAGACTATTTGGTGGTTGTTTTGTCAATGACATCAAGATATTCTTCAGGAACTTTGGACCACGTTATTTCAGGATCTTATATATATTTGACATCATTTAAAGTTATGACTGACTCATTCAAATTGTTTTATATATTTATGGTAATTAAGTCAGTATCATATATTGAAGTATCAAGTTGAAACACAATACAGTTTAAATCAGGATTTATGCTAAAAGAATATATGACATTAGAAGAATGATGATCATTTAAGGCAATGTTACCAAATGGAAACATCAGATCCTCAGAAAGAAATAAAAAGCAGTGAAAATAATAAATATGTAGATTAATATATATATTTTTTAAATTTTTTAATGTTTATTTAGTTTTTTTGAGAGACAGAGACAGAGCATGAGTGGGGGAGGGGCAGAGAGAGAGACACACACACAAAATCGGAAACAGGCTCCAGGCTCTGAGCTGTCAGCACAGAGCCCCACGCAGGGCTCGAACTCATGAACCATGAGACCACGAGCTGAGCTGAAGTCGGATGCCCAACCGACTGAGCCACCCAGGTGCCCCAGATAAATATATTTATCGAACCACCTTTCTTTCTCTTTCTATATTTGTTTAAAGGATGTATGACTTTTTAATGAAATAATTTTAAGATTGGATTGTGGTATCTAGAGTGTGTGTGTGTATATATAAAATAAATATAGCAAGAAATGCAGGCAACCAGCAGTGCAAGGTTTTTATATTTTACATAAAGTGGTAATATTTTAACTCTAACAACACCTTGAAAATTTAAAAATATGTCATTTAATCTGTGGATAAATGACAAATACTGCAGTGGCATAGCTAAAATACCAAAGAGAAATTAAAATTAAATTCTAAAACAACATATTCACTTAACAGGATAGAAAGCAAGAAAGAAAGAAAAAAAAGAAAAACAAAGAAAAACAGAAACCAAATAGCCCCTACATACCACTTGTTCCTTCACTCTTCCCCTGCCGATATCTCTATTTCAGTAACTTTTGAATATCCACTTTTCATTTTCTAAAATGCAATTCTACAAATACAGAGTAGTCAAATTTGAAGGTATAGTAGCTAGATAGCTCCTAAATTAAAAGTTCTATATTAATTACCTCCCAATGAGCTATGTATCAAAATATTCTCTCCAACAGAGGCGCTCCCTTCCCTTAACTAAACTCTTCTTAGGGTTTCCAGACTCCATCAATATTTATAAATGCTGGCATCACTTAACCTCACTTCCCATTCAGCTTTTCTTGTTTGTCTCAGGTGGAATCCTGAAAGATCCTTTCTGCCCCATTCTCACCCAGAAACTTAGAGCAGTGTCTCTCAAATGTCTTTGACAAAGGACCCACTCTATTTACTTTCAAATTTCTATCAGTTGCCAAGACTGATACTTTTCAAAAGTACCTGACAACTATTCCTTTTAAGAAATCTTTTTGTTTTAAATTAATATTTAATCATTTATATGTAAATGCTGCTTCAAGTTTTATGATTGCTCAGTGCATCTTTGTAAATTACAGACTACAGTATATACACTTCAGCATTCACATATGGCTTTACAACAAAATTCAATATATCATAATACTATCCTAGCATTATCATAATTCTTCCTACTAAAACTAGAACTAATTCTTTTGGCCTTTATTTCTTCAACATCATTTCCATTGTCATAATTTGACTAACGCTACTGCCACATTCAAAAAGGTGTATATTTTATCAACAAATAATTCTAATGAAACTTCTTTCACTTTCAGTGAATTGGAATTAAAAACAAACAATATGAATGTTACATGCTCAATTTAGCTAATAATCTTAAATTCTATATGAAAAAACCGTATCAATTAAAATTAAAAACCTGTAAAGTATTAAAATATACTGAAATAAATGTTTACATATTAAGTGTTTTTTATGTAATTGCTAACAAACCTTAAAATATCATATATTATAACACTGTTGTACTAATGACTAGAATGCAGCTTGCATCATACGCATCACACCCTATGAATTTATCCACACTTGAACTAATCTATATTCTGTTCAGCAAGATGTCTCCAGTTATTGTGTACTAGATGCAGTGGTAACAATGCACAGACTGGAAACATGTAAATCTGCACCATATTTTATCTAGCACTACCCTAAAGAATTAATCACAGAGTCAACCACAATATTCAACAAAATAAAAATATCCCTGCTGTCAGTTTCTTCCAGTTTCCAGAGTTCTCAAACTCTCCATAGTGAGCTTTGTCAGTACTTTGTCTAAACTGAGCTTTTTGTCATCAAAAAACAGTATATAAAAGCAAAATTATCTGTCTCATAGCATTACTTAAAATTAGCAGAAGCTGTATGAAAAATAAAAGGAACTCTTTGTAACTTTTTCTCTAATTCTAAATATTATTTCAAAATAAAACATTTAAAAATTATTGTCCAAAAAATTAAGTTCCAAGAATAATAACTTACTACATACAAGCAGAGTACATAAAACCCCATAAGAATGCTCCATTTGTTCTTAGTTTACAACCACCTTAGATGACATGAGATAATTGATAAGAATCAAATTATTAATTTGGTTATAATATCCTTCTGAGTGTTATCCTTAAAAACATCTGATCTCTGTCCTCTTCCCAAGATTTTTCTAGTTGAATTTTCTCTAGCTATTAGAGACTTTCTATTAGACAAACACATTTTTGTTGTTACCTAATGGTAAATTACACATAAAAAATTTTCCCTGTGGAAATTCATTGTCAGCTAATGAAAACCTGAAGTTGAATGTTTGACTGATGTTCATTTTTAAACATGATTCAGAGTAGTTCATCAAAACCAAGGTAGTTAGAGTATCTATGGTTGAGAATAACCGGAAGCCTTGCTTACTTGGCTGTAAATCACAGCAAATCAATATATCCTTTCTACTACTTACACTGTCTCTGCAAATTTCTTATTATATATAAAGGAATACAATAATATATCACAAAATCGAGTGACTTCAAGTTAGCGTTAGTAATATACCACACGACACTGCACAGAAGCTAAATCCCAAGTTACAATTTTTACTATCTCTTGGATTTGTTAATTTATTTGGGCATTTGTAGGTTGATAGCTACACATTTGAATGGACAACTTTAGTTTTTTTTACAGGACAAGTACGAAGTGTACACATTCTCAAGTAATCACTTGTAAATAAAATGTATTGATCTAATTAGTGAGGACTGTGTTTTTTTTTTCATGCTCTATAACTGCCAATAAATTGAAGTAAAAAACTGGCTACCCTATAAATGTTAAATAATGCTGAGCCTAGAAAATTTTTGAAAAAATTAGAGAAAGGAGATGTGTAATATGATACATAGCATATATATTTTCTTTCCATTACAATTTTCATTTTTTTCTCTACATTAATACTGAGCCTAAGACTTCCAGGTGTTTATGATATGTATATATTTATGTCAGCCTATACACTTTTATACAATACAAAATAGCAATAAGAAATACAATGTGTCTTATGAAATCTTGCAAACTTCTATTATAATATATCCTTAGCTATTTAGCTCCATAGGACATGCTATTGATGTTATGGTCCTTCATGAATACTCCTGTTTGAAATTTATTTTGCTATTCATTATAAAATGAATCCTGGAGAACAAATATTAAAGATGGTATTATAAATTCTGTGTTCTCAGAAATCCCTTCTGTGAGGAGAGACGGGAAGATGATGGCAGCGTAGGAGGACCCTAGACTCCCCTTCTTCCTCAACTATAACTAGATAACTATCAAATCATCTTAAATATCCCAGAAATTGAGCTGATGACAGGCAGAATGAATTCCACCATGAAAGGTAGAGAAGGGGTCACATCAAAGAAGGTAGGAAGTCCAGAGACATCGTTTGGGACAGAAACAGATCATGGCAGCTTGTGTGGGAAGGGAGCCACAGTTTTGGAGAAGGGTGAGGGACAGACTAGCATACAGGGGCATACACAGGAAAAACAAATATCCATAGTAATTAGCTTGGAAAGTCAGTGGGGCTGAATTTCATGAGTTCTTGCAACCAGCAGGGCTTAAAGTCTAGTTTTTAAGGTCAGCATGCTTGGCTCTGGGAGAGCTCAGAGGATACTGGGGTTGGCCTTGGAGAGAAGGAAAGGCAAACATCCCACTGACATATAGCATGGAAACAGTGATCTGAAGAGCACCTGGGACACACACTGGGGAGGTTATTCACTCATCTTAGAGAGGGTTTCAGAGACAGTATTCACAGATACACCACTCAGGGAATAAAGGAACTTACTGGCACCATTTCCTGTCCCACACCTCAGCATAAGCATAGGGCCCCTGCAAGAACCAGCAAAACTCAGACACTATCTAATTTTTTCACCCAACCCCCCTCCAAATGGAAAATTGCCTCCCCTCAGTCACACTTGTCTCAGTCCCAGCACAGTGGGACCTCTTCCCCAAAAGGCAGGCCAAAATCCCTGCTCATACCATGTCTCCCAACATAGGAGTTTTGGGGAGCTTCAGTTTGGCAGTGGAGATGACAGGTCTCATTTCACAAGCAGGCCAGAGCACTTAGTTAAAAAGTACCACATTCAGGCCAGGAACCAAACACTTCCCACTACAGGCAAAGACAGCCTCTGCAGATGACTACTCAGAGGGATAAAGAAGACAGGACAAAATGGCAAAACATAAGCAGCACACGCTGGAGACACCCCCAGAAGTGCCAGGCCCTAAGGAACAGGGGACACCACACGGCAGGGCACTACAGTACCTCTTCTTCATATGGCCATTAAAATCAAGAACAGGAGACACAGCTGACCTTCATAAAACACAAAAATATGCACAGACTTAGACAAAATGAGAAGACAGAGAAATTCATCCCAAATGAAAGAAGAGAACAAGGCCACAGCCAGAGATCTAAGTGAAACAAATAATAGCAACATGCCTAAAGAGAATTTAAAGTAATGATTATAAGGATACTTACTGACTTAAGAAAAGAGTGGAAGACATGAGTGAGACCATAAACACAGAAATAAGAAAATAAGGAAAAGTAGAGATAAAGGGTTCAATAAACAAAATGAAAAACTTGCTTCATGAAATGTACAGCAGGCTGGAATATACAGAGGAATGAATTAGTGACCTAGAAGACACAGTAATGGGAAATAACTAAGCTGAACCAAAGAGAGAAAAAAGAATTATGGAAAATGAGAATAGATTTAGGGAATTCAGTGACTCCATTAAACGTAATACCGTTGATACTATAGAAGAAGGAGAAAAAGAAGAAGAAGAAGAAGAAGAAGAAGAAGAAGAAGAAGAAGAAGAAGAAGGAG
Organism: Acinonyx jubatus; assembly: GCF_027475565.1. Lineage (NCBI taxonomy): Eukaryota > Metazoa > Chordata > Mammalia > Carnivora > Felidae > Acinonyx > Acinonyx jubatus. The sequence goes on from NC_069381.1 coordinate 170,154,762, forward strand.
GAGGAGGAGGAGGAGGAGGAGGAGGAGGGAAAAAGGGGGGAAGAAAACTTATTTGAAGAAATAATAGCTGAAAACTTCCTTAACCTGGGGAAGGAAACAGATATCAAGATCCAGGATGCACAGAGAACTCCTATCAAAATCAAGAAAAAGTAATCCACACCAAGGCATATCATAATTAAGTTGGCAAAATATAGTGATAAGAAAAAAATATTCAAATCAGCAAGACAAAAGAGGACAGTAACTTACATGAGAAGTCCCATAAGGTTAGCAGGGATTTTTTAGTAGAAACTTTACAATTCAGAAGGAAGTGGTGTGATATATTCAAGGTGCTGAATGGGAAAACTCTGTAGCAAAGAATACTCTATTCAGAGAAGCTATCATTCAGAATAGAAGGAGAGATAAAGAGTTTCCCAGCCAAACAAAAACAAAGGAGTTTATGACCAGTAAACCAGCCCTGTAAGAAATACTAAAGGGGAATCTTTGAATGGAAAGGAAAGAAAAAAATGATACTATGAAGATAGAAACAAAACAATCAGTAAAATTGAATATTTCTGTAAAAAAATCAGTCAAGGAACTCACAATATAAAAGTATGTAAAATATAAAAAACATGGGGAGAAGAGGAGAAAAGAATGGGTTCAAATCTAAACAACCATCAACTTAATATAGATTTTTATATGCAGAAGAGGTTATATGCAAACCGAATAGCAACCACAATCAAAAACCACAGATAAATATGTAAATAATAAAGAGAAAGAATACAAATATTTCGCTAAAGAAAATCAGCAAACCATGAACAAAGAGACAAGAAAGGATCAGAGAAAATCTTCCAAAACAACCACAAATAATAAAATGACAATCAATACACATTTATCAATAACTATTTGAGTGTAAATGGACTAAATGCTCTAATAAAAAGGCATAGGGTGTCAGAATGGATAAAAAAACAAGACCCATCTATATGCTGCCTACAAGAGACTCATTTGAGACCTAAATACAACTGCAGATGGAGAGTGAGAGGATGGAGAAATATTTATCATGTAACTGGATGTTGAAAGAAAGTCTGGGTAGCAATACTTATGTCACACAAAATAGACTTTAAAAGGACTTTAACAAGTGACAGAGAAGGATAATATATAATAATAAAGTGTAAAATACAAGAAGATATAACAATTGTAAATATTTATGCATCCAACATGAAGGAACACAAACACATAAAACAGTTAATAGCAAACATAAAAGGCTAATAATAACACAATAATAGTAAGTGACTTTAACACCCATGTTACATCAATGGATAAATCATCTAAACAGAAAATAAACAAGGAAACAATGGCTTTAAATGACACACTGGATCAGATGGACTTAACAGTTTTATACAGAACATTCCATAGTAAAACAGCAGAATACACATTCTTTTTCAGGTGTGCATGGGACATTTTTCAGAATACATTGCATATTAGGCCAAAAAACAGGCCTCAACAAATTTAGGAAGATCAATGTCATACCGTTCATCTTTTCTGACCACTAGTTTCCATGAAACTAGAAATCAAACACAAGAAAAATCTGGAAAGACCAGAAATACATGGAGTTTATATAACATGATACTAAAAAAATGAATGGGTCAGCCAGAAATAAAAGAAGAAATGAAAAGATACATGGAAACAAATGAAAATGAAAACATAATGGTCCAAAAGCTCCTTGGGGTGTAGCAAAAGCAGTTCTAAGAGGGAAGCAATATAGCAATACAGGCTTACTCAAGAAGCAAGAAAAATCTCAAATAAGCAACCTAACTTCACACCTACAGGAACTAAAAAAAAGAACAAACAAAACCTAAAATCAACAGAAGGAAGGAAATAACAAAGATTAGAGCAGAAATACATGATATAGAATCTTGAAAAGCAATAACACAGATCAATAAGCCCAGGAGCTGGTTCTTTGAAAAGTAATCAATAAAACTGATAAGCCTCTAGCCACACTTATCAAAAAAGACAGAAAGGACCCAAATAAATAAATCACAAATGGGAGAAGAGAAATAACAACAAACACCACAGAAATACAAAAAAATATAAAAGAATATTATGAAACACTATCCAATAAATTGGACAACCTGGAAAAAATGGATAAATTCCCAGAAACATATAAACTACAAAATCTTAAACTTAAAGGAATAGAAAACTTGAGCAAACCAATAATCAGCAAAGAAATTGAATCAGTAGTCAAAACACTCCCAATAAATAAAAGTCCAGGACCAGATGGCTTTACAAGCAAATTATACCAAACATTTAAAATAGAGTTAATACCTATTCTTCTCAAGCTACTCAAAAAAAAAAAAAAAAAAAAACAAGGAAAGGAAAGGAAGGAAAACTTCCAAATTCATTCTGTGATGCTAGTATTACCCTGATACCAAAACCACAAAGACACAGCAAATAAAAAGAGCTACAGATCAATATCCATAATAAACATACATGAAAAAATCCTCAACAAAATACAAGCAAGCCAAATCCAACAATATATTAAAAGAATCATTCATCACAGTCAAGCGAGAGTTATTTCTGGGATGCAAGGGTGGTTCAAAACAGTCAATGTGATACATCACATCAATAAAAGAAAGGGTAAGAAAAATATGATCATTTCAACAGATGCAGAAAAAGCATTTAACAAACTATGACATCCATTCATGATAAAAACCCTCAACAAATTAGGTTTAGAGAGAACATATTTCAACATAATAAAGTCCAACTATGAAAAATCCACAACTCATATCCTTAATGGGGAAAAACTGAGAGGTTTTTACATTAGGTTAGGAACAAGACAAAGATGTCCATTCTCACCTCTTTTATTCAACATAGTACTGGAAAAGAAATAAAAGGCATCTGAATTCACAAAGAAGTAAAATTTTCACTATTTGCAGATGACATGATACTCCATATAGAAAATCTGAAAGACTCCACCACAAAACTGGTAGAAATGATAAACGAATTCAGTAAAGTCACAGGATACAAAATCAATGTACAGAAATCTGTTGCATTTCAATACACCAATAATGAAACAGCAAAAGGAGAAATTAAGAAAACAATCCCATTTACAACTGCACCCAAAACAACAGGATACGAAAGACCTGTAGACTGAAAATTGTAAAACACTGATGAAAGAAATGAATATGACACAATGAAACAGAAAGAAATTCCATGCTCATGTATGGGAAGAACAAATATTGTTAGCATGTCTATACTACCCAAAGCAATATACCCATGTAATGCAATCTTTATCAAAATACCAACAGCATTTTTTCACTGGAACTAGAACAAATAAACTGTAACAACTAAAACAAAAATTTTGTATGGAACCACAAAAGACTCCAAATAGCCAAAGGATACCTGAAAAAGCAAAGCAAAGCTTAAGGAATCACAATTCCTAACTTCCAGGTATATTACAAAGCTATAGTGATCAAAACAGTATGGTATTGATGAAGCTCAACTATCTTTTTTTTTTCTTTTATGGATTGTGCCTTTTGTGTGAAGTCTAAGAACTCCTTGTCTAGCTTTAGAACCTGAAGATTATTTCCTATGTGGTTTTTTTTTTTTTTTGCTATAAGTTATATATTTTAAATTTAAGCCCATAAAGCTCGTAATCCATCTTCAGTTCATTTGGGGTATAACAGATCTTCTATGTAAATCTCAGATAGAATCAGAGTGAAAAACTGTGACAATATCTTTTACATATATAAATATTTATATCTATAAAATGAAGTCTAAAGCATACAATGACTTGTAAAGAGTTGAAAAATCTATTTTTTGTTTATATGATATGAAATTAATCATTAAAAATACCCAAAGTATGGTCAACTCTTTAAATGTATTTAGCCTGAAATATGTTTTTTGTAAAGTCCTCCCAGATTATTAATGATGCTAAGAAAGTAATGAGTCATGATATTCTATTTGCACATACATTCTGTGTTTGACTACTTTTAATACAAAAGATGATATATAATATGGACATATTACAGTGTAACTAATAGTGTTACTCTCATTGAAAAAAAATATTGAGGATAAAAGAGGTCTTCTTGCAATGGTAATTTGTTATCTATGTTAAGAACTGAATCACTGACTTTGGTATTTTGCTCAGAGATATTGAGAACTTAAAAGAGCATCCCTCCCAACTTTAAAATTAAAACAATACAATACAAAACAAATGAAAGAAAGAAAGAAAGAAAGAAAGAAAAAGAAAGAAAGAAAGAAAGAAAGAAAGAAAGAAAGAAAGAAAGAAAGAAAGAGAAAGAAAGAAAGAAAGAAAGGGACAGAAGAAAATAGCAAGTTCACAACATTTTCTGAATTGATTGGCAACCAACCAACCAAAAATCTGAGAGAAAGATGTCTACAGAAAGATGTAAGAGGTACTCAGCTGCAGGTAAAAATATTTCAGGTAGTTTGGTGAAGTGGTGAGGGTTAATTGAATGTGCACTAGTGAGAAAAGATGAAACTCCTAGAAACTGAACATGTAAGAGGATTCTACATTGTTTTACAGGCTTTTGCTCCACAAGTCCTACTAGGTACTCACAAAAACATCATGAGCATTCTGATAAAGCCTCACCTGTGGTGCAGAACTGGAGAAGGGAAAAAGCAACTGCTTTGGGAATTACACAAAATTCCACCATAACATGCCCTATTTCCCCTATGGAGCAAAAGATTTTATCTATAGGAGGAAAGGTGATAAACAACCTTGTTCTTGAGGCACTTAAGAACACCTTTTGTAGCTGGGAGAAGTAAGGCTATCAAATTTAGCAAATATAAGATTCCCAGTTAAATTTCGATTTCATATTAAAAAATAATATTTAGGTAGGTATCTACCATGTAATATTTGTTATTTAAATCAAATTAACCACCATTTATCTAATATTCAAATTTAACTGACCTTCTATAGGTTTTCAGACAATCCTAGGAATGAGGGTACAGTTAAAAAAGACAACACTGTATCTACCACTAAAGAAGAAACAGGACTACCTGCTGAGCTCAGAACTAGGTGAGAGAACACAGGAAGATTGAGAAGGGCAGCCCCTGAGACCCGAGGACACAGAAAATGCCTAAGGCTGATACTTGACCAGGAAAGACTCTGGAACTGCATAGCTTGGGAGCAAAATAATGAGAAGCAAAAGCTAATATATGTGAGTTCCTGGACTGGATTCTCAAATGTAAAAAATACACTAGTGGAAAAACTAGTGAAATTCAAATAAAATCTGTAATTTAGTTAATTGCACCAATGTTAATTTCTTCATTTTGGTAATGTACTACTATTATATAACAATAGGATATACAGAATGGTAGCAACAGTTAAACCAGTCTAAATCATTTCAAATAGAAAGTGAAAAAATAATATTACTTTTGTATTATCACAAAATATCAAAAAGATGAAACTAATACAGGATATGGAGAATACAAGCAATTTATTAATATGTAATCATAAAATTACCCTAAATATATTTTATCACATCAGTATATTTTGATATATTTCTTCATATATATAATAACAGTATTTCAATTTGTAATTAGTTAACTTAAATGCTTCAATTTTTTATACATTTATTTTCTTTAGGTTTATTTATATTGAGAGAGAGGGGAAAAAATGAGTGAGAGAAGGGCAGAGAAAGAGGGAGAGAGAGAATCCCAAGCAGGCTCTGTGCTGTCAACACAGAGCCCAATGAGGGGCTCAATCTCATGAACCATGGGATCATAATGTGAGTAGAAATTAGGAGTCAGATGCTTAACTAACTGAGCCACCCAGGTGCCTCAATTTTTGTTACATTTAATTCATTATTAGGAGGAAATTATTCTCAATCAGATGTGTATTAACTCCAAATCAGTTAATTTCTCTGTCATGTGTTTTCAATAAAGTCTCAAGAATAGGTTAAATAATACCATCTTTCATAATCTTAAAATTTAGTCTCGTATTTTTTCACTCCTGTTCTGAAATATTCAGATTACTATGTAATTTTTTGATGTTTTTCATGAGCATTTATGTAATTAATAAAGTAAGATCAAGCTAAAACATCCAGAACTCAACTTTCATAACATTGATTTCAGATGATTTATTGTGTAATCTCCTAAATAAGTTTTTCAGATGTATCCTCATAGTAAAGTTAGGTTATCCATATTGGTAAAAAATATTGCATAAAGAATTCTATGTTCTTTACATTGCACTTTATCAGGTTGCAGATAATTTTATTTTGTCCCCTTAAGATGTAGTTCATTTTCAATTGATTACTTGATATAAAGTTACTTTCCTCCCATATATAATTAATAAGAATTTTAGAAATAGGATCTCTGAAAGTATATAAATAACCTGTCCCTCATCATATTTTTTAAAAATATAATTTATTGTCAAGTTAGCTAACAGTGTTTACAGTATGCTCATGACTTCAGGAGTAGATTGCCATGATTCATCACTTATATACAACAACCAGTGCTCATCCCAAGAAGGCCCACCTCAATGCCCATCACCAATTTTCCCCTCAGCCCCACCCGCCCATCAACCCTCAGTTCGTTGTCTGTTTTTAAGAGTCTCTTGTAAGTTGCCTCCCTCTCTGTTTGAAACTATTTTTCCCCTTCCCTTCGTCTGTGGTCTTTTGTTCAGTTTCTCAATTTCCACATATGAGTGAAAACATATGATATCTGTCTTTGACTTATTTCACTTAGGATAATACCTTCCAGTTCCATCCACGTTGTTGCAAATGGCAAGATTTCATTCTTTCTCATTGCCAAGTAGTATCCCATTGTATATATAAACCACATTCTTCTTTATCCTTTCATCAGCTGGTGGACATTTGGGCTCTTTTCATAATTTGGCTATAGTTGAAAGGGCTGCTATAAACATTGGGTTACATGTGTCTCTATGAATCAGCACTCTGCATCCTTTGGATACATTTCTGGTAGTGTTATTGCTGGGTCATAGAGTAATTCCATTTTTTATTTCTGGAGGAACCTCCACACTGTTTTCCAGAGTGACCACCAGTTTGCATTTCCACAAACAGTGAAAGAGGGTTCCCATTTCTCCACATTCTCACCAACATCTGTTGTTTCTTGAGTTGTTAATTTTAGCCACACTGACTGGTGTGAGGTGGTATCTCAATGTGGTTTTGATTTGTATTTCTCTGATGATGAGTGATGTTGAGCATCTTTCATGTGTCTGTTGACCATCTGGAGTTCTTCTTTGGCAAAGTGTCTATTCATGTCTTCTTCCCATTTCTTTGCTGGATTTTTTTTTCGGGTGTTCAATTTGGTAAGTTCTTTATAGATTTTGGATACTAGTCTGTTATCCAATATGTCATTTGAAAATATCTTCTCCCATTCTGCTGGTTGCCTTTTAGTTTTGTTGATTGTTTTCTTTGCATTGCAGAAGCTTTTTATCTTGATGAGGTCCCAATAGTTCATTTTTACTTTTATTTCCCTTTCCTTCAGAGACGTGTTGAATAGAAATGCAACCTATTCCTGTACATTGATTTTGTATCCCGCAACTTTGCTGAATTCATGGATCAGTTTAGCAGCTTTCTCGTGGAGTCTTTCAGGTTTTCCTTGTAGAGTATCATGTCATCTGTGAAAAGTGAAAGTTTGACTTTTTCTTTGCCAATTTGGATGCCTTTATTTCACTTTGTTGTCTGATTGCTGAGGCTAGCACTTCAACACTATGTTAGACAACAGTGGTGAGACTGGACATCCCTGTCATGTCCCTGATCTCAGGGGGAAAGCTCTCAGTTTTTCCCTATTGGGAATGATATTAGTTGTGGGCTTTTCATATATGGCTTTTACGATGTTAAGTTATGTTCCTTTCATCCCAACTTTCTTTAGGGTTTTTATGGAGAAAGGATGCTGCATTTTGTCAAATGCTTTTTCTGAATCTATTTTCAGGATCATATGGGTCTTATCGTTTCTTCTATTAATGTGATGTATCACATTGATTTGCAGATATCGAACCAGGACTGCAGCTCAGGAATGAATCCCACGTGATCATGGTGAATAATTCTTTTAATATATTGTTGAATTCTCTTGTTGAGAATGTTTGCATCCATGTTCATCAGGGATATAGGGATATTGGTCTGTATTCTCCTTTTTAGTGGGTCTCTGTCTGATTTGGGGATGAAGGTAATGCTGGCTTCACAGAATGTGTCGAGAAGCTTTCCTTCCATTTCTGTTGTTTGAAACAGCTTGGTAAGGATAGGTATTACCCTGCTTTAAATGTCTGGTAGAATTTCTCTGGGAAGCCATCTGGCCCAGGACTCTTATTTGTTGGGAGATTTTTATAACTGATTCCATTTATTTGCTGGTTACTGGTCTGTTAAAATTTTCTATTTCTTCCCGTTTGAGTTTTGGTAGTGTGTAGGTGTCTAGAAACTTGTCCATTTATTCCAGGTTGTCCAGTTTGTTGGTATATAATTTTTCATAGTATTCTTTATTAATTGTTTGTATCTTTGTGGTGTTGGTTGTGATCTCTCCTTATTCACTCATGATTTTATCTTTGGGTCTTCTCTCTTTTCTTTTTGAGAAGTCTGGCTAGAGGTTTATCAATTTTGTTTATTTTTTTCAAACAACCAGCTCTTAGATTCATTGATCTGTTCTATTGCTTTTTTGTGTTTTGGATTCTATATTGTTTATTTCTGCTCTAATCTTTGTTATTTCTCTTCTTCTGCAGGCTTTGGGATTTGTTTGCTGTTCTGCTTCTAGTTCCTTTAGGTGTGGGGTTAGGTTTTGTATTTGAGATTTTTCTTGTTTCTTGAGATAGACCTGGATTACAATATATTTTCCTCTTAGGACTGCCTTTGCTACATACCAAAGGATTTAGACTGTCATATTTTTATTTTTATTTGCTTCCATATATTTTTTAATTTCTTCTTTAACTGTCTGGTTGACCCATTCATTCTTTAGTAGGATGTTCTTTAACATCCATGCATTTGGAGGCTTTCCAAATTTTTTGTTGTAGTTGATTTCAAGTTTCATAGTATTTTGATCTAAAAATATTCATGGTATGATCTCCATTCTTTTATATTTATTGAGGGCTGTTTTGTAACCCAACATGTGATGCATCTTGCAGAATGTCCCATGTATACTTGAGAAGAATATGTATTCTGCTGCTTTGGGATGAAAAGTTCTGAATATATCTGTCAAGTCCATCTGGTCCAGTGTATCATTCAAGGCCATTGTTTATTGATTTTTTTGCCTAGATGATCTGTCCACTGATGTAAGAGAAGTATTAAAGTCCTCTGAAATTAACATGTTCTTATCAATAAGATTGCTTATGTTCATGATTAATTGACTTATCTATTTGGGTTCTTTATGTTGGGGGCATAAACATTTACAATTGTTAGCTCTTCTTGATGGATAGACCCCATTATTATGATACAATGCCCTTCTTCATCTCTTGTTATAGTTTTAGTTTAAAATCTAGTTTGTCTGATGTAAGTATGGCTACTCCATCTTTCTCTTGACTTCCAGTATCATTCTCTATCCCCTCACTTTCAATCTGAAAGGTGTCCTCAGGTCTAAAGTGAGTATCTTATAGACAGCATAAAGAGGGATCTTGTGTTTTTTATCCATTCTGATACCCTATGTCTTTTGATTGGAGCATTTAGTTCATTTACTTTCAGAGTTATTATTGAAAGATATGGATTTAGTGTCATTGTGTTATCTGTAGGTTTCATGCTTGTGGTGATGTCTCTGGTCCTTAGTAGTCTTTTCAGCATTCCACTTACAGAGTCTCGCTTAGGATCTCTTACAGGGCTGGTTTAGTGGTAATGAGCTCCTTCAGTTTTTTTTTTTTGTTGTTGTTCTTGTTTGTTTGTTTGTTTGTTTTGTCTGGGAGCCTTTATCTCTCCTTCATTCTGAATATTAGCTTTCCTGGATAAAGGATTCTTGGCGGTGTATTTTTCCTATTCAGCACATTGACTACTTCCTGCCACTCCCTTCTGGCCTGCCAAATTTCAGTGGGCAGGTCTGCTACTACCCTTATGTGTTTACCCTTTTGGTTAAGGCCCATTTGTCCCTAGTTGCTTTCAGAATTCTCTCTTTATCTTTGTATTTTGTCGTTTTCACTATGAGGTGCTATGGAGATTCCTACTTTTGTTAAATCTCAAGGGAGTTCTCTGTCCCTCCTGGATTTGGATGTCTGCTTCCTTCCCCAAATTAGGAAAGTTCTCAGCTATCATTTGTTCAAATAAACCTTCTGCCCTTTTCTCTCTTTTCCTTCTCCTTCTCCTTCTTCTTCTTCTGGAACTCCTATGACATAAATATTATTACATTTTATTGAATCACTTAGATCTCTATTTCTCTCCTTGTGGTCTAGTATTTTCTTATCTGTCTTTTTCTCAGCTTCATCATTCTCCATAATTTTAGCTTCTATTTCATTTATTCTCCCCTCTGCTTCCTCCACCCTTCAGGCACTGCATCTAGGTTATTTTGTACCTCATTTACAACATTTCTTAAATCGTTGTGACTATTTCTTAGTTCCTTGACCTCTGTAGCAATAGATTCTCTGCTGTTTTCTATGCTTTTTTCAAGCCCAGCTATTAATCTTATGGCTGTTATTCTAAATTCTTTCTCAGATATATTATTTATATCTGTTTTGAGCAATTCTCTAGGTTTCATTTATTCCCAGAACTTCTTTTGAGGAGAATTCTTCCGTCTCATTATTTTGGCTAGTTTTCTGTCCTTTATGTGTTTTAATAGCTTGTTATGTGTCCTGCACCTGCAATCACTACTATATTAAAAATGGGTCATACACTGTCTAGGGCCTGGCCCTTCAGAAGGTGTTTTTGGAGTGTGTTGCATGCTGTCTGTTGTTGTGACTCTGGCTGCTTTATCTCCCTACTCATAGTGGTTTTCTGGGCCTTCCACCAGGTGTGCTTTGATTTGTGCATTGAAATAACCCTAGAAATTTTTTTAAAAGGTGGAGGATGGAAGAAGCCTTATTCCATCCAAAAAGAGAAATGACAGGGGTTGGAAAAAAGAAAAGAAAAAAAAATGACTAGGCAGAGAATCAGGGAAACTATATGGCTTAATCCAGACAGAGAGAGAGAGAGGAAAATAAAGAAGGGGATACAGAAGAGGTGCAAAAAGAATAGATTAAAAAAGTCTGTTTAAACAAACCCATAACCAGAATATCCAGAATAGAGAAGGGAAGAAATCAGAGGAAGAAAGGAAGCAGGAAAAAAAAATACACACACATACACACACACAATAAGAATTGACCAAGAATCAAATCAGAAAGTGCAAAACCACTGGACACATATATGATGGTGCCTTGGAACCAGGGGCTGTGCTGGTCTGAAGGAGGAGCTGTCTGTTTCAGTCACTGTCAATATTCCTCTGTTACCAGTTACCCAGGCATGGAGGGGTGTGGTTTGGTGTAGGCAGTTCCACCTGTCCTGTTCCCTGAAGCCCCACCTTGTTGGTAATGGGGAGAAAAATGGTGACACTCCAGTCTCTCCTCCCTGGACCGGGTGTCCCAAACCACTCTGTTCAGGCCATCTTCACAGTGCCAAGTGGGCCCAAGTGCAAGTGGGTCGGTTTGTCCCACACTTCTCTGGCACTTGGCTGGGATTCAAACCCTGATGTCTTAAAAGATCCCACTCCTTGAACCCTGGATCTAGGGAAGTGCCACTCCACCCAGCTGACAAAGGGCCTCTGGATGCTGGGAACCTGCAGGGTTTTTTGAACTTGGAGTGGCTATATACCTTCTTCCCACTGAACTCAAGGGAAGGGACTTCTCTCTCCAACTGTGCCTCTGAGCTCACTACCCATCCACCTGAAGAACACGTACAGAGGGCAGCCCCAGTCCGGAGAAACTCTCTCAACCGTGGATCAGTTTGAAATTGGTTCTTTCTCTGTTTTTTCCATTCCCAAGTCCATGGTTTTTCTCTTGTCTAAATACAATCCTATACTTCCACAGCCTCTCTTTCTCTTCCTTTTGTCTCTCCACAGAAGGGGATCCCTCCCTTCTGTGCCTGTGCCTCCTGTTTTATCTCTCCCAATTTGCAATCATGCACCTCTGGCCTATGAAGTTGTCCCCATGGGTCTCTGGTGATGTTTTTGTCACTCTGTAGCCCGGGTTCCGGGAATTCCAAGTCTTCTGGCCTCAATGCTACTGTGTTTGAGGGACGAGGGAACTCAGGTCCCCCTACTTACCTGCCATTGACTCCTCCCTCATCAAATTTTTAATTTATATCTTTAGGTATTTATTTGTTTTTCTTTCACTTTGGACTCATGTTGTTGTTATGCCTCTCAACATTCTGTAGGTTGATTATATTCTGTTCAACATAGTTCAAGGGTTTGCCAATGCATTAAGATTAGAAAAGTAGTGAATTGGGATAACATTTCTGCATTACCCTTCATTCTATATTATCCTGCAATACTTTTTACAAGTATTCATGTTTGCTTCTCTCCCCAAAATTATCCACTTTATACTTGTTTCTTGAATCCCATGAGATTGCCAGAATTTCCACTGGCTTTTCTGTGACTTAAGCAACAGCTCTATTCTGAAGCCCTCTCCTTGGATTTAGCAAGACTTGGCAAATACTTTCAGGGAAGAAACTACTATTGAGTATCTACTCACTTCTCTGCAGTTTCCTTCTCTCTAAAGTTTACATCCTTAGATAATTTGCCTCAGTAATTATATGCTGAATTAAAGCAAATGCTTGACATTTTATCCAAATTTTCTATATGTTCTCAGCAGGAACATTGTTCTGCTGCAATCCATATCATAATAGACCAAGAATATTTTTGTCTAATAAAGCTTTTGATAAATTATATTCTCTGGCAAAAAGTTTGGGATTTCAAATTCTGTGTTGTAAGTATATATATATATATTTTTTTTTCTTTATCTAATACCTAATAAAAAAAGGTAAGTTAGTTCATGTATATGACTACTCTATAAATTAATGGAACAAGGAAGGATGATCAAATGTGGAACAAAGTTTCCTTAGTAAATTGTGTGGTGTTTAACCTCCAGATACAGAAAAGGGTATTTATTTCAGACTCTGAAATTTTGTTCTATAATCTCTTAAATCTTTATCCTTTAAAAACAGGTGTGCTGAACTGGATGTTGAAGAAATAAAATACAACTAACAATAACAGTTCCATTATTTAACTCTTCTCAACCCTCTGATCACATGAATTCAATGATTGGTACAAATGGAAATCAAAGTTCAAGAGTTATTTCCAGAGGTAAATTAACAAAACCATTTATTATATAGGTGATAGTAACCAGAGATTAGCTATAAAATATCTCATGATATTAACATTATGAGTTATGAGTGTTATGAGTAAAATAACAAATTTATTACCATTACCTTCTTTTACCACTACCTACATTTACTTATGATGTAATTTTTCTATGTATCTTTATATAACTTGAAATTAAGAAAGGGTTTATAGGGTGGAATTCTCCCGACCTTCAATGTATTAGGCTGAAACTGAAAAATCTGCTGTCAGGACTACTGTCCAGAACCCAAGAAAGTATAACTACTGCATTGATATATCATATATGGATACTGAGCTATAACTGTAATTGTGTTGCTTGGGGATAGCTAGAGAAGTTGGAGTTCTGTGTGAAAACCATCTCAAAATTTCCAAGTCTAGTTCAACCGGCTCCATTAACCAGCATATATCTGAAGAATTAATATAAATTTTATTTCATAAATTTTTATTTAGGAAATATTTCACTTGATTAAAGGAATAAATCCTAAATTATATTAAAATCTCTTACGAGGAGTGCCTGGGTAGCTCAGTCAGTAAAGCATCCGACTTTGGCTCAGGTCATAATCTCACAGTCCATGGGTTTGAGCCCCGCATCAGGCTCTGTGCTGACAGCTCAGAGGCTCAGAGGCTCAGAGGCTCCAGGCTCATAATTCACTTACAACTCTAGTTCTGTGTCTCCCTCTCTCTCTCTCCCTCTCCCTTCCCCTGCTTGCACTTTGTCTCTGTCCCTCTCAAAAAATAAATAAACATTAAAAAATTTATTTAATTAAAAAATGTTTAAGAACAATTGTCCATAAAGGCAGATAAATATGTGATTCTCACTTACTCTTTTATTATTTTGCCTCAGGTTTATTGAAATATAATTGACATACATATTTTTTATCCTCATTTATTTTTAGAAAAAGAGCAATAATATTAGTCAAATTGGAATAACTTGAAAATACTTAATGTGAAAATTAAAACCATACAAGGTTTTAAAAAGCTTTTTTTATAGAACTAGTGGCCTCATGTAACCTCACACTCAGATTTGATTTGGGTTCTCAAACTATGAGCTGTACAGGCCTTAGGCCTTGGACTGTTGCCCTGCTAAGGCAGGGAAGCTAAATTCACAGCCCAATTTACTACTGAATATAGTACACAGTACTGACAATCTAGTAAGCCTGACCAGAGAATTCAAGCAACCATGGAGCCCATTCTACAGGCTCACTCAGGTAAGGAATCAAGCCAGCAGGCTATCCAACTGTTCTCAGCAGTGGCACACTACCCCATCCCTGTCCTCAGAGCTCAAACAGTTACTTCTCCTGAAAGTAGGCTAAAAAGCAAGCCCCATCCATGGAAAGACATTACACACACATACACCCAAAAACCCAAAGATTAAGATGACTGGTGAAGAACTGTCTCTGATGAAACAAACATGTAAAGTCTGAAAGAGGAGCCCTATTAATCAAATGTCCAGACATCAATGTAAGGAATCAAAGATCACAAAAAACCCGCTAATGACTAACTTTAAAGAAATGGGGAACTATAAACAGTGAAAGAATGTAGAAAAATCCACTTAAGGAAGTTTAGTGAAGTGTAAGAAAACACAAACAACTAAATGCAATTAGGAAAACAATGTATGAACAAAATGAGAAGTTCAACAAAGAAATAGCAACAATCAAAACAAAAGAAAACAAAACAAAAACAAACAGAAATCTTGCATTTGAAAAATACAATAACTGAACTGTACTGAGTTATCCATAATTAGAGTTTCAAAAGTAGACTCAACCTTGCAGAAGTGTCAATAACCTGGAGGATAAGACATTGGACATTACCTAGTCAGAGGAGCAAAAAGTAAAAAATAAAAAGGGGTAAAGAAAGCCTACAGGAATTATAGGACATAATGAAAAGAAACAATATTCAAAATTATGGGAATTCCAGAAAATGAAGAGATGGAAAGGGATGGAAAGTATGTTTAAAGCAATAACAGCTAAAACCTTCCCAAACCTGGGAAGACAAACAGACATCCAGATACAAGAAGCCCAAAGATTCCAAACAGGCTCAACCCAAACTGGGTTACACTGAGACACATAATAATTAAATTGTCAAAAGTCAAAAAAAAAGAAAGAATTTTAAGAGCAAAAAAAGAGAGAAGTTCCATACAAGGAACCCTCATAAGACTATAAACAAATTTCTCAACAGAAACTTTTCAGGTCAGGAGAGAAAGGGATTCAAAGTATTGAAAGAAAATAATTCTCAACAAAGATATTCTATAATTGGTGAAACTCCTTCAGAAACAAAGAAGGAATAAAGACTTTTCAAAAAAAACAAAAGCTGATGGAGTTCATTACTGCCAGTCCTGCCTTATAAGAAAATCTAAAGGGAGTTCTTTGAGTAGAACTAAAATATGCTAATTAACATAATAAGAACACCAAAAGATAGTTTAAATCTCAATAGTACGGGTAAGTATAAAATCACAGTTCAATTTTGCAATATGGTAATAGTGGTACATAATTCACTTACAACTCTAGTTCATAAATTTAAAAAAAGAACATAGCAAAAATAACCATAAATACAGAATCTGTTATTAGTTACACAATATAAAAAACATGTAAATTGTGAATTATTCATAATTAAATAGAGTTTCAATAATAGAGAGGGGCAGAAAAGTGAAAGTGTAGAATATACAACATCTATTGAAGTTAAGTAGTTATCAACTTAAAATAGGATATTTTATTTAAGACTCATGGTGACCAAAGGGAAAATCCTATAATAGCTACACAAAGGAACATTATAAAAAGTCAAAGCATACTTATACCAGAAGACATTAAAACACACAAAAAAAGACAACAGAATAAACAAAGAAAAATAGATCTATAAAACAAAGAGAAAACAACACATGGCAATAAGTCCTTATCAATAATTACCTTAAATGTAAATGGATCAAACTTTCCAACTAAAAAAAACATGAAATGACTTAATGGATACACAAAACAAAACAAAAATAAACAAAACCACACTATAACACCTATAAGAGATTCACTTAGCCTTAAATAAAAACATACATAGACAAAGTGAAATAATGGAAAAAGACATTTCAAGCAAATGGGGTAGTCAAAACAAAGAAGAAAAAGAGCAGGGGAAGTTATAACAGACAAAATAGGCTTTAAAAGTGGTAAAAAGAAAAAAGAAGGTCATTATATGGTTATAAAGGGATCAATAAATCAAGAAGATAATAACAATTGTGAATATTCATGCAACCAGCATTGGAGCTCCTAAATATACAAAGCAAAACGAAAAGAGCTTGTAAGTAAAAATAGACAGTAATGCAATAATAGTTGGAAACTTTAATATCCTACCCTCAGCAATGGATAGATCATCCAGATAGAGAATCAATCAGAAAATAATGGATTTGAACAACACTATAGACCAAATGAATCTAATAGACACATACACAACAAAGGCAGAATACACATTCTTCTCAAGTGCACATGAAACATTTTCTAGGGTAGACCATATGTTAGGCCACAAAACAATTATTAGTAAATTTAAAAAGACTGAAATCGTAATAAGTATCTTCTCTGTTCATAATGGCATAAAAGTAGAAATCAATAACAAGAAGAAACCAGAAAATTCACACACATGTGGAAATTAAACAGTACTCTCTTGAACAATCAATGGATCAAAGAAGAAATTAAAGGGAAAATTAAAAAGTTCCTTGACAAGTAAAATGGAAACACAACATACTAGAACCTATGGGATGCAACAAACGCAAGAGGTATCATACTTCTTGCTTTCAAGCAATAGTATAAAGTTATAGTCATCAAAATATTATGGTAATGGCATAAAAAAAAAGACAGACCAACTGAACAGAATTGAGAGAGAAGAAGTAAACCCAAGCAATATCGCCAACTAATATTTGACAAGGGAGCCAATACTTAGTGGAGAAGACAGTCTCTTCAATAAATGGTGCTAGGATAATTGGATATTTACAGGTAAAAGAGTGAAACTGGACCTATATCTTACACCACTCACAAAAATTAACTAAAAATAGATTATTATCTCACTTACATATGGAATCTTAAAAGAAAAAAAGCAAACTCATACAAAGCGAGATCACATTTGTGCTACCAGAGGCAGATGGAAGGGGAAGAGGACTTGGAGGAAGGTGGTCAAAAAGTACAAAATTCCAGTTATAAGATAAATAAGCATTGTATTAGGGATTTAATATACAACACAATTATTATAGCAAAAGCTTATGTATAATATATAGGAAAATTGTTGAGAGTAAATCCTAAGAGTTCTCATCACAGTAAGAAATATTTTTTCTATTATTCTTTGTTCTTTCTTTTTTTGTTGTATGTATATGAGAAGATTGATGTTAACTGAACCCATTGTGGTAATTTTCACAGCATATATAAATCAAACCCTCATGCTCTACGCCTTAAACTTATATAGTGAAGTATATCAATTATTTCTCAATAAAACTAGGAAAGAAGAAATAAAAGGAAAAGAAGAAATTATCAGATTAATGACAATTAAAATAAATTTTTAATAGCAAATATACCCTAAAACATAGCTAAATAAAATCCTCTAAGCATAAAGGAAATGATAGAAGAGATGGCAAGCAAAAATAAGTGAAAATACGATAGGCTTGTCTTTTCCTCTTGAGTTTCCTAAATTATGCCAAGTGGTTAAAACAAAAATTGTAACATTGTCTAATGTGGCCCTACATGTATATAAAAGTAGTATTTAATACAATTGTATTATAAACAGGGCAGGATAAAGGAACACAGAAAGTTAATTTTCTATGCTCAAATTACAGTAGACTATAATAAAAAAGCAGAACGGACATTTTTTTCAAGTGCCCACAGAAAATATACCAAAAGTAGATGACATTTTAAGCCATAAAACAAACCTCAACAAACTTCAAAAAAGTTAATCAATGGAAATAATACAAAGTATGTTACCCAACCACAGTCAAATCAAACTGGAAAGCAATAACAGAAATATAACAAAAAATTTCTACAAAAACACAGAAATTAATCACTATACTTTCAAATAATCAATGGTTTAAAAAAGTCTCAAGGAAATCAAAACATATATTGAGCTGAATGAAAGAAAAAATACAACATATTAAAGTCTGTGGGACACAGGTAAAGTAGGGCCAAGAGGGAAGCTCACAGCAATAAATGCACACATTAGAATGAGGATAAACTCTAAATCTATAATCTAACTTCCCAATTCAAGAGCCTAAAAAAAGTAGAGCAAAATAAATTCCAATCAAGCAAAGGGAAGGCGATAATAAATATAGGAAGTGATAAAATTGAAAATAGAATAATAATATAGAAAATCAATGCAACAAAGAGTTTGAATGTTTGTTCTTTGAAAAGACCAATAAAATTGATAAACCTCTAACAAACAGACAAGAAAAAAAAGACAAAACAACAAATACCAAAATCAGGAATGAAGCAGGAAGTATCACTACAGATCCTGCAAACATCAAAGGAAAATAAATGAATACTACAACTAATTCCAGAACCATAAATTCGACAATTTAGAGAAAATGCCAATGCTTCAAAATGTACACCTAACACAACCTACCCAATATGAAATAAACAACTTTAGTAGCCCCATAATTATTAAGGAAATGGATTCATAATTTAAAACTTTCAAAAAAGATCCCAGGCCTTGATAATTTCACTGGAGAATTTTATGAAACATTTAAAGGAGAATTAACATTGATTCTATACAGTTTATTTCAAAAAACCAGAAGAAGACAGAAATAGAGGGAGTGTATTCTCAATTTCATTTTTTGAAATTGGTGTCATGCTGATGCCAATACCAGACAAAACCAATTCAAAAAGAG
Organism: Acinonyx jubatus; assembly: GCF_027475565.1. Classification (NCBI taxonomy): domain Eukaryota; kingdom Metazoa; phylum Chordata; class Mammalia; order Carnivora; family Felidae; genus Acinonyx; species Acinonyx jubatus. The sequence continues at coordinate 170,173,849 of NC_069381.1, forward strand.
TACACTAAAGTGCAATATCCTTCATGAATACAGAAAGAAGAAATCTTTAAATTGTTAGAAAATAGTTCTGCAATATGTGAAAAGAATTATATTCATGACCAGCTGGGACTTATTTCAGAGATGTAAGGTAAGTTCAATTAAAAAAAAAAAATCAATGCAAGAAATCACACATAGGCCAAAGAAGAAAAATCACATGATCATATCATGTGGTACAGAAATAGAATTTGAACAATTTGAGCACCAATTTATAGACAAAAACTCTCAGGAAACTAGGAACACAGGAGAACTTGCTTAACTTATTAAAGAATATACACATAAAACTCATAGCTAACATTATGCTTAATGATGAAACACTAAATGCTTTCAAAAATATCCACTCTCACCACTCCTACTTGGAGTACTGGAAATTTTAGTGCAATAATGTAAGAAAAAGAAATAAAAGGCATACAGATCAGAAAATAAAACTGCTCTTATTTTCAGAAAACATGACTATGTAGAAAATCCCAAGGGAAAAAAAAAACAGTATATTAGCAAAGAACATATGGGTAAAAAAATTAGCAATACAATATCATTTATAACTCAAAAGAATGAAATATTTGAGTGCTAATCTAGCAAGCCATGTACAGAACTTTTATGCTAAAACAACACAATGCTAATGAAAAAAACTCCAGCAACACATACATAGACACACTGTGTTCATGGATTGGAAGACCTAAGATAATAATGTGTCCATTCTCCCCAAATTGATTGATAGGTATAACTCAGTTCTTATTAAAATTTCAACAGGAATTTTTTGTAGATATGACAAGATTGTTCTCAAATTTATATGAAAAGACAGAGGTTCTGGAATAGTAAATTTTTTTTTTTTAAATATAAAATAAAGTGACAAGAATGGCTACCTGATTTTTAACTCATTATTTAGGTACAATAATCAAAACTATGATATTGATGGAGGCATAGACATATAGATAAACTAACAAAATTGGGAACAAATAAGTCAATTGGATTTTTTTACAAAGATGCAAAACAATACAATGGAGGAAAGATAGGTTTTTCAATAAATCGTGCTGGAGCATTTGTATACCCATAGGCAAAATAACATACCCAAATCTCACACTTTATGCAAAAAAGAACTAAAAATGTAACACAGACTTAGTTGTAAAATGTAAAACTACAAAAAAAATCTTTTGGAATTAGGGACAAGTAAGTGTTTCTAAATTTAACACCAAAAGCACAATTTATAATAGGAACACTAAACTTCATCAAAATTAAAAACATTCTCTGTGACAGTCTGTTAGAGAATAAATATAGAAGCTATAGAGTGGGAGAAAATATTTGCAATCAACATATTCCTCAAGGGACTAGTTTTGCATATATGAAGAATTCTCAAAGACTTAGAATAAAAAAAAGAAAACAACTCAATTAGAAAATGGCAGAAGATACAAACAGACATTTCTCTGAAGATCTACAGATGGCAAATGATCACATGAGGAGACATTCAACATCATTAGTTATTACGATAATGCAATATCACTCTAAGCCTATCAGAATGGTGAAATAAAAATCAGTGACAACATCAAATTCTGATAAAGATGTGGAGAAAATGGATCACTCATATATTGGTGTTGGGAATATAAAACGACATGGCTGCTCTGGTAAAGACATTGGTAGTTTCTTGTAAAATTAAACTTGTTACCATCATATGACCCATGAATTGCACTCCTGAGCATTTATCCAGAACAATGAAAATTTATGTTAACACATAAACTTCCACATGAATGTTTTAGAAGTTTTATTGGTAATATCCAAAGGTACACTGAACTGTTAAGTGAGACTAAAGCACAATGAGATTTCCAGAAACAATAGTTAAAGCCATTATATGGGGTGACACATAATGAAGTATTTTCTTAAAGTGCTGGAATCTAAATATTATTGAAATGATAGCTTACAGATTATAGGTTAACTTAAACTTATAGGTTAGCCACATTAAACTAAAAAGGAAAAAAAGAAGAAAGGTTTTTATTTGTGTTTACTATAATAGAATAGTATAAATATCAAATGTTTGGACAACAGAAAATAGCTATTTGTTTCCATTTTTTACAGTCATCTTGAAGTTATAATACTTTACATATAGCTTTAGCTATGGAGTATTTAAGTTTTAATATCTATCAGAAAGCCAATTTTACTCATTTTGCATAATGTTGTGTAAATGGAAAAGTATAAAGTCATGTATAATTTTTATTTAATTTTATTGAAAAATATATGTAAAATAATTTCAATGTGCTACTTTCTGTTTTTGATGAGTATGGGACAGAAATAATTTGTATAAACTTTACACATAAAATTTCATGTTGCTGCAAACAAATTTGAAAAGCAAGCATATGATATATCAGATGGTAAGAACTGTAAAAAAAGTTAAGTGCATTATTAAATTATTAATATTATTATATCATTTAAAGAAGATAGTAACAGAGCTGTATTTCATAAAGGGAAGTCAAGAAAAGTATTTAAGGGGCGCCTGGGTGGCTCAGTCGGTTAAGCGTCTGACTTCAGCTCAGGTCATGATCTCATAGTTTGTGAGTTCGAGCCCCGCATCGGGCTCTGTGCTGACAGCTTAGAGCCTGGAGCCTGCTTCAAATTTTATGTCTCCCTCTCTCTCTGCTCCTCCCCTGCTCATGCTGTCTGTCTCTCCTTCAAAAATAAATAAAAACATTAAAAAAATTTTAAAAAAAGTATTTAAACAGTGTTCTCAAGAAAGGGGAAGAATAAACCATGCAGACAGAACCACTGAAGACCTCTCCAGTTAGGCAAGTAAACATTCCCCAGTAGTGAGCAAGCCTGGCATGTTTAAGGCATTACAAAAAGGCCATTGAGGTTGGGTAAATGAAAGGAGAAAGCGATAGGCAATGAAGTTCAAGAGTTGAGTAAGACTTGGGGAATTTATAGTAGTAAACTGGGAGGCCATTAAAGATAATGAGCAGAGAAATGACACACTCTAAATTATGTTTGTAAGGATAAACTATAAAAAGGTAAAGAAACCAGTACTGACGTTATTGCAATAATCCACTTAAGAAGTAATCATGGTTTAGGACAGAGTGCTAAAAGTGAACATGGAGAAAAATGACATTCTGGATATATTCTGAAGAGAGAGATAACAGAATTAGCTAAATAATTAGGTATGGAGTGTAAGAAATAGAGAAAAGTAGAAAATGTCTTCAGGATTTTTCCCATCAACTGAAAAGAGTCACACTGCCATTTTTTGAGGTGGAGAGTCTATAAGAAGAAAAAACTCCAAAATATGATTTTTAAAAATGTCATACTTAAATATTTTTAATAATTTAAAAGAGATGTTGAGTATATCCTTGACTATAGGAGTCTGAGGTCTAGGAACAAAGTTTGACTAAAGATACACCAATTGTGTAAGAAGCATGTGCTTAAATTCACAGGATGAAAATAATTCTTTTCAAAATTTAAGCTTTATTTGAGTTCACAATTAAAAAAAAGAATAGTAAAGGGGCACCTAGGTGGCTCAGTAGGTTGAACATCAGACTCTTGATTTTGGTTCAGGTCATGATATCGCGGTTCATGAGTTCGAGTCCCACATCAGCCTCTGCACTGTCAGTGTGTAGCCTGCTTGGGGTTCTCTCTCTCTCCCTTTATCTCTGCCCCTCCCCACTCTCTCTCTCAAAATAAATAGATAAACTTAAAAAAAAGAATAGTAATTATTATGAAGATAAACATTTTTATTTAGGTCAGAAAAAATAAAACCGGTTTTTAAAAACTGAGATATAATTGACACAGAACATATTAGTTTCAGGTATCAGTTCTTACTAGAATATAAGAACTTTGGTATTTTTATTTTGTTAAGTAGTAGCTGTAAAAAGTATTTTGTTCCATTTCTAGAAGTAAGGAGACATAATATTAATTAAACTACCAACAACTTAAAAAACTTATATAAACAATGTTAAAGATTTTAAAGTCTCACTAATGTTAGTTCCTATGTTTTCTATACATTTAACAATAGTTACAATCTGATAATTTCATTTTGTCCAAGGGAAATCTGTGCAAGTTAGGAAAATCTATAGACTTCAAAGCACACTATCATAACATGTAATAAAATAATGACTTTCATTGTCACCTATCTTATAAAAGATTACCCAAGCTGTTACACATTTTAAAATGTCTTTTGTGGTGCCTGGGTGGCTCAGTCAGCTGAGCGTCCAACTTTGGCTCAGGTCATGATCTCACAGTTCGTGAGTTTGAGCTCCACATCAGGATCCCGTGTCTCCCTCTGTCTCTTCTCCTATCAGACTCACGTGCATGTGCATACACTCTGCCTCTCAAAAATAAACAGGCATTTAAAAATACAATGAAATAAAACAGAATGTCTTTAATGTTTCTCTTATGTTGTCTATAGTCAGGAAAAATTGTATTTGCCCCTTCAAGAAAAAAATTGCAATTGAGCAGTTTCTTTTTGTTTTAAGTTTATTTATTTTGAGAGAGACAGAGACAGTGTGAATGGGGGAGGGGAAGAGAGAGACGGAGAGAGAGAGAGAATCCCAAGCAGGCTCGACAGTGCAGAGCCTGATGTGGGGCTCGAACTCATGAATAGTGATATCATGACTTGAGCTGAAAACATGAGTCAGCCGATTAACTGACTGAGTCACCCAGGCGCCCCTTAAGCAGTTCCTCTTGAAAGAAAAATTCCTTTTTCCACTGCTCTGTAGAGTGGCATTATTGTCAAGTAAGAATATAAACCACTAAACTGCAAAGGATGAAAATGGAATTCTTTTCATAGGAGAATTTAAGCAATCTTAAATGAATCCTTGGTGCAGGTCCTGATTTCATAATATCAAGACTTCCTTTAGAAGTCTATAGAAATGCTGGATAGAACTGTTTTTTAAAAGTTTTTTTTAATCAGTGTATTCAATAGACAAATATTTTGTGCACCCACTATATACTCAACATCACACTATGTATTTGTCTTGTAAATACACATAAGACATACTTATTAAGTAGCATACAAAAAAATTATGGGAGAAAGTCCAGTCTAGATTTTCATGAAGGTAGTTTATTTGAGACAGCCCTCAAGAATCAGATTCATAGAGGAGTGAGTAATGCAGAGTTAGAGGGGAATGTAGAGGGGAAAATTGCATTCTAACATTGTTGTGACAGAGCTTCAGCTCCCACTAAGGCTCTAAAGCAGCGATGGCCCTTCAGAGGTATCACAAATTGGAGTAGGCCTTGTGTTCCTACATCCACCAGTCCTTAAAAGAAGGCTACTCCCAAGAAGGAGGCATGGTTTTGAGTGAGGCAGCACAATTGGCAGAAGCCTGTTCCCAGAGTGGAACAGAACTGTGAGCAATCAGCTACATAGAAAGCTCTGTGGAGAATGTGTACTTTTTTTCTCAAGTGGGAGACCTGGGCTCTTGGAGCTGCAGGTGCTCCTCACCATCTTCATCCTCCACTACCATCTGAAATTCCTCTTATGATTGGGGGAATAACCAGATCTTCCCCTCAAAAAAAATCTGACTTGGTGGTCACAATCCCTTCCCAGACTTTGGGGCTGCTGTACTTGCCCATTTCCTATCAAAATTGTTTATGAGGGAATACACTATGTCACAGTGAATCACCTGGGTGCCAAACATAATCTTACTTTTCCCTACTGTGTTATTACAGTTGTATTTATTCTGGATGATAAGGAGTATGGTTAAAGAGAGCCACACCTGCTTTCAACCCTAAGTTCTAGGGCTTATGGATTCTACCAACTGGGAAATAGCACTAGATATTGATTTAGGAAAAAAATATTGCATCTTAGAGAATGGAAGCTATACTCTCAGGATATTTTTTCCAAGCTGATACTGCATCTCCACCTGTAAAAGGCTATCTTATCACTTTATAATACTGGAAGACTAAGGTGGTGTACTATGTAACAGGACCAGACAATTTCATGGTCATATGACTACTGTTATACTACCTTAGTTAATGCAATGTTATGTAGGATTCTATGTTGGTTAATTAAGTGCTCTATAAGCTCTTAGATATGCTGCCTAAGGGTCCTATGAGTAAGAAAGGCAGACCTATACCCTAAATATGTGTTATTTTAAGTTAAAAAGAATCATTACTCCTTCTGGGGAGAATGGAGGTCCATTAGAATCAACTTCCCACCAAGTGGCTCTTTTGTCTCCTCAAAGGACAATGCCATACTAAGGGCTCATTATTGACTTAACGGAGCATGTAGAAGTGGCGGTAACTATATTGGCTTTGGTGAATATTGCTTATGCTACTGGGTCCATGCATAGCCTTCAAATCTGCTACTATGGCCCACTATATTCATGACCCCTAGTGCCAGCAGTGGGGCTTACCAAGCCAGAGATTGGCTGATATTACTTGGCCAAGAACTTATCCACATGGCTTCTTAACATCTCTTTCATCTTAACATGCTCTTTGTCATGTAATGCTATACAAAGATTTTCATACATTGATCATTCCAATAAACCTAACTACATGTCTCTTTCTCAGACTACCTTGTCCCCAATCTTCCAATCTTTATCCTTCCAGGCCCCTGATCAACCAAAACAAGTAATTTGCTACTGTTAATTTATTTTTATCTGGTGAGCTGTCAAAATTTCTGCCTATTGAGAGGATTTTCCTTCACTGATATCTATTAGGATCACCTTTAGTGAGTCTGTAGTGTAATGGCATTCCATATTGAGCCATCACTGAGATAATGGATGGATCAATCCATGAACCAAGCTAAATTACATTACTCTATCTCCAGCTCATTATAATAGACCTTCCATGTGTCCATAAGTGTGAGTTGAGTGAGACACTTTTTTCCAATTTTTATACTAAAAATATTCATAACATGAAATTTACTATGTTAACTATTTTTAACAATGGTAGATGACACAGGCCTAGGCAAACTGCTCAAGTAACTTACTTGTGCCCTTTGTTTGGGCTTATACTTAATTACAAATGTACCATCTTCAAACAGTGATGAATTTTTGTGGTCCTCATACCTCTCAATCAGAACTGAGTATATTATATTATATTATATTATATTATATTATATTATATTATTATTATATCATATCATATATCATATTATATATATATTCCATATATATATATATATATATATATATATATATTCCATCTTAGAATAGGAAACTCTTTCTATTTGTTAACTTGATATTCCATGATCCAACAGCATGCTAGGACCTGTTTTTTGAGTGGTCTATATTCTCTCCTGTAGACAGCATGACTTTATTCCAGGAATTAAAAACATCTATTATGATTCTTCTACTGATATTTGCCGTAAACTTCATGTAGCATATTTTCTCACCACAGATATTTCTAATATTACAAAATTTTCACAATACCTTACAAGCATCATATACCATGATCAAGTGGAACTTATTCCAGAGATGCAAGTATTGTTCACCACCCATAAACCAATCAATGTGATATATCACATTAACAAAATGAAGGACAAAAATTATGACCATCTCAATGAATGCAGCAAAAACACATGACAAAATTCAACATCGATTTATGATAAAAAGAAAACACTCTCCACAAAGGGAATATGGAAGGAATGTATCTCAATGTAATAAGGGCCATATGACAAACCCATAGCTAACATCATACTCAACAGAAATCTTTTCCTCTAGGATCATGAACGAGATAAGGATCCCTACTCTCAACAGTTTTATTCAACATAGTTTTAAAAATCATAGCCAAACTAATTAGACAAAGAAGGAAAGAAAGAAAGAAAGAAAGAAAGAAAGAAAGAAAGAAAGAAAGAAAGAAAGAACAAACTAAAAGCCATTCAAATCATAAAGGAAAAGATAAAATCATCACTATTTGCAGAGGACATAGTATTATATATAGAAAACCCTAAAGACTCCATGAAAAAAACTGTTAAACAAATGAACAAATTCAGTAAAGCTTCATAATAAAGAATCAATATACAAAAATACATTGTGTTTCTACATATTAATGATAAAGTAGCAGAAAGATAAATAAGAATGCAAGTGCAATTTGCAAGTGCATCAAAAAGAATAAAATAAAATAAGATAATGTAACCAAGAAGGTGAAAGACCTGTACACTGCTATTAACAACTCTTAAGACATTATTGAAAGAAACTGAAGAAAACACTAATAAATGGATATCTGTGCTAATAGACTGAAAAAATTAATATTATTAAAATACTCATAATACCCAAAGCAATCTATAGATCCAATACAATCTCTGTCAAAATTCCGATGGCATTTTCTGCAGAAATAGAAAAAAAAACCTAAAATTTTTATGGAACCACAAAAAATCTGAAAAGTCAAAGCATCTTGAAAAAGAACAAAGCTGGGGTGCCTGGGTGGCTCAATCAGTTAAGCGTCCGACATCAGCTCAGGTCATGATCGCACAGGTTTAAGGCGTGCATCTGAGCCCAGCTCAGAGCCTGGAGCTTGCTTTCAATTCTGTGCCTCCCTCTCTCTCCGTCCCTCCCTGCTTGTGCTCTGTCTCGCAAAAATAAATTAAAAATTTGAAAAAAAAAAAAAAGACAAAGACAAAGAACAAAGCTGAAGTCATCATGGTCCCTGATTTCAAACGATATTGCCAACCATGGTAGTCATAACAATATGGTATTGTTGTACAGAAACACAGATCAATGGAACACAATAAAGAGCCCCAAAATAAGCTCATGTATATATATGGTCAACTAATTTGTGGCAAAGGAGCCAAGAATATACAATGGGAAAAAATAGTCTCTTCAATAAATGGGAAAGTTGGGAAAATTTGACAGCCACATGCAAAAGAATAAAACTGGGTCCTTACACCATATACAAATACGACTCAAAATGGATTAAAGACTTAAATGTAAAACCCGACACCATAAAACTCCTAGAAGGAAACATAGGCAATAAGCTTCTTTTTTAAATATAATTTATTGGCAAATTGGCTAACATACCGTGTGTAAAGTGTACTCTTGGTTTTTTGTGCAGATTCCCGTGGTGCATCGCTTTTATACAACACCCAGTGCTCATCCCAACAAGTGCCCTCCCTCAATGCCCATCACCCATTTTCCCCTCTTCCCCACCCTCCATCCACTCTCAGTTTTTTCTCTGTATTTAAGAGTCTCTTGTGGTTTGCCTCCCTCCCTCTCTGTAACTATTTCTTTTCCTCTTCCCTTCCCCCATGGTCTTCCGTTAAGTTTCTTATAAGCTTCTTGACATCAGTCTTAGCGGCATTTTTTTAGATTGGTTTCTTCAGATCTTACTATAAGAATATAGAATGGAAAACTATTCTTATAAATATTCCTTGCAGCAGCACAAATGCACTGATTCGCCTGTGCTAGAGTTTTCCACATTTAAATAGTATTGTCAGTGTAAGAATATTATATATTATCCTTTAGTATAATCACTGAGTAGTGCTACAATTGGTGGCATTTCTGTCAAAATGTTGCAAAGCATGCCCAAAAATATATAAATAAACAAAATAAAATAAATAATACATTCCCCAGGCACTAAAGAGTAAGCTGAAAGAGTAAAGTGTGTTTTCAGTGTATTATGACAGACCACAGCAGGATTCTTCACAGGAAATGCTACAAAGCATATTTCAATTGAAGCAATGAACTTTAATAGGAATTCCATTTTACACATGAATGTATACTGTGTGATAATCTAAAATCTATTTATTCAACTGCTGGATCTCAGGATTAGAATGAAGGTGACAAGAGCATAGAGAATTATGTTCCTACAGAGTAAGAAAAATCCTATTAACCTTTAGTGACCTATTTTTCCTGCGCTTTTAGTTTAAAACTCTGATACAACCTACCAGTTATTTTGTTTTACTTTATGGGCTAGACTTATAATGTACAAAAGGAAATTTATGTATTTTATTAATAATAGTCATTTAAGTTTAGAGAGTTAGTCTAAGGCCAGAGTGGGTGTTTAGAGACTAATTTTGAAGTCGCTCAGGGGAACCCAAGGAATAATATATGCAAAACATGAAAGTGTGGGATGCCATCATAATGCACAGCGTGTACATCTAGAAGTTAAATTTCAATGCTACAGTACTCCCTGTACTGTTCAATACTGTATTGGTTCATCTATCTGCACAGCTCTCATATTACAGCCACAACAAAGCCTTTCACGACTGACTGATGAGCTATATTATTAGTTTAATTATTGTCTCGCCATTTAGAGACTAAACTTATTGGAAAGGAAATGGTGATTACTACAATTGGCAACTCCCTTGGCTCAGACTTTATTCAGGACACTACCTCATGGACTTATTACTTTGCTACTTTACATACAAGAAGGGCTTAAACATTTCATTAGTGAACTTCCTGTTACACACAATAACACTTATATGTTTATTTTGTTAATGTCAAATGATGAGTTGATAAATCTTCTTCCACTTATTTATTTATCTGCATTTTATCATGTTAAAATTAAAAAAAAAACAATACTCATTATGTTCCGTGCAATGTACTAAATGTTTGATATGTGTAAATTTATATAAGACATACTTTAAAAAGTGCCTTGATAGCAAAAGTAGAAGACTTAGAATTTAATAGCACAATAGCATAATAGCAGAACAAGCTGAAAGTCCAAAAGACATGAAATTTGAAAAATATTTATCCTGAATATAGCAGCCAGGATAGGATTAGGAATGTGATTTGGACCAAGAGAATGAACGTTTCTAACACATAGTAGGAAAGATGAAGGCTAGTTCGGGTTTTATATAGATTAAGTTTTTGATACTTCCAGAATATCCAGGGAATCACTTTATTCAGGGAATCACTTCAATTAGAAAGCTGACAATCTAAGTCTGGATCTTAGAGATTAGAAATTACCAGCAAGTGATACTAGCAGAAGAGGTAGGAAGAAGGAATATTGAGAATAAAAATATGTAGAGATAAAATTTAGTCTTTGGAAGACACTTCAACAAACATGAGGAAAAAATTAACTGATAGAAAAAAAATCAATAAATCAGAAAGAAAAGGGGAAAATCTGGAGACTGAAGTATCACTGGGTGGATATTAGCAATTCAAATGTGGATTGAACTGTCAAATGTTGAAGCAAAGTAAAATGCAGCAGGACTTTGGCAATTAGAAGGGCAGAGGTAACTGATGAAAGAATGAAGTCAAAAAGTAAGTGATTAAGAGGTGGTTACATAATGGCAACTTCTATTTAACATGCTTAACACCTTATTGTTTCATAACCTCCTAACACCAAACAACGGTGACGATTCTTGAAATTAATTCCAATCCAAGAAAAACCAAGAGACTCTAGATAAAATTGATCATGTTGAAACAATAACTTAAACATATGGACAAGTGTTGCTCTAAGGACATTAGACATATTATTCATGCTTCTCAATAGCATTATTATTACCATTTTCAGGTAAGTAAACTAAGGAAGAGGTATTAAGTCACTAGCTTAATATCATAAAGATAATAATACACAGAGAAGCCAGGAAAGTCAGACTATCTGACTCCAGAATCTGTTAGTTTAAGCACTAAATTTTTTTGTTGTTGCTATTGTTAGTTTTTATTTTTTTTCCTGATTTTATTGTTGGCTAGTTCATAAAATTTATTGTCAACAAAATAAATGATGAAAAATCGAGTGAAAAAAAACCTCAATTTAAGGGATTCTTAATTGCAATCTGGGTTACAGAAATCAATATACTGTAGCTTGTTCACTTTTTTAAGAAAATGCCTTCCCTTTCTTAAGAATTTTAACTCTCTTGCAATACATTTGTTTATTATTTCTTGTAATTTTTATTTTCTATTTCCAAATATCTTGTAAATATATTACTGATAGAGTTAAAATCACCTGTACTATCCACTCACTTTTTCAGGTGACAGTTAACTGACTATTACTCTATGAAATATTTTATATTATGTAGAATATGTGTGTATATGTGTGTATTATATTTAATGACACATAGCATACATATTTAGCCTATTTTCTGCACTCTTACGTAACTAAGACAATTTGATACTGGTTGTTTATACAGTTAACCAGATTTTGAAAAAAGAAAGACAAATGCTAGTTAAATTTGTCTGAGAGCTATTAACAAAAGCTATCTAGAGCAGAGAAAAAAAAATTAAGTAGGAGCAGGGAATATACAACCTTATTATATAATGTGGAGGGAGAAGAAAATAAATTCCACATAAATTCTAAAATAAATTTAAAAATCCCCTAATACTACTAAGTTACATTTATTTTTAAGTTAGATTAGATTAAACCTTCATTTACTACTAAATGCCTTTGACTAATTATAAGTTGAAAATTCCATATAAAAGAACAAAATTATAGTTTCAATTTATCAATTTGTCATCATCATAAATTAATGCTAAATGTATATGAAAATAATGTAATTGAATATAACTGACCTTGCTTATGAAACATTATTCTGGGAAGATCTATCATATCTTACAATAAAACATCTGGCAGGCTACATGGCATTTATTAAATTTGGCTTTTTTCTAATAGAAGCATGCCAAAATTTCAACTTAATGAACATTGATGGCTGATGCCAATCATTGTTCTCTGACAGCCCAGATATACATATTTATTTTAATGATTTGGGGCTATATGGCAGCCAGAATAAAACAAGCAATGTCACTGGAGTCAAAGCTGTATCAAATCATGAAAAAAAAAAAGCTTATATGCTAATTTATAGGTAAAGGAAATATATAGTTATTTGGAAATGTTTTATTAATATTACCTATTTCCAGATATAATGGAAAATACAAGAATAAGAAAATAGGAAGCAAATCATTGATAAAGTCCTATACAATTATAAACTGTGGAAACCTACAGCTGGCACTTCTTGGCATCCTTTTGATGTTCTAGCACAGGACAAGTATGCACACATTGACAATTCATTCCATTAGTACCGTTCATCTTTTCCCAAAATACAGACAATAATCACAGAATGTTATCTCCATTGTCCTAATTATCATAAACATTTTTTCATCATAATACCTTTCTTTACTTTTATTACCATCGGAATACTCTTTCTTGTATAAAAAATTAGGCCATCACTTTTTTCTATATTTTCTTCATAACCTTTCCCTTACTGAGTACAGATTATTCTCCTTGAGGCCAATATCATTACAATCCTGAGGAGTGAAGCCTGCACTTTCTCTCATACATCTTTTTAACTCAGGTGAAAAAAGTCAGGGCTCACTTGAGAACTCTTGAGTTTCAAGGCATTCTACTGTTTACAGATTCCACCTTGCTTCATATCAAACATTAATTCATATGGATCCCATATTAAATTAAATACTTTCTGTAAATTTAAACATGATTATAATTTTTCTTTTAAAATTATTTGTTATAATTTACTCATTTAAGATCAGTTAGAGCTTTCTACGGCAATTATCTAGCATGTTCAGGAATTCTTACAAAATTTGAAATTATAGTCTTCAAATGGTTTTTCAGATATTGTATTTAGCCTCTTAGCTACTATTTTCTACTGTGTTTCTTGGGGTTTCTCCTGTGCTTAGGCAGCTTAGGAGTCAGACAATAAGTTGAGGGGAATATTATGGAAACTGTGTGACTGAGTTTTCAGACTTCCTACCACTTTTCAGCCCAAACTCTAACCTGGACAACCTCAATCTAAAAATACTGCCATCTAATGCTGAACTCCTTCAGTAAACTTGGAAGTATGTAAAATTGCCCTCAGCAAAAAATGCAAAATGAATGTGGTCTCTCCTCATATTTTCCTGCTTTAGGGTATTGTAATCTCTTAAATCCTGTCTACGTTCATGCTCTTTCAATGCTTTTAAACATTTTGTTAAAATTCTGTACAACATTTATAATTCTTACAGAAGGAGAGTTACCCTAATTAAGCTACTTCATCATAAACAAATCTGGAAGTCCTATTTAAGGGATGTGAGTGAGTGTGTGTGTGTGTGTGTGTGTGTGTGTGTGTGTGTGTTTATACTTAGGAAACTTTCATCTTTCCTTTACATGACCATAGTTTTAAGATGTACTCTTACTATATTATGTAATGTGTAAATCCCTCAGTAACCTCTATGGACAGCTTTTACTGCTGTCTTACTTTCCTTATATTTTGTCATGTTTTACCACCATCATGGAACAGCCCATGTCATATATTTTCTCTTTCATATATCTGTCTACTGATTTTAGAGAACATGTCTTATTAACTCATGTATCCTCAACAACTCACTCAGTTCCCAGTATATGGTAGATGATCAAAAATGGTTTTGAGTAAATAAATAAAATAATATGTCTGCAAATTCATATTTGTTACAATCATCAAAATATTGCAATATTCGAGACAAATTTCTTTATCCAATCTACAAGATAATTTAGTAGTTTTGATCTTATGTTAAAACCAATCAAAAAGACATAAAGAAGAGTAATGCTGTTTAAAAATCTATTGGAAATAAATTTAGTATCCACAATATTTCAAGGGATTTTAACCTGTAAATTAGGTTTATGTCATGTATTTCAAAATATTTCTTATAGCTTAATATAGTTTAAAAAAATTACCTTAGGAAAAAATAACCTTAGGATACCATTCAGTAAATATTTTAAGAATATAATAATATATCAAGTAATCATAAAAAAAGAAAAATGAATGAGTATTTTTATAATGCATTTACTTTCTATGCTTTTTGAGCACCAATAGTAATATCTGATAGATATTTTTAGCATAACTATTTTTAATTTGACAGATAAGTCAAATAAAAAAAATTATTAAAGTGTCCTGGCATTTAAATGAATAACAGCATTCGGTTTTTGTAGAGTATTTGAGAATTCAAGTGAATTTCATTAGAGAAAATAAATCGATCATAATAAAAAAATGAATCTGAACATATATAATTTACCGAACCTAAAGAGAAAGTGGATTATGAAAAAGACTACTTAGTGAAATTATAGGAATAAAAAAAGATACTTAAGAAAACAAGAAGAATGAATAAAATTTTCCCAGAAGAAGGAGTAAATGATATTATATTATAGAGGGAGCAAAAGCATATAAAAGGACAGAAAGTCATACTACATATAAGTACACAGAATTTAGAGTGAAGAAAATAAAGGCTAATAGTGGGGATAACATATTTGTCATTCTAAAGAAGTTTGAATTTTACACTGTTACGTAGGGGAAGTTACTAAAGTATCAAACTGGATGATGACATGATCTGATACACATTTAGAAAGTATTACTTTGACAAAAAGAAGAAGATGGCATTAAGAGCAAAAAAATAAAAATAATTAAGATCTTCTTCCAATAAGTAGTAGCAGTAAGGATAGAAAGGAGTAGGTGGAAATAATATGACTTGGTTCATTGCCAATATAGGGGTGGAAGAAGAGAAAGGATTCAGTAATGACAATTGTCCTGACTTGGGTAACTGAGTGCATGATGTACATGCACTAAAAAAGTAAAGCATTTATGGCTATAATTTTAAAGTATAATCATTAGAGTTTGATTCATTACTTATCACTAGAGACTAACCATGCTGACACCTGATTGAATGTCCCAGCTTCCAGAGCTGTGAGAAATAAATTTCTGTTGCCTAAGCCACTCAGCCTAAGCTAGAGTGTCTTATGCTAAATGAAATAAGTCAGAAAAAGACAAATACCATATGATTTCACTCATATGTGGAAGTTAAGAAACAAAATAGATGAACATAGGAGAAGGAAAAAAAAGAAGGAAGCAAATCATAAGAGACTCAACTATAGAGAACAAGCTGAGGGTTGATGGAGGGAAGGGGGTGGGGAATGAGTTAAATGGGTGATGGGTATTAAGGAGGGCTCTTGTGTTGAGCAATGGTTATATGTAAGTGATGAATTACTAAATTCTATTCCTGAAACCAGTATTACACTATATATTAACTAATTTGAATTTAAATAAAAATTTGGGAAAAAAAGATGTATAAAATATATTGTTTAGTTGATGGTTGAGCAACACTGCCAAAGGGAGAATTAATATATTGGAATTTAAGTGGGAGCATGTAGCCCTTAATGCAGGACATGAAATAATACAATGGATGCAGGAAGGCAAGAAGAAAACAAAGGAAAGAAAGATAGCTCAAAAGCCATGAAGAATAAAATAAGTCCAGTATTTATCTAATAGAAACTATAAGAAGAGAAAATAGGAGATTTAGGAAAAAGTGTGAGGCAAAGCCCAGTGTTCAGAGAATTAATATTTACAACGATGACAAAATTTAGGGAGACATGACTCTTCAGGTAGAGAGAACTTCAACATTCTGAAACAGTGTAGATAGAAATATTTCTGTACTTATTCACATTATAGTACAACTGTAGAACATAAATGCACATAGAAAATATAAACAGAAGGAAAAACATATTACTTCAAAATGTAAGATACAATTACATTGTAATTGTAAGCTTCCTGACAGTTATAATACATGATAGAGGCAATCAGTCAACTTAATCTCTGCACCTACATAAACTCAAATTGAAAATTGAAGGTGAAATAAAGATATTTTCAAATATATAAATCCTAGAAATTTAACCTGAAAGAAGTTTGAAATATTAAATTTGAAAACAAAAAATGTGAACACTGACAAGAAGGAGTGATTAAAATATTAACCAAACTGTCATTAAATCTAAATACACAGTGATTGTAAACACTATTGGTAATAATTTAAAATAATGAAGGGTTGTTTGAAATAAGAATATTGGAATCAAATTGCAGATCACACTAACAGAATATTTTGGGGGAGCAGGAAGAAAATAATTAAAGTTTTCAATTGGGTTAAATCAGCTGAGGAGAAGATAGGGGTATTAGTGTATTGATTATGGGCTTTGGTAATCTGAGTCCACAAATTAAAATTAAGAGATGATTACTAAATCAATAAAAATAAGGGGTAAAACTCCGAGAACCGAAAGACTAAAGAAAAGAGATCGATCCTGGAGAAGGAAGGAAAGAAGATTTAAAATTTTTTTAAAATGTATGATCTATGAAAAACAAAACAAAAAATAAAATTATACAAATGAGTCCAGAAGTATATGTAATCATAATAGATACAAGCTGAATGAACAGCAGCTATAACTGTCGTATAAATAAAACTTTAGAAAAAAAAAAAACAGGAGCAGTGGCAGCAACCAACAAAATGAAGTCTAGATATATGCTGTTTACATGAGGCACATTTACCACAAAATAACACACAAAGTTTGAAAAAAGAAAATCCAGGAAAAAGAAACGAAAATGTAGCTTACATGTTAGTATATCTACAAACTAAATTTAAATATAGAGTAAAAACTTTTATAAAGGTAATGTTACACACTGAATATTAATAGTTAATATAGCTACCCTGTTAGAATTTATAATTATCCTGAATTTGTAACCTCCTAATTGCATAAGAATATATAACTAATAAGTATTTTATTTTATTTGTTTTATTTTATTTTAAAGTAGGCTTCATGCCCAGTGTGGAGCCCAATGTGGAGCCCAATGCAGGGCTTGAACTCACAACCCTGAGATCAAGACTTGAGCTGACATCAAGAGTCAGATGCTTAACGAACTGAGCCACCTAAATTCTGCGTTAATAACAAATTTTAAATAAAATATAACAAATTTTAAATAAAATATAACAATATAACATATTGTGACATACAATATGAAAAGTTTTTATGGAAAAATAAAATTATAAAGCAATCTAATAAGTGCAAAAGTGCCAAATGAAACATTAGCAATTTGAATAATCAACATTACAAAAAAGTGTGATAACCAGGGAATTAAAATAAGGTTCAAGACAGTAGCTTTAGAAATTTAATTTATGACCTTAAGAAACAACATAAGAAAAAAAGTTTTACTACATCTCTCCACACAAACAATTTTTGATTAAACTGACACCTTCACATAAGAAATGTATAATGAAATGTATTTAAATGCCATAACTAACTCTGATTAAGCTTGTATAACTGAGAATTCATTTAATCTTAGAAACATATCTAGGGGCACATGCTTTGTTCATTATAGGATGATAAATTGGTTAGAGGATAACATCATTATTGGTTTCATTCAACCATGTACATGAAAAAGTACTTATTCCTGGCATTTTGGGATATAATTTTACTAATAAAAAAAGTATGACATGTACTCTATAATTTAACAATGTCTTTTTAAAATTTAGTTTGTGAGCTTGTTTGTATAGGTATAGAGCATAACAGAGATGTTTAACCAAAATGTAAGGTATAGCACTTGAATATATTCTATTTTTATTTATACTATTGATATAACAATGTAATGTAAAAGGCATTTGCTGAATCACAAAGAAGGAAGTAGATTTCAAATGCTATGTTTTAGAAATTGTACAAAGTAAGCAGAAAAAAATGGCAGTTTGTATTCTATTTAAAATTATTTAATCTTAGACAAGATAGGTGTTTATTATTTTCTGAGAAATCTTCAGCTTGCAGAAATTTATTGTTTCTCTCAAATTGACAGGCCTATCTATCATGGCTGAATAATACCAATGTGAAATGTCAATTTGAATGTTTATTTTCAAGTGTAAAACTCAAATCTGAGTTTTATTTATTTGTTTATTTATTTTTAAAATTTACATCCAAGTTAGCATATAGAGCAATAATGTTTTTGGGAGTAGAATCCAGTGATTCATTCCCTACATATAACACCCAGTGCTTATCCCAACAAGTGTTCTTCTTAATGCCCCTCACTCCTTTGGCCCTTCCCCCTCACCCAACATCCCACAAGCAACTTTAAGTTTGTTCTCTGTATTTAAGAGTCTCTTATGTTTTGTTCTCCTCCATGTTTTAACACTATTTTTTCTTTTCCTTTGCTTATGTTCATCTGTTTTGTTTCTTAACTTCCACATATGAGTGAAGTTATATGGTATTTGTCTTTTTCTGACTGGCTTATTTCGTTTAGCATAATACACTCTAGCTCCATCCATGTTGTTGCAAATGGCAAGATTTCATTCTTTTTGATTGCTGAGTAATATTCCACTATACATATATATAAACACACATACACATTATATATACATTTTCTTTATCCATTCATCAGTTGATGAACATGGCTCTCTCCATACTTTGGCTATTCCAGTCGATAGTACTGCTATAAACATGGGGGTGCATGTGGCCCTTCAAAAAAGCCCATCTGTATTCTTTCGTTAAATACCTAGTAGTCAACTGCTGGGTTGTAGGGTAGTTCTATTTTTAATTTTTTGAGGAACCTCCATACTATTTTCCAGACTGGCTGCACCAGTTTGCATTCCCACCAGCAATGCAAAATAGTGCCTCTTTCTCCACATCCTCGCCAAAATCTGTTGTTCCTGAATTGTTAATTTTAGCCACTCTGACAGGTGTGAGGTGTTATCTCATTGTGCTTTTGATTTATATTTCCCTAATGATTCGTGATGTTGAGCATCTTTTCATTTGTCTGTTAGCCATCTATATGTCTTCTTTGGAAAAGTGTCTATTCATGTCTTTTGCCCATTTCTTCACTGGATTATTTGGTTTTTCAATGTTGAGTTTGATATTCTTTATAGATTTTGGATAGTAACCCCTCATCAGATATGTCATTTGGAAATATCTTCTCCCATTCAGTTGGTTGCTTTTTTAGTTTTGCTGATTGTTTCTTTCATGGTGCAGAAGCTTTTTATATTGATGTCCCAATATTCATCTTGCTTTTTATTTCCCTTGCCTCCAGTGACATGCCTAGTAAGAAGGTGCTGCAGCCAAGGTCAAAGAGGTTGTGGTCTGTTTCTCTTGTAGGATTTTGATGGTCTCTTGTATCACTTTTAGGTATTTCATCCATTTTGATTTTATTTTTGTGTATGTTGTAGGAAAGTGGTCCAGTTTCATTCTTTTGAATGTTACTATCCACTTTTCCCTACACATGTGTTGAAGAGACTGTCTTTTTTCCCACTGGATATTCTTTCCTGCTTTGTCAAAGTTACTTGAGTATATAGTCATGGGTCCATTCCTGGGTTTTCTTTTCTGTTCCATTGATCCATTGTATGTTTTTGTGCCAGTACCATACTTTCTTGATGATTACAGCTTTGCAATGTAGCTTGAAGTCTGGAATTGTGATGTCTCCATGTTTGTTTGTCTTTTTCAAGACTGCTTTGGCTATTTGGGGTTTCTATGGTTCTATAAAAATTTCAGAATTGTTTGCTCTAGCTCTGCGAAAAATGATATTAGTATTTTCATAGGGATTACATTAAATGTGTAGATTTCTTTGGGTATTATAGACATTTTAACAATATTTGTTCTTCCAGTTCATGAGCATGGAATGTTTTTCCATTTTTTGTGTCATTTTCAATTTCTTTCATTAGTGTTCTATAGTTTTTAGAGTACAGTCCTTTTATGTCTCTGGTTAGGTTTATTCCTAGAAATATTATTGTTTTGGTGCAATTGTAAATGGGATAGATTCCTTGATTTCTCTTTCTGCTGCTTCATTATCGGTGTATAGAAATGCAACAGATTTCTGTACATTGATTTTGTATCCTGCAACATTACTGAATTCAAGTTATCAGTTCTAGCAATATTTTTGTGGAGTCTTTTGGTGTTTTTACATGGAGTATCATGTCATATGCAAATATTGAAAGTTTGACTTCCTCTTTGCCAATTTAGATGCCTTTCATTTCTTTTTGTTTTCTGCTTGTTGAGGCTAAGACTTCAAATACTATGTTAAATAACAATGGTGAGAGTGAACATCCCTGTCTTGTTCCTGACGGCAGAAGTAAAATTCTCAGTTTTTCCTCATTGAGGATATTAGCTGTGGGTCTTTCATATTTGGCTTTTATGATATTGAGGAATGTTCCACTGTTCCTACTTTCTTGAGACTTTTTATTAAGAATGGATGGTGTACTTTGTCAAATGCTCTTTCTGCATCTATTGAGAGGATCATAGGGTTCTCATCTTTTTTTTATTTTTATTAACATCCTGGATGACATTGATTAACTTATGAATATTGGACCAGCTTTGCAGCCTAGGAATAAATGCCACTTGATCATGGTAATTTTAATATACTGTTGGATTCGATTTGCTACTATCTTGTTGAGAATTTTTGCATTCATATTAATCAGGAATATTTGCCTGTATTTCTCTTTTTTAAGGAGTTTTTATCTGGTATTGAAATCAAGGTGATGCTGCCCTCAGAGAATGAGTTTGAAGTTTTCCTTCCATTTCTAATGTCTGCAACAATTTGAGAAAAATAGGTATTAATTATTTTTTAAATGTTTGTTAGAATTCCCTGGGAAACCATCTGGCCCTGGACTTTTGTTTCTTAGGAGTGTTTTGATTACTGATTCAATTTCTTTTTCTGTTATCAGTCTATTCAAGTTTTCTAGTTCTCCCTGTTTTAGTTTGTGTAGTTTATATGTTTCTAGGAATTTATCCACTTCTTCCAGATTGCCCAATTTGTTGGCATATGTTTTTTCATAATATTCTCTTACAATTGCTTGTATTTCTGTGGTGTTGGTTGTGAAAACTCATCTCTCATTCATGATTTCATTTATTTGGGTCATTTCTCTTTATTTTAAATGAGTCTGGCTAAAAGTTTATCAATTTTATTAATTCTTTCAAAGAACCTGCTCCCAGTTTCATTGATCTGTTCCATTGTTTTTTGTTTGTTTGTTTGTTTCTATATTATTTATTTCTGCTCCAGTCTTTATTGTTTCCCTTCTTCTGATGTCTTTAGGGTCCATTCATTGTTCTTTTTATAGTTTCATTAGGTATACAGTTAGGCTGTGTATTTGAGATCTTTCTTGCTTGTTGAAGGAAGCCTGTATTGCTATATACTTACCTGTTACAACTACTTTTGCTTCGTGACAAAGGTTTTGGACCATTGAGATTTCATTTTCATTTGTTTCCATGTATTTTGTTATTCTTCTACAATTTCCTGTTTGGCCCATTCATTGTCTAGTAGGATGTTCTTTAACCTCCATTTATTTGTGTCTTTCCAAATTTTTCTTATGGTTGACTTCAAGTTTCATAGTTTTGTAGTCAGAAAATATGACCTCAGTCTTTTTTTTTTACCTGTTGCGGCCTGTTTTGTGACCTACTATGTGATACATTTTGGAGAATATCCCACGTGAACTTGAAAAGAATGTATACCCACTGCTTTAGGATGGGGTGTTCTCAATATATCTGTTAAGTCCAACTGGTCCCATGTGTCATTCAAAGCCATCGTTTCTTTGTTGATTTTCTGCTTAGATGATCTTTGCATTGATGTAACATGGGTGTTAAAGTCCGTTCTATTTTTGTATTATTTTCATTTACTTTATGTCTGTTTTTAATATTTTTATATATATGTGGATGTTTCCAGTTAGGGGCATAAATATTTACAATTGCTAGATCTTCTTCTTGGACCCCTTTATAATGATATTCTTCATCTCTCGTTACAGTCTTTGGTTTAAAATATAGTTTGTCTGATATTTTTTCAGGATTGCTTTGGCTATTCAGGGTCTTTTCTGGTTCCATACAAATTTTAGAGTTGTTCTAGTTCTGTGAAGAATGCTGGTGTTATTTTGATAGCTATTGCATTAAACACGTAGATAGCTTTGGGTAGTAGTGACATTTTAACCATATTTGTTCTTCCAATCCATGATCATGGAATATTTTTTTCCATTTCTTTGTGTCTTCTTCAATTTTTTTTGTAAGATTTCTATAATTTTCAGCATAAAGATCTTTTACCTCTTTGGTTAGGTTTATTCCTAGATATTTTGTTTTTCAGTGCAATTGTAAATGGGATTGATTCCTCGATTTCTCTTTCCACTGCTTCATTATTGTTGTATAGAAATGCAACCCATTTCTGTACTGTGATTTTATATCCTGGGACTTTGCTGAATTCAAGTATCTAGCAGTTCTTTAATGAAGTTTATAAGTATTGCTACTCCAGCTTTCTTTTGACATACATTTACATAGTAAATATTTCCCTATCATCTCAGTTTCAATCTGCAGGTGCCTTTAGGTCTAAATGAATCTCTTGTAGGCAGCATATAGATGGGTCTTGTTTGTTGTTTTTTATACTGACACCAAGGTCTTTTGATTGGAACATTTAATCCTTTTTCATTCAGAGTAGTTATTGATAGATATGAATTTAGTGCCATTTCATTACTTGTTTTGCCATAGTTTCAGGAGATTTTCTCTGTTCCTTTCTAGTCTTTGTCACTTTTGATCTTTCTATCCCACTAAAAGAATTCCCATTAATATTTCTTGCAAGGCTGGTTTAGTGGTAACAGACTCCTTTAGTTTTACCTTGGGAAACTCTTTATGTCTCCTTTTATTCTGAATGATAGCCTTGCTGCATATAGTATTCTTGGCTGCATATTATTCCCATTCAGCATGTTAAAGATATTGTGCCACTCCTTTCTGGCCTTCCAGGTTTCTGTGGAGAGATTTGCTGCTTACCTTATCTTTTATTGTAAGTTAGGGACTTCTTTTGTCTTGCTGCTTTCAGGTTTTTTTTTAATCTCTAATTTGCAAATGTATGGTATGTATTGGTATTGGCCTGCTTCTGTTGATGAGAGATACTTATGAGTCCTGGATTTGGATATCTGTTCTCTTGCCCAGATTAGGGACATTTTCAGCTATAACTTGCTCAATTAAACCTTCTGCCCCCTCTTCCCTCTCTTTTTCTTCTGGGAATCCTATGATACAAACTGTTATTATGCTTTATGGAGTTGGTGAGTTCTCTAAGTCTACACTCATGATCTAATTTTCCCTATTCTTTTCACCTCAGTATTTTCCATAATTTTATCTCATTCATTCCATTGCTTCTTCCATCCTTGTGGCTATTACATCCAATTGGTTTCATATATCAGTTATTGTATTTTTCACTTCAGTCTGATGAGTTTTTAGGTATTTTATCTATGGGGTAAGGTTATTCCTGATGTCTTCTATGCTTTTCTCCTGCCCCACCAATATCCTTATGACTGTTGCCTTAAATTATGGATCAGGCATATTACTTACATCTCTTTAGATTAGATCCCTGGCCATGACCTTTTCTTGTTCTTTCCTTTGGGATGAATTCTTCCATCTTGGTATTTTGCTTTGGTCTCTATCTTCTTCTGTTAGGAAAGTCTATTAAGTTTTCTGCTCCTGAGACAAATGGCTTCATAATATGGAGGTCATATACTGTCCAGGGCCTGGCACTTCAGGAAGTGTCCCTGGTGTGTGCTGTGTGCATTCTGCTGCTGTGTTTTGGTTTCTCTTTCCTTCAGGTCAGTCTTCTGCAAAGTTTCTTCTTACTTGCAATGAGAAGTGTTGGGACTTTGGCCATAGTGTGGTGAGTTTTAACTAGATGTACTCTGGTCTGCTTGTTAAAAGAGATCTGATGTTATTTCCACTAGAGCTGAAGTTTTGCAGAACTCTATGTTCAGTAGACTCGGTACATACAGGGAGTTTGTGCTGGTGTTCTGAGGGAGTAGCCTGCTATTCTTGATCTAAGGCACACTTTCCTGAGAAAATCAGCACCTACAGAGCCCAGGGGCTGGCACTTAGTATAAGCAGTTTAGGCCACACTGTTGGTCCTGTGCTACTTCTGAAGTTAGTTTATGCTGAGAGGGAGGAGAGAGAAATGATTGCAGCTCCCTCCCATGTTTTCAGAGAGTGGAGTTAGCAGCCACCACTGTCTGAGAAGCCCTTCCAGAAGAGTGAACAATTTACCCTCATGTGTCCCAGGCATCCCTCAGAACTCTGCCTTCACCCTGTCTGCGCCTGGGCTGTGTCCTTGACAGTACAGTGCACCTTGGGTTCTATTCCAAGTGGGCAAGCTGAATTTTAAAATTCCAAACTTTAGGCACACTCTGGAGTACCATTGTGGGGACCCACATTGGGGGGTGGGGGAGGTCATGCCTTGCTACACTGGGACTGATGCAGTTTTGTCCCAGAAGTGTAGTCACACCAAAGCACAAGGGTGTAGAGTTTGGAGTAAAGCACAAGGAAGAGAGGTGTCCAGGTTAGCTGCCCTCAGCAAGTGTCTCTGAGCCTATGCTGAGGGACTGGGGAGAGAAATGTTCCCCACTGGTGCTTTTGTCTCCAGAAAGGCAATGCTGCTTGTCCCAGATGTGCTTAAAGAAGAGGAAGCAATTGTTCCTCCTAGTGCATACCAGGGGATCCTCAGATCGCACAATCTGTCTCCAGGCTATCTGCCCTCCTTCTCTACAACAGCACTGCAGTTTCCTCAGGGCTCCACACCAGCCATGCCATTGACCTCTAAAACTCCACTCTGTGAACCACACTAGTTGTAAAAACACAAAAATCAGCCCCTCTTCTTTCCCCAGTCAATAGCTTTAGGGAAGTATTTTCCTTATGCGACACCCTGTTGGCTCCCCCTGTCCCTGTGTCCTGGGTTCCCTCTTCTCCTCATCATCCATGATATGTTTCTCCTCCAAACCATGTCTCTGCACCTTGTACATGCTATGATGTGGCCTTTCTCTCCCTCTATTAGTGTAGTTTGTTCTGTCAGTCCTCAGAATAATGTTTTGGGTGTTCAGAATGATTTGATAAGTTATCTAGCAGTGCGCAGGGACGAGGTAAGCTTGGGATGTCCCTACTACCGTATCATGTTAGGTCCTCCAAAAGACAAGACTTACGTCTTGTTGCTTGCAGAAGACACAAGACTAAGGATCATGACAGATAGTTTTTATTACTCTTGGAACAACAAGAATGAACGGCAGCATTTTTCCATGAATTCTCCTAGTCCTTCAAGCCAGTAAGACAATACAGAGGGGACTTAACACATGCTAAGCATGCAACATCACAGCTGATGAACAATGAACTTGGGGAATTCAAGGAAAACTCATCCTACACTAACCTGAATGAATTGTAAGTAATAAGGGAATTGATCTAAAAACCTGACTTGCTCATGACAAGGATACTCAAGAAAGGGAGAGCTAGACACAAGATCATAAAGAAAAGTTAGCTCAATCATTACTTAGTGAAATGTTGTTTGCCATTATTTTTATCCTCACATACTAAGCAACAAAAGCTTAGCAATGGAACATTTTTTCCCCTTGGAAGAAATAAAAGGTGAAATAATAAATAGTTTAGGCTTTTGACCATACATACAGTCTGCAACTACTTGACTCTGTTGTAACATGAAAGCAATTACAGAGAAAAACATATGTTTGGCTAGATTTGGCCTGTATGCCACAGTGTGCTGGCCCTTTCCCCAGACTCAAGGTTTGAGGGTTACTCTCAAAATATTTGAATGACTTGCTCTGGGAAACCCAAAGACTGAAAGTAATGCCATTGGTAAGCTAAAGGGAAAATAAAATCTGTATATGAGCATCTAGGAATCCCACAGTTTAAATGTCACAATTCTCAGCAATCTATCAAGAAATCAAGTTATTTTGTCAACAGCACACATTTGTACATAGAACTACAAACATTTTATGGTATCATTTTATCTGTATAGGAATAGATTCATATAGAGAAAGATCACTAGAAATTTGAGAAAACCTACAACATAGAAGATAAAAGATGTGGTAAAAGAAAAAAAAGCAAAAGACATTAAGGAAAGAGATATATTGGTAATAGAAAAAAGATTTTAAATTAATTAATTATATGGCATTTTAAAGAAGATATTGCAACAATAAAAAACCAAAATTCTATGAAAATGAGCTATAAATAGAATAAATAAATTTAAATATTACTAATGATTGATTACATGAAAAATCAATTGAAGTCAGGAATATAAAATCCAAAAATAATCTCCTAGAGTAAACAAAAAAGACAGATACTATTAAAGAAAATTAAAAAGTAGAAAATCTGTTTGAAAAGAGAATAAATAAATGAGAGTAAAGCAAAATTTTAAATGGACAATATGGGAAAATTTTTAACAGCTGGAGAAAAAAACACATAGAGGGGACTTTTTGAATAACATGTAAATTTTTAAAAATATATTTTCATCTTTGAATTCTATTCTCAGATAAATTACCAAGCAAGTGTGCCAATGAGATAATGTCTCTCTGAGATTCAGAAAGTTAGCAGCCGTATAGTCTTTACTGGGAAATTATTTTGAAATATGCTATAGAAAACAGTAAAGTAAACCAGCAATTCGAATTAGGGAATTGAACCCAGAAAAAATTCTTACCTACTTTCATAGGTTCAACAGAACAGCATGCTGAGATAGGTATAAACATATGTGAGAGCATAATTAAGGGACTAAAATCTTTAAGAAATATGATGATTTAATAGAAAAGTTAAGACTATATAGACTTTAAAAAAATCTTTATAATAGAATAAAAACAAAACGGAATTTTGAAAATAAAAATTCCTTCAAGGTTTTTACTTAGAACTTTTTTAAGCGGCTGGAAACAATGGACCCATAGATAATTAACTGCTATCAGTTACAAATTCATTGTGTAATGTAATATATTTGGTAATAATTACATAAAAGTCACATATTGGTTTTCAACACTGTGTCACAATATATGCAAATTATGGAATACTTAATATTTATGATACAAAATGGATACCATAGATGAGCTTGTCCCATTAAATTTTAGCATGACAAAAAATACTATGAAAATTCCATGACAACTTTAGAATATGACTACTGCTTGCATTATGTATGTGTGCTAGATGTCTGTTAAGGCTCCCTTGACAGAGCAACATAATGTCTCTTTGGCATATTCTGCTATGTGGCAAAATGCTTCTGGCATTCATAATCAAAGACCCCACTACCTACATATTTCCTTTGATTAAGAAACAAACAAAATCTACTTGACGAAGCATTCCAGCAATATAGTAGCTGAAGTTTAAAATACTTGTAAATCTTTTCAAATATTTCTTACACTTATCCTATTAATAAAACATAGTTTTTACCTCTAGATAAGCATACATTTATATTCAAACTATAGAATAATTCCTAAATCCATTTATCTCATTACCTTAGTTTTTCAGTCTATATTTTGTTATCTATATACCAATAGTTGATTTGCCATAAACAGGAGAGTAATTGCAAAAATAGTTTTTCTTGGCATTTCTTCATCCAAGCATACCAAGAGCAGCACACATGTTTTTTCATTAACTCACAGCACAAATGGCTGACAGTTTGGGAAGCTGTACAGCACTTCTTCCTAAATTTCATTATTTGATCTGGTTTGACATAGGAAAGGTTATTATACTAGTGGGCTGACAAACTGACAGACCCTGCTTCAGCTGTTACAATTTTTTAATCAACATCTTAGTTAAAATTCATCTGGTATCTCTCAACTATGTACCACAGGGGGGCATACATTCATTACAGCTAATTGAGAAATCAGTATGATGATTCAGAGAAATATTGGAAGTGATGCTCCTAATGGTGACAATTTATGATTTGATCCAGATTAAGAAAAATCTGTGTCATTGTTTTCTATCATGTAATATGTGTATGTTGCAAAAAGTATTTGGTTATTTGTCATAGTGTTTCTACTATCTTTGTTATATTTAATTGTATTCCCCTATTTTATCACTTTAAATATATCATTGCTGTAATTTCATATTGAAATACCAAAATAATGAAACTTACCAAAGAAAACCCAGGTGAGATGGTTAGGTATTAGGAATGAAAATTAAATAACTCTATGCTATTCCATCAATTCTCTACATGAAAATAAACAAGATGAGGCAGTGAAGATGTCTACATTTAAACCTCAGACATACAACATCTAAGAAAGCACTGGCCAAGCCACTAAAAGGTAAATACAAACGTAAAAAGTGCATTATTCTCATCTTTGAGTTACTCACAAACTAACCAGTGACTCCATAATTGCATTAACTTTACTACTCATTCTAGGCACTTGTTGGGTTTTCCCAGTTCCCAATTGTTCTTTAAAACCAGTGACTTCTGACCAGTTTGAATCATAGATGATTTTAGAATAGATATTCAATAATATAATGAATGCATGGTACAACTATTTACATCAGACATTTTCTGTCTTGCAAGAGTTAATGAAATTATTGTGAACAGCAGTTTTGAACTGTCTACCAAAAGTATTATCACTCAACCATAACTACTTAAAGTTCAACATAAAAAGTTAGAGCAGAGTAAATGAAACTGATGTTTTTATATAGATTTGGCTTATTTTAATACATTGTCAGCATATTTTTATTGTACATAATTATCACACCCCTCACTTTCATTTCAAGTCCAACAAAAACAGATGTATTATTAGTAAGGATCAAATTGTTCATACATAATCATTCCAAATGTAACCCTTTAGGAAGGTAAAATATTCTCAACCCAGTGTTAGAATAGCTACACACATTGTAAAGACATTTCATTATATATAATTCTAGAAAAGATTGACATGCCATTCTCAAGTCTGCCTGAGCTTTTATTTCCTGTGGAGATGTTCTCACATCTTTGTGTGTACACAGACTCTCTTGGCCAAGAATGTGCGGATGGACTAGGCCAGCTCTAATCTCTCTTGTGTGTATGCACAGCTTCTGGTCAACCCAGGATATGGGAATAACTTATCAATTTTTCTATGGCTGTCTCACTTTTGGAACTTTCTTCTAAATTCCCATTCATCCAATGGTCTGTTGCATGAGCCAAATAGAACCACAGCCTCAGGCTAGTGGAGTCTGTAGTCCTCCTCTTCACTTGACACTAAGATCAACAATTTGACAATACTCCACATCAAGTGACGCCCTTCCAGCAGCAACAGCAAAACAGCTAAAAATGGATTCACAGCCTGCCCCACCCTTGTCCAACAGTTAATGCTGACAGAGCCAGTTGGGGGCAGAAGCTGCTGTACTTATTGGAATGTCAGAAGATAACCTAGATTTCATCAGAGACATGATGGCCAGCAAACTGGTTTGGAAATCAGGCAACATACAGTTTTCATTTTAAGTTATATAGACCCATAAACATATTTCTATTATATTCAAAGACATAATGGGTATAAAACTTATATAAATATGAGTTTATCCTTCATAAAAGTAACAAAAACTAATTGGCCATTCATTTACAATATGATTTTATCACAAGACTCCTGCAAGCTATAGTTTCTTCTTCTGTAAAATAGGTACAGTACAAGTTCATGGATAGCATTAACAGCTGTGACATTGAAGGCATGACAGTATTTATGTAAAGCATTGTATCATGTCAAGCTACAAACTATAATGTCTCCTTAGCTTCTTCTCCTAACTTTTAATCAATCATTTTCAATCTTCTCTTAGGTTTCAAAGTTGTCCATCATGTCAATAAAATTTCAATAAAGCCCCTAATCAATTGTAACTACAGTAGGAGATTACTCTCGAAATCCTATACACTATACTCTTACCTTACTTTTCTACATTGTTATTTAAATAAACTATGATATCACAGAAAAAAATCTCAACAATAAATAGACTTTCCATTATGGTCTACTCCATTGTGGTCATTTCCCCACATTTATTTTATTTAAAACAATATTTTCTAATCATGTATAGAATACATTTTCATAACAGAAAATTTAGAAACTCCAGAAAAGAAAAATTAAAAATAACAAGCATCAAAAATCATACATCAAAATAGCAATTATGAACATTAAATATTTTCTTTCAAAAAGCTTGCTTTGAAAATGTATTTTTAAAGATATTATACTTTATTCTGATATTTTAATTGTTATCTAGTAAATTAAACTTTTTCCCTTTTCTCTAAAATCTCTTTGCTATTCCTTTATTTTGAAATACTTTTAGGATTCCTCATCTGTTGTTTTTCAAATACCACATTTTTTGTTTGTTTAGAATAATCAAAAAGTATACTTAACTAATATATAAAGGTACCAATATAAGAGTGAAGTGACTTCAAAGGGAACTCTAGAGAGGAAAATATAAAGATTGAGGGAAAGAAGAGTTGAGTAATATTTATAATTTGCATTCCATAAAACCACAGATTTGAGATTGTAATTTTCTATACTGGACATAAACCAGAAATTATTAACATTTCTAGTAAACAAAATTAGTTTGCTTTCACACAAAAGCCACGTGTATAAATAACAGTTCTATAGAAGATAATATCTACCCTTACAGCATTGTAAACTGCATTAATCAGTAGTAGAATGTAAGTCAAGATACTCACATATGTAGAAAATCAGATAGTCCCAGATAAGCCTGCTAGACACACCCAGTAGACCCTGATGGAATACCCATGAAAAATTCTTCATATTTAATACCAATTCTTGGGCAGTTTTTTCCTAACAGTAATTCTTGTGATCACAAATAATCTCCAAAATTTACTTCCAATCACACACACACACACACACACACACACACACACACACACAACTGGTCCTATTGTCATTACCCTGTTTTTGTTATTTATTTTATTTTAATAAGTACAGCAAGAGGTGTTAATACACATAGGCATATCTTGTTTTATTGGCTTTTCTTTATTGTGTTTCACAAATACCCTGTTGTTTTTTTTACAAATTGAAGGTTTGTGGGAAACTCTGCCTTAAGCAATTCTGTTGGTGACATTTTTCAAACAGCATTTGCTCACTCTATATCTCTCTGTAGCATTTTGGTAATTCTTACAATACTTGAAACTATTTCATTATTATTATATTTATTATGGTGATCTGTGATCAGTGATCTAAACATTACTACTGTAATTGTTCAGGGGCACCAAGAATTGCACCCAAATAAGATGGCAAACTTTTTTGATAAATGTTGTGTGTATTCTGACTATTCCAATGACCAGCTGTTCCCCACTCTTTCTCCATGTTCAGGCCCCTCTATTTCCTAAGACATGACAATACTGAAATTAGGCCAACCCTACAATGCCTCAAAGTGTTCCAGTGAAAGGGAGAGTCCTATGACTCCAACTTTAAATCAAAAAATAGAAATGAGGAGCAGCTGGGTGGTTCAGTCAGTTAAGCATCCATCTCAGCTCAGGTCTTGATCTTAGGGTCATGAGTTCAAGCTCAAGGTCATGTTAGGCTCCACATCCAGAGCCTACTTAACAAACACGCACACACACACACACACACACACACACACACACACAACTAGAAATGATTAAGTTTCATGAGGAAGACATTTTGAAAGCCAAGACAGGACAAAAGCTAGACCTCTTGCAATAAATAGTTAGTCAAGTTGTGAATGCAAATGATAAATTCTTGAAAGAAATTACAAGTGCTACCCCTATGAACACATGAATGATAAGAAAGAGAAGCAGCTTTATTGATGATATGGAGAAAATTTGAGTGGTCTGAATAGAAAATCAAACCACCCACAACATCCCTGAAACCAAAGCCTAATCCACAGCAAGACTTGAACTCTCTTAATTGAATAAAGGCTGAGAGAGGTGAGGAAACTGAAGAAGAAATATTTGAAGCTGGTAGAAGTTGGTTCATGATGTTTAAGAAGCTATCTCCCTAACATAAAAGAGCAAGATTAAGCAGCAAATGTTGATGTGGAAGCTGAGGCAAGTTCTCCAGAAGACTTAGCTATGATCATTATAAAGGTAGCTACATTAAACAACATATTTTCAATGTAGACAAAACAGCCTTATACTGGAAGGAGAAGTCAATGCCTTGCTTCAAAGTTTTAAAGGATAAGCTGAATTTCTTGTGTTAGGGTGATGCACCTGGTGATTTTAAGTTGAAGCCAATGTTCGTGTACCATTCCAAAATTCCTAGGGCTTTTTAGAATTATGCTAAATCTACTCTGCCTGTACTGTATAAATGGAACACCAAGGCATGGATAATGGCACATCTGTTTACAGCATGGTTTACTATTTTTTTATTTTAGTTCCAGGTAGTTAAGACACAGTGTTGTATTAGTTTCAGAAGTACAATATAGAGATTCAACAATTCTATACGTTGTTCAGTGCCCATCATGACAAGTGTACTCCTACTCTTCTTCACATATTTAACCTATCCTCCCACTCACCTTCCCTTTGGTAACCATCCAGTTTTCTAGTTTAGCAAATATTTTAAGCCCACTGTTGAGATCTTCTAAGATAAAAAGGTCCTTTCAAAATACTATTGCTCATTGTCAATATACCTAGTCACTCAAAATCTCTGATGCAGATATTCAAAGAAATTAATGTTGTTTTCATGCCTGCTAACACAACATCCATTCTTTTTTTTTAATATGAAATTTATTGTCAAGTTGGTTTCCATACAACACCCAGTGCTCATCCCAAAAGGTGCCCTCCTCAATACCCATCACCCACCCTTCCCTCCCTCCCACCCCCCATCAATCCTCAGTTTGTTCTCAGTTTTTAAGAGTCTCTTATGTTTTGGCTCCCTCCCTCTCTAACCTCTTTTGTTTCTTTTCCTTCCCCTCCCCCATGGGTTTCTGTTCACTTCCTCAGGATCCACATAAAAGTGAAACCTATGGTATCTGTCTTTCTCTGTATGACTTATTTCACTCAGCATAACACTCTCCAGTTCCATCCACGTTGCTACAAAGGGCCATATTTCATTCTTTCTCATTGCCACATAGTATTCCATTGTGTATATAAACCACAATTTCTTTATCCATTCATCAGTTGATGGACATTTAGTCTCTTTCCATAATTTGGCTATTTTTGAAAGTGCTGCTATAAACATTGGGTTACAAGTGCCCCTATGCTTCAGTATTCCTGTATCCCTTGGTATATTCCTAGCAGTGCTACTGGTGGGTCATAGGGTAGGTCTATTTTTAATTTTTTGAGGAACCTCCACACTGTTTTCCAGAGTGGCTGCACCAGTTTGCATTCCCACCAACAGTGCAAGACGGTTCCCGTTTCTCCACATCCTTACCAGTATCTATAGTCTCCTGATTTTTTCATTTTAGCCACACTGACTGGCGTGAGGTGGTATCTGAGTGTGGTTTTGATTTGTATTTCCCTGATGAGGAGCGACGTTGAGCATCTTTTCATGTGCCTGTTGGCCATCTGGATGTCTTCTTTAGAGAAGTGTCTATTCATGTTTTCTGCCCATTTGTTCACTGGATTATTTGTTTTTCGGGTGTGGAGTTTGGTGAGATCTTTACAGATTTTGGATACTAGCCCTTTGTCCGATGTGCATTTGCAAATATCTTTTCCCATTCCATTGGCTGCCTTTTAGTTTTGTTGATTGCTTCCTTTGCAGTGCAGAAGCTTTTTATCTTCATGAGGTCCCAATAGTTCATTTTTGCTTTTAATCCCCTTGCCTTTGGAGATGTGTCAAGTAAGAAATTGCTGCGGCTAAGGTCAGGGAGGTTTTTTTCCTGCTTTCTCCTCTAGGGTTTTGATAGTTTCCTGTCTCACATTCAGGTCCTTTATCCATTTTGAGTTTGTTTTTGTGAATGGTGTAAGAAATTGGCTTCCCAGGGGAATTCTACCAGACATTTAAAACAGAGATAATACCTATCCTTCTCAAGCTATTCCAAAAAATAGAAAGGGAAGGAAAACTTCCAGACTCATTCTGTGAAGCCAGCATTACTTTGATTCCTAAACCAGACAGAGACCCAGTAAAAAAAGAGAACTACAGGCCAATATCCCTGATGAATATGGATGCAAAAATTCTCAATAAGATACTAGCAAATCGAATTCAACAGCATATAAAAAGAATTATTCACCATGATCAAGTGGGATTCATTCCTGGGATGCAGGGCTGGTTCAACATTCGCAAGTCAATCAATGTGATACATCATATTAATAAAAGAAAATATAAGAACCATATGATCCTGTCAATCAATGCAGAAAAAGCATTTGACAAAATTCAGCATCTTTTTTTAATAAAAACCTTGAGAAAGTCA
Source organism: Acinonyx jubatus (assembly GCF_027475565.1). Classification (NCBI taxonomy): domain Eukaryota; kingdom Metazoa; phylum Chordata; class Mammalia; order Carnivora; family Felidae; genus Acinonyx; species Acinonyx jubatus. The sequence continues at coordinate 170,208,538 of NC_069381.1, forward strand.
GGATGGAAGGAACATACTTAAACATCATAAAGCCATTTATGAAAAGCCCACAGCTAATATCATCCTCAATGGGCAAAAACTGAGAGCTTTTCCCTTGAGATCAGGAACACGACAGGGATGTCCACTCTCACCACTGTTTAACATAGTGTTGGAAGTTCTAGCATCAGCAATCAGACAACAAAAGGAAATCAAAGGCCATCAAAATTGGCAAAGATGAAGTTAAGCTTTCCCTTTTTGCAGAAGACATGATATTATACATGGAAAACCCGGTAGACTCCACCAAAAGTCTTCTAGAACTGATACATGAATTCAGCAAAGTTGCAGGATATAAAATCAACATACAGAAATCAGTTGCATTCTTATCCACTAATAATGAAGCAACAGAAAGACAAATAAATAAACTGATCCCATTCACAACTGCACCAAGAAGCATAAAATACCTAGAAAGAAACCTAACCAAAGATGTAAAAGATCTGTGTTGAAAACTATAGAAAGCTTATGAAGGAAATTGAAGAAGATATAAAGAAATGGAAAATCATTCCATGCTCATGGATTGGAAGAATAAATATTGTTGAAATGTCAATATGACCCAAAGCTATCTACACATTCAATGCAATCCCAATCAAAATTGCACCAGCATTCTTCTCGAAGCTAGAACAATCAATCCTCAAATTTGTATGGAACCACAAAAGGCCCCAAATAGCCAAAGTAATTTTGAAGAAGAAGACCAAAGCAGGAGGCATCACAATCCCAGACTTTAGCCTCTACTACAAAGCTGTAATCATCAAGACAGCATGGTATTGGCACAAAAACAGACACATAGACCAATGGAATAGAATAGAAACCCCAGAACTGGACCCACAAACGTATGGCCAACTAATCTTTGAAAAAGCAGGAAAGAATATCCAATGGACAAAAGACAGTCTCTTTAACAAATGGTGCTGGGAGAACTGGAAGCAACATGCAGAAGGATGAAACTAGAACACTTTCTTACACAACATCCATTCTATAGCTCATAGATCAGTGAGTCATTTCAACTCTCAAGTCTTATTATTTAAGAAAAACATTTCATCAGGCTATAGCCACCACACAGAGTGATTCCTCTGATGAATCTGAGAAAAGTAAATTAAAAACTTCTGGAAAGGACTCACCATTTTAGATGCCATTAAGAACATTTGTGATTCATAAGAAGAAGTCAAAATATTAATATTACAAGAGATTGGGAGAAGTTGATTCTAGCCCTTTGGATAACTTTGAGGAATTCAAAACTTCAGTGAAGGAGGTAACTACAGATACAGTGGGGATGGCAAGAGAGCTAGAATTAGAAGTGGAGTCCAAAGATGTTACTGAATTGCTGTAATATTAAGATCAAACTTTAACAGATGAAGTGTTACTTCTTATGGGTGAGCAAAGAAAATAGGTTCTTTAAATGGATTCTATTCCTGGATGAAGATGAAACAGATGTTGAAATGACAACAAAGGTTTTAGAGTATTACATAAACTTAGTTAATAATAAAGTGGTAAGCTTGGAGAGAATTGACTCCAATTTGAAAGTTCTTCTGTAGGTACAGGGCTATCATACAGCATCTCATGCTATAGAGAAATTATTTGTGAAGAGTCAATTGATGAGGTAAACTTTATCACTGTCTTAAATGCATAGTCACCCCAACCTTCAGCAACCTTCAGCAACCATCAACATCAAGGCAAGACCCTCCACCAACAAAAAAAATTAGAGCCTGCTGAAAGCTCAGATGTCTTTTTTAGCAATAAAGTATATTTTAATGAAGGTAAATACATGGTTATTTTAGATATAATGCTATTTCACACTAAATAGACTATAGTATGATATAGACATAATGTTTTATGCACTAAGAAACCAAAAAAATTCACTTGCCTTGCTTTACTATGATAACTGTTTTATTGTGGTGGTCTAGAACCAAACCCACAAATCTTTGAAGTATGCCAGTATATGCCTTCTTGTCATCCTGGAGTTGAATTACTAATTAATGTCAAAGAATTAACTTCGCTTCAGAGCTTTTATCAAGTATATTAAAATTTTATTTTATATAACCTGTCTCAGGCCAGAGATTTTTTTTTTATTATTATTACTATCATTCTTATTTGCTCTATTTTTTTGGAAATAAAGAAATTAAAACTAAGAAATATATCTTCAAATGTCTTCTACACTATTTATAAATAAAGCTGAATTCTTCTCTCTTTGAAGTCTCACAAAATTTCTTAGACTCCTGTCTTGGCAGGAAGTGATTATCCATACTACATAAAATATTTAGGCCATCTAAACCAATGAACAGACACTACAGAGATTTGCTTTCCAGGCTCGGTGAGAATTGGTTCACATATGAAGTATAATCTGTATTCCTTAATGGTAGGCTTGTCATACTTATCAAATAACATTTATTCTCACTACCAACAAAAAACTCACTTTAGATTTAAAAGCACACATAAGCTGAAAGTAAAGGTGTAGAAAAAGATACCATGGGCTATAGAAACAAGCAAAAGAGACCATGGTGGCTATGCTTACCTGAGACAAAATATACTTTAAGTCAAAAACTGTCACTAGAGAAAAAAGAACATTATATAATGTTAAATGGATCTATTCAACATAAAAAAATAAAACAATCATACATATATATGCATCCAACATTAGAGCATTTAAATATGTAAAGTAAACATGGACAGAACTGAAGAAAGAAAGATAAATGCACTAATAGGAGGGGACTTCAATACCTCATTTTCAAAAGAGGTTAGATCATCCAGACAGGAAACAAACTAAGAAACAAGGAATTTGAACAACACTATAAACAAAATGGATCTAATAATAGAACATTCCATTTAATGGAAGCAGAATATACATTCTAATCAAGTGTACATGGAACATTCCCCATGCTAGTTCACAGATTAAGACACAAAACAAGACTTAACAAATTTAAGAAGACTGAAATCATACCAACTAACTTTTCTGACCACAATGAAATGAAACTAGAGACTAACGGCAGAAGAAAAAGAAAATTCACAAATATACAGAGATTAAAATGAACTTTTGAACAATCAATATATCAAAGAAGAAATCAAAAGACAAATTAGAAAATATATCCAGAAAAATAAAATGAAAATACAACATACCAAAATCTGCTTATGGTAATAAATACCTATACATAAAAAAAAAAAAGAAATGTCCCAAATACTCTAGTTTTATACCTCAAGAAACTACTAAAACAAGGAAAAACTAAGTCAAAAGTTATCAGAGGAAAGGAAATAATAAAAACTACAGAAGAAAGATATAAAATATAGAATAGTAAACCAATAGAAAAATCAATAGTTTTTTGAAAGGATAAAATTGATAAACCTTTAGCTAGATTAACAAAGAAAAAAAGTGGCAAGATTGAAATAAATAAAACCATAAATAAAACAGGAAACATTACAACTGATGCCACAGAAATATAAACAGTCATGAGGTTACTATGAACAATTCTTCACCAATAAACTGGATAAATTTCCAGAAATTTACCATTTATCTTCACTGAATCATGAAGAAAGACAAAGTCTGACCAGACCTATAGGTAAGGAGACTGAAACAACAATAAAAAACCTCCCAACAAAGAAAAGGCTGGGACCAGATGTCTTCACTGGTGAATTACAGCAAACGTTTAAATTAGAAATAATGCAAATCCTTATCAAACTCTTCCAAAAACCTAAAGAGCAGAGAACAACTCCAAATTCATTTTATAAAGCCAGCATCATTCTAATAGGATATAAAAATAGATAGACACCTGAATAAAAGAAAACTAAAAAATCCTTGATAAAATACTAACAAACTAAATTCAACAGCACATTAAAAGGATCATACACCATGACCAATTGGGATGAATGGAAGTTTCAACACATATAAATCACTCAATGAGGTACATGATATTGACAGAAAAAAAGTTAAAAATAGCAATATTATCTTAATATATGTAGAAAAAACATTTGACAAAATTTAACACTCTTTCATGATAAAAATACTCAAGAAGATAAATACAGAGATAAATTACCTCAACATAATGACCATATATGAAAATCCCACAGCTAACATCATACTCAACAATGAAAACTGAAAGCTTTTATTTAAAGATCAAGAATAATGTAAGGGTGTCCACTCATGCAACTTCTATTCATCATAGTACTAGAGGCCCTAGCCAGAGCCATTAGGCAAGAAATAGAAATAAAGAACATCTAAATCAAATAGATTTTAGTAAAATTACCTCCTTTTGTAGCTGATATCATGTCATGTGTAGAAAACCCTAGAGATCCCACCAAAAGAAAACAACCACTTTCAAAAATTGTGAGACTAATAAATAAATTCTAGGAAGTGGCAGAATACAAAATCAACATACAAAAATCAATTGCATTTCTATACACTAACTGTGTACCCTCTGGAAAAAAATAAGAAAAAAAATCCCTTAAGGTAGCATCAAAAAATAACTAAATAAATAAATAAAACACATAGTAATAAACTTAACTAAGGAGGTACAAGACTTGCACACTGAAAACTACAAACCACCGATGAAAGAAATTAAAGGAGACACAAATGGATGCAAATGGAAAGACATCTGTGTTTATAGATCACAAGACTTACTATTCTTTTTATTTTTAACGTTTATTTACTTTTGAGAGAGAGACAGAGACACAGAGAGAGAGCATGAACAGGGGATGGGCACAGAGGGAGACACAGAATCTGAAGCAGGCTCCAGGCACTAATCTGTCAGCACAGAGCCCACGCAGGACTCGAACTCATGAATGGCGAGATCATGACCTAAGCTGAAGTCAGATGCTTAACCAACTGAGCCACCCAGGCACCCCAAGAGTTATTATTCTTAAAGTGTCTACACCACTCAAAGTGATCCTACAGATTCAATGCATTTTCTACCAAAACCTGATAGCTTCATTTTTACAGAAATAGAAAGAAAATCTAAAATTCATATGGAAACACACATACAAAAAACAAATAATTTCACAAAGCAGTAGTATTAAAAAATTAAGGTACTGGTATAAATACAGACATAGAGCAATGAAACAGAATAAAGTACCCAGAAATAAGTCTTTACCTATAAAGTTAAATGATCTTCAACACGGATGCCAAGAATGCACAATGGGGAAAAGACAGTCATTTCAACAAATGTTGGGAAACTGGATGCCCATATGCAAAAGAATGAATTTGGACCCATATTTTACACTCTACAGAAAAATCAGCTGAAAATGCATTAAAGACTTAAACATAAGACCTAGACTGTAAAGTCCTAGAAGAAAACATAGGGGAAATCTTCAAGCATTGGACTTAGATGATTGCATGGATATGACACCAAAGCACAACCAACAGAAATAAAAATAAGCAGGGTTACATCAAACTAAAGACTTTGGCACAGAAAAGGAAACAATCAACAGAGTGAAAAGGAAACCTATGAAATAGCCCAAAATATTTTCAAACCATATATCTAAGGATTAATACCCCAAATCTATGAAATGGCTGGAATTATTTGCAAACCACATGTCTAACAAGGGATTAATACCCTTCCCCCCAAAAAAATGTGTAAGGAACTCCTACAAGTCAACAGCAAAACAATTAATAACCCAGCTGAGAAATGTATGCATGATATAAATACACATTTCTCCAGGAAAACATAAAAATATCTAATGAATATATAATAAGATGCTGCCACGTATCAATGGGGAGATGCAAATCAAAACCACAGTGAGTTATCATGTCACACCTATTAGTATGCCCATTACCAAAATGTTAAAAACCATATAAATAAAAACAAAGAAAAAAGAAAATAACAAGTGTTTGGAGGTGGAGAAACTGGGACTCTCACATTCTGCTAGTGGGAATGTAAAATGATATAGCCACTCTGAAAAACAATACGGAGGTTCATTTAAAAAATTAAAAATAGAACTACATCATGATTCAGCAATCTTACTTCTGGGTATTTATCCAGAAGCACTGAAATCAGTACTTGGAGAAGGATTACTGCTCCCATCTTTATTGCAGCTCTATTAACAATAGTTGATGTGGAAACAACCTTTATGTTTATCAACACACAAGTAAAATAAATGTGGCATATACAAATAATGGACTATTATTCCACATTAAAAAAAGAAGTGAATCTTGGCAATATTCAAAAACATGAATGAACCTGGAAGACATTATTCTAAATGAAATAAGCCATAGAAGAACAAATACTGCCTGATTCCACTTACATGAGGTATCTAAAATAGTCAAATTCATAGAATTAGAGAGAAGAATGGTAGTTACCAGGGGCTGAGAGTGTAGAAGGAAATGGGAAATTGCTAATCAATGGGCATAAGATTTGGGTTATGGAAAATGAATGAATTCCAGAGATCTACTATACAAATTGTACCTATAATTTCAATAGTGTATTGTACATTTAAAAATTTGCTAAAAGACTAGATCTCACTTTAAGTGTTCTTACTACAATGAAAAATTAAAAAAAAAATTCTGTATGTAGACTGATCCTAAAGAGAAAGAGAGAACATATATTATCCAAATAAGAAGTGGAAAATTTGTCCTCACTGTAAACTATACAGGTGAGGAAAGTGAGGGAAAAAAAAGCAATGGTATATCATTACAGATTATACAAATAATTAAAAAGAAAAAATATGTGTATAAACTTTCTTCTGACATACTTGACAAGTTAGATAAAAATGAGCAAATGACTTGAAAGAAAAATGTCTATAAAAAAAGAAAAATGTCATCAAATATGCCACAAGAATGCAAGGTATTTTGACACTCAGATATAAATAAAAAAATTAACTATATTATTAGTATAAAGGAGAAAATATATATTATCATTGCCAATTGATGAAGAAAAACTAATTGACAAAATTATACACCACTCATGACAAAAGCTTTTAGCAAACTAGAAACATAAGAAAACTTTCTCAATTTGATAATCTGTAAAAATCTACATCTGATACTATAAGTAATGGTGAAATATCAATAGCCTTCCCTACTCTACACCCAGGTAATTTTGTTCCTAGATGAGGAGTCTGGCTTCTGGTTAAAAATCTATTTGCAATTTTTCAGGTGTGACTATAGGGATTTTCCTATAGGGAAAAGCTACCCTCCTCACCCTCTTTGGTTTTAGCCTTGCTTATACCATTACAGTAAGTGATGAAAGCTTTAACTCTTTCATTTTTGGTTTCTGCTATAATCAGCTACTCAGACACCTCGCAGTTTATCTCTCTCCCAGCTCAACTGAGTTGCTGACATCAGATATTTAGCCAGGATAAATTAAACCAAATGCCCACACAGATACTTTTAAGCAATGTCCAAATAGCCCAAACTATAAACCATCCAAATGTACATCAACTGGCAAATGGATAAATAAATTGTGGTATATCTATATATTAAAATACTATTCAGCAATGGAAAGAACTACAGAAACATACAGCTACAAGGATGAATCTAAAAAACACCATGCTGACTGTAAGAAGCCAGACACAGAAAGTTATATACTATAGAGTTTAATTTCACAATTTAAGAAAAGGCTAAGTAAACTATAGTAGGAGAAAATATATTAGTGGTTTCCTGGGAATCTGGTTTGATGCAAGGATTTGACTATAAAGGAGCATGACATTGGGGTTTCCTAAGTTTGCAGTTTCTCAGCTATCATGCATTATCTACTAGATGTGCTGCATCCACCTGGATATCTGCACACTACCTTTGTGGGACTTGGGTAGCAAACAGACACAACAGAAACATGAATTTTGTGCTGATTGCTGTGCTATGAACAATAAAGTCATTTTTCCTTGGCCTAATCATCTCTTGTTTTCTTCCATGAAGACATGACAAAGTTGTGCTTACAAGTAAGATATAATCCCAGACTCTTCAGTTCTTTACATATCATTGTTACATATTATAAATATAAAGAATACTATCAATTGTACAGATACTTTTAATTGTAAATAAATCAGTGAAATAAAACACTGAGTTTATAAGAAAATAAAAGATATAAATAGAATTACAAAAGAAACTTTCAATCAATCCAAGAGAATTCAGAGAAATAGGACAAAGCGAACAAAGGAAAAAGAAAGATAAGTAGGAAACAGCCAAATAATAGACTTCAATTTAACCATATAAATAATCACATTAAATTTAAATAGTCTCTATATCTCAATTAAAAGGATAGGTATTGTCAAATTGGACAAAACAGCAAGCTCCAATGATATACTGTCTAAAAGAACTGTATTTTACATATAAAGACACAAATAGGCTAAAAGTGAGATAACAAAATGTATTCCATATTAACTCTTACCAAAAGCAAACTGAAGTGGCTATGTTAATAACAGGAAAAAAATAAGTTCTACATCAAAAATATTTAAATAAGACTAAGGAAGGGCATTTCATAGTGATAAAGTGGTCAATTGATCAAAAGATTATAACAATCATAAGTAATTATGCAATAAGTAATTATACGTAATAACAGCTTTGAAATACATGAAGCAAAATCTGATAGTACTCAAAGAGAAAGAGACAAATCCATTTTATAATTATAGACTTTAATGCCTTTCTCCCAATGATTGGTAGAACAAGTATAAGGAAAATCAGTAAGTAATGAATACAGATGTTGAATCTCTATGGCATACACCTGAAATGAATGCAACATTGTGTGTCATGTATACTCAACTAAAAAAAATTAAAAAGAAGTTGTGGTATATATATGTATATATAAACACACATACATACACACAATAGAATATTAGTCATAAAAAAGGAGATCTTACCATTTGTGACAACATGGATAGACCTAGAGGGTATTACACTAAGTGAAATAAATAAGAAAGAGAAAGCAAATAACATAATTTTACTTACATGTGGAATCTAAAACACAAAATAAACAAACAAAAGCAGAAACAGACCCTTAAATACAGAGAACAAACTGGTGGTTGTCAGAGGTGAAGGGGTGAGGAATGGGCAAAATATTTGAAGGGGAGTGGGAGATACAAGCATCCAAGTATGGGATGAATAAATAAGTCACAAGAATAAAAGGTACAGCATAGGAAGTACAGTCAATGGAATTGTAATAGCATTGTATAGTGATGGATGGTAGTTACACTTGTGGTGAGCATAGCATAACATATAAACTTGCTGAATCACAATGTTGTACACCTGAAACTAATGTAACATTGCAAGTCAACTATACTTCTCTTTAAAAAAAATCAGTAAATATATAGACTTGGGTAACACTATCAAAAATCTGCCTTGTTGTTGTGATAATTCTATTTTAACCATGAATATCTTGATATAACTCACTAATGATACCCAAATTCTCTGGGGACAGAGGATTCTCCACTATGAAAAGTTAATATTTTCACCTTAATTGTTCAGTATTTTTAGGGAGATATTTTTGGAAAACAGAGGTATCCTGTTCTTTGTAATACTTTCACCCACTACTTTTATTATTCATTAATGATTTTTTCCTGAACCCATTATTACTCTTGGTATATGCCATGGTGATTTTTTATTTCCTTCATTCATATGAATTTTATTTTATCCTATTAATTGGAATCTAATTTTAAAATTTGCCTATCTTCCCCATTCATTTTTAATTCAATTATTTACATTATTTACTTAGATCATTACATGGATATTTATATTATTATATGGGTTCTAACCCAATATTATCATTCTTATATCTATCTATCATCTATCTATCTATCATCTACCTATTCATTCATTCAAACTGTTCCAGATTTGGCCATTGGGAGCCTTCAACTTCAACATAGTAACACTGTAATTTTCAAATATCTACAGTATAAAACTGATATTCTGATATTGAAAGTCCAAGAGTTGTTTTTATTTAAGTACATTTGTTATAAAAAATTTTGAATTTTACAAGGGGAAATTTCAATTTAACCTTTAAAACAAAACCTATCTTTAAACTTTTAAAATAAAGCTCCATAAAACATACATTTATTTATTTACTTATTTGCTTACTTACTTACTTCACAAAATAACTGCATCTTGTAGAAGCAGATACTCTTAATTGTGAACTGGTAGTCTTTTTAATCCACATTATGTAACAGCCTGAGAGCAGTTACCTTGCTAATCTTTGGATACAATCATTTCTGAATAATAAAAATTCAATATAAAATTGCAGTTTAAATTCATGAGAAGAATAAATTTATCAATAGCAAATAAATGTTAAAATGTATAAGCTTTTCAAAGATTCTCTAGATCCTCATTGAAATTGCGTATCTGTAATTTGTTTCAACAAGATTATTTCATTTCTTTTCTCATGTATGTTTGTGCCTGAGTGAGTTTTAATATTACTTATGCACAGTTTTAGTGTCTTTTAACTTTTATTAAAGAAGTTTAATCAAGTGCAATAAAAATCCCTGATTGAAGATCTTTCTTTTTCTTTCTTTATTAAAAGTAAAAGGCTGCCAAGAGTCTGGATGAGAACTATGGGATTCCATATCCAACAGGAAATCTATTTTTTAATAAAAAGAGACTCTTGATAAACTCTATGCTTGAAGCAAATTTCAAAAGCATTTACTATAGCCACAGAGCCTTTTAATTCCTTAACACCCACACATAAATCTTAATAACTTCCTTTTTGACTACAGGTTTTAGCCACTTCTCTGAAAAGGAAATGGGTTTAATATCTACATTGTAAACTTAGTAAAAAAATATATTTGAATATGTCAGGTAGAATTGAAAACTTTCTAGTTAATAAAATATTAATCTCATCAAATATTTGAATACTTCTAATTCTTTAAACGTCATTTCTTCCTATTTCCCATGTAGCCAAAGGCAATTTGATAAAGAAAACTCTGTGGAGATCAAAAAGAAATGTTTGGATAAAATTAATAATTCTGAAAAACATCTTCTGTGTTTAATTGTTAATAATGCTAAGATAATTATGTATGCCCTAAATATAAATATAGAGCTGTTGGTAATAAAGGCAACCAACCACCAATTATAAATCACCATAAAGAATAAAAAAAAGTCTTTGTGATTAAAGCCTTCTCATAAGGTACATATTAGGGTTTTTACTAGGGAAAGAACAAAGATCACAACAGTGTCTAACCTGCTATCATACAAAAAACTATTTTGTAGAATTTATTACTCCAATCATTTTAATATACTTTAAAGGAAATCTTTCCTGTTTCTACAGTTTGGTCATTTAATAAATGGTCTGTTCAGATGACATACTGTAAATATACTTCTATACAACATTGGTTTTTTGATAGTTTGTTTGCATATCAGGTGTCATAAGCATGGATAAAGTAGCTACTGATATTTGAAGTCATTATAAATAAAATTAAAATTTAGAAGCTTTTAGTATTGATTCCATTTTACTATAATATTTAACATTTTACTCATTAGTCAAAGAATATTTGCATTTGTTGACATGCAAAAAATAATTTTCTACCTCTTTCAAATTTTTAAAAAAGACTTGATTTCTGGTTAAAGTAGATACAAAAATGATATTCATATTCACTGCCCTCTCCAAAAATTATGAATACCACATAAAACATTAAAATTAGAATAATTAATTCCACATTCCAAAGAAAAAGGATATTGTCCTATATTAATTATCTTTTACTACATAATCAGTTAGTCCAAAGTTTAGCAGCTTAAAACAACAAACATTGATTATCTCATAGTTTCTATGGCCAGGAATCCAGACAGAATAGCTGGGTCCACTTCTTTAGAATCTCTCACAAGACTGCAAAGATATAGGCTACCAGGGATTTGGCTATGTCAAGGTCAACAAGGGCAAGATCATTTTCCAAGCTCACACAGAGATAGTTGGCTGAATTCAATTTCTCATAGGCTGTGGAACTCAGGCCTCAGTACTTGATGAGCCACTGGCTGGAGGCCTTCCTTGATTCCCTGCCTCTCTAATAGATTTATGCAACATGACACCTAGCTTCATCAGAGTGACCAAATGAGGGAATAAGAAAGAATGCCAGCAAGAAAGTGCTAACAGCATGAAAGTCACTTTATTTTATAAAGTAATTATGGAAGTAAATCCCATAACTTTTGTAATTTCCTATTTGTTAAAAGAAAGTTATCAGACCCAGCATACACTCAAGAGGAAGGAATTACATAAGAATTGGAGAATCTGGATGTGGAAATCACTGGAAGCTATGTCACATGCTGCCTAGCACAAGCCCCATTCCTAAATACAAATGCTTTACCCCTGTACAGAAACAATTGAGGATACTGAGGATCACAGTCTTTGAATGCCTGTGTGTGTGTGCGTGTGTGTGTGTGTGTGTGTGTGTGTGCGCACGCATACAACTTTACATGGATCACTTGAATCTTTAGCAGAATATAAATATACATATGTAAAATGAAATTTCACAATATCAAAAAATGATTTGGGAGTGTTAAGATGAGTAATCCTCAGAGTTTATACAAGATTAAAAGACACTGAAGTTCCAACTAACCAGATTCAAGGGTCTGTTTGAAACCCAGAACATTCAGTGAGATTCCAGAAGGGTCAAATCTTAATAAAATTACATGAGCCCTAGAATAAAGGAAACTTTTAATATCTTCAGAAAAACAAAAAGCTTAAAAAGCCTCAGAAGGTCAATTTTATTAATTATTAGCTAATTAGCTCCCAAAACAAAGTCCAACACTCGTTAAGGGAATATATATAACATGGGACTTGAAAATATAAAATATATATCTATCATCTTATTAGAAATAATTATACATGCAAATAAGCAGAGAAATATGGCACATCATCAATAGATTCAATAAAATGAATCCTCCAATCACAAAAAAAGTTGGAAAAAGATTACAAAAGGAGTTTAATACATTTATTTTAAACATGTCTGTGTATTTAAAGGAAATGATTAATTCAATGAGAAAAATTGAATAAAAATGAAGTCAATAATAATTATCAATGTAAAAAATAAGATAGATAAAGTGAAGGAAAATAACTTGTTTTACTTAACTGCAAATTAGAAACTATATCATTGAATTTTAGTCCTAGCAAACAAAAACACAAAGAAAAATTCCAGAGCCCATTGACCTATGCTATTACAAGTAACTTATCATATATATAATTGGAATTTCAGAAAATGTGGAAGGGAAGAAGAGAAAAATATTTAAAGGAATAATAACCAAAGTTTTTTTCAAATTTGTGAAGCATAATAAAGCCACAGATCCAAGAAGCACAATCAATAATGAGCACACAAATAAATTCACACAAAATCTATATTAATCAAATTACTAAAGCACAGTGATAAAGTAATAATTGTGCATATGTGAATACTGACATTTGTTTCTTTTTTTATTGTGGCCAAAAATATGTGACATGAAACCTATCTTCTAAAAAATTTCCACGTGACTAATTCAGTATTGTTAACTATGTTAAAGCACAATGTTGTACAGCAAATCTCTAGAATTTTTTCAATCTGGCATGACTTAAACATTATACCCATTGAATGGTAACTCCCCATTTTCCCCACCATTCTACTTTCTGGTTTGATGAGTTTGACTAATTTAGGTGTCTCCTATAAGGGAATCATGTAGTATTTGTCCTTCTGTGGTTGGCTAATTTCATTTAGCATAGTGTCCTCTAGATCATCCATGATTTTGTCTTCTCAGGGGCTCCTGGGTGGCTTAGTCAGTTAGGCATCCAACTCTTGGTTTTGGCTCAGGTCATGATCTCATGGTTTGTGAATTCAAGCCCCGTGACAGGTTCCACAGCTGGCAACAAGGAGCCTGCATGAGATTTTTCTCTCTCCCTCTCACTCTGCCCCTCCCCCTCTGGCCCTCTATCTCCTTCTCTCAAAATAAATAAACATAAAAAATTTTTCTTCTTTTTAAAGACTAAATAGTATTTCATTGTATGTATACACACACCACATATGCTTTATCCATATCATCTGCCAATAGACATTGGGTGTGTTGCTAACTCTTGAGTACCGTGAATAACACTGCAGTTAACATAGGAGTGCACATATCTGCTGAAAATCCTAATTTCAATGTATTTGGAAAAATTACTCAGAAACGAGATTGCTGAATCATATGACAGCTCAAATTTTAATTTGGGGGAACCCTATATGGTTTTTCATAGTGGCTATATCATTTTACATTGCCATAAATTGTATACAAGTGTTCCAATTTCTTCAAATTCTCTCTGTCATTTATTTTGTTTTTGATATAGGCTATACTAACAGGTATGAGGTGATATTACACTAGGGATTTGATTTGCATTTCCTTGATGATTAGTGATGTTGAATATCTTTTCATATACCTATTAGCCTTTCATGTGTCATCTTTGGACAAGTGTCTATTCCAGTCCTTTGTTGATTTAATCAACCCATTTGCTTTTTTTTGTTGTTTTTTGTTTTTTGTTTTTTTTTGTTATTGAGTTGCAGTGCCTTATATATTTTGGATATTAATCTTATATAAAATATGTGGTTTGTAAATTTTTTTTTCCCATTCTGAGGTCGCGTTTGCACTCTGGTTATTTCCTTTGTTATACAGAAGATTAGTATGATGTAATCCCACCAGCCCATCTTTTATTCTGTTCCTGTGCTTTTGATTTTATATCCAAGAAATCAATGCCGAGACCAATGACATTAGTTTTGTTCCTATGTTTTCTCCTAGGAATTTTACAGATTCAGATCTTATGTTTAAGTCTTTAATGCATTTCAAGGATTGTGTGTGTGTGTGTGTGTGTGTGTGTGTGTGTGTGGTGTAAAATGAGGGCCCGATGTCATTCTTTTGAATGTGGATCTCCAGTTTTTCTAACGTCATCTGTTGAAGAGACTATCCATTCCTCATGGGATATTCTTGGCAATTTTGTTGAAAATCAGTTGACCATATATGTGTGGATTTATCTCTGGGATCTCTATTCTTTTCTATTGGTCTATCTATCTGTCTTTATGGTAGGCCATACTGTTTTAGTTGTTGTGGGCTTCTAATACGTTTTGAAATCAGGAACCATGAGACCTCCAATTTGTTCTCTTTCTCAAGATTGTTTTGGCTCTTGGGGTCTTTTGTGGCTACATATGAATTGTAGAAGTATCTTTTATATTTTTGTAAAAAATTCCATTGTGATTTTGATGGGGATTGCATTGAATCTGTAGATCTGTTTGGACATTTTAAGAATATTAGGTCTTCTAGTCCATGAACATAGGTTTCAATATATTTGTATTTCAGCAATGTTTTTTAGTTTACAGTGTATAAATCTTTCACCTCTTTGGTTAAATTACTTCCTAAGTATTTTATTCTGTTTGATGTTACTGTGAATTGATTTTTTTTCTAATTTTCTTTTTTGTATTCTTCATTGTTAGTACATAAAAACAAAACTGAATTTTGTATGTTGGTATCATATCCTGTCACTTTATTGAATTCATTTCTTAATTCTAACAAGGTTTTTTGGGTGCATTCTTTAGGGTTTTCTTTACAGAAGATCACATCATCTTCAAACAATAAAAACTTTACTTATTTTCCAATTTGGATGCTTTGTATTTCTTTGCCTTGCTTCATTGCTCTGACTGGAATGTATAGTACTATGTTGAATAGAAGTGGCAAAAATGCATACGTTAGCCTTGTTTCTAATCTTAGAGGAAAATCTTTAGATTTTTACTGTTGAGTGTGAGATTAGATGTGGGTTTTCATATATAGCCTTTATTACATTGAGGTAATTCTATTCCTACTTTGTTGAGTATTTTTATCATGAAAGGATAATTAATATTAAATGTTTTTTCTGCATCTATTAAGATGATACTGTATTCTTTCAATGTTTATTTAGTTTTGAGAGACAGAGAGACAGAGTGTGAGCAGGGGAGGGGCAGAGAGAGAGGGAGATACAGAATCTGAAGCAGGCTCCAGGCTCTGGGCTGTCAGTGCAGAGCCTGACATGGGGCTAGGAGCCACAAACCGTGAGATCATGACCTGAGCCAAAGTCAGACGCTTAACCGACTGAGCCACCAGGGGCCCAAATGACATTGTAATTTTTAACCTTAGTTCTCTTAATATGGCATAACACACTGATTGATTTGCATATGTTGAACCATCTTTTCATCCCATGGATAAAATCCAGTAGATATGATCCTCTTAATGTGATACTGGATTTGTTTGTTGGTATTTTGTTGAGGATTTTTGCATCTATATGCACCAAAAATATTGTTTTTTAATTAGTTAATAAAGCAGCATGATCATTAGAAAATCAACTACTTGGTATAGTAATAAAAGCCTTATACTATAAAATCTGACCAAAGTGAGTTTGAACATCATCTCTACTTGCCATACATTAAATCTATGCTCCCCTAAACTTTCTTTAAATCACTGTATTTGTCTATCAGTGGACTTAACAGTATTCTTCAAAGGTAAGTTTGAAACACTGCAAGGAAGAAAGTTTGAAAAAGCATCAGTCTAGTACATGGAAAATTATAAAAGTTCAATAGGATGGAAAGAAGGAAAGAAAAGAAACGAGAGATGAAGAAAAATAAAGAAAACAAAAAGAGGAAGAAAAAAAGGAAAGAGAAATAGACAAAGGAAAAGAGAAAGAAAGAGAGATATAAAGAAAGCTAACTATTCAACTTCCTGGTCCCAGTTTCCATGTGTATTAAAAAAAAGGATCATAATCCTTATTTTGCCATCTTGTTTTACAAACAATAATAAGAATACTATTAATAACATCTCACATTGTAAGAGTGTTTTGCTATAGAAAAACAAGTATGCAGCAGATATCAAAAGATCTTTACTTTATTACTGTCCATCTATGTCACTGGACCTCAAGCAGAAATATGTGTTCAAAATGTGTAAGAGTTTTCAAATTATATCCCAAACTCATCTAATACACCAAAATGAAAGGGTTGTTAAACATAGTTTCAAAAAGTTTCCACAAAAGTTCTGTTATATTTTCCTGTCCAACTCTCCTAAATATCTGAAAAACCAATTAAATTAGACATTATAATCACACATGCATTTGTGAAATTGATGAAAACACTATCCATGTCAGTAATATTTCTTTTATAAAAATACATAATTTAAAGCTAGAATTATAACTTTTCTAGGTTTTATATTTTTGGAAGCAGAAAGAGGAGAGAGAAGGAATATTTTTGGTGGAGTGAAATTCTTGATACCTGCCTCTTAAATTTTTCAAAAGTCGAGAGTAATATATTCCAAAAGTAAACCAAAATAATATTTAGTAATTATATGTAAGAACCTCAGATATATTTTATAATTACTTCATAAAAGTAGTATTTCCAGGCAGATATCTTTAAAAATAAGATATCATGCATTTATTTCAGCAATGGCAATGATAAATCTTCTTTATGTATTTGTGACCCCATAATCAGCAGGAAATGGCCATTTATAAATATTATATACTGATAAATAAAAAGCTTAATATGCACATATAATTCAATCTGTGTACGTGCTTGCAACCTTGGAGCAAAAGTTTATTAGTTTATACTAATACAAAAACTAAAGGAAATAATTATGAAAGTGGTAATATGATACTGCCATCTTATGGCTAAATCTTCATAAGAAAAGAAGGTTGATTAATTGTTTCACAAGTTCAGTTGTCAAATTTAAAAATCTGCTTTTTGCTTTTAGACAATTGTCCTGTTTTACTTTATTTATAGAGTACTCTTGAGCCACGTATTTGACACTAAATAAGATGTAAACATTATTTTCTAATAAAAAAAAAAACCAAAATGTTATATTTGAGTTAAAAAGATACTAAGCATGTGTAGTTCTGTATGTTTTCATTATTCACTTAATACTTATAGTTCTCAACATCTTGTATCTTAATTTTAAAAATCTGAATCTTTGATATATTTTTATATTAAACAATTACATCAGGTTCTTATTTTTAAGGACTATGTTCAAAGGTAGATTCAGAGGTGGTAAGTTGTTTTTAGCAAACAATTGTATTTATTCTCATACCTTCATATTTCAAGATTCAGCTAGACAAATTTCAGATATTTGTAGATGGAATAGTAAAAAGAGGATTTCCACAAACCCAGAATTAGGCAAAGCAGTTTACATAGTATGGAGAAGGTATGTTAATTGGCTCTGTGACGAATGACCTAGTGAAGTATATATATTTATCACCCAACAAGTGATAGTTCAATAAAGCAAATAATACTGATGAGGTCAGGCCAAGCCAGTCAAAATGAGGAAATCATGTAACTTGAAATATATGAACAATATTCAGAGTTTGAAAATTTTAAGTAATCACCAGAAATTTTGGAGCCCAGACCTAACAACTACTTTTTTAAGTTTATTTATTTATACTGAGACAGATAAGCAGACAGAGTACATGCTAGCATGAGTTGGGGAAGGGCAGAGAGAGAGGAAGAGAGAGAATCCCAAGCAAGCTCAGCACTGTCAGTGCAGAACCTGATGCAGGGCTTTATCTCAAGAACCATAAGATATGACCTGGACTAAAGGCACCCCTCTAACAGCTGTTTTTGCAAACCCTTTCATCTAATCAGCAGTTATAAGATAGACTTCCTTTCATATTTCCCAACAAAACAACAAAACTTTAACTGATAGTCCAATTCATTCTCATGATTTAGTTCTTAATGTTGGTGTTTCATTTTTTTAATAGCTGTATTGAGATATAATTCACATACCATAAAATCCGTCTACTTAAAGCATAAACTTTAGGGTTTCAGTATTTTTACAGAGTTAGGCACACATCATTGCAATCTAACTTCAGAACATTTTCATCATCTCCAAAGAAACAGCAGACTGAGTAGTAATCATTCTTCATTCCCTCCCTCCCTACACCACAGGCCTTAGGAAACCAGTAATTACTTCCCATTTCTATAGATTTGCTCATTCTGGATATTTTGTATAAATGGCATCACACAATACATAGATTTTTGTGACTGGCTTCTTTCACTTAGCATAATGTTTTCATGGTTCACCCTTGTGGCACGAATTACTACCTCATTTCTTTTTACGGTCAAGTATTATTCCACTGTATGGATGTATCACATGTTACTTACCCATTCAAAGTTCGATGAACATTTGGAATGTTTCCATCTTTTTTTTTTTTTTGCTATTACAAATAATGCTGTTATAAACTTCACTTAAAAGCTTCTGGGTGGGCATAGGTTTTCATTTGTATACATGTAACAATAATATTTCTGGTTCATGTGGTATTCTTACATTTAACATTTTAGAGAAATGCCAAATTATTTTTGAAAGCAGCTGTAACATTTTAAATCCCCACCAGCAATAGATGAGGGTTTCAAATTCTCCATATTCTCATCAATACTCATTAATTTTTGTGGTTTTGGTTATAGCACTTCATTGTGGATACAAAGTGGTCTCTAATTGTAGTTTTGATTTGCAAAACTAATGACTAATGATACTATATTTTCATGTGCTTATTGATCATTTGTATTGCTTTTCTAAAGAAATTTGTTAATTCAAATAATTTAACTACGATCAACGATATTTTGCATGATTTTTTTTCTAAATTTATTGAAATTTGTTTTGTGGTCTATGTACGGTCTATCCTGGAGAGTGTTCCACGTGCATTTGTAAAGAACATATATTCTACTTTGTTGGATGAAATGCTGTATACATGTCTAGTGAACTTTTACAGTTGTGCAATTTTTATGTTTACCTACTGATCTTCTGTCTAGATATTCTATATTTTATTGATATTGTGATATTGAAAACTTTAACTATTATTGTAGAACTATGTGTTCTTCTTTGCAGTTCTGTGCATAATTGCTTCATATATTTTGGGACTCTGTTATTTGGTGGATATATGTTTATAATTCTATCTTCTTGATGAATTTACCCTTCTATAAATATGCAATGATAGGCTTGGACTCTTGGAACTGTTTTTTACTTAAAATCTATAGTCTCACAGTATATCCACTCCTGATCTTTTTGTCACGGTTTTCATGGAATATCTCTTCCATCTTTTCTTTTTAACTTATTTGTGCCTTGAATATGAAGTTAGCCTCTTGGAGATAGGATGTAGTTGGATAGTTTTTTTAAATCCATTCTGTCAATCTCTATCTTTTGGTCTGACAACTTAATCTATTTACGTGTAATTGATCTAAATATTTTTACATTTATTTGCTATAAAGAAAGAATTTCTGTCATTTTGATATTTGTTTTCTACATGTCTTTCAGCTTTTTTCCTTCCTTTTCTCCATTACTGTCTTCTATATAAAAAGTTTTTGTGATACACTATTTAGTTTCCCTCTAGTTTCACTTGGTGTCATTTTCAGGCATTTTCTTAGTAAATAATACAGAGATTAGAATTAACATCCTAAATTTATTACAACCTAGTATTAATTTATAGCTACTTAGCTTCAACAGCATACAAAATTCTCCTATGCAGTTCAATTTCCCCCTTACTTTGTTAGAGTCACAAAATCCATCCTAATGTCTTAGGTGACATTGACATAGATTTATAATTATTGTTTTATTCATTTGCCTTTTAAATAATGTAGGAAATAAAAATAGGGGTTACAAATAAAAAACACAACAGTAGCTTTTATATTTACCTATATACTTACTTTCATTTGGTTTCTTCACTTCTTTGTATTGTTTTGAGTTACTAGCTAGTGTCCTTCCATTTCAGCCTGTAAGACTGATTAGCGTTTCTTGCAGAGCAGGTCTATTAGTGCTGAATTCTCTCAGCTTTTGTTTATCGAGGGAATGCCTTAATTTCTTTTTCATTTCTAAAGGACAGTTTTGTAAAATGTAGAATTCTAGGTCAACAATATTTTCTTCTACTACTACTTAAAAAACATCATTCATGGGGTGCCTGGGTGGGGCAACTGTATCTTGATTTCAGCTCAGGTCATGATCTCATAGTTCATGAGATTGAGCCTCACATCAGGCTCTGTGCTGAGAGTGCAGATTCTCTCTTTCCCTCTCTCTCTGCCCCTACCCTACTCTCTTGCACTCTCTTTCTCTCTCTCAAAATAAATAAACCTAAAAAAAAGTCATTCACTACCTTCTGGTTGCCATGGTTTATAACAAGTTATCTGCTATTAATCCTATACCCTATACATAAGGAGTCACTTTTCTCTTGCTGCTTTCCAAGATTTAGTCTTTCAAAAATTTGATTGTAATGTGTCTTTGTGTGTATTTCTTTGTGTTTATTTTTCTCTGATTTGTTGAGTTTCTTGATTGTGCACATGTCTTTTATAAAATTTGAAAAGTTTCAGTCATTATATCTTCAAATATTCTTTCTGTACCATTCTAATTTTGTTTTACATCTGGGATTCACTTTATGTATATGTTGGCATGCTTAATGATAATCTACAGGTCTCTTAGGCTCTGTTTAGTTTTCTCCATTTTTTAAATTTTTTTTGCTCCTCAGAAAGAATAACTTCAATTGACCTATCCTAAATTTCATTGATCCTATCTTCTGCATGCTTACATCTGATATTGAGATGCTTTAGTGAATCTTTCATTTCAATTATTGTCATTTTAAGTCTTGAATTAGTTTGTTCTTTTTTTATAATTTCCACCTCTTTATTGACATTCTCATTTTGTTGATACATCACTCTCCTTATTTCCTTTTGTTCTTATCCATGGTTTCCTTTAGCACTTTGAACACATTTAATAGTCAGTATGAATTATTATTTTTTTGAATTTTTCAATGTTTATTTGTTTTTTAGATAGAGAATGAGCACAAGTGAGGGAGGGTCAGAGAGAAGGAGACAGGGGATATGAAGCAAGTTCTGTGCTTTGAGTACAGAGACCGATGCAGGGCTTGAACTCACCAATCAGAAGATCATGACCTGAGACAAAATCAAGAATTGGCCAATTAACCGACTGAGCCACTAGGGTGCCCCTAAATTCTTTATTTAATAAATTCAATGTTTGTGTTTCCTCAAGGACAATTTTTCTTAATTTTTTTTTGTAAATAGGCTATACGTTCTTGGTTTTTTTTAACACGCTTTGTAATATTTTGTTAAAAAGAAGTAGATTTTTTGAATATTGTTATGTAGTAACTCTGAAAATCAGATTCTTCCTCTTCCTCAGAGAATTCATTCATTTCTCTAGCTGTTGTTTACTGACTCTTCAAAACTAATTTCATTCTCTCTCTATAATCTACATTCTATGACTGAGACCACACAGTGAATTGTTATTTCAGCTATTGTATTTTTCAGTTCTGTTATTTCCATTTCTTTTTTAATATATAATTTCTGTTTCTTTTGTGAGATTTTCTTTGTTTTTTTTAATTATTTAACATTTATTTATTTATTTTTGACAGAAAGAGAGACAGAATGCAAGTGGGGAAGGGGCAGAGAGACACAGAATCTGATGCAGGCTCCAGGCTCTGAGCTGTCAGTACACAGCCTGACATGGGACTCAAACCCACAAACCAGGGAATCATGACCTGAGCTGAAGTTGGACATTTAACGAAGTGAGCCACCCAGGTACCCCAAGATATTTCTATGTTTTAATTTACTTCAAGAAAATCCATAATTGCTTATTGAAGCATTTTTAAAATAGTTGCTTTAAAATACTTGTAAGAATTCCAACATCTGATTCATATAAGTGTTGGCATCTATCGATTGTCTTCTGTCATTCATGCTTCATGTCTTCTGTCATTTTCCTGGTTCTTGGTGTAATGAGTGATCTTCAATTATATGCTGAATATTTTACACATTATATTATGAGACTCTGATTCTCACTTAATCTTTTTTAGTGGGACATCCTTGTGGTGAGTTGTAACACAGGTGCCTGCTGGGTATATATATTCAACTTCCCTTCAGGCCTTACTGACTTTACCTCAACAAAAGTGGGCAACTGATCCACATTGCTTCATAGCAGATGGGTAAGATGAGGTTCAGCTCTCCTTGGGCCAGGCTGATATCTTCCTGGTGAAAGGGGACACTGACTCATACCATTTCATACCATTGCCACCATTAACAAGGAAGGTGGAAGTGGAAGGCTCACTCACATTACTTTGTTGCGGCAGGTTGGAGGCAGAAACTCTTGTGTCCCAGCTAACACCAGGAGAGAATTTGGGAGAAATAGAATGCCAACTAGACCTTACTCCCACCACATCTTTCTGTTTCATTGATTCTGGTTGGTTTTGGAAGCTCAGTTACCCACTGGATCCCAGTGATACCAACAGGACTAGAGCATTGACCATCCCACGTCGAAGAACTTTGTTCTGCTTCATTGATGCCAAATAGGTGTGAAGAATAGCTTGCCGCTTGACTCACTGACACTACCTCCAGGGTTGATTACTCCACCTGCACCTCCAATAAACATTACCTTTATAGCAGCAATATATCTAAATGTCTGCAACATCATGTTAATCTCCCTTTGTAATAGTCCAAAGGCATTCTACTACTCTTTGAATAAAATCCAGTCTTATTACTGCTTCATGAGACTTTTTCATTTGTTCCCCACTAATCTCTGCTTTATCTTTGGCTGCTTCCTTATTTCCTGCTTTTGGTTCAGCTATTCTGAGCAATTAGGGAGTCCTATGCTCCTGAGTGATTTTATGTAGCCTTGGGTATGAACTGACTATTTTCAATGTGTGTGTGTATATATATGTATATGTGTATACATATATATATATGTACATATATGCATATGTATATATACACTATTTGTGGCTGATACTAATATTTATGTTCTGTTAGAAAAATATTTCCATGGCATTATCCTGAATTGGTCATCTTTATTAAAAAAACACACACAAAAAAAAAACAGTAGCTTAAATTTCAAATTAGACAATCTATCACATCTTGGGAGATCTCTAAAATTCAAACATGACAGTTTTATAAGTAAACATATAAATAAATGAATCAAATAAATTGCATCCATAATTACCTGTATTTCATAGAAAATTCTTTCAAAGAAAGAGTCAGTACTATACATACACAAGGGGACAGTGAGAATACCTCCCCTGGTACTGTTATACACATTATATGCTAAACATAAATACAGATAAAACCAAATGTAAAACATGCCACACAGGTATATCTGGTTGTCTACATATATTACCATCATGGCAAGTGAAAGTTCCCTTTACTGTCAAATTCGTTCCACGTATTAAAAGTTGTTAGTGTCTCCAGTAGTCCTCACTGATCTAAAATTGGATGGATTTTTAAATCTGTGCCACTCTTTGCTTGTGGGGTAATATACTAGTATTAATATAAAATTTCTACAAACAGAAGCTCATGTGTCATCTGATTAATAAATACTCTACCATTTACAAGGTCACATTATAGTGGAAATGAATGTAATTATGTAGATGTATAATATGATAATTTAACTTTTGGTCAAAGAGGACAAATTTAGAACAGCTGGATTTTCTGATTTAAATTTCCCATCAGTCAATTACAATACATTGATCTGAAAACAGATGGCATTGCAGTCACGCAGAATTCTCCAGCACTGGGTGTTAACATTCAGGAATTTCATCAATGTAGAGTGCCACCCATAAAGTAAATCTTGTATTATATTTACCACTGTGCTATTACATAATGAGGTAGTTGTCATCTTTTATTAAAATCAGCTTGATTCTCTTTTGTTGACTGATAAGGCATTATATTTGTAAACCATTTTTTATCCTAAGTGTCACATTCCCTGAAGATAAGGAATAGTCAAGTTTTCAGTGGCTTTTGTTTTGTTTGTGTTTATTTTTGTTTTTGTTTTTTTCTGCCATATGGCAATTAAATGGTCAGATTATTTGGATAAGCACTGAAACATCTGTTCTCAGTACTGTTCTGCTTTCAACTATTTAGCTTGTTAGTAAATAGAGAAAAGCTCTCTTATCTATGAGGTATCTCTCATAGTTAAGATAAGGTTACATTTTGTAGGAATAAGCAAAAAGAGTTGGTTGCACACATATTAAAAATGTATAGATTCATTTTACAAAATTTTGATATCAAACTCTAGATGGTCTTTGAAATAACACTTCTTTATACAAAATGACCATTGATCTTTTTATTGCCTATGGAATGTTAATGCTAAAGTATAACATATTATATTCATTGTAAGCAAGTTAATTCTAAAAATGATACACCTATATACTACAAAAAAGCCACAGGAAGCAGAATTATACTGATTCTACCACTTAAAAATCAAGTTTAATGTAAGAAAACAAGCACAAATTGAGATAAATGATTAAGCAAGGAATATTGGCAAAACACTTATAAGACAGTTCAAGATATAACTCTCCATATCACAGAGGCATAGGTACAAATACAACAGAAAAAAATTGAAATTACTGGAGAATTATGATTCCATCAAAATAGATTATTTCTTCTAAACCCTCCACTGTACAACTAAAACATCCTGGTCACAAATAAGCATAGGAATACTATGATAGGTAGAAAGAAGGAAGTCAACCTACAGACTTCAGGACATGATGAATAACACAATGGTGAGTTCTTTGGGTTTCCTTATTGTCTCCCATGTATCCTGATAAAAAATTACAGCACCCACAACATAACATTAACACTTCTAGATGATAATACAGGAGAAAACCTACAAAGATTGTTTTTCAAATGGAACACAAAGAGGATTAGTCATAAAGGAAAAATAATATTTCTGATCACCAAAAAATAGTACTGGGGTGATACAGAAAACTACAAACTTTGACAAGATATTTATAGATCATACAAAGCATATATGACTTGTACCTGGAATATATATCACAGTACTATTTTCAAAAGAAATTGCATAACCAGTAAATAAATTGAGTCAGTAATCAAAAATCTTTCAACAAACAAGAGTCCAGGGGGCTTCCTAGGGGAATTCTACCAAACACTTAAAGAGGAGTTAAGACCTATTGTTTTGAACCTGTTCCAATAAAATGAAATGGAAGGAAAACTTCCAAACTTATTCTATGAAGCCAGCATTACCTTGATTCCAAAACCAGACAAAAAACCCACTAAAAAGACAAATTCCCCTGATGAATATGGATGTAAATATTCTCAACAAGATACTAGCAGATTGAATCCAACAATACATTAAAAGAATTATTCACCACAATCAAGTGGGATTTATTCCTGGGATACAGGGGTGGTTCAAGATCTACAAATCAATCAATGTGATCCATCACATTAATAAAACAAAGGATAAGAACCACATGATCCTCTCAATAGATGCAGAAAAAGCACTTGACAAAATATATCATTGTTTTTGAAAAAAAAAAAGCTCAAGAAAGTAGGGATAGAAGGAACATACTTCAACATCATGAAGGCTGTATACAAAAGACCCACAGTTAATATCATCCTCAAAGGGGAAAAACTGAGAGCTTTCCCCCTAAGGTCAGGAATAAAACAGGGATGACCACTCTCACCACTGTTGTTCAACATAGTACTGTAAGCTCTAGCCTCAGCAATCAGACAACAATAAGACAATAAAAGGCATCCAAATCAGCAAAGAAGAAGTCAAACTTCTACTCTTCACAGATGACATGACATTTCACATGGAAAAGTCACAAGACACCACTAAAAAATTGCTAGACCTGATACATGAATTCAGCAAAGTAGCAGGACATAAAATCAATGTACAGAAATTGATTGCATTTCTATACACCCATATCAAAGCAGCAGAAAGAGAAATCAAGGAATCAATCCCATTTACAACTGCACCAAAAACCATAAAATACCTAGGAATAAACCTAACCAAAGAGGTAAAAGATCTGTACGCTGAAAACTATAGAAAGCTTATGAAAGAAATTGAAGAAACAAAGAAATGGAAAAACATTTCACACTTATGGATTGGAAGAACAAATATTGTTAAAATGTCTATACTAACCAGAGCAATCTACACATTTAATGCCATGGCTGTCAAAATAACATCAGCATTCTTCACAGAGCTAGAACAAACAATTCCAAGTTTTTTTATGGAACCACAAAAGACCCCAAAGAGCCAAAGCTGGAGGTATCACAATTCCAGACTTCAAGCTGTATGATTTGGATGGATACTGATGACAGACTTTACTGTAGCTAAAAACGAGAACTTTATTTTGGGTTCAACACCTGGTAGAAGTATACTCTAACATCATGAATATTTTCCTTCCTAAAGCAATTGCAACTGAATATCTGTAGCTTTCAATTAGTAATATAATTTCAATAAGAGAAAATTGATGTTATAGATAGATTGTACTGAACTAAAAGTAGCAATTGCCTAAAAGCTCTCACTGAAAGTTTTTTATAAAGGATCCCATATATAATTAAATTTCACAGTAAAAAGAAAAGCCTTTTAAATGCTTTTATTAGTGTAGTAACCATACATTTTTAAAAGGAATAGAATATGAAGCTTTGTAGCAACATTTCTGTTTTTATCCTACTCAACAGCATTGTCAAATTATAGTTAATGACCCATTTTGAATCCCTCAAATTGTAGAGTTAACGATATGAGTTAATGTGTTCCATTACCTTTTTAACATTCCTTAAGTAGTTTTTCTAAGTTTTTTAAAGAAAAAATATGTTTCAGTCACATCAAAAGTGATGTTCAACTTTTTGAGATATGAAGGATTGCTTTTCTAATTTTATTTCTTTTGCAATAGATTTTAACATATTGATAAAGCAACATCTATAAACATATCATCTGATGTAAGTCAGGTAAAGTTTATCTTTAAGAAAAAAATCAAAATATCACATTTTGGAAATAGGAAATAGTTTAAGATAGGAAGTAATGTTATATTTATATTCACCTCAATTATCCACTCCATTTAAGTATTAAGTTTATACTAATACAACAGTTTTCTATTCCCATAGTGCTTCCTATTTCATATGAGGTCTTTCTGTATTTTCCTATAATTATCTGCAACTTGACAGAACCATGCATTCACAGGCATTGATTCATATTTGAAGGAAATACCTTAGAGGATAGAAGTTTGCTTTATGGACTTTAGCTAATAGGAAGCTCTTCATGGATGCTTCTTCCTGGAAGTGTATTGGCAGCTGCTTGGATATAGAAATTCCAAAACTTACAATACATTACCCTCATGTGTCTACAGGATAAGAAAAGGGAAGAATTGATTAATAAAAGTTAGGTAACACTGAATATTGTCATCATGACATATACAAACATATATAACTATAACAGCTATACAATAAGCAAAGTTATTTCTAATTATTTAGGGTTATAGGGTATGATGTTCTTTCTTCCTTTATTCAATACATGCTACAGTCTTAGAAAATTTTGGTGAGGTGATGGATGTGTTCAATAACTTGACCGTGATAATTATTTCACAATGTATATGTATATTAAATCATCATATTGCACACCTTTAAAAAACACATCTAAAGGCACCCAGGTGGTTCAGTTAGTTGAGCGGCTGACTTCTGCTCAGGTCATGATCACACTGCTCGTGGCTTCAAGCCCCGCATCAGGCTCTGTGCTGACAGCTCAGAGCCTGGAGCCTGCTTTGGATTCTGTGTCTCCCTCTCTCTCTGACCCTCCCCCGTTCATGCTCTGTCTCTCTCTGTCTCAAAAATAAATAAACATTAAAAAATATATACATAAATAAATGTTTACTATCTACAATTATCAAGGTATTTATCTGGAGTGATATTTATCTGAGGTGATTTAAAAAATTGAAAAAATTTTCAAAGTCTGTGAGTATTTTATTTTTCAAATGTTTATTTATTTATTTTTGAGAGACAGATCGAGCGGGGGAGGGGCAGAGAGAAAGGGAGAGAATCCCAAGCAGGCTCCACGTGGTCAGCCCAGAGCCCCACGTGGCGCTTAAACTCATGAACTATGAGATCATGACCTGAGCCGAAATCACGAGTCAGTTGCTTAACTGACTAAGCCACCCAGGCACTCTGTAGGTAAAGTTTTAAATGATGATATGATGCAATTATTGTTTTGTTTCCTTTTCTTCTGTGAATTTAAACTGTCAAATGTCTTTTGTTTCAACTGAGTAAAAAACTTTTCTGAACTGTTTAGAGACTGATATATAAAACATAATTGTGGTTATCGTAAAGGAGTGGATTGAAGAAATCTAAATATTCCTTTGCCATAAACATAAGAAATGCTAGATAAAGCCTAGCAAATGTATTCTAAGTTATAATCTGATCCTGCCGTAAAGAAAAGGAAATTTCCAGTTTCTAGATATAATGTCAAAACTGAACCCTAGTGAGGAAAGTAGATGAGTTGAGGCTGCTCCGTGTGAGGTCTCAGGCCATGGGAGCACATATTCAAGAGGGTTACATCTCCATAAACCCAGGAGACTAGACTTATGCCCATGTTAGGAAATCAGATAGCTACTGATAAACCAGGAAATCTCAACTAGTCTGTAAACCTGAAAAAATAAAACTGGAAAGAGAAATGCAGAGACTATTACAAACTTCTCTGTATCTACATAACCTGTGGGAAAAAAACAAACAAAACAGAAGTTTCTGGGTTCACCCCAGACATGCTCTGATCATCCCTAAGTCATGAAATTAACATAAAAATTGGTCATTGAAAAGAAAGGTCATTGGTTTTTTAACTAGTAATATGTCTGATGAAAGTAAACCAAAACCCACTGTGAAGATATACTCCAAGTCTCAATTCAGACCACCACAGGCTTCTCCCAAAGAAAGTCACCTCACAGGCAAAAATTACAAACACGTACAATAACAAGACCATATAAGCAAGAGGCATCAGAAACAATTAACAGTGTAATTTTACTCTTGAGTATTATTATTCTTATATTCATTGGTGAACAATCTGCTAGGAACAATAAAATAAATATTTCAAATAAAGACACATGAAGTAAAAGGCTTGAAATAAATGACAAATAAGAAAAAGACATCTGTGAAAGTGAACAGAGAATAAAAATGTAAAAATTTTAAATGAAAACACAAAAATATATTAAACAGAAGATATAAAAGTAATTACTGAATTAGAAGACATCTCAGATTACTTTCCAGAATAAAAAGAGATAAAAAGATCGAAGATGTGAAAGAGAAGTTAAAAGAAACAAAGGAATGGATACCCACACAACACACACACACACACACACACACATACACACACACACACACGATAGGATTTCCTAAAAAATACAGTTATAATGAAGGAAACACAAATTGACAGAGATAAAATATACTAGAAATTAACACAAGACAAGATTTTCAATACAAAGAAGCATAACAGGCTTCAAGAGGGAAAAGGAATAAACATGCACAACTGAACATATCTTAGTGAAATTTTGTAATACTAAAATTAAGAGATCTTAAAAAAATCATAGGCAGAAAATAGAATTAAATAGAATTAGGTCTATAGCAAACATGGCCAACATGAAACCAACTGAATACCTTTATGTAAGACAAAATAATGTTAAGACAAAAATAAAGATGTTTTCTATCAAAATGTGTCTATCACCAACAACTTTACAATAAAAAATACCTGTAATTAAAGAAATAGAGAATTAGGTATAGAACAAAGTGGAAGACAAGAATCATATAAAAGAAAAAAAGAAGTGGCTAAAGAAATGTCTAAAGCATGGGATATATAACACAAAAATAATTAAAAATTAAAAAATGTAAAAGTAAAGCAGAATGAAAATATTGAGCAGTAATAACATATAAGAAGTGAGGATGATTACCAGTGTTTTCAAATTCTGACATAATTTAGAAAAAGGGTATATCTCCTGATTATTTTATAAGTTAAAATTAAATATATACAAGAAAATTTTTAGAACAGGCTCTAAAAGAAGTAAAACAAAAATTTATAATTTCAAATCATTAGAAGAGAAAAAAGATCTATCCAAAAGAAAACAAAAATTAGAATTACAAAAGTAAATAAAAAGCATTCTGGAGCATTTCTGATAGCAAAACCATGATATATGTATTCCTCAAATTCCCCAAAAGAGGTGGGGGGAGGGTGTCAAAGTCCATAAGGAGAGCAAAAGTAACACTTATCAACAGCATCATCATTAAAACTTGTTGGCAAGCTCCAGAATACATTGGGAGTAGCTAATGTGCTGCTACCGCCTCAAGACAGGTGCGGGACCATCAAGTGTTTAGTATACTAACCAATAGCACACAGTTTTAGGAACAGAACCCGGAGAGCAACAACAACAAAAAACCCATAAGAGGAATAGCACTAAGCTTTGTGATAATCTCAGCAAGCAAATCTGAGATCAGCAAAAAGCCAAGAAGACTAAATATTAACTTAAATGTTGCATTATTCAATGTTATGCCCTTTATTTTTGCTTATATCTTTAATAGATATATAATCATAGAGCATGTACAATTATGTATCCTATTTTCTCACTTAGCTTTCTTCTAAAATTTTTTCATATTGTGGGGCAACGGTGTGGCTCATTTGCTTAAGCGACCAACTTTGGCTCAGGTCATGATCTCACGGTTCATGTGTTCGAGCCCCGCATCGGGCTCTGCACTAAGAGCTCAAAGACCAGAGCCTGCTTCAGCTTCTGTGTCTCCCTCTCTCTCTGCCCCTACCCTGCTTACGCTCTCTCTCAAAAATAAACATTAAAAAAAATTAAAATTTTTTCATATTGTTGCATAATCTGAATGATTATTTTAACAATTAGTTGTTCATCGTTTGTTTTCTTTTTACCAAAATACACATATATATTACTTCAGTGATTCTGTATAGATACTTTCTTTCTGTTTAGATAAAAGAGGAGCCCCATTTATTTTGATAATAAAAGACGGCATAATTAAGTATCGATACAATGGTTACTGAAGCATTCTCATTAAATTATGCTCTTGTGTGAACAGACAAATGCCATATGATTTCAGTCATATGTGGAATTTAAGAAAAATTTTTAAAAAGCAAAGAAAAAAAGAGAGAGAGAGAGAAACACAAACCAAGAAACAGATTCCTAGCTATAGAGAACAAACTGATGGTTACCAGAGGGTAGGTGGGTAGATGGATGGATAAAATAGGCAATAGGAATTAAGGAGGGCACTTGATAAATAGTAGTTAATGTATGGAATTACTGAATCACTATATTATAACCTGAAACTAATAGTAATACTGTATGTTAACCACACTAGAATTAAAATAAAACTTTTAAAAAATAATAAAAAAATATGCTCATGTCGGAATTGTTAATACACATGTGCTGGGAAATTCTCTTGCCAAATGGAGAAAATGAAAATGTACATGAGGTACTCACTATGATGAACTAAGGTATGAGAAAGAAAGAGAGAGAGAGATGACCAGGATCTATTACAACAAAAACTTACAGTGTAGTCAGAGAAGTAAGCATAGCAATTATTGTAATACAGGTAAAAAGTATGTCAACCAGTATTCATACTCAACAGTAGTACTTGAAGGAACATCATAAAGCTGTGTATTTCTTAAATAAGGAAATAAATAAGTAGGAGAGGGCAATGGATTAGTGTGAGATGAGGCTGAAGAATTAGACCAGAGAAGGACATGCTCAGGATCTGCTAAAATCTTGCCATTTATTCTGTAGGAGATAAAAGTATGCAAATTATGTTAATTAAAAGACAGCAAGATTACCTTTTCTTAGTCTCATTCTTTTCATAGTTGGTATTGCTATACTGATATATAATAGTATAGTAAAATATGTATATAATTTATAAAAATACAAATGTAAGTACCAGAGAACTTAATATATTTTTACTAACACGGTAAATTTACTAACACGGTAAAGGTTTGAGTCACATTGTTTTAGAGGAAGAATTTGAGAAATGGAGATGTGAGGTAGAAGGCTGTTAACAGGTTAGAGTAATATTCTGGAGATGATTTCAGGCTAAGGAAAGACTTTTTTTGAGTCATCTTGCCAGGCTTTGGACTCCATAATTTGTCCCGGATGGCCCCAACTATGGTATAACTCATGATACTTGGTGATTTGGCATCACCTATAGTACCTCTGCATTCACAGATTAAACACTGACATAGCTGCTTGTAAATTTAGGTTATTTTGGCAATGCTTTCTGAATTCTGCTGTCTCCAAATCTGTCAGCCCACACACAGCTACTTACATCACTCCTTTCTTTGTGCCCTATGGCCAAAAGAAATTTGAAGGACTATGTTCTTTCTTCCTAAAAAGTCAATGATGTGCCACACAGTTGAAGACAGTAAGCCGGAAAAGCTCTCTCCATCTTCTTAGATGTAAAGAAACTATCTGGAGCTTTTTATGGACTTCTAAGTTTTTGGCCTGAGAGGGAGAAGGGTGGTGTTAGCTGAGGGAAACTTTCATTCTGTCAGGGATATACAGAGAAGCAATTGTCAACGGACAGACTTAAAAGCAAAAAAAAACCAAAAAACAAAAAACAAAAAATCATATGGTGCCCATTTACAGGGACTTACAATGTCTTAATCAAGTTGTATTACAATTTCAACTTCATAAAAGCCTGTGACCTATGGCAGTAGTGTCACTGCAGCAAACCATGAGCAAACAACAGATGACCTTTCAGCCCTTCCACAAACCTACAGTGAAAAATGAAAGCATTCACTCTAATGTGATACACAAAGATAATGTTCAACTGTATAATCCAACAAAATCAGGATCTATCACAAATGTCTCCATCATTTGAGGATTAAACTTGTCACAGATATTTCAGTAGGTCACAGGGTCCAGAATATATTTATAATAGAACCTATTCTTTTATTTCTCAATTTTACTTCCTAATAGTGTTTTTTTTGAGGATGTCAAGAAGTAATTTAGATTTTAACCGTGAGGTCAAAAGGATCAAGGGATTTTTTTTGTTTTTGTTTTCTGAGTTGCAGAGAGTTCACTGACATTTGTATGTTCTAAAATAGAACTCATCTTGCAATATACTTTTCCATGAAATAATAATACTTTTCCAATAATAATAATAATAATAATAATAATAATTTGCAGTAAATCAAAGTGCAGTTAGGAAGAGTAGGTTTATTTTGTTAGTGAAGTAAACTTATAGTCTTGAGAAAATATTTCAAAGGCCACCAAATTTCAAAATTATCTCCTGCCTTAATAGTATGTTCAAACTTGATTTTATAATCAAGTTCTTCTTAAAAAATAAATGGAAGTGGAATGAAAATAATAATTTTTTGTAAATTACACTTTAAAAATGTCCTTTATGTTACATGCTAAGACAGAAATAACATTAGGGAAAACTTTAGAAACAGTAGTTTATAATTTCTCATCTCTTTTGGACTTTATACAAAATCAACAATATAAAAACTAAGAATTAGCGAGGGAGCAAGCCATTTGTTGATTTAACAAGTATTTATTGAATGATATTGTGCAATAGGCTCTGTTCTCGGTGCTAAAAGACAATGCAAACACAACAGATGGAGCTATGACCTCATTTGTTTATAGGAAACAATGTAGCAGGATTCTCACACACGGAGAGTCCTGACATGGAAGCTTTTCTTCCCAAGAAGCAACTTTATTCCTGCCGGCACTGCTCATTTGAGTGACAACAGAGCCCTGATTGCCACATAGTTTTTCATATATTTTTTACTTCTTTGTCTCCCATATATGGTAGCACACACAAACATGCAGTCTGATTAAGTGGTCTCATGTTACAAGGTCATGAGGGATGTTGTCACGTATGTGCACAGCCAGGTTACCTTGAGGCTTTTTGTTTTGTTTTGTTTTGTTTTGTTTCTTTCCTTAAGGAGGGGACCCTACCACAACAATAAACACATCTATAGATAAAAAAATAAAATCATCAGAGAATGATATTTTAAACTTTCAATTTATAGCTAATATGAATCAAGTGACTACAATGTTCAGGTTGATGTCATAGGGGCTTTTAACTATATGTACAATAATAATACGGAGTCTGATGATTTCAGATGGACAGATGAAGAAAACAAGGTATAGTCACGATGCTAGTCAGTGGTTGAGTCAGGTTTAAAACCTTTTCTTGTTTCGGGGCATCTGGGTGGCTTAGTCGATTGGTCTTCTGACTTCAGCTCAGGTCATGATCTCACGGTTTGTGGATTTGAGCCCCATGTCAGGCTTTGTGCTGACATCTCAGAGCCTGGATCCTGCTTCAAATTCTGTGCCTCTCTCTACTGCTCTCTTACTCACAGTCTGTCTGTCTCTCTCTCTCTCAAAAATAAATAAACATTAAAAAAATTAAAAAAAAACCCTTCTCTTGATTCTCTAAAGCCTATGTGTGCTCTTTCAGTGTTCCTCATGCCTCTACTCTCCAAAATTAGCAATTTTCTTAATAAAGATTAGTTGCCGAGTAGATGAAGTAGTTATTTCTAGAGTTGTTTTCAGGTTGAGGCCTTTGACAGTGACTTCTAAAAAACAATAAAAAAGTAGTTAGCATTTTTCAGTAGCTGAGGAGATGAAGGGTAAGAGATGTTTTCTTGAAAAATTCCCTAAATCTCCAGAAATGAAACATCTTTCTCACTATGGTCTTTTGCTAGTGCTAAAGATTGTTCATACCTGGATGGCAGAAAAAGAATGGGCTTAAAAAAAAAAAAGGTGTTCCAACAGACCGTTATTTGTGCCAACACAGAAGTCATGCAGGTAATCCTCTGTGACCAAAATGCATCACACTGTAGACCAGAGGTGAATCACCACCAGAGTGATCCCTGGTAAAAACTAAAACTACTCTACACCAGCCCAGAGTTGTAAGGGATCTTGGTGTAAAGGACCTTATGGAATATACTTAGTAGATTTCTGGCTGTCTCATATGAATATGAATTATACAAAAAGGAGAAAGTATCATTGTTTTCCTTTTCTTAATCACATCTCTTTATGAATCAGAGTTTATATACATGAGAAAAGCACTGCTAACAAATAGAATGAACACCTGTGGTTTTGATGCTAGATGAGCAGTGATGCCTGAAACATAATTCTGACCTTGTAGTCACTGTATGGAATATTGCAATATAATAGCCAGTAAGGCATACAGAATTAATTAATTAATTAATAACTAAAACTATATAAAAGCAAGTCAATTCAGGAATTCTACATAAAGGCTAAGTTCACCAATGAATAAACCAGCTAATCAATATAAACAAGTAGGTCAAAACATAAACAACCAACCTACCCTGATTACAAGTGCTATCACTTTTTACCTCCTTCATTTTATAGAACGCAGACTTAGAAAATATAATCAGAAAAAAAATGGTTAAATGGTTAAAAGAAAGATATAATAGATTTCACTTCACTCACACTCAATTTGTGGATTTTTAAAAATAGGCTTGACTCCAGACTGATATTCAGAATGTCTAGATCTTATGGAAATTGAAGACAATATGCACGTGAGAAGAACTTAATTTGATTAAATTTGTTTTTTTTTTTCTTTCAAACAGAAATAAAACATACTTTTCCATGCTGTTTTACTTGATTTTCCTAGTCCAGGAATAATTGTATAACAGAAACAAGAGGAAAGCAATGCTTTAATTTCACATATCTGTTTATTGTAGACTTTAACTGTGTTACAAGACCTTTCAAATCTCAAATAGAGTGAAACAAATAAAACATTGGTGCTGGGTTCATTAGCATTTAATGAATAACAAATTAGCTTGCCTGGGCTAGTAATCTGAATTAGTCTTCCTCCTGAGTTTTTCATTTATGTTATCTTCTTTCATGCAAATTAAGGAACTACACAAACACAATTAGACGTGGCAGCTATCTCTGTAGCAAGTAACAGGAAATGGGCTTTACAAAATGAATTACAGATATATTTCCTCTTCTACCAGCAACAATCAGACACTACAATGGAGGCAAATTTTAGACTTCTTTTCACCATCTCCTATCAGAGGGTTAGGGTGATACAAAGTAAATGTTTTTAAGAAAATAAATTAAGTTGTATTCCCCATTCTATTTTTCCTCATCAACAGCTGATTTCGTGAAGTCTTGGGGGAGAGGCACGTTAGAGCATTTCTGCTGAACCCAAGGTTTCACTCTTCCTAGAATCCACTACTGTCACCAGGCACAGGCAGTGAGCGTAACGGCACCGTTCCCACTTGCCCACTTGATTTGGCTTTATGCCCTTGGCAGCAGAAGTTGGGTTCTTTAAACAAAAATAAAATTTGATTCCAGTTCTTCAGCAATACTCTTTTCAGACATAAATAAAAAGTGACTGCCTCATGGCACAACTGGCTCCAGGTAAAACTGTAGAGTAAGCAAAATGTGTCTACAGTTGCTGTAATATTGTTCCACTTCTGCAAAAACATGCCAGGCATTAAATTTACCTTAGTTGAACATTAACTCATTTTATGCATGCTAAATAATTTAATCTTCCCATAACCCTGTGAATTAAAATGAGCTAAATTTTAATTCAAAGAAGCTAAGAAAGTGGCAACAAATGACGGGGACAGTGCTTAAACACAAGTCTGAATAGCTCCGAAATTAGTGCTCTTCTGTCTTTACTCACGTTGCTTGCCAGAAAACTAGGTTTTTAACGATTTCTTGAACATGGTAATTTGGACTGAAGGCTCACCTCATGGGGTCCCATTCTTTAATTAGGTCAATACTATTGGGTCTACTTCTTGTTTTCTCCTTTAAGCCCAGCATGCCTATGACAGCCAACATTAAGCCCTTCATTGCTGTAGTTGCTCATTTTTAAGTACACTTCTACATGGTAGAAGTGGGTTATTATTTTAGTATCAAAGGGCATGGCTTCTGTGCTAAAATAGTTTGCAGATAGATGATGCATTTCTGGACAGTGTGATTAGCGCTAAGGCAAAGGTATGCAGGGAGGGCTGTGAAAAAGAATCTAATGTGCTTTCCCACAAGTTTCTGCAAATTTCTAAGGGAAAAACATTTGCACGGTGATCTCTCATTCCAATGCTGTGAGTAACTCCATCTCTTTGTTCAGCACCTCACAAGTGTTATTTTTATTCAGTGACAAAAATGTGGAACTCAGCTCTTTTCTTTATATTACTATACACCAAATTAAACTAACCTAAATTAAAATAAAACAAAATTGCCAATCTAATTCCGTATAAGCATTGTAACTGGGTAAAGAGAGGAGAAAGAGAAGAGTAAAATGAACATTATTCAAATATTACACAGCTTTGTGCATAAGGGTTCTTCAACCATTCTCCTATGTTGCCCTTAGTATATCCCACTCTCTTCTCTCAATCTCTTCTTTCTTCTTTTTTCCCACCACCCCTAGAATTCCTTGTTAGTTCTGTTAGAAAGCTAACAATCTTGTGTGTGCGTGTCTATATTATGCACTCAGATTTTTTTTTTTTAATCTTTATTTTTGAGGGGGGGAGGGGCAGAGAGAGAGGGAGACACAGAATCTGAAGCAGGCTCCAGGCTCTGAGCTGTCAGCACAGAGCCCAACGTGGGGCCTGAACTAACGAACTGCAAGATCATGACCTGAGCCGAAGTCGGATGCTGAACAGACTGAGCCACCCAGGCACCCCAATGCACTCAGCTTTTATATCTAGTGAGTATCAAGTGTATTTTCCTCCACACAAGTTCTTTCTACCTAACAGAAGCTTTGATGATAGTTCCTGAAGTTATGTAGTAGGTAAAGTCTCACAAAGGAGAGTATGAAAAACAGAGGACCAAGAGCAAATTTATAGAAGTTATTCATGTAAGCAGAATAAGACAGAAATAAGCTTATAAATAATGAGAAGGAATTTCCGGTGGGGTAGGTTTCTCAGAACCACAGGAGAGAAAAGCATAAGTAAATACTGTTAAATGCCAGAATGAGTAAACACTGTTAAATGCCAGAGATGAAGGACAAGAGAGAAAACAGGCCACTGCCTCTGGCAATGTGGCAATTTTTGCTGACTTCAGCAAGAAGAGTTTCAACATTATCTGAAGTTTTTCATTAAAAATAAATAAATAAATAAATAAATAAATAAATAAATAAATAAGAAAAAAAAAAAGCTTGGATAAATGTTTTAACATGAAAGGGAGCACCTG
This sequence comes from Acinonyx jubatus, assembly GCF_027475565.1. Lineage (NCBI taxonomy): Eukaryota > Metazoa > Chordata > Mammalia > Carnivora > Felidae > Acinonyx > Acinonyx jubatus. The sequence goes on from NC_069381.1 coordinate 170,247,348, forward strand.
GGTGGCTATTGCATCAGACTTCGGCTCAGGTCATGATCTCATGGTCTGTGAGTTTGAGCTCCATGTAAGGCTCTGTGCTGACAGCCTCGAGCCTGGAGCCTACTTGGAGTTCATTAAAAAAAAGAAAAAAATTAAATGTTTTAACTTAAAAGTATCTTAACTTAGCATATTACTATTTTTTTTTATTTTTTTAAATGTTTATTTTTGAGAGACAGAGACAGAGTACAAACTGAAAAGGGACAGAGAGAGGAGACACAGAATCTGAAGGAGGCTCCAGGTTCTGAGCTGTCAACAAAGAGCCAACACAGGGCTTGAACTCACAACTGCCTGGTGGCTCAGTCGGTTAAGTGACTGACTTTGGCTCACATCATGATCTCATGGTTCGTGAGTTCGAGCCCTGCATCAGGCACTGTGCTGAGAGCCTGGAGCCTAGACCCTAATTCAGATTCTGTGTCTCCCTCTCTCTCTCTCTGCACCTCCCCAGCTCATGCTTGCACTCTGTCTCTGTCAAAAATAAATAAGCTTAAAAAAAAATCCAAGCCATAATCAGACACTTAACCAACTGAGCCACCAGGCACCCCAACAATGTCACTATTTTTAAAAGAGCTCCAGGTAGATCTATAGTTTTCTCAAGTTACATACCAGATAAGTGCACATACAATAACTCCCTTCATCTGAAATGAAAGAAATAATTTTTATTCCAGTATATAATTACAATTGCTATATTTTATGATAAAAATCTTACCTATAATTAAAGCAGGAAAAAACATAGAAAAATCCTAATCATAAATATAAATGAAAATAGGGAGCATTTATATGTGTTAAGAGGTAAGTTAGTAATATTCTTCACAATATAAACATGACATTCTTGTTTATCATACTTCATATTCCTTTTTTTAAGTTTTATTTATTAATTTTGAGAGAAAGAGACAGAGACAGAGCACACAAGTAGGGGAGGGACAGAGAGACAGGGAGAGAGAGAGACTCCCAAGCAGGCTCCACACTGCCAGCACAGAGTCCCATGCAGGGCTCAAACCCACAAACCAAGAGATCATGATCTGAGCAGAAGTCAAGAACCAGATGCATAACCTACTGAGCCACTGAGGTGTCCTTACTATACTCAAGCATATTTCTTAAGCATAATTATAAATGACCAAGGCATGCAAGTATCAGAGGCTTTGATAAAACAACTAGTTATGTATGCAAGTGTATATGTGTGTGTGTGTGTGTGTGTGTGTGTGTATGTTTGTATACCTTTGAAGGTCAGGGAGAATGAGTACATCCAGAGGAGCGACTTTAGCCCTTCCCCAAAGTGTCTGAGACCTCTTTGCTTCTCCCCAGGAGGACTTACTCCTTTCTCATCCTAGTCCTGTAGGACTAGGATCTCCTACCCTGTTGTCTGGTCTCGCACAGGACCAGAGGAAAAAGCAGCCTACAGGGATTCTCTAGAAAGCACATCCTCCAGACTTGACCTATATATTGATTGGCACAAAGATCTTCTTGGACCAAGAGAAGAGAATTACTGAAATAGGGATGGCAGCAATCGGAGGAAAGGCATATTTATGTTGCCAGTCTCTTGAATATCCACACCTTTTTAAGGGGCACCTGGGTGGCTCAGGAGGTTAAGCATCCGACTTTGGCTCAGATCATGATCTCACAGTTCAGGCTCTGTGCTGACAGCTCAGAGCCTGGAGCCTGCTTCAGATTCTGTGTCTCCCTCTCTCTATGCCCCTCCCCAGCTTGCACTCTGTCTCTGTTTCTCTCTCAAAAATAGACATTAAACAAAAGGAAAAACTGTATGTCAAATAATGTGTTGACATCCTCTCAACATCATATGTTGAAATTCTAACCCACAATGTGATAATTTGGGGGGGGGGGTGACTTTGAGAGGTAATTAGATCATGAGTTTAGAGCCCTTACAAGAAGAGACACGAGATAATTTCTCTCTCCATCATGTGAAAATATGAAAAGATGGCCGTCTGTAAACCAGAAAAGGAGACTTCATCAAGAATCCAAACATATTGTCAGTCTGGTCAACTTCCAGCCTCCAGAACTGTGAGAAATCAATGTTTGTTGCTTAAGCTGCCAGTATGGGGTATTCTATCACAGTATACCTAACTAAGATATTCAGTATTATGAAAAACAAAAACAAAAAACACTAGTGTTCAATGTTTTGCTTGTTATTCTTGTGTTTGAACAAATACACATCAAGTGGCTGCTAACTTAACTTGACTAACTTTAGTCAGGCTTCTCTCCTTTTCCCAGACCCCTGAACTTTGTCCCATCCTTCAGCATAAGCACTGAGAGGAACTATGCCCTATTAAAGTCATCTTCTAAAATCACCTAACCATAAAGAAAACATTTTCTATTCATTTATTGGATCATGCCTTCTGTTCACCCCATAAATCCACACCTAGTTCTTTCGAATCTTGTTTTGCTTCTCTTTATGAGGGAAGGAATCCCTCTCTTTCTTCACTCTGAGACACAGATCTTATGGTCAGAGCATGATCCCTTTACCATAGTCTTTTTTAATAAAATCTTTCCTTATTTAAATCTGGGCTTGTTTTTATTATGTTAGAATAGTTTCCATATCAGATTGACTTTGAATAAAGTTAGGAGAAACATTGTTCAGAACATAACAAGTGGTTGTGTTGAAGAAAGCTTTCATTACTACCCTGAAATCTTTAATTAAAAGAGATGAGGAATTTCAGAGTGTAAACTAACTTAGCTGAGTATCTGCAATGAAACAGAAAATGTATACTTTCAAATACTTTTTCACCTTCACATTTCCTATTAACTCAACGCAGGTTTAACTTGTTTTCTGAAAGAAGAAATGAGGCTCATGGATATAGGAATGATTCGTTTGACCAAGGTCACACAACTAGCAGCAATATGAACAACTGCCATTTGAATGCAAGTCTCATGACGCCAAACCAAATGTTGTTGACTCACAACAGCTGCAACAAAATGTGTACACTATTTACTTATAAAAGGGAAAAAAAAAGCTTCTTTGCATAATATTGAAAGTTGAACACTTTCAAAGTCATCTTGGGGTCTACAGACTTTAAGAATTTAGTTATTAAACAAGCAAACAAGCAAACAAAAACAGTAAGGACAATGAAGGAAGTCTTTTCATGTTCATATAAAAGATTGAAGTTACTTATGGATATTTTGCAGCTTTTCCATTTTTTGGTGGTATTCAAGAGCATTGAAAATCCTATTTTAAACGTGTGTGGTATTTTGGATGTTTGCCATGTAATTATTCTTCCCTTACTTGTGAAGAATTGGGTTTTATATAGTGTCACTATTTGAAGAAGCCTATGAAAATATTTCAAATGATTTGAAAATCAGTGAAGGTTATATTTTATTACTCAAAATTATTTGGGGTAGAAATGAAGGATTTAAGAAAGCCTTTTTGTGTTATAATTGTCTCTTGGTATTAAGATTTTTTTCTCTATTTGATAAAAGAAGCAATAAATTATTTGGGTATAGCAAAAGGAGAGAGTCATCATTTATTTTAACAAGACTCTAAATAGGTATTCTTATATTTCAAGGTCATGCATGCTATAGCCCATTGAAGCAATTTCTCCAGCCTGAGTGGACCAGAAGTTAATAAACCCATCTATAATATAGGTTTTGGGCTCTGAATCTGGTGCAGTTGCAAGTCCAGTTCAGATAAAAAAAAAGATATCCTAGTTCAAGAAGACCACTTGACAAGTGGAAAGTTCTGAAGGAATCTTTCCTTCCTTCCTCCCTTCCTTCCTTCCTTTCCTTCCTTCCTTCCTTCCTTCCCTCCCTCTTTCCTTCTTTCCTTCCTCCCCTCCCTCCCTCCCCCCTCCTTCCCTCCCTCTTTCCTTCTTTCCTTCCTTCCTTCCTTTCTTCTTTCCCTCCCTATTTCCTTCTTTCCTTCCTTCCTTTCTTCTTTCCCTCCCTCTTTCCTTCTTTCCTTCTTTCCTTCCTTCCTTCCTTCCTTCCTTCCTTCCTTCCTTCCCTCCCTCCCTTCCTTCCCTCCCTCCCTTCCTCCCTTCCCTCCCTTCCTCCTTCCTTCCTTCCCTCCCTCCCTCCCTTCCTTCCTTCCACTATTTTAGTTCTATGCATATTCTTTTTTTTAAAAAATGTTTATTTATTTACTTTTGAGACAGAGAGAGTACGAGTGGGGACAGGGCAGAGAGAGGGAGACACAGAATCCAAAGCAGAGTTGTAGCTGTCAGCACAGAGCCTGATGTGGGGCCTGAACCCATGAACTGTGAGATCATGACCTGAGCTGAAGCTGGATGCTTAACTGACTGTGCCACTCAGGCACCCCAGTTACATGCACATTCTATTTAGAATTTGTTTTTATTTATAGAAGTTTTATTTGGGGGAAATATGATTTGGAAAGTTTCACATGCCAAGGCCCAAGTATTTCCATTACCTGACCATTATAATAAAGTGATTCTGTGATAACTTTAAGTAGGATAACTATTCCCTCTTACAGACTGTGCTTCGCTTAAGAAGACCCCGTTGTTTTTATATTTCCACCTACTTACTATTACATTATTCTTAATCATGTTATTATCATTATTATTGTTATTATTATTCTATTTCAACACTAGTGTTTGCTCTGAATCATGTTAGGAAAGTATCCTTCCAACTCCTTGGCAATTCTTTATGTCAAGGAACAACCAAAACCCATTCATTCATTCATTCATTCATTCAAGAAATATGCATTAAACATTTACTATGTAATATGAACTGTTCTATTCAAAAGCAATTCAATAGTGGCGAAAAAAGACACAGTGCTTAGTCTCTTTATGTTTACATTCTATTATGGGAAAAAGATAAGAAATTAATAAACAAACATGTAGTATACTATAAAGTTGTAATATATAATATGTTGATAAAATGAACAGGAAACAGAAATAGAGAGTTCAAGGGGCAGTGAAGGGATAGAAAATACTTTAGCTAGGGTAATTATGGAAAGCTTCAATGCAAAGATATTTGTACACAGACTTGAAGTGAGACAGATGGATGAAAAGTATTCCAGAGAGAGTAAATAGAAAGTGTAAGAGTTCTAGGGTGGAAATATCCTTGCACTAATTAATGAATAATAGGGCAAGTTGGCAAATATTAAAACAATGGAAAAAATAATGGCTGTTTAAGTTGGCAAAGTAGGCTTTGCTTTGAATTATAATGATGTTCAGAATATCATCAGAGGAAAAAAAAACGAACAGGTGCTAAAAGTTCATGAGATCTATAATCAAGGATGTTCCATGAAATGAGTTAGGCATGGATTTTGTCTTTGTTTTGTTTACAATTTCAAAGACTTGACTGTGATAAATATATAGGTATAAATACAAAAGCAGGCCGTATTTTACCAAGTAGAAAAGGAGAATTTGAAAATTTCACAATCGAAATCTGCTTGCTATCAGAAAAGCAGAAATACAAATGGCAAGAACCAAGAAAACAAAGCCTGATTCTTGACAACCCTGAGCAAGAGATGAATGAAAATATTCCAAAAGATAGAAATGAGTCAGAATATCCCTTTACTTTATAATCATAACAGTAATGAATGTGTACAGATGCCCCTATGTATTTTGTTATTTAATTTTTGTTTACACTATTATGTATGTTATTATATCTAAAGTAATAAATGATTATTTTGATATAATCTGGAAAAACACAGAAAGTCCTATCTTGGCACGTAAATGATATTTCCAAGAATCTTTCCATCTAACCTTTAGGAATAAAACTTCCTAAGCTTTAGCTAAGTCCATGACACCCACCTAGGATTATATTTCACAGGACTCCTTCTCACAAATTCATTCCGTTATGTGATTTAGTTATTAACAATGGAATATGAACAAAAACAATGTATACAATGTCTGAGTATTTCCCATAAAGTGATTACATGGGTGTTCCTTTTTGTTCACCTTTACAAAACTGCAATATAAGACAGTGCTCCAATAAGGTGGACAAATAAAGTAGATGTAACCTGGGTATTTGGGTGACTATGTAGAACAGTATAGCCTATCAGTATGTCTGCACATAGTTTCTCAATATCCCCAAACCATTAAGCAAGAGAAAAATAAGGGACTAACTTGTTTAGTACTAGCTTATTAGTTTGGCATTTTGGTATAGCAACTTAGCCTGTACTTTTACCAATACAGAGGTGTTATATTTAATGATGAACAAAAACAAGGCCAAATTACCAGCCCCAATTAGACACACTTCCAATATTTCTTTCTTTTAAGCTCACTGGGCAAGAAATTCCAAAATGAGTATACAATGTATCAAGATGAAGATATATATTTTTTTAAAGGGAGAATAAAACAATAATATATGATATTTGCCCCAATTGAACCAAACCATTTGTAATATTTTAACTCATACAAAACATTCAAAATATTTTTAATATACATACTCACAGAAAGCAATGTCTCAGTTAAATGTTAGGACCATAGCAACCCCAACATGTCAAGAGAATTCTAGTCATGAAAGCGATAAAGAAGCAAAAACAACAATCTTTATACTTTTTTCAGATATTCACCTCAAATGGACTAATTGAGAAGTAATAGAAAAGCTAAGGAAAAAGCACTTGATATAATGATTAAAACCAAAAATTTCTGAGGGAATAAATCAAGAGGCCTATACATAAGTGTTTATACATTACTTCCAGTGGTAAATATCCTACCTATATCAGAATAACCCCAAGCCATGTTACTTTTACCTATAAGTAAGAAAACAAGTATAGATAACACTTTGGCCCCTGACTTTTGTCTTCCCAAATTTGTATCCAGCATGTGACAGAAAATAGTCTAAGGAACACCCAGATGTGATGAGTTGTGCCTTCTTTGATATGAACTGATTTTCTTTACTCCTGAAGATTCTGTTATATTTCCTTCTCCCCCTGCTTAAGATCTTTCCACTGTAAATCAAAGACACACCCCTCTTCCAAACCCCCTTTTTCTCAGAAATATTTTCTTTCTTTAGCCAAACCATTCACCCTAACTTCTATCCATAATGAAATATCATGTAAGCAGGATAATGGTCAGATCAGGAATAGTATTAATATGTTTTCATTTTTATTATTTAAAGTTTTAAGTTTAAAGGAACTAGAGAACTACAAAGGCATCCAGGTCTTGAAGGGCCAAGATTTTAAAAAGGGAATTTTCCAGGATAAGCCCAATTTTCTGTGTACTACTTTTCTCTTCTGAAATTTTTTGCCAGCAACTTCACCAAGTATACACATATGTAACATTACCTGGGTAGAAGAATAGGCTGACAGGTGAATGGTAAGGCAATCAGGACATAGGAGATCAAGACCTCAAAAAGAAAGGAGGTCTGATCTCAGAGAGAATGGAGGTGAACAGAAAACACTAAGTAAGGCATACAGCAGCTTTCCTCTTGCAGCTTTTGCTGAATTCTTAAGCAGGGCAAGAAGCTATCAAGTCAAGAAAAAGCCACTCAAATGCAGAACAGTTTTTGGCATTCTTATAATACTGGGGAGAAAAACTGTAGTTTAGGGTTTACCAAGAAAGAAGGGCACTGCTTGCAGCTGATAAGCTTGGAGGCCCATGCCATAGGAATTATTGTTAGCAAAAGACAAACTGAGCTTTCCAAAAATGTAATCCCACCAGGTCTCTGCTTAGTCTAGAATTTGTGATCATCTTCTGCATGCTAGCTCTTTAAGGTAAGGTAGGGTAAATGCTCTCTGAAAGAAAATCAAGTAAGCTGTGACCTCTATTATTTGACACAGACAACATCAAAAAATGTTTTTAAATATTATCACTTCTTACAACAACAAAAGGATACTATGGACAATTTTATGGGAACACAAACATTACTTGAATGAACAAAATCCTAGAAAAAACATAAATGAAAAAATGAACACAGAAGAAATATGAAATCTAAAGTTTATTTTCATCATGAACCTATAAATTAAAGCCTTACCACAAAGGAAGTATCATTTCTAGATGGTTAAAGGCAAAGCTTCCAAAATATTTAATTAAAAATAAAAGAGCACCAATACTCCAAAAACTTGCCCAGAAAACAAAAAATCGTTGAACATTTATCATTTAGTTTTATACATATAACAAGTTTTATTCCAAATATTGACAAGAATATCCCAGGAAAAGAAAAGTACTATCTAATCTTATTCATGATCATAAATGTAAAACTCTCTAATATAATTTTATCAACCAAAATCCAGTCATCTTTAAAAAGAATAATACATGCACACAAAGTTAATTTATTTGAGGATTATAAAATAATTCAATTGGGAAATTAATAAGAAAAACAATAAAGGGAAAAATTTTATCATGTCAATACATGCAAAAAATAGTCAATAAAATTCAGCAATTCATTTATGTTGAAACTTTCAGCAAACTAGGAATAAAAGAGAACTCATCTATGAATGGCAGGCAAACAAACCAAGCACAGACTGCATGATCTGAGGATTGCATGAGTGGTATGGGGAGATAATGTTTGTTCTTTTTGGAGCGCATCTCTGAGGGGTGGCATTGCCTCTGTGGGTACAAAAGAACCTATGGATTCCATTTCCCTCCCCTGCCCCTCAACATAAGCTCAGAGACATCTGCTAAAGGCAGCTAACCAGGACACTGGCTGTTTAGCCTGCTTGCTCCAACTCTCAAGCCCCTGTGCTCTGGTGCAGCTATGTTTCTGGGTCAAAACTGCATCAGTCCCAGCATGGTGAGACTTTGCCAGAGGACTAGTGCAGATCCTGGTCACACCATGTCCCTTAAGTTTGGAATTTTAAAAGTCAGCAGGCCTGGCTATGGTAGAGCCTAAGGTGTGTTGCATTGCTCCAGGCAGGCAAGTGACCCAGAGACAGACAGTATGAAATCAGCAATCTGAAAAATGCCTTTGACACATGAAGGAAAATCATTTGCTCCCCTGAAAGTGCTTGCCAGAGAGCAGCAAGCATGTACTCCCCTCTTCAGAGACAAAGGAGCTGGCTGGCACCATTTCCCTTCCCCACCCCTCAGCATATACCAACTTCATTAAACAGCACCACACCAATACTGCTGCCTAACTTACTTATACCAACTCCTATCCCTCTGCACTCTGATGGTACTGCTTTTCTCAGGCAGTGTGCCTAAGGACCAGCACAGCAGGCCCCTCCTCCTGAAGACAAGCACAAACACCCTGCACACACGTCTACTAACCATAGAGTTCTGCAAAGCTTCAGCTATACTGAAAACAGCATCAGCTCTCTTTTAACAAGCAGACCACAGAACATCTAGTTAAAACTCGCCACACTCTGGTGAAGGTCCAAATATTCCCCAGGCAGGCAAGGAGAAACTCTGCAGAAGATTGACTGAAGGATAGAGCAGCCAAAACATAGCAGCAGAGTGCACATAGCAGGCCTTAGACAGTATATGACCTCTTCTTCACAAAATTATTACTCTCAGAAGTGGGAAACATAAACAGGCTTTCCTGGCACAGAGAAGATAGAGACCTCAATAAAATGTCAAAATGGAGGCATTCATCCACAAAAGAAGAAAAAGTAAAGATCACAGCCAGGGATCTAGTTGAAATAGATATAAGTAACAGGTCTGATCCATAATTTAAGGCAACACTCATAAGGATACTAGCTGGGCTTGAGAAAAGTATGGAAGACATCAGGGAGACAAAAGACCTAAAAATTAGTCAGGCCAAAATGAAAAAATGCAATAACAGAGATTAGAAAGCAACTGGCTGTAATGACCAAAAGGATGGAGGAAGCAGAGGAATGAGTAAGTAATACAGAAGATAGAATTATGGAAAAAATACAGCTGAACAAAAGAGGGAAAGCAAAGTCTTTATTCACAATAGTAGACTTAGGGAACTAAGTAACTCCATAAACTTTAATAACATTGGTTTCATATGAGTCCCAGAACAAGAAGAGAGGGAAAAGGGAAGAAGGTTTATTTCAGCAAATTATAGCTGGAAACTTCCCAAATCTGAGGAAGGAAACAGACATCTAAATTCAGGAGGCACAGAGAACTCCCATCGATATCAACAAAAGCAGGCCAATACGAAGACATTGTAAGTAAACTTGCAAGATATAGTGATAAAGAAAAGTAATCCTAAAAGCTGCAATACAAAAGAAGTCCCTAACTTACAAGGGAAGACCAATAAGATTTATCAGCAGATCTCTCCATAAAAACTTGGCAGGCAAGAAGACAGTGGAATAATATATTCAACATGCTGAAAGGAAAACATATGCAGTCAAGAATATTCTATCCAGCAAAGCTATTATCCATAATAGAAGGAGTGATCAAGAGTTTCCCAGATAAAAAGTAACAGATTTCATGAACACTGAATGAGCCCTGCAAGAAATATAAAGGGGATTATTTGAGTACAGAGACTAAAAGTGACAAAGACTAGAAAGGAAGAGAAAGTCTCCAGAAACAATGACAAAACAAGTAATAAAATAACACTAAATATATATCTATTAATACTTACTCCAATCAAACCACATAGGGTTTGAAAGGTAAGAAAGGATAAAAAAGCAAGACCCATCTATATGCTGCTTCTAAGAGACTCATTTTAGACCTAAAGACAGCTATAGATTGAAATTGAGGGGACAGAGAAACGTTTTCATGAAAATAGACTCAAAAGAAAGCTGGAGTAGCAATATTTATATCAGAAAAACTAGATTTTAAACCAGCCAGTAACAAGAAATGAAGAAAGGCACTATGTCATAATAAAGGGGACTAACCAACAAGATCTAACAATTGTTAAGTATTTATGCCCCCAATATGAAACACCCAAATATATAAAACAATAACAAATATAATGGGACTGGTCAATAATAATACACTAATAGTACAGAAATTTTAATACCCATTTACATCAATACACAGATCATCTAAGCAGAAAATCAACAGGGAAACAATGGCTTTGAATGACACACTGGACCCTATGGGCTTAATAGATATATTCAGAATACTTCATCCTAAAGCAGCTGAATACACATTCTTTTCAATTACACATGGGACATTCTCCAGAACAGATCACATACTAAGTCACAAATCAGGGCAAATACAAAAAGATTGGCTCCATACCATGCACCTTTGTTAAACACAATGTTATAAAACTTGAAGTCAGCCACAAGAAAAAGTATGGAAAGACTAAATATACAGAGGTTAAAGAACATGCTATTAAACAATGAATGGGTCAAACAGGAAATTAAAATACATGGAAAAAAATGAAAATACTACGGTCCATAAACTTTGGCATATAGCAAAAGTGGTCATAAGAGGGAATTATATAGCAATACAAGCCTACATCAAGAAGCATGAAAAATCTCAAGTGTACAACCTAACCCTAAAGAAGCTAGAAAATGAATAACAAATAAAACCTAAAGCCAGCAAAAGAAGGGAAATAAGAAAGATTAGAGCAGACATAAATGATGAAGAAAACAAACAAACAGACAAACAAGAAATAGACAGTGGAACAGATCAATGAAACCAGGACCAGATCCTTTGAAAAAAATAATAAAATTGATAAACCCCTAGCCTAACTTTTCTAAGAGAAAACAGAAAGGACTCAAATAAATAAAATCATAAATGAGAGAGGACAGATGACAAACAACACCAGGGAAATGCAAACAATTAAAAGAGAATATTTCAAAAATTTTATGGTAAAAAATTGTGTAATCTGGAAGAAATGGATAAATTCCTAGAAATATATAACCTACCAAAACTGAAACAGGAAGAAATAAAAAATTTAAACAAACCTATACCCAGCAAATAAATTGAATCAGTAATCAAAACTCTCCCAACGAACAAAAGTCCAGAGCCAGATGGCTTACCCAGGGAATTCTACCAAATATTTAAAGAAGAGTTAAATACCTATCCTACTCAAACTATTCCAAAAAATAAAAAAGTAAGGAAAACTTCCAAATTCATTTTATGAGGCTACCACTACCCTGATTCCAAAACCAGGCAAAGACTCCACTAAAAACGCAAACTACAGGCCAATACACTTGATGAACATGGCTGCAAAAATTTTCAACAAGATACTAGCAAATCAAATCCAACAGTATATTAAAAAAATCATTCTCCACAATCAAGTGGGATTTATTCCTGGGTTGCAAGGTGTTTCAATACTTGCAAATTAATCAACATGATATACCACATTAAAAAAGAGAAAGGATGAGAACCATATGATTCTCTCAATAGATGCAAAAAAGACATTTGACAAAGTACAACGTCCATTCATGATAAAAACCTTCAACACAGTGGTATAGAGGGTATATACCTCAACATCATAAAGGCCATATATGAAAAACCCACAGTTAATATAATCCTCAATGGGCAATAACTGAGAGCTGTTCATCTATGGTCAGGAACAAGACAGAGATTTCCACTTGCACTACTGTTATTTAACATAGCACTGGAAATCCTAGCTTCAGAAATAAAACAACAAAAAGAAATAAAAGACATCCAAAAAAGCAAGGAAGAAGTAAAACTTTCACTATTTGCAGATGACATGATGCTATTTGTAGAAAACTCAAAAGACTCCACCAAAAAATTGCTAGAACTGATACATGACTGATACATGAACTAGATGCTAGAAATGATACATGAACAACCTTTCAGTAACGTTGCAGGATACAAAATCACTGTACATAAATCTGTTGCATTTCTATAAAATAATGAAGCAGCAGAAAGAGAAATCAAGGAATCTATCCCATTTACAACTACACCAAAAATCATTAGTTATCTAGAAATAAACCTAACCAAAGAGGTAAAAGATCTGTATCTGAAAACTACAGAACATTGATGAAAGAAATTGAAGATGATACAAAGAAATGGAAAGACATTCCATGCTCATGGATTGGAAGAACAAATATTGTTAAAATGTCTATAGTACCTAAAGCAATCTATACAATTAATGGGATTCTTATCAAAATACTAACAGAGCTAGAACAAACTTCTTCACAGAGCTAGAACTAACAATCCTAAAATTTGTACAGAACCACAAAAGACCCCTAATAACCAATGCAATCTTGGAAAAAAAAAAAAAGCAAAGCTGGAGGTATCACAATTCCAAACTTCAGGCTATATTACAAAGCTGCAGTCATTAAGAAAGTATGGTACTGAAACAAAAACAGACACACAGAGCCATGAAACAGAATAGAAAATCCACAGAACAGAAAATGGGCCCACAACTATGTGGTCAACTAAATTTTGACAAAGAAGGGAAGAATATCCAATGGAAGAAACAGAGTCTCTTCAGCAAATAGCGGTGGGAAAACTGGACACTGACATGCAAAAGAATGAAATGGGACCACTTCATTATATCATATACACAAATAAATTCAAAATGGATGACAGACCTAAATGTGAGACAGGAAACCATCGAAATCCTAGAGGAGAACACAAGCAGTAATGTCTTTGACACAGACCAGAGCAACTTCTTACTACATATGTCTCTTGAGGCAAGGGAAACAAAAGCAAAACTGAACTATTGGTATTTCAACAAAATAAAAAGCTTCTGCACAGCGAAAGAAACAATCAACAAAACTAAAAGGCAACTGACATAATGGAATAAGATATTTGCAAATGACATAGCTGATAAAGGTTAGTATCCAAAATCTCTAAGAACTTATCAAACTCAACACCCAAAAAACAATCTAGTTAAGAAATGGGCAAAAGACATGAATAAACATTTTTCCAAAGAAGACATCCAGATGGCTAACAGATACATGAAAAGATGCTCAAAATCACTCATCATCAGGGAAACTAAACTCAAAACTACAATGAGGTATCACCTCACTCTTGCCAGAATGGCGAAAATTAACAACACAGGAAACAATTGTTAGCAAGGATGTGGAGAAAGGGGAACTTTTTACACTCTTGGTGGGAATGTAAGCTGGTGTGGTCACTCTGGAGAACAGTATGGAGGTTCCTCAAAAAGTTAAAAATAGAACTACCCTAAGACCCAGCAATTACACTACTAGATATTTACCCAAAGGACATAAAAATACTGATTCAAAAAGATACATGCACATCTGTGTTTATACCAGCACTATCAACAATAGCAAAATTATGGAAAGAGTTCAAATGTCCATCGATTGATGAATGGATAAGGAACTATGAGATTGTGTGTGTGTGTATATATATATATATATACATATACATATACATATATATATATATGCGATGGAATATTACACAGCCCCCCCACCAAAAATGAAATCTTGCCATTTGCAATGATGTGGATTGAGCTAGAGTTAGAATGTATTATGTTAAATGAAATAAATCAAAGACAAATACTATATAATCATACTCATATGTGAAATTTAAGAAACAAAACAGATCAACATAGGAAAAACAAAAAACAAAGGCAAAACAGACTCTTAAGTACAGAGAACACACTGAGGATTATTGGAGGGGAGGTGGACGGGGAGATGGGTTTAATGGGTGATGGGGATTAAAGAGTGCACTTGTTGTGATAAGTGTTCAGTGTTGTATGTAAGTGATAAATCACTAAATTCTACACCTGAAACTAATACCATACTGTATGTTAACTAACTGGAATTTAAATAAAAACTTGAAAAAAAAAAAAAGAAAATGCAGCATGCATAAAAGTAATACACATATTAAAGTTCATGTATTCTTTAAAATTATAAAATTATAAATACATTTACAATTTCTTAAGAATTCCCTCAAATCAATGTGAAACATAAAAATGGAAAAGTAGATTAGAAGACTCAAACAAGCAATTCACATTAAAAAATCTAATGAATAATAAACATAAGAAATATGTCAATATCATTACTTACAAAGAAAATTCAATTCAAACTGCAGTGAAATATTCTGACACAATAACCAGAGAGCTAAAGTTTAAAAAGGAAAATAAGCTGATAATAAACATATTAGCACAAATACAGAGGTACACTGTGTATTACATTATGCATAATGAATAGAATTATAATTTGGTAGAACTACTTTGGATAAAAATAAAATTGATCATATGTTTAGCTCTCCATTCAAAAATTTCACTCCTCATCAATTAACTAAGGGAAACGCTCACATATATGTGCACTAAAAGACATGTATGTAAGATGTTCACAATATTCCTAATAGTGGATAACTAAGAAGAATCCATATATTAGGAGTAAAACGGAAAAACTATATAATCGTACAATAGTATAAATTAAAATATTAAGCAAAATAATACAGATAATACAAAAGCAATATGATTCCAATTATATAAATAGGCATAATGGTCTTTGCCTTAGATCTCAGATGAGATTATTTGGGGTGGGCTTAAACATTGAACTTTTAGAGGAGGACTTTTGGGAAGCTCTGGTATGGAGGGGTTTGGTTGATTTCAATTAGTGTTCTGTGCTGAGTTACTTAGAGGAAATTCATGAGGTTGCTAACTTTTGATATGTACACTTTTTTGAATATTTATTATATGTCAGGAAAAATTTACACTTGCTCTTAGCCAAAAAGGCAGAGAAGCAGTAAGAAAAATTTATAAACAAAACACTCTGTTAAAAAAAAGACATGTGAGGGGCGCCTGGGTGCCTCAGTTTGTCAGTGTCCGACTTCTGATTTCGGCTCAGGTCATGTTCTCCCAGTTTGTGAGTTCAAGCCCCGCATAGGGCTCTGTGCTGATAGCTCGGAGCCTGGAGCCTGCTTTGGATTCTGTGTCTCCCTCTCTCTCTAACCCTTCCCTGCTCATACTGTCTCTCCGTCTCCCAAAAATAAATATTCATTGAAAAAAAATTTAAAAAAAAGAAGACATGATATGCTTATATTGTTGTATAATATTTCAAAAGAAGGTCCTCATATGTCCAGGACATATTTTATTTTCATTCCCTTGAAAACTCAGTTAAAATTCTGCCTTCATAGTAAGAATCGTTGCCTCTCCCCCACCCCACTCTTTTTCTTTCTTTCTTTCTCTCTTTTTCTTTTCTTAAAACTTGGCCTACTTTTCCTGCACTAATTTAATGTTTATATAATTACAGATAAAATCAGTCTTTTATAGGCATAATTAGTCACTTTCATATCATGTATCTTCTAATTAAGTTATATATTCAGAAGAAAAACACCAACTCAAATGCCAAAAATCACTTTAGCATCATACACATGAACTTTAAAGTTAAGTGCATAGGAGATGTTTACCTATATCAAATGTTTTTGGCCTTTATTCTTTACCTCTTATTATAACATCAATTTTCTATGCAAATAAATGAGGAGAAATTGGAGGAAAAGCCTTTAGTTGTTGTCATAATCATCATTATCCTGTCCTTATTAAGTAAGTTTATTCCTGAAGCAAATTCAAATAACGTTAGTAACTGTGTGGATTATTCTACAGTGATGACAGGAACTAGCACTTGATTAAATACTTTAACGAGATGGTTCTATCTTGAGTTCTTTTCATCTTCCTAAATGCCAATTTTTTCTGAAATTGCAACATTGTTTTGCTTTTTGACAAACTCATATTATTGTGAGACAATTAAAATAATGCTTTCAAATATTTATTAAATTAAAAGTATTATTACAGAGTAGTCATGTTTTATAGATTGAGAATTCTGACTTTAAATTTTCCTGGAAGTTTTGTTTGAAGGAATAAATTGAACTACAATTTTAGTTTTCTGACCTATATCTTTGTCTATAAACATGTCAATTTGATGTAGGCCTTTTTCCTACAGATTTTTACATAGCATCTCAAACAGGAAAGCACCATTTTCTAAGTATCTGCCACTCATTAGCTGTGTTTGACATGGCTCTGATAAAGTCTGGAGCATGGTGGTTTACCACTATACTTGAAGTCCTAGGGTTTATTTTTTATATTGAAATAATCATACCTTAGATGTTAATAAATGAATAGTACAGAAAGAGTGCTGTGTGGGTTGAACGTCTGTACATGGAACAATTATATCCCTGATTATATTTCCTGAAACCCTGGGAGACAAATACCTACTATTCCTTGATTCTGTGATGGGGTAACTGTTTCCTTTAGAGTTTATGAATCAAAGACATTCTGGATTTAACAGACTTTGAACACAGTAGTGGTAGGGGTAAAGTGCTGAACTGAAAACATGGTGACTACAAGATAAAGACCCATCATCTTTGTTTCCATTTTCTTTGTTTAGAGAGAGAGGGAGAGTGTGCAAGTAGGGGGAGAGGGAGAAAGAGAGAGAGAGAGAGAGAGAGAGAGAGAGAGAATCACAAGCAGACTCCATGCTCAGCACAGAGCTCTATGTGGGACTCGATCCCATGACCCTGGGATCTTAACCTGAGCCAAAATCAAGAGTTGGATGCTCAACTGATTGAGCCACCCAGGTGCCCCTCCCTTTTCCTTTTTAATCCAAATGCTGGAGATACACTTAACTACCCCCATTAGGAGTTTGCAGGATTTCCCTCTAAAGAAATTACCAATTGGCCTAAGAGAAAGGGATTATATTTGTTGCCATTGGGCTTCTCTATCAAATAGCTTTATCCCCGACTTAATGACTCTGCAATAAAAACTACCAATTGATTAGAAAAGACCTTAAGTCCCTCATTCTATAATATAAACGGACAGTCAAGAACCAAACTTTTGAACGAAGCCTCAACTTGGGGAAAAAAAGAGAGAAAGAAAGAAAAGAAAAACTCTTAAATCAATCAAATAAAAAAGAAAAATAGTGAAAGTCAGATGAAAAACACTAAGCATAAAACAAGAAAATTTAAATAAACTTTTAATAACCTCAGAGTTATGAAAAAATATGGAATCTTTGCAATATAAAAGGATATAGTAAAATATATATTTAGTGAAGCTGTTAGAAAAAGATATAGCATAAAGAAAACAGAAGAGAGATAAAGCTAAAAAAAACTTTCAGAAACTAGAACCAAAATGTAAAAAAGACTTAAAAAAAAAGAAAAAGAAAAGCAAAACAAAAACAAGAAAAGCAGATCTAGAAAATTCAGAAAAAATGCAAGATTTGATAATCAAAACTTTCCCATACAAAAATATGATAAAATAATTCTGACTCTCATGAGCTCACTAATAAAACTATTTTTTAAAGTAACATTAAATGCTTTTTTAAAAACCCTAGTATGCATTTTAACTGTTCACAGATTCCCAGATACTTTGTAATGACCTAACAGCACACATTTGCCTTTCATGTCCTTCCCAACAGCCTCAAATATAGTGACAAATGAGGCAAATACAATTGCCCTTTAGTACTACCAAGAAAACTGGTTGTGAAACATAACAGTTGTTTTTTTTTTTTTTTCTAAATGGTACTTATTAACTTTTTACTAAATGTCTGTGCAGGCATTTTTAAATTTTGTAAGATGAATAAGCACACACCCTTATCTCACAATTGTAGCATAGGGAAGGGTGGATAAGACACATACACACATAAAAACTATCCCCCTACATTCTAATGATCATCAATGTAACTTCTAATCTTTCTGGACTCAAGAAACTGTAATTTTTTCCTTGATACTACAGTATACCTCAAGGAAACATGAAAATGTGATGACAAAATCATTTTAATATCAACTGTAGACTTTCACCTGTTAAAGACCAGGCATTGCCACAAACCCTATGTCTTATTCTACAGTCTGGCATCCTTAAGCAGTGTGTTATACAGGAAAAATCTTATAAACTGCTGACCAATAAAAATACAGCCCTATAAAAAATAATTTTTGGACAATTTTTAAATTTAATTTCAATTTTTTATTAGAACATCAATACATGTACCTAGTTTAAAATAATAAAATATTGCTTCAAGGCTTATACTGGAAATAGCATTTTCCTAATTCACTAATGCCATCTCCCTGGAAGAAAAGGCTCTCAACACTTTTATCTATCTGGTCATTATTTCTAAATAATAATACTTTACTGCTATTTCTTGATTGTTATTTTTAAAATATATCTACTGGTTCCCTATTACAGAAATATTTAGCTTATATGAAATACCAACTTTTCCTTCACACGTGTATAAATATGTTTCACTGCCCTCCTTCCTCTCAATACAGTTATACCAAAATATTTGAGAAAATAAGTATCTAATTTTTACATGAGTATAATAATATAAGTATTATTTATAGATAAATATCAGGGTCATTTGCAGTGACATATATTTTTATTTTTTCTCTGGAATTTGTTTTCTTCAATTCTTAAAAGATTTTCTTGTTTTATTCCCCACTTATCATTAATTTCTCCTTAAATTCTCCAACAGATTCCCTAAATTCCTATCAATATATTCCAATAATATGAGCCAAACATTCACTTTTCCTTAGAGATATCTTCTGTAGAACATTCTAAAACTCTACTCCAACCAATATTAATTGTCAACTAGACCAGCAGCAAAGGTTTCATCTTGGAACTAGGCATCACCACTGAGTTCCTTGCCCTTCTCCTCTGTGTTGGATTTCTCATTTTTTTTTATCAGCCCTTTTCCTTTCTGAGATTATTTCTATCTTTTAATAGAGTATGCCCTCTATAAGTAATAATTGGTTTAGTTAGGTTGTAATGATAATAACAATATTAAAAAACCTCAGTGGCTTTATATACATGTTTACTTCTTTCATGTCCTTCCTACTATGGGTCACCAGAACAGCAATGACTTAGTGATTTGGGCTGCCTTATTCTAGTGGTCCTGCCATTTCCAAACGAGGCTTCCCTTGTCACAGTGGACAGAAAAAGAAAAGTAGGAAAAAAAATGTTCAATTCAATGCATCTTTACTGAGCTCCCATGGTGTGTGTATTGGGGGGGAGGGCGTTGCATGAATTCTGGATCTGTAATTTACATAAGTAGGAAAGTATTAATTAACTAGCCTCATAAAAATAAAAAAAAAATTACAACCTCTCTATGTATTTCAAGTAAATTGTTTAATGTGAGTGAGATTCAGCTTGATATTACCACAAGTATTAACAGAAGAAAACAAAAAGGATAAACATTTCCTTTTCTACCAAAAAAAAAAAAAAAGATTTGGTGCCAAGATAAGCTAGCCTGTTGGTCTAACAATAGCTGATCAAAACCAATAGAGAATCTGGAAGTAAAAAGTGTGCTTAGAAGCACTGTTCCCTAAGGGCTCATTCATCTGAGGACAGCAAAATATTGAAAAAATTAATTGGCCCAAAATTAATACTGAAAAGTTGAGAAGTCAGACACAGCTTGGGAAAAAAATTATGAGAACAGATGACCCTAGATGCACCTGGATTAATAATTCTGGAGTTTCCCTGGAAGTGTAATAGCACTGTGGGAAAAGTCCAGAGAAACAAAAAGGTGGAAGTCCACAGAAAGAGAAAAGTCCAGAAATTCACCATCTGTTCTTCAAATCATAAACCACAAGGTGGCACATGTCAGTTCTACACACACTCATTGGCCAAAACAAATAACATATTTTGATGAAAAATTACATTGTGAAAAATAAAAAATGTGAAAATAATTTTTTGCACTTAAAAAGTGTCTTTAATATCTAAATTAGTAAAAGACAGCTGGATTCTTTATCTGCTCTACATTCAACCTTTTGCAAATATGTGGTTTCATTTAAAATAGATGGGGATGCATAGGGGGTTCAGTCAGTTAAGCATCTGACTTTGGCTCAGGTCATGATCTCGTGTTCATGTGTTCAAGCCCCACGTTGGGCTCTGTGCTGACAACCTGGAGCCTGGAGCCTGCTTTGGAGTCTATGTCTCCTTCTCTCTCTGCCCCTCCCCACTCCCGTTCTCTCTCTCTCTCTCTCTCTCTCTCTCTCTCTCTCTCTCTCTCTCTTTTTCTCTCTCTCTCAAAAAACAAAACAAAACAACATTAAAATAGATGAAGAAAATCCAGAATCAAGCAGATATGTAGTAGGATCAAAGAGAAGTATTTCAATAGTCTTTTCAAATTATGTAGATATTTTTCTTTGATACTGCTCCAAAACTCAAGTGATGATTTCTTGAAAGATCTTCACAATGCAAAATCTGAAACCATATCAATGCTACGTTAAAATGTATTGGTCTATCTTGTAATTTGAATGGATTTTTTTACCCATGATTTTGTAGCATCATGCATTGGTCATTTGGAAAATATGGGTTCAATAAATAATGAAGATCTTCTAATTGTTAATATAATTGCATTATAAAATATCAAAAAATTGCATTCATTAATGTCACTACTGTTCTTATCAGAAAAGTTCCCTTGTGTATTAGGAAATTATTGAAGTCATGATGGTGAAGATAAGTTTTCCAAAGTTCTAATTGTAGCTAAATCTTGTATTTTACCACTAGCAAAATATCTTCACTGCTTTCCTCAAAGTGCTAGGTTCACTGCATTCACTTTTGAGATCTAAGTAACCGTAGCTCACCTAGTCAAAATGCTGTTCCATGAAACCAATTAGTTCAGCTCACAGTTCAAATTCTTTTCTTGGAGACAACTACCACATTATTACATGAAGCATTATGCTTCATTCACATTTCCCATTTTATCATATATTCTAAGGAGAAGAATCTTATTCTAGGGTCACAATTTTATTAATTCTTTTACTGCTTTCTCAAGAACATTCTTAAGTGAAACTGATACTTTAAAATTTGTTATGTTGTGATGGTGATTAATACAATAATCACTGACAATTGGAATGTACCAAACTTTCAACCTAACTGAATTTATCATCAACCTAGTTAGTTGTTCAATTTACAAGCATATTGGAGCCATCTTGCAGTACTGTACCTGAGATAAAAGTATATTGAACTATATTCATAAATTTGCATAACTTTGCTAATCTACTCCTGATGCTAATATTTGATAGTTCAAAATTACTTGCTTCCTAGTTTTCACTGGAAAGCAAGAATTACTAAGTCAAAATTTATAATCAATATTTAAATATAAACTACTAAAAATAATAAAGGTAAAAAAATGACTTGTGAAAAGTAGGTAAGGAAAATAGAATGAGTTTTTTGGATAAAAAAAAGTGTAAGGGACATGGGTTTTGTTTTGTTTGTTTCTGTTAAGAGAAAAAAAGTAATTTTGTCCTAAAATAAAATGACTGTTTCAGAACAAGAAAGGAGTAAGACAGGACAAAACTCAAATGGACATAGGAAGCTGCAGAAGGATTATGAAAAAGGAATCTTGAGAAGGGATTTTTACGTACGGTCGAGCTGACTAAAATTGGAATGGATTTAAAGTTTTAAAAATTAATCTTAGTATCAAAAGTATATACTGATGCAAAGTTAGAATTTGGATTTCTTTTGTTCTTAATAAGACATTATAAACAAAGTTTCCTCACTTTTGTGAAGGCAAAAATTCTGTTTTGTCTTTATTAGGTCTTTGATTATTTAAGAAAACTGAGTCTTTGGGAAACCTGGGTGGCTCAGTCAGTTGAGCTTCCAACTTCAGCTCAGGTCATGATCTCACAGTTTGTGAGTTCTAGCCCTACATCAGGCTCTCTGCTGTCAGCACAGAGTCCACTTGAGATCATCTGTCCCCTTCTCTCTGTGCCCCTTCCCTGCTCTAGCTCTCAGGCTGTCAGCGAGAAGTCTGCTTTGAATCTTCTGCTCCCGTCTCTCTGCAGCTTTCCCACTTGCCCTTTTTCTCTCACAAATAAATAAATGTTAAAAAAAAAAAAAAAAAGAAAAAGAAAAGAAAAATGAGTCCTCTCTATTAAAGACCTAGTTTTTTACAACTACATAACATTTTATATAGGCCAAATTGCATGGGAAAGGTCAAATAAAAAGGAGTGTTTAACTTTCCTCTATAAGGAATATATATCATTAAGATAAGTAATTCAGAAATTATATGAAATTCCTAAAAATCTGATCTGTCATGGTATAATGCTATCAGTCATAATTCCAGTTTTATATTAAAATATTTGAATATCACAAAAATAACCAAATTTACTTGCCAATTGCATAATTTTTTGGTGTGTATGTGAACTCTCACCAGATCTTTAAATTTGGAAATTTTTAAGTCTTTTCTCATTTATAGAGTTACTGTTTTACCCTGATGCTTGCCTGCAAAAGTGTTTTACCTTCAAAGATATTCATCGAAAAGACCCTGACAAATATTCTAAAATGAAGTTTTGGAATAACTTTGAGATCTTAACACTTAACTGGGAAAGAATTTCTGAACCTTTAATAAAAAACTGATTCATAAAGCTGCTAATCCAAAGTCAAGCAAACAAGAATTTAATGCATAGACTGAATGAACTGACAAAGATGATTTTAATTTTTATGACTTCATTTCAGGCATTGCTAACTTT
Source organism: Acinonyx jubatus (assembly GCF_027475565.1). Classification (NCBI taxonomy): domain Eukaryota; kingdom Metazoa; phylum Chordata; class Mammalia; order Carnivora; family Felidae; genus Acinonyx; species Acinonyx jubatus. The sequence goes on from NC_069381.1 coordinate 170,270,531, forward strand.
GTAATATTTCATTTTCCAAATTTAAAGGACCCACTTTTCTTCTCTCTTTTAAGCTATGTACAATTTAAGCAACTTGGGAAAATGTATCTTTTTAACAAAGTTTAGAGCATTTATCTTTTACTCCCTACCTGATTCCTCCAAAGCTCAGAAACTATTCTTATTTTTTATGACTATATATATATATATATATGTTAAATATATTATATATATATTTTATGGCTATATATTTACATATATTTTTATAAATTCAATAAAAACCTAATCTTCTTGTAACAGAAGACAATTGAACAAGTTCTTGGCTGGGCTTCCTAGTCTGGAGAGGCTTTTGAAAGTCCATACTGGGATTCCTTATGAAAAGTTCTAGTAAAGCAGTGTTAAAAGAACCTATATGGTCAATCACCATTCTTGCTGTATTTATGTAAATAATCAAGCCATATTTATTGAAACTAGATTTATTTGCAAACAAATTAGTCTCACTATGATTATCTTTTATAGAAATGGAGATTATTATATAGAGAAAATTTCTGTTTCAGTAATAGACCTTTGTTGACACCAGATTATAGTGCCATTAATGTATTTTAGGTTTTGTTCTTTACCTATAAACTGGACTGGATCCTGAATACTTTTGGTTTTTTTCCAATATTTGGCTAGAACTCTCCAAACTAACATTTCCAATTTTCTCCCATGCTTTTAATTTCAAATCACCATGAAATTAAAACAGCCCTTTTCCCAAAGTCATGCAAGCTAAAGTTGAACAACTTACTATAAACATCAGAGAAATCACCACAGTAGCTCGTACGTGAACAATCTTCATGCCTATTGCTATATAGTCATTCAGAAAGATCACCAGAGACATTTAAACTGTAAACCAGGAAAATCTGTCAGATTTCATTGCTTGCCCTCACTTCATCTGAAGATGCTCAGAATTCAACATCCAGAAAACTTCTCAACTGGGTGTTCCCCAAACTAAGAAACTGAATTTATAATTTGCTTAAAATATTAATTGTTATTATTTTATTTTCATAGAAACACCTCTTGTTAAATCATTTCATTGTTCACATCACATAGAGGTTCAATTTAGGTGGAAGTTCACCGGAAACATTGCTTCCTAGAATAAAACATCCTCATATTCCTCCTGTTCTAAGTAATCATGAGAATGTGTTTGCTAAAATATCATGTTGTGCCTATGTAAATAACTTAAAAAATTATAACCCATTTGAGTTGTTTAATGGGTTAAATCTTGGCTCCTGGGAATTTCGGCTCTGGGGAATTTTTCAATCCTTGGCTATTATTCTCCTTTTAGTTACCATATTAACCTCTCTAGTGTGTTGTAGACTATCAAGGATTTTAATCTTTTTTAATGTTTATGTATTTTTGAGAGAGAGAGAGAGAGAGAGAGAGAGAGAGAGAGAGAGATAGTGTGAGCAGGGGAGGGGGCAGAGAGAGGGAGACATAGAAACCAAGGCAGGCTCCTTGCTCTGAGCTGTCAGCCCAGAGCCAGACATGGGGCTCGAACTCACAAAATGTGAAATCATGACCTGAGTAGACGTCGGATGCTTAACCAACTAAGCCACCCCAGTGCCCCTACTATCAAGGGTTTTAAATGCCTATTGGTAGCCACTCACATGCCAAATGGTCTCCATCACAATCAGCCAAATGGGTAAAATAAACAATAACCACATACATGATGAAGGTAGTGACTACATGGCCTGCTAGCCTGATGTCTCAACTGGATGAAAATACTGAATGTGTGATTCTCCAGCCTGACTACATCAACACAGGTAACTGAGAATAACACTACACTGATTAGTCATACTTTCAGCCTACTGAAAGAATGACCAAAAGGGAAAATTGTTAAAATCAAGAGCAAATGGGAGATCAGCCCTGAAAATATCCTGACTAAGCAAAACCAATTTAGTCATACAAACAAAGTTCCAATTGGCTTATTTTGCTAGGCCAATTTCACCTCAGTCATTTATTGCTTATGTCTCTAAAAATTAGAAGCAAAACTTAAACTGTTTTCCAAGGTTGGAATGAGGTAACCACTGACCAGTTCCTTATGATTTAAGAACATTCTAATATGTAACCAGTCACTATAGAGAACAAAACATCACTGCTTTCTCACTATATATGCTACTTTATAACAATATACCCCTGAGCTTTGTTCCATGTTGTGGTTTAATTGCAAACTGTCTTTTTGGTGTGTGCTCAATAAATTTTTACTGATTATTACTTCAGTGATCCATTGGTTTTACTTTTGTTTATGAACACACACACACACACACATAATACATATATATTACATATGTATATATATTCTATATATACATATATAAAGTTTATTAAATAAGCTCTAGAAATGTGAATCCATTGGATCGTTATAATAAAACCAAATTTTATTACTGTTCATCTTACATCTCTCTCCTTCCCCCATAAAGGATATAAAAGCAAAGATATTCTTCCTTTAGTAGCTTTTGATGTCATATTTTCCTTTTTTTAATGTTTATTTATTTTTGAGAAAAAGAGAGAGAGCATGAATGAAGGAGGGGCAGAGAGAAAGGGAGACACAGAAGCTGAAGCAGCCGCCAGGCTCTGTCTGAGCTGTCAGCCCAGAGCCCGACACGAGCTCAAACTCACAAGCGATGAGATCATGACCTAAGCTGAAGTCAGACACAGACAGTCAGTCACCCAGGTGCCCTGTGTCATATTTTCCTTTTAGTAACATTGAATGTCTATTCAACTATTCCCTATTTCTCTGTAGAGTTTTTCAGTTCTACTAACATGATTTACTTGTACATGATTTATTTTTTCTAAGTGCGAACAGATAGGACATATTTTATTGCAACTTCTTAACATTGACTTATATTAATTGAATTTTTAAATTACCTGATTAAGGGAAATTGTTCAGCAGAAACAATATTTTTATTGCATTCTTTCTAAAAACTCAAATGATAGAAAATTAAAATGTGTTTTCATTCCTTTTTATTTTGGATTATTTCCTCTTAAAAATCATAAGAGTATTATTCACATAGTTACATTTTGTTTTCTGATATAAAACTCAAATATGCAACTGGAATGTTTATATAACGTGTTTTTCCATCTGGGCCATTAGAATTTACTCTGAACCTGGAATGTATTTCTAACCTTCTTTTCTCTGGCATGATATTTTAAACATGAATAACTTAGGTGTAAAAATGGAAAAATAATAGGAACTTTGGGTAAGGAAACAGAAGGCATTAGGGCAAAGGGGAGTTTTAAAATCATACAGGACAATTTTGAACAAGATGCTAAAGTGGATAAGCACTAACAAAACTGTAATGTTTGAATAGAGGGGCAAAATGGTAATAATTATAGGGAAAAACTATATTAATAAGTTATTGCCAGCTCTTTGCAATGCACAAATGAAAAGGCTGAATATGCAAAATCTAGGACGGCACAAAGTAAAATGTGTTAATAGTACCCAAAACTATAATGGGGGCAGTGCTGATACTGACAGATTTGTAATATTCCTATTGCAAAAACAATCATCTGACCTCATGACTTTGAAATGCCATCTATAATGCTTCGTTTCAGACCTCTTACCCAAATTCTAATTTCTTATGGCCAACTAGTCTACCTCCTCATCTGGATGCCTAATAGACATATCAAATTCAATAGATCCAAACAAACCCCTCTCTCCATTTTTGTGATAAAAATTATTGGCAATTCCATTTTTTTTCAACAGCTCTGGCCGGATACTTTGATGACATCCTTACACTTCTTCTCTTATACCTTATATCAGATTAATCAGGAAATCCATCCACGGACTTTAAATGAACATACACTCAAAATCTTGCTTCTTCTTCCCACCTTCACAACTATCATCTTGCTCAGCCTCCCACACTTCTCACTAGAAATACAAAAATAGTATCTTAATGTTCTTCCTGGTACTTTGCTTTCCCCTACCACATTCTGGGTTTAAGAGAATCATTTTTAAAATATGCCACATTAGTTCATGTTTTCACCTTTAAAAGGAGCCAAGAACTTTGTGATGTCTTCTATGATATCATTCCCTCCTCAGTTCCATAATACATCACACTCTCACATGCTCTATGTCATCCACACTGCCTCTGAGTATATCAGGTAGATTGCTGCATTTGCAGCTTTACTTTAGCTTCTTCCTCTGCCTGCAATACTCCAGTCCCAGATATATGCAAAGATAGTAAAAATAATATCCCTTACTTTTTCAAGTAGTTTCTTAGCTGTCACCATCTCAATAAGTTCTATTATATCATATTTAATGCTATATTCTGAAATATGGCACACAATCATTAACCTTCTTCCCTGCTCCTTTTTATTTTCTTTCACAGCACTTATCACCTTACAATGTCCTAGACTGTTTATTATCTTTATTGTTACCTGCCTCTCCTTATTGAAGTATAAGCTTCAGAAAGGCAAGAATTTTTATTTGATTTGATTATTAATGGGTCCCAAGAGACTAAAAGACTGGTACATTGTGTACTCAACAAAAATTTGCTTTAAAAAGTTCAGAAATATATGGTTTATAATTATAACAACACATGCTTAGATAGTAAGGATTAAACTCAGCATTACCCTGATACCAAAACCAGATAAAGATACTACAAAACAAAGAAAGAAAGAAAAGAAAAGAACAGGTCAATATCTCTGATGAACATACATGCAAAAGTCCTTAACAAAATATTAGCAAAAAAAAATCCAAAACTATATTAAAAAATTATTCACCACAACCAAGCGGCATTCATTCCAGAGATGCAAGGGTGGCTCAATATTCACAAATTAATCAGTGTGGTACATCACATTCACAAGAGAAAAGATAAAAACCATATGATCATCTCAATAGATGCAGAAAAATCATTTGACAAAGTATAACATCCATTCATGGTAAGCCTTAAAAAAGTAGGTTTAGAGGGAACATACCTTAACATAACAAAGGCCATATATGAAAACCCACAGGTAACATCACACTCAATGGTGAAAAACTGAAAACTTTTTCCCTAAGGTCAGGATGTTCACTCTCACCACCATAAAATACCTAGGAATAAATTTAACCAAGGAAGTGAAAGACCTGTACTCTGAAAACTATAAAACACTAATGAAATAAATTGAAAATGACACAAAGAAATGGAAAGATGTTCCATTCATGAATTGGGAGAACAAATATTGTTAAAGTGTCCTTATTACCCAAAGTAATCTACAGATTTAATGTAATCCCTATCAAAATACCAAGAACATATTTCACAGAACTAGGACAAATAATCCTAAAATTTGTATGGAAGCAGTAAGCCTCTGAATAGCCAAAGTAATCTTGAAGAAGAAAACCAAAGCCTGAGGCATCACAACCCCAGATTTTAATATATACTACAAAATTGTAGTAACCGAAACAGTATGGTAGTAGCACAAAAATAGACACACAGATGAAAAGAGCAGAATAGAGAGCCCAGAAATAAATCCATGCTTATATGGTCAATTAATCTATGACAAAGGAGGCAAGCATATACAATGGGGAAAAGACAGTGTCTTCAACAAATGGTGTTGAGAAAACTAGACAGGTACATGCAAAAGAATGAAACTGGACCACTTTCTTAGACCATACAGAAAATAAACCCAAAATGGATTAAAGACTTTAAATGTAAGACCTGAAACCATAAAATTCCTAGAAGAGAACACAGTCTGTAGCTTCTTTGACATTGGCCATAGAAACATTTTTCTAGAAATATTTCCTCAGGAAAAGGACACAAAAAATTAAACTACTGGGACTACACCACCAAAATGAAAAACTTTGCAAAGCAAAGGAAGCCATCAACAAAACAACAAGACAACTTACTGGATAGGAGAAGATATTTGCAAATGATAAGGGTTTAATAGTCAAAACTTATAAAGAATTTATATAACTCACACCAAATAATCTGATTGAAAATAAGTAGATAACCTGAATAGACATTTTTCCAAAGAAATACATATGGCCAACAGACACATGAAAAGATGTTTAACATCACTAATCATCAGAGATATGCAAATTAAAAGCACAATGAGTTACCACTTTACACTTGTCAGGATAGCACTCTTGTAAAAGTAACTTGCAGGGGCGTCTGAGTGGCTCAGTTGGTTGAGTGTCCAACTCTTGATTTCAGCTCACCATTGATGAGATGGAGGCCCATGTTGGGCTCTGTGCTGACAGTGCAGAGCCTGCCTGGGATTCTCTCTCTCCCTCTCTCTCTGCCCCTCCCCCCTCAAAATAAATAAATAAACATTTAAAAAATAACTTGTAATTTTAACAGTTTTTTATAAGACAAGTTTTTTTGGTCATGGGAATATTAAATTTAAGAATATCTCCACACAAAACCAGAAATCAAAAAACAATTTTTGGAGTCTGTTTCTACATAAAAGAAAACATAAAATGCCAACTCACTTCTAAGATCTTCTGTTGACATTTTGCAAAAAAATTACGTAACGATGGACTGCAAAGCATAGATTTATGTGAAACCAAAATTTGCTATGTTCACACTTACTTCTAGTTCTGGGTATGTGTCTTTACACACTGTTCCAATCTACAGGAATCTCTCAATCCCATCCAAGAAATAACTAGGTGAAAGCTTTGGTGATTCCTTTATTCATTTTAGGCTTCTAACCTTTTGTAATGTGAAACTTATTCAACAGGTCCAACCAAATTTTTATTATAGATACAATTTGCCTTTTGGAATTGAATAATATTATAGTAGTTGGAGACCTGGTTAAATAATACAAAGCTGTCCACATACAGGTAAAGACATTTGTCCATGTGCAGATAAAAAATATTTGGTTTGAATAATTGCTCTCCTATCTTTCCTACCTCGTTAAAACAAACAAACAAACAAACAAACAAAAAACAAAAACCTAAGGTAGTAAATAGTCTTTAGTATCAGTGGTATAATGAATACAGTAGACTACCCACAAATAGACTAAATCTATAGTTTAGTAATGTTAGCAAAAATTTATCAAACAAGAAAATCATTAAGTAAAATAGTGTGACTAACAGAGTTACAATAAAATTACTGATTTCCATAAATACTTCACATAATTTCTCATAGTGGTGGCTCAAAATTGTGTTCAGTGGACAAACTACATAATTATCACCTCAAATGCTTATTAAATGCAAGTTCCTTTGGCCCTACCTGAAACTTACAACATCAGAATTTGGGGGAGTGAGTGAATATCACCTCAGAATATGAATTTTTCCCCTCCTTTTCCAGATAATTGTTTGGAGGCTAGTATTTAATGTAATTTTTTATTTACTTGAGAATAATGACACAAAAGCTAAATGTAGCTCCCCCCTCTACTTCTGTAATGAACTCTTTTCACTATATGACACCATTTCTTTGAAATTCATTTATTACAGGGAGGAGCTAAGATGATACAGTAGGAGGACTCTAGGACCCTCATCTCTTCCACATAGCTAGATAAAAATCAAATAATTGTGAATACCCAAGAAATCAATATGAGGAATGACAGAACTGCATAACTAGAGGGAGAGAAGAGACCACATCAAAGAAGGTAGGAGGTGCAGAGATATGGTTTGGGGGAGAAAAGAATCATGGGTGTTGTGGATGGGAGGGAGCCCTGGTCCTGGAGAGAGAGAGAGAGAGACACAGAGAGAGAGAAGAGCCCAGAGGGGATTGCACAAGGAAAACACTCCCCAAAGCCATTGACTGGAAAAAAAGGAGAGCAGCTGATTTTGTTGAGTTTTTACAAACAGTGGGTTCAAAGACTAGAGTTTTATAGGTCTGCGGGCATGACCAGTGTGGAGCCCTGAGGTTTCTGCAGTGCTCCTGTGGAGGAGGGCAGATAGCCCAGGACATACAGTGAATCTGAGGATGCCCTGGGATGCACTGAGAGAAATGGCTGCCCCTACTTGGAGTGCATCTGGGAAACGGGGCATTGCCTCTCCAAGGACAAAAGAGAAAGCAGGTGACATTTCCCTTCCCCACCCCTCAGCATGGGCACAGAGACACTTGTGAGGGTGGCTAAACTGGACACTGGCTCTTTGTTATGCTTTATCCCAAACTCCATGCCCCTGCACTTTGGTGCAACTGCCCTTCTGGGACAAACCTACACCGGTCCCAATGTGGTGAGACCTTCCCCCAGAGGACCAGTGTGGGTCCGTGCTATGCCAGTTCCCTAAAGTTTGGAGTTTTGAAACTCAGCTGGCCTGCCTAGGGTAGATCCCAAGGTTCACTGTGCTGCTGGGTGGGCCCTGACACAGACATGGTGAAGGCAATGATATGAGGGACCCCTAGGTCCTATGAGGGGAAATTGTTTGCTCTTCTGGAGGGCTTCCTGGAAGGTGGAGGAAACTAACTCCCCTCTCCCAAGACGAGGGAGCTGGCTGGCACCACTTCCCTCCCCTACTCCTCAGCATAAACTAACTTCAGTAAATACCACAGCACCAACACTGGCCACCTAAAACGTTTATACCAAGCCTCACCACATTGCACTCTGCAGGTGCTGCTTTTCTTGGGCAAGTGTGCCTACGAACCAGTGCACCAAGCCCCTTCCCCACAAGACCAGCACACACCACCCCCAGAGGCACCACATCAACTGACCATAGAGATCTGCAAAGCTTTATCTCTAGCGGAAATAGCATCACCTCTTTTAACAAGCAGACCACAGCACACCTAATTAAAACCTGCCACTCTCTGGCCAAGGTCCAAACACTCCCCACTGCAGGCAAGAAGAAACTCTGCAGAGGACTGACTTGAGTAAAAGACTGCCCAAAACACACCCACAAGCATTCACACAGCATACACCAGGAACACTTCCTGAAGCACCAAGCCTTGGACAGTATGTGACCTCTTCTTTATAAAGCCATTACCCTCAGGGGTAGGAAATATAACAGGGTTTCCTAAAACACAAAAGAAGACAGAGACCAACACAAAGAAACATAGAGGAATTCATCCCAAAAGAAAGAACAAGAAAAGATTGCACTCAGGGATCTACCTGAAACAGGTATAAGTAATAGGCCTGATCCAGAATGTAAAGCAACAATCATAAGGACACTAGCTCAACTTGAGAAAAGCAAAGGAGACACCAGGGATAGCCTTACCACAGAAATAAAAGACCTATAAACCAGTCAGGCCAAAACGAAAAATACAATAATAGAGATGGAAAAGCAAATGGTGTAATGACCATTCCTTCCAAGAATGGAAGGAAGCAGTGGAATGAGTAAGTGATATAGAAGATATAATTATGGCACATAATGGAGCTGAAAAAAAGGGGGAAAGAAAAATATTGGATCACAAATGTAGACTTAAGGAACTCAGCAACTTCATAAAGCATAATAACATTTGTATCATAGGAGTCCCAGAAGAAGAGAGGGAAAAGGGAGCAGAAGGTTTATTTGAGCAAATTATAGATGAAAACTTCCCTAATCTGGGGAAGGAAACAGACATCCAAATCCAGAAGGCACAGAGAACTCCCATTGAAATCAACAAAAGCAGGCCAACACAAAGACCTATTGAAGTTAAATTTGCAAAATATAGAGATAAGAAAAAAATCCTAAAAGCAGCAAGACAAAAGAAGCCCCTAACTTACAAGAAACGACCAATAAGGTTGGTAGCAAATCTCTCCACAGAAACTTGGCAGGCCAGAAGAGAGTGACCAAACAAATGAGAAAAGGGGGAAAAGAAAAGAAAAAAGAAAGAAAGAGAGAAGCAAACCAAGAAACACTCTTAACCACAGTGAAAAAGCCGATGGTTTCCAGAGAGGAGGTAGCAGGGGAGAGGATATCGGTTAAATAGGTGATGGGTTAAGGAAAGCATAATTGTGATGAGCTCTGGATGTTGTATATAAATGATGAATCACGGAATTCTACACCTGAAACTAATACTACAGTGTATGTTAACTAATTGGAATTTAAATAAAAACTTTCAAAATATGAATTTTCTAAAATGACAGGGAATTGCTCAATGGTTACCTCACATCAATCTTGAGAAACGGTTTAAGTTTTGCTTGTGATTTCTGCAGACACAAGAAAGAAGTGACCTAGGTCAAGTTAGCCTTGCAAAATAAGCCAAATGAAGCTTTGTTTGTATGACTAAATTGGCTTTGTCTGCTCAGGGAATTTTCAAGGCAGGTCTCATTTGTTTTTTATTTCAACAGATGTATTGAAGTCCCAATTCCCAGTATCTGATACTTATGGATGCGACCTTATTTGGAAATAGGGTCATTATAGTCGTGATCAAATTAACATAAAGTCATTAGGGTGAGTCCTTAATTCAATGTGACTCGTGTACTCATAAAAGAGAAATTTGGATACAAACACACACACAGGAGAGGAACACCAGTGAAGAAACAGAGAGAACATCATGTTCCCTGGAGGCAGAGATTGAAGGGCTGCCTACACCTGCAAGCCAGGGAACACCAAGGACCATCAATAAATACCTAGCAGCTAGGAAGAGGCATGGAAGTATTCTTCCCTATAGGTTTTGGAGAGCATGGGCCTGCTAACACTTCGAGTTCAGACTTCTAGCCTTCAGAACTATGACACAATACACGTGTGTCGTTTCAAGCTTACTCAGTTTGTGGTACTGTTATGGTAGTGCTAGGAAATTAATACCGTTAAGTTTGTGGTCATCTGTTACACAGCAATAAAAACAAATACACCAGACTTTCTGAAGCAATCTGATGTCAGTTTAATTCTTCTTTCATTATTCTTCTGAGATTTTTAAGAATATATTTTTTGATATTTTTAATTTCAAATATTTCTTTAATTTTTACCTCAGTCATGTTTGACAATGACAGTTTCCAAGTAAAGAACTATAGCTTGCTTTAGTTCTTGACAATTCTTGCTCATTATTTATGCAAAATAGTCTAGATCACTTTCATTTTTTTAACTTTCATTTTACTTCTATCCCTTCAATATCATATATTTGATGTCATGAATTTGTATTTTTAAATATATATATATATTATATATGTGTGTTATATGTGTATATGTATGTATACAATTACATCATGATGATATTAATAGTAAAGCACCCATGTTTCTCACACCCAGTTTAGGACTTAGAACATTAATGTTAGCTTTAGAATTTCCTTCGTGCCCCTCCATAACCATTTTTTTGACAGAATATTCAATGTTGATTATTTGAGAGGAGGCCAACTCTGATAAGTGTGTTATCTTGTCAGGAACCAAAAGTCCCGTACTTAATTTCATGGATTAATTTACGCAGTGTATTTCCTCATTCAAAATTAAAATCCCTAATTAACTCTTGGCTACTTCAGATTCTAATTACCAAGGCTTCCCTATAGGGTTGGAATGTTTGGCTGGTTGGAATAAAAAATTAAAAAGTGCAGGTAAATTCTCTTTTTTTTTTTCTAATCTGCTTAAAATCTGTTTCTGTAATAGTCTAAGATTATCTTAAGTGCTTCAATTTCCCTTGTTGGCTCAAATGATCAACTCTGTATACTCTTTTAATAAAATATTTTCCTTGTTTTGATTGGCAACGGTTGCAAGTTGTTGGCAAGGGCTGAATTCAAACAATATAAGCAATAGATGGGTTTTATTTACCCGCTATGGGAGGTTTAAAAATTATGCTTGAATACCTTAAGTGGACATGAAACACAATTCATGACAAATTTTGTCCCCTCAATGCCCACTGTCATCATTTGCATTACTTGTCTTGTCCACAAATATAACATACAGTATGGATTAAATAGCAAATCTTAGAATGTCAGTTTAGGATCCACAAAGGAGGGGATAGGAAACAACCAAACTGTCCCAGGACTTTACACTGCATTTGAAACTTAATAATTTATATCATTTTCATTCTTTTTCTTTTTTTTTCAAGATTTGTTTTATTATTATTATTATTATTTTTTTTAGCAAGCAAGAGAGCATGACTGGGGAAGAGGGACGGAAGGAGAGAATGAGAGAGAAAACCTTAAGCAGGCTCCACACTCAGTGCGGAGCCCTACTTGAGGCATGATCCCACGACCCTGGGATCATGACCTAAGCCAAAATCAAAAGTCGGATGCTCAACCAACTGAGCCACCCAGGTGCCCCCCATTCTCATTCTTATTAAGAATTAGGAGGAATATGAAGTAATGAGTAAACAAAACTTACATGACTCCTTTAAAACCCAATTTCAGTGCTAACTTAAACTCTCTCTTCCACCCCTCTATATTTTGCACCTAATGTGGATTTAGTACTGCTAATACTGTTTCCAATTTTCTCTGTTTGGGGTGTACATATCAATTTATATAAACAGAATTACATAAATATTTTATATATATAAATTATATATATATAAACTTTTTTTAAAAAAGATTCATCTATGGTCCTCTAATCTATAATTATGTCCATCTAATCATCTAATCTACAGTTTCTATTTGGGGCATAGAATTCCATGTTGTACTTATATATCTTTTACCTATCCTCCCACCTAGTAACAGACACTGACAATATCTCCCATCACCCTGGCACCACAGATAACATGTTAATAAACATTGTAATTATGTCCCCTTTTTAAACTGTGTGAGAAGTTCCGTGGAGTGGAGGGGAGAAGGTGTACAATATACCTAGGACCGTAATTACAAGGTAACAGTGTATCATTATAACTAATTAGACTGAGTGATGCCAGACTGTTCTCCAGAATGACCGTATCATTCTACATTCCCACAGATGAAGCATCAGTTTCAATATTTCCACATCCCAGAATACTTGGTTACCTTCTGTATAAATGCTCTTGTCCTCCTGCACCTGGCTTTCTGAATGAAATGTCTGTGTGTCTATAGGGTATAATTGGACAAAAGGTACAGTTATAATTATCATAATGGGGCATAAAGGTTCTGTGGCTGTGTAGAGAAGGAACAACTTGGCAATGGGGAGGGGATAATTGAGTCCCTGGGAGGAATGGTGGTGGAGGAAGCATTAATGATCATTTGTATTTTAACACTGCCCCTGAAGCCTTCTTCATGAAGGGAAATACTGTGGTATAGCTCTCCCAAACTGCACTCCCAAACTGTTGTACGCATAAATTTAACTAACTGCTAGGTCTGCAATCCGCCTTTAGATAATTCTATGACTCACTTGCAATTTCTTTAATCTTGCTAAGAAAACTATCAAAAAATGCAAGGGATATCTCCAGTTTCTGCATCTCTTGGGTAGACCATTTTCAGAGAGACCATATCTTTCACACCTCCATTCTCAGTTATTCCATTGGTGTGGGAAGGAAGCAACCTAGCTGGTGGCATGGACAAACAGGATATTAGAATAACTGTCCTCAGCAAACCAAAATCAATAATTAGACTCAATTATTTAAACTAAACTAGGGACCCTAAGCTTACCAGTCCTCTCTACCAAGGCCATATTAGAGGCACTTTACAATTGGGCTCCCTGTCTGATATAGGCCCCATTGGTTGGAGGAAGGCAATAAATGTAAACACCATTTTCTTTCATGAAGTACATATGCACTTCCAGAACTGGACATCTTAAGTGGAAGCCACACATAAACTGGCTCATCTTCTGAAAACACAGTGACTTTCACCTCAGGGTTGCTCATAAGCAATTTACAAGTAGATTATGTAGCTCTCAGGTGACAGATTTCTCCAAAATACAGCTATCATTTACATGCATGCTGCAGGCCATTTTCCCTGCAATAAGAGTCATTCAATTAGGAAACGAGGCACAAAATCGGTCCCTGACTTTAGCTGAAGTGATCAATGACTCCATCTTGAGGTTAGCTTCAACTCCTTATACAGGGTAGTGAGAGATTATAGTACTGTCCAGACTTCCTCTTTGTGGACCAAGATGGAGCTTATACAATGAATAATACATATTGCTCTAACTGGGTTAATGCATTACGCCAAGTGAAAAGGCCAATACAGAAGCTTAAAATGATAATCATCCAACTTTCTAAGTTAGATCCTTACAGTTTATATGATTTGTTAAAGAAGTTGAGGCTGACTCCTGGTGGTGAGGTTGAAATCAATATTCCAGGTTGACTCATCCTGCTGATTCAAGTTCTTTTGAAGTGGCCTTGATTATATACTATGTGAAACAAATGGAACAGATTTGGTCCCAGTCCTTGTTAGTCAGATTAATCAGAGTGGATGAGAGAGTCACATAACTTGGTCACATTGACCAAGACAATGTAGTAATGAGAAGTGGGTGTTGTTGACAGACATTTTTCTAGGGGTCTCTTGCATTTCTGCCTATCTTGTGAGCAGAGACACTGATGATTTTGTTCAAACTGCCTTTTCAAGGATGTTTGTATAGCAAACAACTTTGAAAGATGGCAATAGTATCTCCGATTGGAATAAAGAACAGATTTGCTTTATTGTCCACTATAATGAAGATAATGTATTCCTCCAGGAAAAAGGTTGGGCAGGTTTTCTTGCAGAACCTCATAATGAATTTGGTTTTCCTAAATTCAAGGTTACTCGGTTGTAATGTAAACCCACTGTGCATTCACTTGTGTCTTTTTCCACTTCGCTTGGGAGATTGGGGACCAAAGCAATCAAATACAAAAATACAAAATCTAATATGAAATTCATATTACCTGTTGTGAGTGATAAATCCTTGTCTCTGATCAGGAGTCTTAAGCTATCTTCTAGCATCCATTAACCCAAGGTGTTAATTTACAACTAGCGTAAAACCTCAAACCTCTCACAGCTCATGACATTACCTTACATTTAACATACGTCCACGAAGAAATATTGCTCTTACACTTACTCTTTCTCCCCTACAGAATGTAATTAATTTTTTTAAATGTTTATTTTTGAGAGAGAGAGAGAACAAGCGAGCAGGAGAGGGACAGAGAGCAAGGGAGAGAGAATCCCAAGCAGGCTCCATGCTGTCAGTGCAGAGCCCAATGCAGGGCTCGAACTCATCAGCCATGAGATCATGACCTGAGTTGAAACCGAGAGTTGGACCCTTAACCAACTGAGCCACTCAGGCTCCCAGAATTTAATTAAGTTTTAAAAGTTTAACTCATGCTGCCAAACTCACAGACATGCATTATATCTTATAATATCTACCAATACCAAAGGATGCAACTCCTTCCATCAACATGGCTTTGTTCCATTGAAAAGATATATTCATGTCACCCATTACAAAAGTAAAGGAAAATAAACCCTTGTGTGTGTATGTTTTACAATTATTTCAACAATTATTAAATTTGATTTATTTTGATCTACATTATGAATTTTAACTTACCATATATTTTAGAAATAAGTTGTAAAAGCTACTGAAGGAATTTTGTAGGAATGCTAGAAAAAATATAATTGTGGAGTCAGAATTAAAAAGTTTTACATTCTACAGCTTGTCTCTGGATACATAACACACTCAGCATCATTTCAAAAATTATATATTTTTTCTAATTAATACATAGTCATACCTGAGAAGGAAGTATCCCTTTTCTGCACTCGTTTACACATATTTACTCAATGAATATTAAATTAACACAGCATGGCTAATTTATAACTGTGCCAACAAATGGCCTGTTCAAAGAATGATGATGGGCCACTTTTGGGGGAAAAAATCTGGTTATCCTTATGCTCCTCTTTATGTTATTTTAGGAATAGTCTCAAATTACGCTGTATAATATAGTTGTCATATCACTTTGCCTGGCAGATACTTCAGTAGACTGAAAGGAAGCAAACTAGCTTTCTTAAACAAAACAATGTTGTACCTTAAATTAAAAATTATTTTCTAAATATAGTTAACTCATGAACTATATATGTAAGCACCCAAACCTCAGCATATGCATTTGAAATAACTTTAAACTGTCCCAAAATATGATGATGTCAAGAAAATCAGGGTCACCTTTTTCTATCACTCCAAGTCTATGGTTAGCAAGCAATTACGTTTAAGCATGACAACTTTACATATAATCATTCGGTAAATCTTCCACATTTATTTTTCTTTTCAATCTAGTTTATTTTGACATACATAAAGTATAGACCAACCAAAATAGAAAAAAAAATTATTTTATGCTATAAATGGAGGAAATTATTTAAGATCGCCAGTATGCCTTCCTACTTACTAAAGAAATACGATAATCATTGGTTTCTTCTAAGCCAATAACTAATGAGATTCTAGGATATTCAGATCAATTAAAATATATTTGAGAATATATGCTCATGTTTACTAGATAATATGATTTGACAAATGATAAACTGCTGTAATCCTTTCCAGAAAATGAGAAAATACATACATATAAAATTATGTCTTATAAAATGATTCACCACCCTTTTATAAGACAAAAATATTTAGTGAGGAAAGAGCAAGAGAGATCAACTCTGAAAGACAGGATAGTGTACATAGCTTTAAGCCTCAAATAAAAGAATTTCATTCATATCAAATGGTATACAATATACTAGTCTTTACATTCATAGTTTACATTCATAGGTAGCATCTATTACTATGAAAAATGACTACAAACAACAAAGCAATTATATTGAACTTAGAATTACAAAACAGTTCATTAAGTATATATCATGCAAGAATTAGGAAATTGTCTTTATGATTTATTTTGTTCAACTATGTTCATATTACATTTGAGAAAGAAAAGGGAAAATCAGTATGAGAAAAATGTAGTTAAAAAATAGTAACACATTAAATCCTATTAAGACTTCATTCTGAATTAAAAAAAAAACTGCGCTTCATGACAAACATCAAATGTTTTAAGAATGATGGATAGATACAAAGGTAACTGTATTTCTAGTGTATTAAAAACAAATGAAAACAAAGACAAAGGGAATATTTTCTGACTCTAAGAATATCTGCACTGGTAACCATGGATTCAATTACAACTTGATTTTTTCTGTTGCTTGTGCTCATGTCCAAACTAATGTTAATCTTGTGAGAAGCAATTTCAAATGCTGAGTATGACTGTGAATTAACACTACATTTAGACACCCATGACTTCTTTTTATATTCTGTACGATACTTGTCAGACCAACAGTAAACACATAGCCATAATTACTGCTTTCATCCAATCATGGGACTAGTTGCCTTATTTTCAGTAAAATAACCTCAGGTATCTTAACCTTTACACTATACCTTTGTGCATTCTTTTGTTGTCGTTTCAAAGGCCCACCATCATTCAACAATTGCACAATTTTTTTGTTTGTTTTTTGCTTTTGTTTTTTATTGTATCTCCATCTGGCACATACAACAAACCAAATGCTGAAAATGTGGTCAGATGGGATTTCTCAGGTTTATTTGAACACTCCAGGTCTTTTGTGCTCTTGTTTGAAAACATTATATTTTAAATACATAATATGTGATACATCCTCAAAATATAAAACTATATTAAATGAAAAATAAATAGATCTAAAGGGGAAAAAGTAAAAATAAACTAATAGTTTCCCAAATACAAAGCCACATGGAGATTGCTTTAACTGAGGATGTATATATAATAAAGATAAGTTGAAAAGAATAAATAGAGAAGCACCAGGATACCTGTACAATTCCTATGTGACAAGCAGCTCTATAAAGAATACTTTGAATTCTCATAGTGCAGACTGAACAGTTGAAGGCCTTAGAAGAAGACAATATGAGTATAGTACTTACATTTTAAGAAATAAAGTATACTAGTACCTAGATCTATTGAATTGAAAGGTAATACCAAGGAAAGGGAAAATATTTTAGCATAATTACTTCATTTTTTTGGAAAAAAGATACACATCTAGTAATAATAACAATAATAATAATGGAAAAAAGCATCATGTTACATAAGGTTCATAAGGGCAAATTACATTTTGCCTAAAAGCAAAAAGACATGTTAAATAAAGCAGAAAATACTCAATTTGTATCTGAGAAAAAAATAAACAGAAAAAACAAGTGCCAGAAATAAAAAGAACATATAAACTCAGACAAATAGATGCAAGAAGATGCTCTAGTACAGAATCAGATTTAGATTCTGGAAAGGGTAGGATCTTGAAAGATCCTGGAAAGGGTGGATTCTTAATACTTGTGTAGCTAACCTTTCTGGTTCCATGAGGCAGAAACTGAATTGCCATGCCAGATTTCAAAATATATTTTAAAGCCATTGTTCTGGGATACATTTTCTTCCATATAAATGACTTTTTATATCTGTGAATAAGTGGTGTTGATGAGAAAAGGATAAAAACATTTCTAAAGAGATACAATCAATTCCTTTTGATGCGATAATAGCTCAAGGCCTCAGTGATGACATCAGAGACCTATCTTAGTCTATAGGAATTTACATATTTATCAAGATTCCAAGCTGATTCTTAGGCACTCTAGAATTTAAGTACCACTAACTTTGGGCTATGGTCCAATAACGATAAAAGTATTATATTCCAGATAGGTTAGCTCAAACTGATTTTAAAGGAAAGAGAATTTATTGCATTTGATTCACAATCAGCTCTCACATTATTTTATATGTAATGCTAAAATAAGATTACATAGAATATCCATTGTCTAAACAGAGGCAGAAGAACAGTTTTCTTTTATGCAAATACCTAAAAAGAAATTATTCCAATAAGCCAATTTTATTTCGTAAGTTTTAAATTAATATTTTAATGACAACAAGTAGCTCAATCAGTGTCATTTTAAAAACATGACAGTTTCTAGAAGTTATTGAACTAAAATATTCTTCATAATCAAAGCCAGATTTCTTTTGTGCTGTTATTTCTGCAGACAATGGAAAAAATGATTTCATTGTATTCGTGGATTCTTTCCTTTCTCCTAAAACTACTTAGTTAATGAGCAAAGACATCATTATTTACGGAAAAGTTTTGATTATCAATGCTTAAACAATAAATCAATTCAAGATGATTATGTGGATTCTGAATCTGAGAGATTCTGAATCTGCTGGCTTGTTAATTTATAACAAATACTTATTAAATGCCTTCTATGCACAAGTAATTGAATAATTCAAATACTCTGCTTCATTGAATTTACCTTCCACTATGAGATAATCATAATAGGTTGAAGTCAATTTGGGGCTGAAAATTCACTGTTTTATCCTCCCCTGTATTAAGGGAGAAAATGAATATTGAAAATTGGATTGTTTGGGAGTACACGAGTTTGTTTATCTTCTGAAGGGAATTTGAATTTTGGTCATAAATGCTTAGAGCACATCTGGCATATAGGATAAGGAAAATGATAAGTCATTAGACAAACTGCAAAGGGTCACAATGGAGCATGTGCCCATGCGTGAATATGAGGATTGCACCCGTGGGGAAGTGCGAGGCATGTTTGGCCTGCTGCTTTAATTTGTCCTACATGATTTGTTAAGCAAACAAAAGAATATGGGAAGCTTGCTTGTCTGAATGTGCCAAGGCTGCAATCAAGCACTTTACCCATTCTTTCCAGCCCACCACCCCTGTGAGAGCTGCAGATGCAGAGAGCTGGCTGCTGGACCAAGGTAAATATGGCACAGTAACCAGAAAGAATTATGAACTACAAAAATGTAAACTACAGATGCCATGCTGGAAGAATACACAGAGATGGAGAAGACTAAAACAAAAACAAAGCAAAACAAAACAGGCATAACATATTCACAGAAGCCAAATATTAGTACTCACTCTCTTAGATATCTAGATAAATAAAATTTACATATTTGAATACATTACAGGTAATACAAATATTGCTGTAAACTGTATGATAAAAATATAGAAACTGAAACATGAGGAAACTGAATCTATAGAGGAGAAAAACTGCCACCTGTGATGCAAAATCGTTTTCTAAGTTACACCATAAATTTGAAGCAAGACTAAAATTACAACCCAAGACTCATAATTTCTAGTGTAATCCTCTTTCCCCTGAAGCCTGCTGCCTATGTCCCATCATCATAACATGTTCTCTGGATCACCAATATCACTAGCATTATAATGCTGTTCAACAAGCTATTTGATTATTTTCTCAAATATTACTGCTTAATAAATTCAAACTATTACTTGATGTTCCAATATTATGTGAAATGAACATGTACAACTTTTGTTAAATTTCTCATTTCATTAAACAAATTATAATAGTAGTTATAAAATATTTTAAGTACCATATGTTATCATCTTTTCTATGACAATATTCCTTCTATAATTTAACCCTTTTGTTGATTTGGTTCTATTTCAGTTTCTTAAAAACTAGATATGCAGTACTCTTTATCCTTTTAGAAAATTTTAGTTACATGTTTAAAATTCTCTTACATTCTTTTCATTACCTCTATCAATTTTGGAATCTGTGACTCAGATTTTATATTCTGATCTTTCTCTTCCTCCTGCTGGCTATCTTCAAATATCTGTTAATCCTCAATTGGTTTTTAATATTTACAATGAAGGACTATGTTGGTTAGTAATGCTATTGGCATTTTATTCTTTTGCAGTAGTAGAAGGTTGCAGACAAATTACAGTGATAGAAAGTTGCAACTTTCTTTGCATTATGTGAGGAATAAATCCAAGTTCTGAAAAATGGACAAGTTCTAAGTAGATGCAGCCTTCTACTTAATGTATGTTATTAGGAAGATGCGTAAGACCCTTCAAATCACTATAATAAGAATAAAAATAGTCTTCTAGGGTTCGCTTACTTAATATTTATTTCAAAAACAAGTGGCATGAAATCCTTTTCTTTTTTCTCCCCTTTGACTAATCTGGAGATTGAAAATTGTCTTACCCTCTATCTGCTCTCTAATTCTCATACTAGTTCCCTTCTGTGGAATGTCTATTTAGGAAGCATTTCTTGGTTTTAACTAAGGGCAAATGTTACAGCTATTTGCTCCTTGTACACAGAACATATACATTTTCAAAGATAGTTCTTTATTCATTACAATGATTTCTTCTCCAACAGCTCATCACTGCATTCAGATTGTCTACTGCATTTTCTTCTATGCAAAATCAAAGTTACACATTCTTTCCAGAGGCCTCAATCAATAATCATCCACTCTGTTTCCTCCAGAAATCTGTCAATGTTTCTCTTCCATTGATGGCACTATTTCTTACTTTGAAATGGATTTATTACATTGTTATTAGTACTTTGTATTTATCAACTCTCACTTCAGTTAGATTCTATGAAGGAGAAAGGGTAAATTATGTACTCTGCCATCTTGAATCAGATGCTCATTTGTTTTTTATGTCAATTTTTCATTGTTTGTTTTGGTCACCCATTTTTTAATTCATAAAATCTGTATCAATTTTTTTTAGTTTCTGTCTTTGTAACTTTTATTAGAAAAATTTTGCCCCCTCTAAGAATACATCGTATTTTATTATTAATTATAATTATCTCAAGGTATTATTTTTTTCTCTTCTATAAGATGATGAGAAATGCAATGAGCAAAAAAAATAAAATAAACAATAATTATTGGCACCAACATACAATTTACCTGGCTCCATTTGTAGGAAGAATTAGGGAGCCTTCTGAAGGGTAGTGTATAGTGAAGAAAGAATATGACCAAGATGATATGGACTTGGGTTTTAAGTATATTATACTGTAATGAAAATGCAATTAAAGCATTTATAGGAACATTGCAGCCCTATAAGTTTCCCAATTGGCAGAGTTATAATTAATGTGAATAAACTAAATATTAAGAATCTACATATTTACAACCTCCATCTAGGTATTGCTTTCAGGCAGAAACTTCAAAGTTAGGAAATGATGGTGCCCATTCCCTGGCTTTACCTGTCAACTGGCTTGGGGCTACTACCATCTTGCTGATTTGTTTGATCTTATTTTTCCAAGTTTTTACAAAAATAGATCAAGTAAATCCAAAGAAAAGTCACTATATTGACCATACAGGATTTTTGCCTGAAATTTTGAATTCTGTTAAAATCTCTGTGAAAATATAATGAATATGTTCAATTTGAAATATTTATGAGATGATTCTCTCTTTGTCCAACACTGAAATCTTTCTAAATTTCCTTTTGGACAGTCTTCTTTTAAAAGCAAATGTTGAGTTTAATTTAATTTATGCGTGACACATTAAAAATTGCATGTTATAGTTTTTTTTTTCAATTACAACTATTATTTAAAGCAGTTTACAGTTCACAACAAAACTGAGGGGAATGTAGAGAGATGTCCCATATACCTCTTGCCCCCACATGCAGTTTTTTAGACTAAGAATTTCTGTGTCTCCCTCTCCACCACCCTATCCCCTTTTAGGAGACCTCACTCAATTACATGCATAGTAAGTGGTATAATTAGACTTGCTTTTGAAATCTTGCTTCAGTCTTTCTGATTTTAGGTTCTTTTGCTTTTTGTTTTAATGTGTTTCATTTTTTCAAAATGTAGATTGTTTTTAAGCTTTACTAAATTTAAAAAGAAAACCTTTTCTATTATTGAAGCCTACTTGAAACTAAATTCTGCTATCAGCAATATCATAAATGAAACAAAATCTATTGCCAATCCCACAAATAATCTCCAGCTGCTTCCTAGACTTTGATGATATACACTAGAAAGTTCATTGCTGATGAATAATAGTAAAATATCTTAGTTTAAATTATGCATTTTCTTTATCAAAAATAATAGCTTCTTTTGTTTGCTATTTATAGTCAACAATTCAATAATTACAGACATTTAGAACTGCATATTCTCTTTAAATGTTGTCAAAGTACATCATCATTCATTTATAATTCTTTTATTTTCCCTTCCCTCATCTACTCCTAACATACACTTTGCCTGAAGTACTTTTCTTCCTCAGTTATCTCATTCATGAGTCCACCTACTAATTAGTTGTGCAAGCCAGAAATATGGAAGTTATTTTTGATGCCTTCCTCTTCCTAACTTCAACATTAGCTAATAAATCAGTGAGCCCTCTGTATCTGCAAATCTATCTATTTCTCTTCTTTACTTTGCCAGAGTTTAAGTTCATACCACCATGTTTTCTTATTTTCTGAGCTTCTGAGGGTTATTTTTTGCATTACTCCTGCTTATGTAATTTCACACACTGCAGCTATAGACATTTTTTTTCCTTTCTGGATTATCTTAACCCATAATTAAAATTGATTAGCCATAAGAGAAAGTATTTTCCTAAGTAAATAACATTACAGACTTAACCATAAAGTGGGTTTATCATGTTTGTATTCATGAGTTTTATTATATGTCTTTTTAGTCCTACACAATTGTAACATTTAAATATGAGTACATTTTGCTAGTAATTATTTTTATTAAAGTTGAGGGATCATGTACAACAGAATCAAGCATTAATATGTGAGATATGTGCTCAACTATGCATTTACTACACATATTTTCAAAACTGTCAGGTAGAATTCATTTCATTCCTTAAAAATTTGTGAATATTTATTTTTTAATATATCATGATACATTGAAACTGTCATTAAAATTTTGTGATATTTCAGAATCAGTTCCATGGTAATATTACATTCAGGGATAATTTAGACATAAAGATAAATATGATAAATTTTTAGACAATTTTGCATAATAACCTTTCTCATAATTTACAACAAGATAACATTCTAGGAACTAAACTATCCAGAATAATGATAAGATGGGAGGTAAAAATAAAAGAAAATTATTAACTATGCATATCTCTCTAGCTTTAAAAAATTACTATAGATTATTACAGATGTTATATATTATGATGAATTCTTATGATATGTTGGCATCAGGGTACAATTCTACATTTAAATTTGCAGGAATAGGGGCACCTGGGTGGCTCAGTTGGTTAAGCTTCCCACTTCGGCTCAGGTCATGATCTCGCGGTTCATGAGTTTGAGCCCCATGTCAGGCTCTGTGCTGACAGCTCAGAGCCTGGAGCCTACTTTGGATTCTGTGTCTCCCTCTCTCTGCTCCATCCGTGCTCACACTCTGTCTCTCTCTTCCTCTCTCTCAAAAGTAAATAAACATTAAAAATTAAAAAAAAATTGCAGGAATAAAAAATGTTCTAACATATAGACATTCCCTATTTAATAATGAGTTGTATTAATTTCCAATTGTTTCGTCACATAACTTGTCAAATTATAATACTAGAAATGAACATTGATATTGCAAATTTTTACAGTATTGGTACATTTTAGCAAGACTAATAATCTTATAATGCTTTAATAAACTGAACTTGAAAATCTATTTTGAAGGTACACCTACAATGCAAGGATCAATAAGGAAAAAGCACATTTTTTAACTTTTGGAATGCTATTTTAGTCCTATAAGTTCAGTGTCCTTTACCTCAAGTAATGTAACTAGTGAAACAGATTTGAGAACTTAGCTTATTAATAAAAGAAAATACACAAAAATCAGGTTTTTTTTCCTAAGTGAATCTCTACAAGAATCTAGTTCAACCACAACAAAAATTTACCCAGAATGAAGTACCACAAAGAAGGAAATTAGAAGGAAAATTCCAGAGGTCAACTGCTTTTTGAGAAGGAAGAAAAGCAATTTAATTGAGAAAAAATAGTCTTTACAACAAATGGAGCTTGAATCCCTGAACATTCATATGCAAAAAAACAATAAAACAAATAAACAAACAAAAACTAAAAAGAAAAACATGAATCTAAACTGTAAAATTAACTCAAATGGATCATAGATATAAATTTAAAATGCAAAGCTACAAAAACCCTAGAAGATAAGAGAAAATCGAGCTAACAGTGGGTTTGGTGGTGACTTCTTAGGTACAACACGAACTATGAACCATGAAAGACAAAAAATGATCTGTTGAAATTTAATAAAATTAAACAATTCTCCACTGCGAAAGACTGTTAAGAGAATGAAAAACCAGGCCACAGACTGGAGGAAAATATTCATAAAACATATACCTGATAAAAGAGTGGTATCCAAAATATACAAAGAACTCAATCACATAGAAATAGGAAAAAAAAAAAAAAACCTCATCAATAAGAATAAAAATAACTCAATTAAAAATGAACAAAAGAAAAAAAATGAACAAAAGAGGGGCACCTGGGTGGCTCAGTTAGTTAAGCATCTGAGTCTTGAATTCAGCTCAGGTCATGATCTCATGGTTCATGAGTTCAAGCCTGGCATTGGGCTCTGTCAGTGCAGAGACTCCTTGGGATTCTGTCTCCCTCTCTCCCTGCACCCCCCCCACTTGCTTTCTATCTCTCTCTCAAAATAAATAAAAATAAACTTTAAAAAAATTTTTTTAAATGAACAAAAGATTTGAACAGACATGTCACCCAAAAAGATAAGTAGATGGTAAATATACATATGAATAGATGTTCAACATCATGTATCATTAGGAATTGCAAATTTAAAAAGTTAAATCCCACTGCACACATATTAAAATGACTAAAATCCAAAACAATGACAACATCAAATCTCGGTGAGGATGTATAACAACCGAAACTTCCATGCATTGCTATTAAAAATGCAAGATTGTATAGCCACTTTGAAAGATACTTTGGCAGGTTTTTTTTTTTTCCTTACAGAATCAAACACACTTTAACCATATGATCCACCAGTTGTGTTGCTTGGTATTTACCCAAATAAAGGGAAAATTTGTCTTCACAAAAGCCAGCACACAAATGTTTATAGTAACTTTATTCAAGACTGCCAAAACATGGAAGCAACCAAGATGATCTCCAATGTGTGAATGAATAAACAAACTATAGTATATTCAGAAAGTGTAATATTACTCAGCACTAAAAAGAAATGAGCTATTGAGCCATGAAAAGACATGGAGAAATCTTAAATGGATAATGCTAAGTAAAGTAAGCCAATCTGAAAAGGCTACATACATTTCCAACCATATGACATCTGAAAAAGGCAAAACTATCAATATAATAAAAAATACTAGTGGTTTTCAGGGGTTTATAGGAAGGGAAAAAAGAGAAGTAAAGAGGAAGGGAAGAAGGGAGGGAGGGATAAAAAGGTGAATCGGGATTTTTAGGGTATCAAATTTCTTTCTGTATGAGGCTGTAATTGTGGATACATGTTATTTATATGTTAAAAATGATAGAAAGTATTATATAGAGTGAACCATAATGTAAGGTATATATTTCACTTAATAATAAGGTATCAATATGGGCTCATCTATTTTAACAAATGTACCACAATAATGCAAGATGTTAATAATAAGGGCAATGGAGGGAGAATGTATTTGGGAACTCTGTACTTTCTGCTCAATTTTTCTGCTTTGTATACCTAAGTTTTTCCAAATTGATTAATTAATTGATTCATTTAAAAAAAAAAAAACTTTTAACTAAAAAACATGGGCAGGAGAATTGAACAGACATTTCTCCAAAGAAGATAAACCAAAGGCCAATAAGCATATGAAAAATACACATTATCATTATCACTAGGGAAACTTCAAAACCACAATGATATACCACTTCATACCCACTAAGATAGTGACTATGAAAATCCAGAAACGAAAGACAAATATTGGCAATAATATGGAGAAACTGAAGGTCTCATACAATGCTGGTGGAGATATGGTATAGCCTCTGTGTAAAACACTTCAACAATTCCTTACCAAGTTAAACAGCATACCCACACAACCCCGCAATAATGCTCCTTAGTATATATCAAAAAGAACAGAAAACACATTTTCACATAATAGCTTAAACCAATGTTCATAGCAGCATTATTCTTCATAGACAATAAGGGGGAAAAACTAACATGACCATTAACTGACAAATGATAAACATATGAGGTATACCCAGACAATGGACTATTATACAGCCACAAAAAGGAATGAAGTACAGATACATGCTACCATGTGGAGGAACCTTGCAAACATTATCCTAATGAAGGAAGACACACACCAAAGGTCTAATATTGTATGATGCTATTTATAAATATCCTGAATAGGCAAATCTGTAAAGATAGCAAGAGGCTTAGTGGTTCCTTAGATTTAGGAAAGATGAGAGATAAATATATAAATTCCTTTTTGAGGTGATGAAACAGTTTTATGATGGACTGAGTTGATAAGCATCATATCTGTGAGTATACTATAAATCAGTGAATTGTTCACTTTGGGTAAACTGTATGTTATGTGAATTATCTCAATAAAGCTGTTAAAAATATGAGGAAAATTACCATACATGTAAAGAATTAGCATAGTTAGAATAATAAACAGGAGAGAAATTAGTCAATAAAAAATGAGGCAAGATGGAGTTAAAAGTAAAGACATTAAAACAGTTATTATAAACATATTTCAGGAATTAAAGGAAAATATTAAAATAGAAAAGTAAAAGATAAGAGAAAATTAAATGATTATTCTGTAGCTGAAAAATATATGAATTACAATATATGACACTTTCACTTTGTAGACCTAGATTATATACTCCAAAACAAATGATCTTAAAGAAATGACTTAGGGTGCCTGAGTGACTGGCTCAGTAGGTTAAGCATCTGACTTTGGCTCAGGTCATGATCTCAAAGGTTCACCAGTTTGAGCCCTGCATGGGGCTCTGTGCTGACAGCTCAGAGCCTGAAACCTACTTCAGATTCTGTGTCACCCTCTCTCTCTGCCCCTCCCCTGCTCATGCTCTGTCTCTCTCTCTCTCAAAAATAAATAAACATTAAATTTTTTAAAAATGACTTAAAGAAATAGCAAGCTAAAGCATAGAGAAAAAAGATTGAAAAAAAAACAGTTCTTTGGTGATATGTGGGACAATATCAGTCTATCATATTAATAAAGATAAAAATGCCTAAAGACTCTGAAACAAAGAAAGCCAGGAGAAAATGGAATGACTTATTTATCATACAAAAGTAAATTTTTTGTAGTATTTTTTTCATGTTTGTTTATTTTTGAGAGAGTGAGAGGGAGAGAGAGGGACAGAGCACTAGCAGGGGAGGGGCAGAGAGAGGGAGACACAGAATCTGAAACAGGCTCCAGGCTCTGAACTCTCAGCACAGAGTCTAATGCGGGGCTCAAACCCACGAACCGTGAGATCATGACCTGAGCCCAAGTCTGGTGCTTAACTGACTGAGCCACGCAGGTGACACAAAAGTAAAACAGTTTTTAAATAAATTTCTCAATCTGGAATTTCGTATTGAGGGAAAATATCCTTCAGAAAGTTAAGGCAAAATAATCTTTCACATAAAAAAAGTTGACAGAATTCATGGCCACCAAACGTAAACACACCTTAATAGTGTGTGCTCCAGGAAGAAAGAAATGCCATTGTGTTGAAACTTGGATCTACTTAAAGGAATTATCACAAAGTATTGTGGATAAATGCAAAAGATATTTTTTGGTTTATAATTTAATTAAAAGGTAATTGACAGTTATAGGAAAATTAACAATCATTGTGGGTTTTATAACATATGTAGAAAAAACATGACAATAGAAAAAAGAGCAGGAAGAGGGAAACAGAAATCTACTCTTATAAGATTCTTATACTATGTGCTATACAAAGTAGTTGAATAGTATTTGTGGGTAGACTGAAAGAATAAAGATGCAAATTGTATTTTTTAGTGCAGTGACTAAAAATAAATCGAAGAGACACAAATAGGAATCCATAGAGGAGATAGCATGGAACACTAAAATATTAAAATATAGATAGATAGATAGATAAAGCAAATAGAAAACTGGAGCAAGACAGTGAATCCCAGATATTATATGTCCCAGGACAGTTTCTTCCTTGAGTTTTAGTATCACTTCTTTCAAGATACACTGAGTTGTCTCAGTTTCCAAAACTGTTGACAACTGTTTTTGGTCTATATTAGCTAACATCTCCACTCCACCCCACTTCTCAAAAAGTCAGGATTCAGCTCAGGTAGCTGTAAAGGGAATTTCCTTCTTGATGAAATAGGCCTTTATGTGAACAGTTAAAGTTAACAAAAGGCCTTTATGTTAACTCTCAACTATCTGACTCTTATGTACAGCTTACCTAAATTCTACATATGCCCATCCAATGCTCAGATGCTCTTTATTAACTTTTTTAGTTTGCATTTCCATCTAGTAAGTATTTTTGCCATAATTCCCTAGATGTAAGAGGTAAATTTGAAGGTTATTTCTGAGGTGCTATGTTAAAACTACTTTCCATTTAAACATATCACATGTTTTGGTTTGTTTTTGTGTTGATATCTTTGAATCCTATCACTGCTTTCCTAAATTTCTGGAATCCAGACTTTATATTCCTCTTCTTTGTTTGAAGATTTATTCCTGGATATTTGATCATCCTTTCTGTATCAATTTAACAACTGGATTTAGCTACATAAAAGAGAGACCCGCCTACAGGAGCTTTGGCAATTAATACTGTTTTTCTCATGCAACTGAAGTCTGGAGTAGGCAATCCCGAGTTCATCTAGCTGCCAAATAAATAAATAAATAAATAAAGCAAGCTTCCTTTTACTTTCGGTATTGAACCTCTGTGACTTTTTTCCTCATGGTCCAAGAAGGCTATTCTGACTGCTGTCTATGTTTCAGACAGAAAGAAAAGAACAGGATGAAGCCAAAACTTTTCCTACAAACTCACATCTACCGATTTTACTTCTTTTTGCCAAAGAACTATACCACAGTAGCTACAAGACAGTCTGAGAAGGTAAGCATATTTAAATGGATATATTGCCTCTTTGGACAAAAGTATGGGTGCTAAAGAAGAGGAACACTGGAATTCAGGGAAGCAACCAGTATACTCTAAAGGTTATGTTAATAACTTCCTTCCGGGTTCCTCAGTACAATCATAATAATAAAATCTCTTTTTATCTATATCAATGGCTTATGCTTTCCCAGGCAAACAAAACAATGACTCCCACACAGATCTTATTCTGTCAAAATCTCTGATGGTCCACTAAATGCACCTGCCTTCCATCTCAGGACATGTACATACTCAATAGTCCTATTGCACTCTCATGAAACCTCACGTTGATGTGAAATCAGAATCCAGAAAATTCAATTTCCCTGATTCTTTTTCCTCCAGACGATCACATTTTGTCCATTTCATAATCCTTTCTCACAGATCTGAACTATAAAATCCTTGATCTATATCAAGAATTTATTTGATCTTTCAGCATACTGTACCAAGAGAATTTTAAAAATGCCCTCTTGCCTTTTGCATAGATATTGCTAATATTTTAAAGTCCTGCTGAGAAAAATTTGATATATGTCAACAAACTATTCAAAATGTGTAATATTTGACTATTTTTAATTTGTCATTTATCATTCTCCATCAGTCTGACACTAACCTTTCATTTTTCTTTTGGGACCTGACCTAAAATAAACTTTTGAATAAAATATTCACAGGTTTTCTTCTTACAATTTTATTATCAATTGGCTATTTCTGACTCTTTAACTAGCTTACCCACAACTCATTTTATCTTTTCCTTCATGCATTCCTTCATGCATTTCTATATTCCTCTTAAATACTGGAGTATGGACAGAGTTCAATATTTGCTTCAGTTTTTTTTGTTGTTTTTTTGATATAATATTCACATAAAATAAAATGCATATATCTTTTTTGTGAGTTTGTTTTTTAATTTTTTTTATTTTTTTAATTTAATTTGTTTTTTTTTAATTTACATTCAAGTTAGTTATCATATAGTGCAACAATGATTTCAGGATTCCTTAATGCCCCTTACTCATTTAGCCCATCCCCCCTCCTACAACCCCTCCAGTAACCCTCTGTTCTCCAGATTTAAGAGTCTCTTATGTTTTGTCCCCCTCCCTATTTTTATATTATTTTTGCTTCCCTTCCCTCGTGTTCATCTGTTCTGTGTGTTAAAGTCCTCATATGAGTGAAGTCATGATATTTGTCTTTTTCTGACTAATTTCGCTTAGCAAAGTACCCTCTAGCTCCATCCACATAGTTGAAAATGGCAAGATTTCATTATTTTTGATTGCTTAGTAATACTCCATTGTGTGTGTGTGTGTGTGTGTGTGTGTGTGTATGTGCATTCCCACCAACAGTGCAAAAGAGATCCTCTCTCTCTGCAACCTCGCCAATATCTGTTGTTGCCTAAGTTGTTAAGTTGTGGTTTTAATTTCTACTTCCCTAAGTTGCCTGTTGTTGCCTAAGTTGCCTAAGTTGTGGTTTTAATTTCTACTTCCCTCATGATGAGTGATGTGAGCATTTTTTCATGTGTCTGTTCGAAATCTGGATGTCTTCTTTGGAAGAGTGTCTATTCATGTATTTTGCCCACTTCCTTACTGGATTATTTGTTTTTTGGGTGTTGAGTTGGATAAGGTCTTTATAGATTTTGGATACTAACCCTTTAACTGATATGTCATTTGCAAATATCTTCTCCCATTCCATCAGTTGCCTTTTAGTTTTGCTGATTGTTTCCTTTGCTGTGTAGAAGTTTTGTTTTGTTTTGTTTTTATTTTGATGAGGTCCCAATAGTTCATTTTGCTTTTGTTTCCCTTACCTCCAGAGACGTGTTGAGTAAGAAGTTGCTGCAGCTGAGGTCAAAGAGGTTTTTGCCTACTTTCTCCTCGAGAATTTTGATGGCTTCCTGTCTTACCTTTAGTTCTTTCATCCATTTTGGGTTTATTTTTGTGTATGGTATAAGAAAGTGGTCCAGGTTCATTTTTCTGCATGTCACTATCCAGTTTTCCCAGCACCACTTGCTGAAGAGACTGTCTTTATTCCATGGGATATTCTTTCCTGCTTTGTCAAAGACTAGTTGGCCATACATTTGTGGGTCCATTTCTGGGTTCTCTATTCTATTCCGTTGGTCTGAGTGTCTGTTTTTGTGCCAGTACCATACTGTCTTCATGATTACAGCTTTGTAGTACAGCTTGAAATCCAGGATTGTGATGTCTTCTGCTTTGGTTTTCAAGATTGCTTTGGTTATTTGCGGTCTTTTCTTGTTCCATACAAATTTTAGTATTATTTGTTCTAGCTCTGTGAAGAATGCTGGTGTTATTTTGATAGGTATTGCATTGAATATGTAGATTGCTTTGGATAGTATTGACATTTTAACAATATTTTTTCTTCCTATCCAGGAGCATGGAATAATTTTCCATTTTTTTGTGTCTTCTTCAATGTCTTTCATAAGCTTTCTATAGTTTTAAGTGTATAGATTTTTCAACTCTTTGGTTAGATTTATTAGAAGGATCGTACCTCGAGATCATAAAAGCCATATATGAAAGACCTAACGCTAACATCATCCTCAGTGGGGAAAAACTGAGAGCTTTCTCCCTAAGGTCAGGAACAAGACAAGGATGTCCACTCTCACCACTGTTATTCAACATAGTAGCAGAAGTCTTAGCCTCAGCAATCAGACAACACAAAGTAATAAAAGGAATCCAAATTGGCCAGGAGGTGGTCAAACTTTCAGGCTTTGCAGATGACATAATACTCTATATGGAAAACCCAAAAGATTGCACCAAGAAACTGCTAGAACTGATCCATGAATTCAGCAAAGTGGCAGGATGTAAAATCAATGCACAGAAATTGGTTGCATTCCTATACACCAATAATGAAGCAACAGAAATCAAGGAATTGATCACATTTACAACTGCACCCAAAACCATAAAATGCATGAAACTTAAGTGCATTGGCTGAGTTTTGATAACCAAATATTTCCATGTAACCCAAATCCTTATCAAGGTAGAGAACATTATCATGACCTCAGAAATTTCCTTTATTTCCCTTCCCATTCGAGTCTTACCCATACTCTTTCAAATGTTAGAATTGCTCTGATTTTCCCCCATAAGCATTAGTTTTACTTGTTCTACAAACTCATATAAATGGAATCATTCAATAGACATTTTTTAGAGAAAGCTTATTTCACCGAACAGAACATTCTTGAGATTTGCCCTGCTGTTGTATACATCATTAGTTTGTTCCTTCTCGTAGCTGACTAGCATTCCATTGTGTGAATAAACCATATTTGTTTAGCAATTCTCCTATTGTAGACATCTGGGATGTTTCCATGGTTTTGACTATTATGAAATAGAGCTGTCATTAACAATGACAATGATGCACATCTAAATTGTGAAAATAAGTTTCATTTCTTTTGAATAAATATCCAGGTGGGGACTGCTAGGTAGAAGAGTAGTTTGTTTTTACTTAAAAAAAAAAAAAAAGGAAGAAAAGAAAGAAAAGAAAAGCTTCCACATTG
Organism: Acinonyx jubatus; assembly: GCF_027475565.1. Lineage (NCBI taxonomy): Eukaryota > Metazoa > Chordata > Mammalia > Carnivora > Felidae > Acinonyx > Acinonyx jubatus. Next base: position 170,303,478 of record NC_069381.1, read on the forward strand.
TCTTCCAAAGTTGTTATCATTTTACATTCAACCAATTATATATTGGTTGGTTATTCCAATCAATGATCAGATAGGTTTGGTTATTTCACATTTTTGCTGACATCTGATGTTGGCAGTCATTTTAACTGTAGACATTCTGGTGGATGTGTGGTAGATCTCACTGGAAATTACATTTATGACTAATCATGTTGATTTGTGCTGTTTTGAGTCTGCTACAGGTAGGTATGCATGATTTCAGAGTCAGCCAGAGATTTTATTGGAATTTATACAAATATGGAGCTCCCATCTCTGTATTTTCGCATCTAATATTTCCACTGGATTTTCTTTCATTTTTCTATTTTCTGCTAATACTTCCTATATTTTCTCTCATTATAAGTATATTTTCCTTTACTTCAATGAACATAGTCAAAATAATTATTTTAAAATCTTGGTCTGACAATGGCAGCATCCGAGTTAATTAGCATTTACCATTTGTTGATAGTTTTTTTCTTTGATACTAGATCATATTTTCCTGACTAGATCATATTTCCTGAAGAATTTGAGTTTGTCCTAAGCATTATGAATAGTACATTGGGTACATTCTAGATTCTGTTACGTTGCTTCAAAGCTTGTTTGATTTAAATTGCTGACTCATGCCTGCAGTGAATGGCAACTTAGATTTCTGTTCAGTTTGTTAATCTTTGATTGCAAGCTGCTTTCAGTTTGACCTTCATGTACCTTGTTCAGGGATCATTCAGTGACATGGACTGAAAATGATCAGGAGTTTTCTCCTGGCTTTCTTCTTTCTGGAGACTCCTTTCCCACTTTCCAGCAGCTCTGGTTTCCCGGGGCTCCTTCGTTTGGTTCTTCCAGCTTGAAAGATTTCACATTTCTCTATTAAATTTTGGAATCTGGTGCTTCCGCTTCTGTAACTATAGTGGAAATTATTCCAGTTTGTTTAATTCTTCTAAGTTCTGTCCCCCACTCCCTAGACCCCACTAAAAAAAAAGTATCAATTTTTTAAGCTATAGAGTTCTAAGGTAGTATTTTGTTTTCCCCCAAAGTTACTAATAATTTATCTGTGGGAGGACTAGTGCTCATTCCTCCAAGCCAAACAAATCTTGGCTTACTATGTAGAAATTACTTTTAGTGTCAGAAGAACACCCTGACATTTAAAGTGTCACATCACAAATATCAGCTAATTACTAAAGGGACTAAGCTATCTAAAAGTATTTTTGTGGACCTTTTTATTTTTCTTAATTTTTTATTGGTTTTTGAGAGAGAGAGAGAGAGAGAGAGAGAGAGAGAGAGAGAGAGAGAGAGAGAGATGGAGCACAAGTAGGTGAGGGAAAGAGAGAGAGGGAGATAGAATCCAAAGCAGAATCCAGACTCTGAGCTGTCAGCACAGAGACTGATTCCAGGCTCAAACTCACCCACAGCGAGGTCATGATCTGGGCTGAGTCAACTGTTTAAACAACTGAGCCACCCAGGCATTCCGTGGACCTTTTTCTTTCATTTAAACTATATTACTGAACCAGAATCAAATGAAATCATGTGTTTGAAATAAGCAGCCATTCTATCCGTTCAATTACTTCAGTAGTACCTTTCATTTCTATGATGGTTATAAATATTTAGACAAGTATGACATAAAAAAAAAAGGATGTATGATGCAGGTAAAGGAACTGGAAAAAATGAATATTAATGTATGTCTATATTCTACTAAGTACTTTGTTAGAAAAATGAACCCTAAATTTCTGGTCTTGCCTAAGCTTAACCCAGCTACTAAATTTTTCCACATGGCTCTGATAGCAAAACTTCAGATTTTAACTATGCAAATTTGACTTAAGCAGTGCAAGTACAAAAAAATGAGGAACACCTGGGTGGCTCAGTCAGTTAAGTGTCCAACTCATTTAAAAATTTTTTTTAACATTTATTTATTTTTCAGAGACAGAGCATGAGTGGGATAGGGGCAGAGAGAGAGGGAGACACAGAACCTGAAGCAGGCTCCAGGCTCTGAGCTGTCAACACAGAGCCCGATGCGGGGCTTGAATTCATGAACCATGAGATCATCACCTGAGCAGAAGTCAGACACTTAACCAACTCAGCCACCCAGGCATCCCCTTGAGCATCCAGGTCAGGTCATGATCTAACAGTTCATTGAATGGAGCCCCGTTTTGGGCTCCATGCTGACAGCGCAGATCCTGCTTGGGATTCTCTCTCTCCCTATCTCTCTGCCTCTCCCCATCTTGTGCATTCTCTCTCTCTCGCTCTCTCAAAAAAATAAACAAAAAAAATGGAATCTCTTTACTATATAATTGTCAAGTTTAAAAGTTGTCATAGTAATTTAGTATGTTTTAATAGAAGTAAGTTTGAACTTTATGTTATAATTCTGGAGACAGAATGGAAGAAAAATGGGTTGATGAAATAAGTAAACATATAGAATAATGTCCAGATGTAAAATAAAAAAATTAGAAAGATAGCATTTTCTTCATTTGTACATAATATGGCACCAAGAATAAATATGCCTTAAATTTTACTCAGGTTAATATTTGATGAATCTTTGTCTAACATGCTGATTAAAATCAATTTCAAGTGTCAATTTCTCTTTCTTTTCATTTTCATATCAAATGGATTTTATATCTTATGAATTAGTAAAAGGACATCTACTCCAGATTTTAGAAATAATGTACTGAAATATTATTTAACTTAAATAATAAATGAATCTTAGACTCCCTGTGATTATTTTATAAGTGTACCACTTTTGTTGTATATTTTGCAATAAACTGAACTTAAAAATGCAATTAGTCTTTTGAGTTACTCCATTAGTATTTTAATACATTAAAAATCACACTATAGTTAATAACAGACTGAAAAAAAAGTCCTTCTGTTTAGTGAAATCCAATTATTCTTTGTGCTTCAGTCTACTTTCATAAAGTCTTTCCCATATCCTCACTTCTGATGACATCATGACACATCATTCACTTGGAATTAATCATGTGTCATCTTGTGACCTGTGTCATCTTGTGACCTCACTTTCATTTGTGGCATTATTTCTATTTTTCACAGTTATGTCCTATTTCCCTAAATGAACTTAATCTCAGGGAGATTACATTGTACTTCAAACCATTTCTATATAAAGACACACAAAATTACATGCATAATCTATTGATTATATATAAAAATGAAGGATATTGGAAGAAAAATTGAAATCTATCATGAAAACATGAAATGTCTACTCTTTTTTGAGCTTGATAGAAGATTTAACAGGAATCTTACATTTCTGAAGATACAGCTAGCAAGATCATTCTATAATTCCTGCAACTGAATTTAACTAAATATGTATATATTTTATTCTGTCATTCTAAAATTTTATTGTGTATACAGTTTAGGTTGTTAGGGTTTTGTTTTTTTAAAATAAACTTGACATGTTACATTTTGTAAATCTAAGGTATACAGCATGTTACTTTAACACATTTATACATTATATGATTGCCATTGAAGCAGTATTTATCACATTACATCACTATAGTACAATGTTATTGTCTATACCCATACTGTGCATTAGATCTCTATGGTTTGTACCCTTAAACAACATCAATTCTATTCCCTCACACTCCATCCCTTAGTAACCACCATCCTACTCTGTATTTTTTTTTCAAGTTTGACTTTTTTAGATTCCACATATAAATGATACCATACAGTACCTGTCTTTATATGCCTCACTTATTTTACTTAGCATAATGTGCTCAACATCTATCCATATCACCACAGATGATAGGATTTCCTTGTTTATCTATGGTTGAATAATATTCCATTGTATATGTGCATGTGTGTATGTATAGCACACCTTCTTGATCCATGCATCCATCAATGAACATTTAGGTTAAGCTTAATTTGTTCCTCTTTTTCTAGCTCTTTGAGGTATAAAGTTAGGTTATTTTGTTTGATATCTTTCTAATTTCTCAATATGTGCAAAAATTACTATAAAATTCCTTCTCAGGACTGTTTTTGCTGCATGCCAGAAAATTTGATAATCATTCGTATTTTCATTTTCATTTTTCAAGATAATTTTTTATTTCCATTTTGATTTCTTCTCTGATCCATTAATTGTTTGGAAGTATGCTGTTGAGTTTCCACAGATTTGAAGATATATTCACTTTCCTCTTATTGATTTCTAATTTCATGCCACTTTGGTCAGAGAAAATAGCTAGTATGATTTCAATTTTCTTAAATTTGCCAAAATTAGTTTTGTAGCCTAATATATATGAAGATCTATCCTGGAGTACATTCCATGTGCACTGGAGAAGAATGTGTATTTTATTGTTGTACAAAATGTTCTATATATGTCTTCTAAGTCCATTTGTTCTCAAATGTTCAGTTCCAAGATTTACTTGTTAATTTTCTGTCTGGACAATCTATTCACTGCTGATAGTGGTACTGGAATTCCCTATTATTAATATATTGTATATTTATCAGTTAAGATCTGTTAGTATTTGCTTAATATATATCAGTGCTTGGATGGTGGGAAGTGTATATACAGTTGACCCTTGAACAACATAGGTTCGAACTGTGTGGGTCCACTTATATATGGATTTTTTAAAATAAATATAATACAGTAATGTCAATGAATTTTCTCTTCCTTGTGATTTTCTTAATAACGTTTTATTTTTTGTAGTTTACTTTATTGTAGGAATATAGTATATAAAATACATAACATACAAAACATGTTAATCAATATTTTATGTTATTTGTAAGGCTTCTGGTCAACAATAGGCTATTTATAGTTAAGTTTTAGGGAAGTCAAAAGATGTACACAGATTTCCTACTACATGGGGGGGGTTGGTTCCCCTAACCCCCACACTGTTTAAGGGTCAGCTGTATTTATGACTGTTATATCTTGATGTTTTGACCCTTTTATCATTATATAATGACCTTTTTGTCTCTTGTTAACATTTTCGGCTTGAAGTCTATTTTGTCTGACATATATACATATGATATATATATATATATATATGATATATATATATATATATATATATATATATATATATATATATCATATATATATATGGCTGCACCTGCTTCCTAACATGTGTTTGGAGTATCATCTTCTACCCCTTCACTTTGAATCTGTTTCTGGAGCTGACTCAAAGTAGTATTAGAGTAGGGTCTTGTTTTTTTTAATCCATCCAGTCACTCTGTGGCTTTCGGTTGGTGAGTTCAATCCATTCACATTTAGGGTGATTATTGATATATAAGAACTTGCCATTGCCATTTTGTTTCCTGGTTGTCTGTATCTCCATTGTTTCTTTTTCTTTGTGTTTCTGTTTATTGAGGTTGGTGATTTTCTATGATGATTTTCTCAGTTTTCCCTTTTTGTATATTTTGGGTTTTTTTCTAGATTTTTGTTTTGTGGTTACCATGAGGTTTGTATAAAATGCCTCATGGATAAAATAGTATTTTTTCTAAGGATCACAATTTGTCTTTATTTGCCTCTACAGGTTCCATCATTTTCCTTCTATCCTTTTATACTTTTGTTGTCACAAATGTATCCTTTTAATTCTGTGAGTTTGTTACCAATTGTAGGAGCTATGCTTGTTTTTAATGCTTTTCTCCTTTTAACATTTATGCTATAATTAAATGTTTAACACCCTATTCCAAATTAGAGCTACACTTTTCTATTTCTGTTTACTTATCAACTTACTCAAAGTTGTGTGTACTTTTGTCATTTTGTTTCAGGTAGAAGAGCTCCTTTCAACATTTATTGTCAGGCAGATCTACTGGTGGTAAACTCCCTCAGCTTTTGTTTGTCTGGGAAAGACTTTATTTCATACCTAACAGATAATTTTGTTGGATAGAATATTCTTGGCTGGAATTTTTATCTTTCAATACTTTGAATGTGTCATTCCACTCTCTCTTAGCCTATAGAGTTTCTGCTGAGAAATCTGCTGGTTTAATGGGGGTTCCTTTGTAGGTTACTTTCTATTTTTCCCTGGCTGTCTTTCAAATTCTTTTTTTTTTAATCATTGACTTTTAACAGCTTAATTATAATGTGTCTTGAAGAGGGTCTTGTTGTACTAAGATAGTAAAGTGACCTATTAGCTTCATGGACTTGCATGGTTAATTCTTTCCCCAGGTTTGGGAAGTTCTCAGCTATTAGTTCTTTGAATAATCTTTCTGCCTCCTTCTCCTTCTTCTGGTATACCCATTATTTCTATGGTGGCATTCCTAATGGAATCTGATACTTCTTGTAAGGTCATTTCACTTATTTTAAATCTTAGTTTGCTCTCCTCTTCTACCTGAGTCATTTCCAGACTCTTATCTTCCAAATCACTTATTTTTTCCCCATCTGATCTGCTCTAGTTCCAATGCTTTCTACTGCATTCTTCATTTCATCTCTTGAGTTCTTCAGCTCCAAAATTTGTTTGATTCTTTTTTAAAAATTTTCATCTCTTTGGTAAAGTACTCTTTCACTTGGTTAATTTTGTTCTTGAGTTCACTGAATTGTCTTTCTGAGTTTTCCTGTAGCTCACTGAATTTCTTCATAACATCTATTTGAATTCGGTCAGATCCCAATCTTCTGTGACTTTGAATCTGGTTGCTGGAGAATTGTCATTTTCTTTTTGTAATACTGCATTATTGGATTTTTCACGGTACTTGATGAGATGTGCCTCTGTCAGTGATTTCTTATTTAAGTAAAGTTTTGTTTACTTTGATTTTAATAGTTCTACAGGTTCAGAATTAGAGGCCTTGCTTTTATATTCCAGCAGGTGACACTCTAGCACAAGTTTTTGGCTTCTCTTACCTGAGTTGATATTGTGGCTATATTTGGGAGTGTGAACTTTCCATTCTCCACTTCCTCTACAAGAAGGGCCACTGGCACCAAGGTCACTGATTGTGCTCCTGAGGTCGTCAGTGCTTGTCAAAGTTAGGGTAGCCAGAGTTGCGGGCATTGCTTCTCCTGCCAGGGTTATAGTCTCTACTGCTGCTCCTGGAACTACTGGGCTCACAGGCACCAGCGCTTCTACTGCGTCCCTGGCTCCACTAGATCCATGATGTCTAATTCACTCACCTTCAGATATACAGATATATGGATCTTTCTGGAATCTTGGTGTGCTGTGCACACCTTTATTAGAAACCTTTGTTAGATTATGGGTATCCTACTGGTTGTAAATCTGAAGGGGAGAGACAAAGGGAATGACCTATGCAGCCATGATGCTGATGTCCCTGCCAAAATATCTATTCTAATAATGGTTTAAAAAATATATATATATATATATATATATATAATATGTTTAAAGAACAACTAAATCTACATACCTATTATTCATAATTTGTCTCCTCAATCAAGTATCAAAATTTCAAGACTAGTATAATAAATCATTGAAATATTTTGTATTTAAAGGACTCATGTTCAAAATATGTGGAAACTAATTTTTAAGTGGCTTTGATTATTTCTTTTGTTATTTAGTTACCTGCATAAATTTAACATTGAAAAAGAAATTTAGAGATCTCATGGCTGGGCATCTCAGAAAATTTCTCTTTAAAAAACAAAGTAAATCAAAACATAATGATTTAGATATAAAGTTCTATCTGCTACCAGCCTGAGTATTGCAAAAACATTTGTTCTCTAAAAGTATCAGGAACCATTCTAAGAAAAATGGCTTATTCTTTTGATATTAAATGAAAACCTTTTTTTTTTACTTTTTTTTTCAACGTTTATTTATTTTTGGGACAGAGAGAGAGACAGAGCATGAATGGGGGAGGGGCAGATAGAGAGGGAGACACAGAATCAGAAACAGGCTCCAGGCTCTGAGCCATCAGCCCAGAGCCTGACGCGGGGCTCGAACTCACGGACCGCGAGATCGTGACCTGGCTGAAGTCGGACGCTTAACCGACTGCGCCACCCAGGCGCCCCAATGAAAACCTTTTTTAATCATATAACAATTACCTGCTTAAATCAGGTTCCTACATGGGTTCTTTAAGAAAGTGTCATTGATAAATATAAATGGAGTGTTCTAAATAGGATTTTGCATGGCCATAGTCACTAAGTATTTGCAAGTATTTATATATTGTACAGATTAAAGCAGCAGTTTTTCTTAGAGAACATGAAATTTCTTTGATCTAACTTTGATCAAACTTCTTAGAAGTGTAAAATGTACTTCAAACAATCAATTTTTTATGAAAATATCTACTATATATCTATATATATATTTTTTTCTCTATATATATATTTTTTTTCTTTTCTCATATATATGTAAGACAAGATTTGCCCTCATATTTAGCACATTTATAACTATGCCATATGTAGAATCAAACATAATTGCATAACATATATGGAGAGCTGTACTCTTAAGCCCATGGAAGAATCTTGTTGCTAGTACGTAAAAAATAGCACATTAAATTCTGAATTATATAGTACTAAATATATATTACTTGCTTATGTTAAGTTGATAGATGTTCATTAAAACTTAAATATTATAAAATAGAAATGTTTTTATACTATAAAAACTTTCACAGACATTAAGTTTTAATGAAAAGATTATTGGAATTACTCTTCACTGAAGCTCATATCTTCTCTTCCTCCCATATTTCCATTCTCAATAATTTGTTTAAGCCACAAATTTTGATGTCGTCTTGACTTTCTTTCCTTGTCTACCCTTATACTAATCAAATAAATCACTAACATTCTTTATTCTACTTTCTTAATATTTCTAGAATCTATACTTTTTCTCCATTATGAAGACAATAGTCAACTAAGCCCAGGATCTCTAGCTTGGTTTACTTCAAAAGCTTATGAACTTAGCTACCTATCTCTTGTAAATGAACTCTTGTAATTCATTCTCTGTACTGCATTCCTTCACTCATTCATTGAACTAATATTTATTTAACCACCTACTATGGAACAATGCACTGTTCTATGTGTGACTAACCTTTCTAAAACTCAGAATCAATCATATTATCTTCTTTAAAACTCTTCAATGAATTCACTTACTTCTATGAAATCTAATTATTGTGAATTCCTTGTATATCCTCATTTCTTTGCTTTCTGTCAATACTGGTCTATTGCAAATGCTTAGATGTCTTCTCTGGCTAAGATCTTCCTTTCCCCCAGTGCTTTGTTAAGACTCTTATATATCCCCATGTAGTATTCATGAAGAGCACTCATTATTTAGTAAGTGCCTCACTAAAATGTCTCATCTCTTAAAAAATACGCTCCTTGATAATAGAGAATGTGCCTTAGTATTCATTATATGTAGACTATTCAGCAAGATCAGAATCTCAATAAGTAATTACTGACTAAACAAAGTCCTGCTCATATGATAAGTTTACTTTTCCACCAATTATGTCAAACATTTTAATCTTAAATACAATATTAAAAGTATATACTGAAATGCTTATTAGGCAAATTTCCAGTCTCTCTCTCTCTTTTTTTTTTTTTTTTCCCCTAGAGTCTGGACCACTCAGGAAGGATAATAAACCAAGCGGTATACAAACCTCACAAGAAAAGTAAAGAAAAATTCTTGTGACTGGCAGAATCCTCACTATTTGGGTATGACCTAAGAAGTCATATATATTGTGGTAACATGTTATGAGAGCTCACACTTCAACACTCCTATCAATAGTGGCTTTATAGCAGAGAAACCTGAAAATACCACCTTTGCCCAGTTACCTAAGTTAAGAGCACAAGTAGTAGGATAAACTAACTTCATCATCTCCTGATAAGATATACTGGGAAGAATGCAGTGCAGTATCTGTGGTAGTCCAGTCAAATATGTTTAACCTGAATCTAATCCCAAGAAAATATTATACAAAAACAAAATGAGGAAAATTCTTCAAAATAACAGGCATCAGCCGAAAATTGTATCAAGAACTCAAAAGAGAAGTAAAGACTAAGGAACTCTTCCATATTGAGGGAGTTGAAGTAGACATGACTTCTTTAACACATGATCCCAGATCCTGGGATCCTGGATTAGAACTTATTTGTTTGTTTATTTTACAATAACTGGTATCATTGGACAGTTGATGAAATTTGAATGAGATATCTGGATTAGAAGGCACTGTTAGTGTTAAATTTCTGATTTTGATCAATGTACTACATTTATACAGAGAATGCCCTTCCCTTTCAGTAATTATATGCTGAAATGTTTACAAATAATAGAACATCATGCTTTCAAATTGCTATCAATTGATTGAGAAAAATCTAATGGGAGTGTATGTCTGGGAACTTATAGGTCTGTGCAGAAAGAGAGAAAGAGAGAACAAATGTAGTAAATGAGTAATACTAGAAATAACTAAGGAATCTGGAGGGGCATCTGGATGGCTCAGTCGGTTAAGTGGCTGACTTTGGCTCAGGTCATGATCTCAAGTTCCATGAGTTCAAGCCCCGCATAGGGCTCTGTGCTGACAGCTCAGAGCTTGGAGCCTCTCTTGGATTCTGTGTCTCCTTCTCTCTCTGCCCCTCCTCTGCTCACACTCTGTCTCTCTCATTCGTAAAAATAAATCAACATAAAAAAATTGGGGAATCTGGAATTTCTTGTAGGATTAATATTATTTCAAAATTTTAAAAAGTATAAATAACATCAGAGAAATGAAAAAAGAACTTAACAAGTGGAGAGCTATAGTCCATTAATATCCTTAAATGGAAAGCTGTTCCTGGAGTGGAAGACTCAATGCAATAATGTATCTATTTTCTTGAACTTGATCTATAGTTTCAATGCAATTCCAATAAAAATTATAGTACATTTTATTTTTGTAGATATTTACAAGCTAATTATAAAATTTATATGTAAATGCAAAGGGCTAATATATCTAAGATTGTTTTGAAGAAGAAAAACATATCTAGAGGTTATACCATACCACATAAATCTACAGTAATTGAGAGAGTGTGGTAAAGGTGCAAGGATAGGCAAATAGCTCAATGAAACAGATAAGCAACACATTGATGCATATTTCATCACCTGATTTATGCCAAAGTGCCTCCGCACAAAAAAGAGAAAAGGTGGTTTTTTCAATAAATGGCATTGGGTCAGCTGGAATCTATATAAAAAATGAGTGTTTACCCCCACCATACACAAATATCAATTCTAGGTAGATTATAGACATAAATTTGAAAGTTAAAAAAAAGCTTTTAGAAGCTAACATAGGAAAATATCTTCAAGACTCTAGGATAGGCAATAATCTCTGAATAAATATATAAGAAGCAAAATATTAAAGGAAAGAAGGATAAATTAGATGTCAAAAACTAAGAGACTTTATCAAAAGACACCATCAGAAAGTTAAAATCAGGCTACAGGTGACAGAAGATATTTACAATACATGGAAACAAGAAATAACATATTCAGTTACATGGAAAACTGCTACAAATCAATAATTAAAGAGGTGCTTGAGTGGCTCAGTCAGTTAAGCGTCCGACTTTTGATTTCAGCTCAGGTCATAATCTCATGGTTCATGGTATCAAACCCCGTGTTGGGCTCTGCACTGGGTCTGGAGCCTGCCTAGTATTCTCTCTCCTTCTCCCTTTGTCCCTCCCATGCTCACTCGCTCTCTCGCTCTCTCTCTCAAAAACAAAATAATAATAATAATAATAATAATTAAAAAGGCAGTTATCTCAGCAAGAAGTCAAAAAACCTGAACCCTTCACAAAAGAGGATACACAAATGGCCAATAGCATATGAAGAAAGGTACAACATCATTAATCATCAGAGAAATGAAAATTAGATACCCCTTCACCATCTACCAGAGGGCGAAAGTAAAATAACAACAACAACAGATTAGGCCAATTTTGGGTGAGGATGTGGGGAAGTAGAACTTTTTATGCTACTGGTAGGAGTGCAAGTTAGAAATCCACCTTGGAAAATAGTTTGCAGTATTTACTAAAGCTGAAAATATTCACACTATTGCTCATCTATTCCATACCAGAAATATATTATGTGTATCAAAGAGCATGCACAAGAATTTTTATGGCATCATTATTTATAATATCTCTAAACTGGAAAGAATTCAAATGCCCATCAATAATGAAATGGAAAAACACAGTTTGCTATATACATACAGTGAAATATCATTCAATGAATGACTCCTATATGCAACAACAGGGATGATTCGCACAGACATAATAAGGAATAAAATCAGCCAAGCACAAATGATTCATACTGTTACACTCCATTTATGTAATATGCAAAACGTTTAAATTTCATCAGTAGTGACTGATATCAGAATATTTTGCTTGGAGACATCATTGATAGTCTTCTGGTGTACTGATAACGTTCCACATCTTGATCCAGGTGACAGTTACACAGGTGAGTTCATTTTGTAAAACTCAAAGACATATGCCTAATATTTGTGTATTTTACTGAGTATGCATTTGTGCATTTATAGAGTATGCTTCAATAGAAAACACTAAATGAACGATAAGAAATCAAGCCCTAGCTCATGCACAGTTTGGTCAGCCTCACTGCAATTGGTAGCTCAGCAAAGATTAATAGCACTAAACCACCATAAATATTCTATTTATTTTATTAAGTTAAAGAAGCTGTTATAATACTTCTGAAAACAAGTATCAAATACAAATTGATGGCACTATGTGATGCTCAACATTTAACTAAAAAAACGTTTTTTTCTAATTTTATACCTAATAGTTTTAAGATTGCATTCTTCATACCTTCAAAGATTACCTTCAAAGAAAGATTGCAACTTGGACTGACTTTTCTACCCAAGAAAGAAACACAAATATAGAAGAAAACGCTGGGAAGGAATTATTAACATAGTGTCATATTAAAGTTCTGATCACTTATTATTTGACTATTTATATTTCACTTTATTTTAAGCACATACAGCATCCTCTGTTGTAGAAATAAGAAGGCAAAATGCTTATTTGATCAAATATAAAGAAAACATTACTGTGCTAGATTATCTCTTGGGTACTTGTCTCTATCATACATTTCAGTAAGGATAAGAATTACTACTTCTGGAATCTTCCCTGTGTGGCTCTAGGTTAAAATTTGCTAATGAAAGTAATCTGTGTGAGATATGGAAGGCAGAAGTGAAGCAAAAGCCATTATTTTCAGAGATCAGTCATGGTGCTTTAATCAGAGCAACTCTGCAGATGACTTTACAGGCTCACACTGTCCACTGTGGCAGATTTTGCAGAACTCTCCATGAACGCCCTCTTCATGTCCCCATCTTTTGGCTAAATATATCTCATTATTGGACTTCCCTTTGAATACTAGTTTTTCTTCCTGCTCCAGTGTGTTAGGCTGAAGTTGTTAGTTATTGTTCCACTGATCTGGAGCATTCCAGATGTTCATACTAGCTCTTCCTGCTTTTGTGTCAGCTCTAATTCTTTTTATTAAACCCCTCACTCCCATAAAATTTTAATGACTCAGTTTTGCCTACTGAGAAGTCACTTTGATATTTCACATATTGAAGTTTTCTAACTTTACTGCCACATTCATGTATTTTTTAATTAAAAAAAAGAACAAGATAACTTATTGACAGATTATTTAAGTGCTTCAAAATAACTTAAAAAGATAAAACTCACAAAAATAAGTACAATGTATGAATGTTAGCAGGGAAAGAATATTTTCTATACTGTATATGCCAACTTTAGATTTCATTAGTATCCACACTTAATAATGTAACAATCTTCCTACTTCTAAAAGTGAGTGGCTTCCTTTATTGATCTAAATGTCTTTGCAAACTTCACCAGGTAGTTAACAAACTTGAATTATTTGCCACAAGAACGATTATTTTTTTAATTCTTGCACTTTATCAAGGCTATAGGAATATTTTCAATAGTTTGGGTTTTGAAATATATACCACGAAGCATAATAGCTTTATTATGCAATATCATTACTAAGCATAATAGTATTATTATTGTTTCCATTTTATAAATTAAAGAACTGAGATTCATAGTTCATTAAGGGTGGGTAGAGTAAAGATGAATTTAGGACTGCCTTGTATAAGTCTGTTAGGATTTTTTTTTATTAGTGTGACATAGTAAATTATTTTTATGTGCACACTAAGACAGCAGAACGCTGGAGTGAGGGGCACCTAGGTGGCTCAGTCAGTTAGGCATGTGACTCTTGATTTAGGCTCAGGTCATGATCTCATGGTTGGTGGGATCAAGACTGGAGTCAGCAGCTTGGGATTCTCTCTCTCCTTCTGTCTCTGCTCCTCACCTACTTGCTCATGCACCTTCTCAAAATAAATAAATAAACTTAAAAAAAAAAAAAAAAGAGCCCTGAGGTGAGGTAGGAATTATTCTCTAATTCTGTAAACTTGAGTAAGTTACTAACCCTGAGATGACACAAAGGATTCCATTTTAAAATCAGACTTACATGATTCAGAGATCTTATCCAGGATAAAGCTTTCCTAATAATTTCAAGAATACAATCAATTAAGAAGCACAGAAAATCAAGGGAGGGGTCTTGAATCCTGTTTGTATTCACCCTCTGGTCCTTTATTTGTAAACTATATACATTATATAATGTATTTTTTTCAATTTTTTAATGTTTATCTATTTTTGAGATAAAAACATAGCACGAGTGGGGGAAGGGCAGAGAGCAAGAGGGAGACAGAATCTGAAGAAGACTCCAGGCTCTGAGCTGTTAGTACACAGCGGGAGGCAGGGCTTGAACTCAAGCACCAGGATTTCATGACCTGAGCTGAACTTGGATGCTTATCCAACTGAGCCACCCTGGTGCCCCTATGTTATGTATTTTTATGTATTATATATAAGTATATAAAATATATATAATATACTATGCCTATATACATCATATATATGATTCTATATCTAATTTATAAATATCATACTGATATATGGTATATATCTACACCAAATAGAATACATATTAAATATATATGTAGGTGTATATATATATTTATCAGAGTAATAGATGAGATAATTAAATAAGATGTGCAGGTCACCCCACATCAGTTAGCATTTAGGGTTTGGTAATCTTCATTTTACTCCTAGAAAGTTACATACTTTGTGACATTTTTCAAGGATCCATAACACATAAATCCATAGATACTACAAATGTTTACCATATACAATCTAAACCAGGGACATCCTGCTTAGAGCATTCCATACATAAGAACTCTTTTCTAAGTGAATACTATCAATTTAATCTTCAGGAAGCCAGTTGTTAGCATGCTTCAAATAAGCTTTTATGAAATCACCTGTCCTATTCTCTCCCAGAAGCACCCTCCACCTCTACCCTGCTATGGGAAAGAAATAAATAGCAGGTTTGCTGCTTTTGTAAGGATCCAATGAGTTAATTCATGTAAATCCACGCTGGTAAAATACTAATAATGCCAACAGCAATTATTATCATTATTGGTTACACTATATTACACGGAGTTTACAAATGGTTTAAAATAATTTAATAAGAGCTAAGATGTACTTAGTTTTGTGAAATGCAAAACTGTTGGTATCCTCTTGCACTCATTTTGGTCTAATGACTTAGTGGAAAATATCTTTTTAGCAAGCATATTTTAACAAAAAAGCTACAAACCACAAATTACCATCTAGGTATTCCACAACAATGAATCAATAAAAGGAAGAAATAAGGAAAAAGAATGAGTGGGAAAGGTAAGAGACAGGAAGGAGAGAGAATGAAAGAATGAAAAGAATCAGTAATATGAAAGGTTTAGATAATTCAATTTGTGGTAACATGTTATGCTATGGTAACACACAAAATTTTGTCAGTAATTTGACACTTTCTTCTAAATGATTAATTCAAAGGTACATCACTAATAGTTCACTTTTAAGAAAATAAATAATATAAAACATACTTCCTTCATATTTCAATTATATTGTTTAATATTACCAACTTAGAGAAATTATAAAAATTATTTTCACTATTGTTATAATTATAATACCAATAATCCTACAAAGATACATTTACAAGTCTATATTTTGTTGCAAAGCAAATATATTTTATTACAACACTAAACCATTTGTGAGATGGAATTATATTTAAAGAAAGTTTTTAAATTGCACACTCTTGATAAAACATGGTGAAATCATCTAAACATTAAAAGCTAATTTAAGTAAATCAATTGCTTTATTCTTCTACTACTAAACAAAAAAAGAAAAAAATCTAGGGAAATAAGTTTAATAAGCTATTACCCAACATCCTAAAATCTTCCAGTGTAAGGATTGTTTTGCAAGACATAATTGTTTCCACATAATTAAGTACCTACACAAATAATGGTTTCAATGATTACCAAGGTTACCCAAGGCAAACCCAATAAATTTAAAATGAGAACTAATCTAAAATGTGTTACCAATATTCAGATCCATCAGAGACTAATAAGATCATACTTGAAATGAAGTAGCTATGTAAATGAGGGCACACAGAATATTCAATCCTTAAATGACAAACTTTCTCTGAATTTCCTCCTCTTTCTCACTTAAAGAAAACATTTTATTTTCTGTACTTTCAAGATCTTAGCAAGAAACAATGGCTCTGATGGCCTCTTAAATTTGGACAGAATTTTGAATGGACATTATTACCTTTTAATTTCCGTTCCCTGGGCCAGAATGAAAATGTTAAAACATATGCTTATGAGTCTGTAATTCAAAATGATTTTACCATTCTATTTGTGTAAAGATATCTAAAAAAATTAGAAGCAATATTTACAAGGCAGCTAAGGTCTTTAACAAGGTTAACCAAAAGAGACAAAATCCTCTAAAGAATCTTAGTAAATAGCATAAACTAGTTTGATTGATTAGAATGTATATACAATTATGTTAATAGGTAAAAATGGGTTAATCTATTAAATTTTTAAAAATAAGGTTTCAAATTATCCCACAAAAAACACCAACTGTTTTCTGTATGTAAGAGATATAGCTAAAACAAAGTAATTCAAAAGTAGGTAGGCAATATTATAACAAACATGCAAACACTAATGATATAACAGGAGTAAGCTGCTAACATCAGACAAGGTAGAATTCAGACAGAAAGCCTCAAATAAAAGAGCAAAGAATTGGGAGAATTTTTTTTTCTACAGAATGTCTTCTAAGGTCATTTGTATTCCCACCTTCATTAGTTTTGGAATTGCTAAAAATAAAACCCTTCTCAGACTGTTCACTAATTAGGTGAAAAAACTAACCATCCAAACAAACCAAAAAAAGCCCCAGACCTGATAAGCTGCTTCCTGAAATAACCCTTCAATGTTAATATAAAGGGCCAGCTGGCAGAAGATGATAAGGAAGTAGTAATATTTTTAATTGGCACTTATTCTGAATACTTATAATACCAACTACACGAAAAGGTGAAAATTATTCCATGTTAACAAAAAACAAGTTTCTCTTAATTCAGTATCAGAAGGATTCAAAAGTAAAGAAATTACATAGCCACAATTAGAGGTACTTTATTTAAATGAATATTCTTTAAACAATTTGAAAAGAGCAACCACATTTCTATGGTGATTGAACTTACTATAACAAATGTGTTTACTGGGAAAAAAAATAAACTTAACTTGATGCCAGTTTCAGTCTAATGAGTAGAACAGACCCCAAATTACATGCTGGGACAGCATGAAGCATAATATTCTCTTTAGCTGTATGATTTGGTGGTAAACTGACAGAAGACTTGAGTGATAACTTAAAGCTCCCACTAATCTAATTTGTAATTTTGGAAGACTTCACTTTACTGATCCCTTGTATCCTTACTTGTAAAATAAAAGTATCCACTTAAAAGATAACTAATAACCTTTTCTGTTCTAATATTCTGAAGGGTTTTCACTTTTTAGAATCTTTTATTGAGGGGTTCCTGAGTGGCTCAATCGGTTAAGCAGATCTCACAGTTCACTGGATGGAGCTCTGCATCCAGCTCCGTGCTTACAGTGCAGAGTCTGCTTGAGATTCTCTCGTTCGCTCTCTCTGCCCCACCCCTGCTCATTCCCTGTCTCTCTCTCTCTCAAAGTAAATAAATAAATTTTTAAAAAAATGAATCTTTTTTTGAAATATAGATGCTCATAATCCATTATCTTGTGTTACTTCAAAACACCCCTTCCTTAAATTCACAAGATATACATTATATATCATACATATTTATATAAGCAAAATATGTAAGTTATATATCTATAATTAAAACAAATTTTCATAAAGTGATACTCTTGTTAAACCTGAAGCTCACAATTTTCTATTCTTTTCTCTTTTGTTGTAACTTTAAAAATATTGCCTTGATCTACTGAGTTAATTTCACAAGATACTAATAGTTTTTGTTCTTCCATTTAACAAAATAGCTACATTTATGCACATCAATAAACCCTGTAATTTATTTAATCTGCATATACTGATAGCTTTTGTAAGGATTAATATATGAATGCTGAACAAACATGATTAAAATATTCCAATTCAGTCAAGGAAACTATGCAACAAAGTTATTACTACAGTTTAATAATGTACCTAGTCTTTAATAAGTGGATGAGATAAAGAATGGTAAGCCATCACATGGTGTTTTTACTATTCTATACATCATGTTCTTAACATTATGTAGGAAAACAGTAATTTAGGAGTTAAAAATGTGGGATTCTATCTAAAAGGAGACAGTGTCAGTTAGAAGGATGGGTTCTCAGAGATGAATAAAAGAAGAAAAGAAAAGAAAAGAAAAGAAAAGAAAAGAAAAGAAAAGAAAAGAAAAGAAAAGAAAAGGAAAGGAAAGGAAAGAGACAAGACAAGAAAAGAAAAAAGAAAAGAAAAGCTATTCTGAAGCACACATTGGCACTATTTAAGCAGTGACTGGGAGTGGGGGAGAGAATCGATTCACTTATTTTCTGAAGTGTTATTTACTAAATATCTACTATTGAGTTTTTTCTACCTAATAATAATTATTGGGTACTGCTCTAGTTATTGAAGAGTACATTGAAGAAGACAGACAAAAATTTTCCTTAAAGAATTTTCATTTTATTGTGATTAGACATACCCATGTCTTCACATGGTCTTCCCTCTATGCCTATCTGTGTCCTAATCTCTTCTTCCCATAAAAATACCAGTCATATTAGATTAAGATGCATCTTAGTGACCTCATTTTAACTTAATTACATGTATAAAGACCCTCTCTCCAAATACAGGTACTGACAGGATTTCCACATATGAATTTTAGATGGACACAATTCAACCCATAACAAAGCCCAAGGTTTTTAATGCTAGTTTATCATGTAAGCACCTGCTGCCTAGTACATATCAAATTTGCAGACCCCCAGACAGAAGGCATATGTCCAGCATAAACCATATTGATTTCATAAGCAGTTTAGGCACAGTGAACCAGTTATCACTTCATGAATGGCTCAACTACCAAGTTCCCCAACTCCAATCAAGAGAGAACTTTTCAAGTAGGCTTTTCTAAAAAATACCAGTCTCAGGCCAACTGCATTAACTCTTTTGTGCATAGTCAGGCTGACAAATTCAGGTTTTTTTTTAAATTTGTGATACATTTTAGGCCAAAAGTATACATATGTTTATTACAATTACTAAATTTTGCATTGATTTAAAAAAAATACAAAAATTATCTTTTGCAAGTTAGTCCATACTAAGCAACTTGGTCACTACTTTCATTTTACTTATCCTCCAAACTTACATAATTTTAAAAATAACAGAAAAGTAGTGATTTTGCTTGAAGTTAGCAAAGATTTCAAAATACAAAATCAAAAATAAAGAGGGGAAAGAATCTCCACTGTCTTTAAAACAAGCAAACAAAATGAGAAAAACTAATTTTAGCCATTACTTGAAACCACAGCCTATGAGAAAGATTTATCCAACATAGAAAGAAGATATTAACAGCAGGCACATACCTTATCCAATCTCCATTTGTGGGAGGATAAACCACAGATAAATCACAAAGCAGTGTAATTTCTTTGAAGGAAACATGACAATATCTGTAAGAAAAATAAATGAAATCAACATACTCTTTAATCCAGAAATCTATGTAAAAGGATGCTTATTATAGAATTTTTGTAACAAAAAAAATCTAAAAATTCATAAATAGAAGACTGGTTAAGTAAATAATAGTAATGACAGCATTAAACACCACTTAAGTGTAGTTAAAAACTAAATTAAATCAGTGTACTCATATTGAATAATCTTCAAGACATACTGGTCAGTAAAAAATGGAACATGTGAAACATGCTTTATAACATAGATTTGCATATGTTAAGGAGGAAGACTTTCCTCTGTCCTTCAAGGTTCTTCTAGCTTGACTAAATCAAATTGACATGAGACAGATTAACAGGAGAAAATCAAATTTCAAAGCATATGTACTAGAAATCCACACAGACATGGAAATTCCAAAGTGAGGCAACATGATGTTTTTGTGAACTATCATTAGCAGGAAGGTAAAAGGAGATGTTTGGAAACCACAGGTTGCTCTACTATTCAGATCAGTTTCTTAGGTAAAGAGGAATCTCTGCTAATAGCTCTCTTCCTGGTACAAACAGACCAGGGGAGGGAAAGAGATTTTTCCCTCAGATGAGGGGAGGCAAAGAGATTTTTCTGAATCTGCTGTGCTTAGATTGCTTTTAACTCAAAATAATGTTCATGCCAAAGTGGCCCATGAGGCAGGGGGGATGCTCTTGGCCCCCACACATATGTATAATGACATACAGACTACTATTGTTTACTTTTGGGTTGAGAGTCTTAAGATCTTGGAATACGGGTAAATTATTTTACTTTATATTGTTTCAATGTTTACCCACACATGTTATTACTTTACCACTACAAAATTCTGCCTCCTCTGCCTCTGAGGGACACCAAAATGATTAAATAAATTATTGGAAGGCTGAAATTTGAGGACTATCATAGGAATCAATATCTCTTGGAACTTAAGATAACATAAAGGGTCATATTGATAATTCAGACTAACATCACTCAAAGATTTGACTCTGTATCAAGTTTTAAGTGTCAATTAGATACTAATATAATTACAAGGATATATGTCATCATGAGTCACAGGTAAAACAAAGAAGTCTATGACCCCTAGTCTAGTTCCCCAAGTCCTATTACACCACATTGGATACACATGTTAATAGATGAGATTTCTATGAGGTTTGCATTTACTTACTTCACTTTCATATAATAATCCATTCAGGTTATAAGAAATTTATATTTTACACTGAGAGGGTTACATTGATTATGTAACATTTCCCAACCAGCCATTATCCATAACTCCATATATTCCAGTTTGTTTATCATAAACAAATCTAGACAATTAGGCACATCTTGCTAAAAGCATTCCATAATAAAAAAGTCTATTTTACTAGCAAAAACCTTTGTTGTTGCTGCTGTGCCAATAGGATTGTCATCAGTATGTTTAGAAGGGGATTAATTCAGCTTCCTTGCCTTTTTTTCTTTCCCTGGAGCACCCCCAATACAAGAAGAGACTGTATTGCAGACCTGCAACTTAACTTCTTTCTTTCCGGATGACAAGATACTTTGAACATATTGATCAAATATATTTACATTATAATGAGAAGACAGGTGGTTAATTCTTAAAAGCCAAGAAAGAAATTAGAATATAATTCAAAATGTAGTGAGTTTATATTCTTCTTAAGAACAAAAAATGACTAAAATGGATAAAAATAAAAATAGACTTTGATAAAAAGATGAATAGTATCAGTGAATTATTGAAGTATGTAAAGTAGTTTTGAGATTATATCTTTAATATCTGAGACAGAATTGAGGAGAGAAATCAGTACATCAATCCTGCCCCTCATGTCTTATTCAGGCTTGGTCCAGATCATAATGGTATACAGTACAGATAATAAACTATATCATGTGGTAGTTTTATTGTTGGTTTTCTATTATTCCCCCTAATTTTATACTGATGAAGTCTAATGTGAGAAGTACATAATGCATAGTTCATCAAGATTTAAGGGTAGGGGGATCTGGAGAAAGGCGGTCAAAATGTGAAAAGTTCCAGTTATAAGATAAACAAGTGCCAGGGATATAATGTACAACATGATGATTATAGTTAACACTGTGTATAATATATAAGAAAGTTGTTATGTAAGTAAATCCTAATAGTTCTCATCACAAGGAATTTTTGTTGTTTTCTTTTTTTTTTTAATTATATCTATATGAGACAGTAGATGCTAACTAAACTCACTGTGGTAAAAATTTCACAATATATGTAAATCAAACCATCATACTGCATGCCTTAAACTTTTATTGTGATGTATATCAATTATATCTCAACAAACCTGAGGAAAAATATTTTTGATGTAAGATATAATTTTATTTAAAAAATGATGAGGAGAAAGAATAATTGTTTGCTGATTAAGAATCCCTTAGAATAGAGCCAATTTCAGAGCTTTAAGATGACACGCAAATTCATTTTTCCAAGCCCAAATTTCCTGTTTGCAAAATGGAGATTGTAATAACTGTCTTATAATGTTAATGAAAGGGTTTCATAATACACACCTTGCTAACTACCTAACACAGTGAATGGTACATCATAAACATTACTTATCTGTTGTTATGTAAAAAACTGTCCCAAAATTTAATGGCTTAAAACAACAGACATTTAGTATCTCTCAGTTCTTATACCACAGGAATCTGGGCACAGCTTAGCTGTGTGCATCAAGTTCAAGGTCTCTCACAAGGCTACAATCAAGCTGTTGGCCAGAGCTGATATTTAAAAAAACAAACAAACAAACAAAAACTGTAGCTACTTGACAAATACGGCAAAATTACTCATTTTACTGCATAAAATTTTCCAATAATTTCAAAAATATTTTCTCCCCAAACATCAAATGTAGACAACATAATCAATCTCATTAATAACAATGATTAGGACTGTGAGGGCAACATATGCCAACAATTAAAATGAAAAGAAAAAATCTTAATAACCAGAAAGTCCATTCCCTCAAATATCTCTATGATTTTAAGCTAGAATATATAATACAGTGTCTAGTACTATACTTAGCTGGGCAGATTGCCCACCATTTAAATTAATCATGTCCTTCATTCACCATGATCAAATGAGATTTATCCCTGGGATGCATGGATGATTCAACATATGCAAATCAATCTGTGTGACACATCACATCGATAAAATGAAAGAAAAAAAAAAACAAATGATTACCTCAATGGATGCATAAAAAGTATTCAACAAAATTCAATATTCATTCATGATAAAAACTCAACAAATTAGGCATGAAAGGAATATATCTGATATAATAAAAGTCTTCTATGACAAGACCACAGCTAACATTATGCTGAATGGTGAAAGGATGAAGGCTTTTCTTCTAAGATCAGGAAAAAGACAAGAGTGCCCCCTTTCACCACTCCTATTCTACATGGTACTGGAAGTCCTAGCTAAAGCAATCAGGCAAGAAAAGGTATCAGAATAAAGAAAGGAGCAAAAATGTCTCTATTTGCAGATGACATAATTTTATACATAGAAAATCCCAAAGACCAAAAAACAGTTATGTCTAATCAATGAGTTCAATAAAGTTGCAGTATACAAAATTAATACACAAAAATTAGTAGCATTTCTATATACCAACAATTAATTTTCTGAAAAAGAAAGAAATAATCCCATTTATGGTAGCATCAAAAACAGTAAAATAACTTGGAGTAAATTCAACTAAAGAATAAAAGATCTCTACACTGAAAACTATAAGACATTGATAAAATAATAGAAGACATAAATAAGTAAAAAGGTATCCCATGTTCGTTGATTGGAAGAATTAGTTATTAAAATGTCAATACTACTAAAAGCCATCTGTAGGTTCAATGCAAGCCTTATCAAGATTCAAATGGCATTTTTTTTAAAGAATCAGGGGAAAAAACACTTTTAAAATTTATAAGAAACCACAAAAGACTCCAAATATCCAAAGAAATCCTAAGAAAGAAGAATGAAGCAGGAGGTATCACACTTCCTAGTTTCAAGCTATACTATAAAACTAAAGTCATCATAATAGTATGGTACTGGTATAAAACAGATAAATAGACCAACAGAACAGAACTGATAGCCCAGAAATAAACCCAAGTATATAAGGTTAACTAATATTTGACAGGGAAGACAAGAATACTCAATGGAGAAAAGACAAGTCTCTTCAATAAATGGTGCTGGAATAATTGGATACTCACATGTAAATGAATAAAACTCAACCCAATCACAAAAATTAACTCAAATGGATTAAAGATGTAAATGCAAGACCTGAAACCATGAAACTCCTAGGAAGAAGACATAGGAACCAAGTTCCTTGACATGGATCATAGTAATGATTTTTTGGATATGACACCTGAAGAATAAGCAACAAAATAAAAAATAAAACAGGACTACAACAAACTAAAAAGCTTCTACATAGTATAAGTAACTATTAACAACTTAGAAAATGGGAAAAAAATTTGCAAACAATATACCTGTTAAGGGGTTAATATCCAAAACAAAGAACTCCTACAACTCAATAACCAAAAAGAAAAAGAAAAAAAGAAAAAAATTCCAATTCAAAAATGGGAAAAGAACCTGAATAGACATTTCTCCAAAGAAGATATATAAAAGGCCAAAATGTACATGAAAAGATGCTCAATATCACTAGTCATTAGGGAAATACAAATTAAAACCACAGTGAGATATTAAATCACACCTGCTAAAATGGCCATTAACAAAAAGACCAGGAATAACAAATACTACTGTGGATATGGAGAAAAGGGAACTCTGTGCACTGACAGTGGAATTGTAAATTAGCATAGCCACTATGGAAAAATAGTATAGGAGATCCTCAAATAACCAAAAATAGAACTACCATATGATCCAGCAATTCTTCTGAAAATACATGCAAAGGTAACAAAAAACACTAACTCAAAATCATGGTTCCACCCTCATATGTACTGCAGTATTATTTACAATAGCCAAGATGTGGAAACAACCTAAATATCCATCAATGGGCCAATGGATGAATGGCTATTTCACACACACACAATGGAACATTATTTAGCCAGAAAAAAGGAAACCCTACCATTTGTGACAACATAAATGGACCTTGAAGGCATTATGCTTAGTGAAATAAGTCAGACAGAGAAAGACAAATACTGCATGAGGTGGAATCTAAAACAAACAAACAAAAAAAACAAAGAAATGAAAAACAATACCACCCCCCCAAACTCGTAGAAAGAGATCAGCCTTATGGTGACCAGAGGTGGGGGTAAGGGGAGGGGGAATTATAGGAAGGTATCAAGGTATATTTCCAGTTTTAAGATAAATAAATAGTACGGATGTAACATACAGCATGATGACTATAGCTAACATTGCCATATAACACATAGCTAAAATGATATAGAAAAATTATTAAGAGAATAAATCCTAAGAGTTCTCATCACAAGGAGAAAAATTTTTCCCCTTTATTCTTTCATTCTTTGTTTCCTTTTTATTGTATTTACATGAGAAGATGGATGCTAGCTGAGCCTACTGTGGTAATCACTTCATAATAAATGTGAATCAAACCATCATGCAGTATGTCTTAAGCTTATACAGTACTATGTCAATTATCTCTCAATGAAACTGGGGGAAACTTTTAATTAATTAATTAATCATGTCCCTATTAATGCTACTCAAAGTGATGCTTATAATAAAATTATCACCTATTGAGCATCTCTATAGACCATGCATTTTGCTGTTTTTATCAATTTAACTCATATAATGGCCCTATAAAATAAGAGTTAGCACTATACAAATTTTGGAGCTGAGGAAACTAAAGCCAAGAGTTGAAATAAATAGGATTTAAATCCCAAGTCTACACTATTAATACTGTACTACGTATTCCTGTTGCGTTTTACTATCATGGAATTTTCCCTACCTGTGACTGGCTACCTTAAATTTTATGTTATTCTCAATTGAAAGCTTAAACTGGACATAATGTTTGAACATTACTTTTTATTTAATATTTCACTATGATTCATTTGTGTTATCATCTAAAATATATATATTGAGAATATAAGAACAATTTTCCCAATTGATATTTAATTTGGTACCCTTCTTTCTGCATGGTCTGCACCACTTAACAAATCAGGAATATGTATTTAATATCAGCTTTTCATCATCAAGATAAACATAATATTAAAAAATAATAATTCAAGTGTAAAGTATTTAAATGGGTAGGATACTGGCAAAGAGATACACTTTATAATATGAAAAGATACTGTGTAGTCCTTACCAGACTCTGGTGTGTGTGTGTGTGTGTGTGTGTGTGTGTGTACGCACTATTTAGCAATTACTAAAACATAATCAAGAAATGAGCAGCCTGAATGCCTAGCACAGTGCTGGGCACTGCTGACCCAGGGGATCCAAGCAATGTAACTCTCATCAAAAGCACCTAGAATCTTATTAAGGGCCTAAGACCCACAGAGAGTCATCAAGTAATGAGAGATAAGGGCTAGGCAATAAAAAATCAGGTGCTAATTTGTTCTGCTGTAGAGGTAGTATTATACTAGTGATAGGGACAAAATTTCTCTTACCACATTTTTTAATATAATTTCCATTTTCTCTTTTGTAAAGATGATAATTATTTGAAAAAAAAAATCTAAAGCACCAGCAAATAAGTTATTTTACAGAAATATAGAAAAGCAGTTAACATTTGATAGATTATATATATTCAGAGGATGGTTTACTTCAATATTTGAGTCAGTTCTGTTGGCAATAGGAGGCATGTTTAATCAGAAGCAGTAACTAATCAAAAGTTAAGTAAGCTTTTACCTACCAAAAACAGACCACTTTAGAAAGTATATGAGGGTGATACTCATTTATTCTTTTTGCCTACATTTACCAAATCAGTTATGGGAGGTTAGATAATACCATTCTATCTCTATAGGTTTTGGAATCATTTAGAAACTTATATACATCAGGATGATTCTGATATCTATAATTTTGTAATTTCTAGACAAATTCTTATTTTGAGTCCTCTGTCAAATCAATTATCCCAATAAAGCCTTTTTTGACATGTCAATATATCATATTTTCTCCATTAGCAGGAGAAACTTTCTGTACTTGGTTGAATGGCAACACCCTAAAATTTAGTCCACTCAGAACCTCAGACTATGAAATTATTTAGAAATAGAGAATTTGCTGATGCAGTCTGGTTAGGATGAGGTCATACTGCATTAATGTGGGCTCTGATCCAAGGATTAGTATCCTTAGAAAGTATTATACTAGTGAAGATTTGAAAAGCACACTAATGTTTACCCCTTCTTGATGCTGAAACCCCAAGACTTCCATGTAAAAAGCTTGATCTAACCACCTGGAATATGAAAAGAACATCTCTACAGAGTGGTCCAAAATTCCCAACCACTCCAGCCATCCTAGCTGAGGCCCTGGACATGTGAGTGAAGCCACCTAGATTATTCAGCTCTGTGTGGGCCAACACAAAAGACCCCGAAGTTCATGACACTTCAAACACATGCTCCTCTGTCATCTCTAAGAATACAACAAATTCTTCTTCAAACATAATTATCATGGGCTTTCTCTTCTCTATTCTTACTTTCTAACTGCTTTCCATATAAAAAGAACTTAACCTGTTGGATGGGTTTTTTGGGGGAATTAATTTACTTTTCTGATTTAACGGTTCTTCTCTAAAATTCAAGATTATCTACTCTTGTCAGCTTCACCATAACAATCATGCCTCCAACTCTATTGTTTTTAAAGTAGGTGAGATGAGGAAGAAACCAAAGTTATTACAATGTTGCCTCAAATCCATTATTTCCCCTTTATTCTTGTAGATTCCTTTTTTCAGGACTTCAGTGTTTCTTGCCTATGTAACTACACATAGTGAAATCTCTCAGGCCTTCTAACCCCAGAAATCCATCCCCCATATTGTCGCCAGAATAATCTTCTAAATTGAGAATTTGCTTAAAACGCTTTGGTGGGGGGGCGGGGTGCGTGGGTGGCTCAGTCGGTTAAGCATCCGACTTCGGCTCAAGTCACGATCTCATGGTCCGTGAGTTCGAGCCCCGCATCAGGCTCTGTGCTGACAGCTCAGAGCCTGGAGCCTGCTTCGGATTCTGTGTCTCCCTCTCTCTCTGCTCCTCCCCCGTTCATGCTCTGTCTCTCCCTGTCTCAAAAATAAATAAACATTAAAAAAAAAAAAAACGCTTTGATGGGTTCTCATTCATGTATGCCTAAGTCAAGACAACAAAAATATACTGGGGGCTCACTAAATGCTTGCTAGGAACTATACTAAGTGTTGTGTATAAATAAGTGTGTGAATAAACCAATAGCTGCTTTCAAGGAGTTCCCATTCCCTTAAAGGGAGACTGACAGGTAAAGAGATATTTTTGATGTAATATGAAAAGTGCTAAAATGGAGGAAAGCACAGAGGAAGCAAATTTGGCCAAAGCTTAGAATGTCAGAAAAACTTCGTAGGGATGATGACACTTAAGCAGTCCTGTGACTGTGAATTCCAAGACCTGTGAATACGTGTTTCATGGCAATGAGGAATTAAGATTGCTAATGGAAATAGGGCTGCTAATCAGCTGACCTTAAAATAAAGAAATTATTGTAGGTCATCTAGATGAGCCTAATATAATTAACAGATTTTTAATTATAGAGAGGGAGGCAGAGGTCTGAATCAGAGAGACAATTGAAGATGCTACGTGCTGTATTTGAAGTGGGAGAAAGGGAAAGCTTCTAGAAACCATAAAGAGGTAGGTCGTAGATTGTGTCCAACAGCCTCCAGAAGAATGCAGCCTTGCCAACACCTTGTTTTCAGCAGAATGAGATTCATTTCACGCTGCTGACCTCAATTATTGTAAGATAATACCTTTGTATTGTTTTAAGCCACAAAGATTGTGGTAATTTGTTACAGCAGCAAGAGAAAACTACCACAGGGCCAAGTCACAGAGGCTGTTATATGCTTTGTTAAGTCTTAGGGCAATTGGAGATTTACTACAGGGGAGAGAGATGGCATCAGATAGCACTTTGATAAAAGATGGATTGCTGGGGTAAAGGTGGCAGAGAGATAAGGCTGTGGCGATCACACAGACAAAAGAATGATGAGTGGCTTAACTGAGGGAGTAGTGTACAGGTGGATAGGACAGGTCCAATTAATTTCAGTGATAAAATCATTAGGACTACGAGAACAACTGAATGTGGGGAATATGGGGAAAGTTAAGTATCTAGTACTATTTCTCAGTTTCTGGCTTGGGTAGATACTGATATTGTCACTGAGATGGGAAATGCAGGAAAAATAGGGCATTGGCTTTGTCCTGTTTTGGTAAAGGGAGGGGTTGAGATTTGAGTACGTGGAATTTGAGATGATTGCGAGACATCTATGTGGAGAGGGGCAGTGGACTGTATCTTAAAATCAGAGTTCAAGTTTAGGAGTACTTTGCATATTAGTGCCCATAAAACAAATAGAACAGATGTAAAACTAGTGTATTGATTAAGAAACTGCCTCTGGGGCCATTATTAAATAGTAATTATAATTCTTCTTTAACCTTTGCGGAAAAAAGAGCCAACTATTGGGAAGGCTGTTAGAAAGATTAAATGTGGTGAGCGTTTAGCACAGTACCTAGAGTTAGTACGTTAGTAAATAGTAGGTATTATTACTAAATAGCCCAGAAATAAGAAAGAACAACAGTGGGTTAAAGAATATTAAAGGTCTAAATCCACATTGCTGACAAATCAGATACAGTCTGGGCCTTCAAAGTACTTCTAGTCTAGTTAGCTCCTTGAAGGAAGGGGCCAAATTTCACTCACTGCCATATCCCCAGTGCTCCACTCAATGGCGGGCCCAAGGAGTCAGGTATTTTATAAATTCTGGCTGGATGGTTGACAGGAGGAGAAAGAGGGATCATGGAGAAAGCAAGAGAGTCAGAAAGAAGGAGGGAGTAGGAGAGTGAGGGAAGAGAGCTAGAAAGAAAGGAGGAGACTAGAGGGAGGACAGGAGAAAGGCAGTGAGCCTCAAAGGAAGTCAAAGGATCTTATGTGAACCTGGAGTGGGAACCTGGGGATGGAGTGCGATCACAGTGTCTGTAAGGAGGCACATATAGAAAACCAGGCCTCTGTCCCTACAGTGGGCTGGACAATCACTCCTGGATTTTGTGTTTTGCCCTGTTACTCCACTTCCCCTCCCCCACCCCCACTAACTCCCCCCCTCCCCCAACCCGGGCCAAACCATAGCTTCTTGGAGGCCAGGAGAAATTAGACAGCTTTCAAAGTTTGGATTTTTGTTTGGTATGACTGAGGGGTACTGGTTTGAGAGAGAAATGGTACACTGACTGTGACTCTCAGACCAGGCCCCTGGAACCGACTTCCCGGAGCCTGGGACGCTCACGCTGCAAGCACCTCAGGGAGGGTTCCACCCTTCCGGCGCTTCCAAGTTGGGAGCCTCGAACGCCACGAGGGTGGGGCCTCGCGGACGCGGGGTACTGACCATTCTGGATCCAGTGGCGACGGAGGGACGACGACGGGGAAAGGGGTGCGAAGGCAGGACACAGGAGAGGGCGGCTGAGGGTAGAAGGGCCCGGGGCTGGCGATGGAGCTGTACCTCAGCGCCTGTTCTAAGGCTGCCGACGTCGCTGCCACCAAGACGGCCACCAGTGGCCTGGCCTCGGAGAGCCAGCAATGCGGAGACGTGAGTAGCAGCCAGCCCGGCGTCGTGGTCCTTCGCCCGGGCTTCCGGCCCTGTGGGGCGGGGGCAGGGATAGCCACCGACCGGTCTCGCGATTCCTAACCGCTCGCTTCTGGCGCCCTCGTGCGGCGCAGCCGGTGGTGGTGGCTCGGGTTGCGGTGGCCACACCTGGCTGTGGCGCTGGGGGCGAAGAGCGGGCGGTGTCCCAGGGAGCAGGAGGTCTACAGGGCTGTCTGGTAGGGCGGGACCCTTCGACCTTGACCGTAGGAGTTCATTTGGTTGGAGTAGGAGTACACTGGCCTAATACCTAAAAGGAAAGACCAAACTCTCCCAATTGCATCTGACAGGGCGTGCACAAAACCCACTTTCCAGGGGTCGGAGCGGGTCAACTACTGGATCTGCCTCTTGGGGTCAAGTTGCCTATGATCCCAGGAAGCAATACTTTATACTATACTACGAAGTTAGGTGAAAAGGTAAAGTAATTTTTAATTGTCTTACATTGGTTTTCTTTGCCCTTTTCTACTTGCTGTTAGATACAGGAACTACATCATACAAAGTCCATTAAGGGAATCTGCACTGATATACAGACGAAAAAGATAACCAACCCCATATCTAACCTAAGATATTGCTTAGGATGCCTATCAGGCAACTTCATCTGTATAGTTTGAACAGAATCGTGGGCTAGAAAGATTCTTAGCTCTGTCTTAATTTATAATTTATGGAACCATATTAACATGTCTTTATACTATCACTTTACATCTACTTATTTAGTGAGGCTTTATTGCAAACATATTTGGTTGAGAGGGGGAAGGTTATCAGGGATAGCTGGATATTTGATTGTGTTATGATTTTAACCAATAATAGCTTGGACAAAACTCTAATTACAGAACACTTTTCTATTTTATTTTGAGTTGCGTTCTATTTCATATACTAAGTGAGAAAGAAATGAAGTTGAAATGAGTTAACATGTTCAGTATTTAACTAATGACTGCATGATTTGCCCCATCCAGTTTTTTCCTCCAATCCAAAGCCTCAGCTTTTTCCAGTTGGGGTCTTTTATACCTACTCACACATACTGCATTAGTATTTCTGTGCCTTTGTTCCTTTGTTCTGTGCCTTGTCCGCCAAACCTGGCATATTCTTTCTTCTTCTGCCCAATCTATGAATTTGAACCATCTTTCAAGATTCTTTCTGAAGTATGATAGCCCCCAATTAGCTTATATTTCCTTAAAATTTGCATTGCTCTTGGTTTATATAGTTTCACTCAACAGTATAATTTTATGTTTATAATTTAAATCATACTGGGGTATAGTATGCTTCTCTCAAACTCTTTCATATTTTTAGTCCTCCATACCTCTACCCTCAAACCTCCCCAGCCTTTGACCCAGTAACTAATGCTGAAGAAAGTTCAGTGCGTTGTTTTTCAGTGGTTCTTTGATCAATATTGAAAAAAAAAATTAGGAGAAAGAATTCTGAGTGACCCCGTGCCCTTCTTCTATCTATGATGTCATCAGAAATAAGCCTCCCCCCCCAAAAAAAAGGGGGGGGAACCTGGGTGGCTCAGTTGGTTAAGTGTCCAACTCTTGGTTTCAGCTCAGGTCATGATCTCACAACTGGTGAGTTCAAGCCCTGCATCTGGCTCTATGCTGACAGCAAGAGCTTGTTTGGGATTCTCTCTCTCCTTCTCTTTCTTCCCCTCCCACTTCATGATTCTCTCTCTCTCTCTCTCTCTCTCTCACTCTTTCTCTCTCTCTCACTTTCAAAATAATTTTTAAAAAATGAATAAGGTCCCTTGGTATTTGATACTTGCCTAATAAACACCTTTAACCTTACTGATCCTAATAAACATTATTTCTTAAAGTAAGTTTTGTTTTGGGGTATCTGGCTGGTTCAATTGTTAAACGTCCAGCTTTGGCTCAGGTCATGATCTCACAGGTTCATGGATTTGACCCCCACATTAGGTTCTGTGCTGACAATGTGGACCCTGCTTGGGATTCTCTCTCTCCCTCTCTCTCTGGCCCTCCTTGCTCATGCTTTCTCTCTCCCTCTCTCAAAATAAATGAACTTTAAAAAAAGTATGTTTTTTTTCTGGAAAATATCTAATTTTTCTTTTTAAAAACAAATTTGTTCTATTAGAACTAACTATGCCACCTCACACTGTTAGACTTAGTCACATCCAAACAAACTAGCTTTCCTAAAACATGCTTGAAACCTCTAATATCCCTTCTGAAGGCTAAGTGTAAACTTAGCCCTGTCTATTGTTTGCTTATTCAAATATATTGTTTGCTGAATTACCATTTCTATCAAATAGTATTCACTTGTCAATTACTTTTTTAAAATGTGTCCACTCTATTCTTTATTATATTTATTTCCCCCAAACTATCTTCATTTAATCATAATCAGACACCAGACTGTTTCCCTGGAGAATGACTTTGTGAGATCCTTCTTTTTCTTTCAGTACAATCTCCTCCATAAAGTGGTGCTTTATGTTTATACTTTTAGTTTGTATGTGTGTGTGTGTGTGTGTGTGTGTGTGTGTGTGTGTGTGTGTTTAAGGGAAAGTAATCACTTTAATTGACAACAGAATGGTTACACTGTCTCCAATGAATGGATATGTCTAAAAGGTGTTCTTTGTTTACAGGTCAGTAGCCCAAATTTGGTCTTGAGAAATATACTGTCATCACCGTTAACGTTCAACATCTCTTAGATGTTAACATCTTTAAAAAAAGATGTCAGTATCTTAGAAAAATATAATCGGTCCACTCCTTGACTCATGATTGTTGATTGTTCCCCTTACAGGAAAGATATGGTCTTTATATCTGGTCTCACTGAATTCAAAACATTGTCCAATGGGATTCTTTTCTTTGCCTCCTCAGAGAAGCATTGGTACCTGGGGAATTGTGCTTTATAATTTAGGGCCTTGGAAGAAATTGAAGCCTGGTGTCAAACAAGAGGCCAAAAACTTATCAAGGAGGCTTTTAAATGGAAAAGGAAAGCTAGCATCCTATCAGGTTCCTGCAGCCTGCCCCTTTGCCCACATATGAAACATCCTCCCGCCTACCTTAAGGGAGTTCTTTATAGGGTCCCACCCAGCCAGGCTCCGTAGTGTTTGGAATCTGACTGAGGTGGCTACTGCCAGACTGAACACAGAGGTCACAAATTGGTACCTGCAGGCAGATCTGGGTTGGTGCACAGTGTGTGGGGTCTTATCAGTTGAACTGAAGGCCCTCAAGCAGCACAGGCGCTCTCAGGGTCCCACATCTTACGCACATTCCAGTTGCCTTTCACTTGAGACAGCTGCTGCTTTGACTGTACTTTAGACTAGAACTTCCATTTTTCTGGGCAAGAAAACTTAAAGGAAAGCAGAAAGAAAGAATGCAAAGGCAATATTAGGACCACTTCCACACCCACTTATATCCTCCACTTTTTCCTTTTGAGAAATTCCCCCATAACCCATTATCCCCCCCTGCCATTGAAAAATGGACTAAGAACTCACACACAAAACAATCCACCTCACTTTGGTAATGTAATTTATAAATGAAAGTAGATAATTCATCTGTTTTCTGTAAAGTAACAGAGAAACATGACTGTTAGCTGATATTTTCCTTCTTTTATATGCTAATGATTATTGTATAAGGTGGTATTTGGTCTTTACACATATGAAGAAACTTCAGTCTTATCAAGATCTATTTTTTGACGTTTATTTATTTATTTTTGAGAAAGAAAGAGAGAAAGGTAGCAAGTATGAGTCATTGGTGGGGGGGGCGGGGGGGCAGAGAGAGAGGAGGGAGATAGAGAATCTGAAGCAGGCTGTGCACTGTTAGCACAGAGCCCAATGCGGGGCTTGAACTCACAGACCATGAGATCATGACCTGAGCCTAAGTCGGACACTTAACGACTGAGCCACCCAGGTACCACATTATCAATATCTTTTATAATTGGTTTTTCAATATGTTGAAATTTGTAAGACCTTGATTTTTTTCCTAACTGTAGCATTCAGGTATCGTTGGGTTTCTTGCCTTAGATAAGACCCCCCAATACAAAATAACTCTTTAATCCATTATCTTTAAAATCTGATTTTTACTTCTACTATTTTTGTTAAAGCTGTTTCTGGAGAGCATTATGCTAAGTGAAATAAGTCATACAGAGAAGGACAGATTCCATATGTTTTCACTCCTATGTGGATCCTGAGAAACTGAACAGAAGACCATTGGGGAGGGGAAGAAAAAAAAATGGTTAGAGAGGGAGGGAGCCAAAACATAAGAGACTCCTAAAAACTGAGGACAAACTGAGGGTTTATGGGGGGGGTGGGGGGAAGGGTGGGTGGATGGGTATTGAGGAGGGCACCTGTTGGGATGAGCACTGGGTGTTGTATGGAAACCAATTTGACAATAAATTTCATAATAAAAAATAAAAATTAAAAACAAAAAAGCTGTTTCCATGAATCTTCATAAAAGACTTCTATTTTCTTCATTTTCCGTTTATTGATATATAATCATAATATTATCCCTTTATACTTTAAATGAAGTGAGTACATTGACCTGGAAGAGGGAGGAGGAAAAGAAAATTTTAGCTTTCTTTATACATTAAAACAAATTTTATCCTATTCCCTTTCTTTCCTTTCCCTTCTTTCTTCTCTGGCTCAGGGCCAAGGACTGATGGAGATCAGAGAAGGAATTAATTGAATGAGAGTAGGTTTTTAGAATAGGATCATGTGGAGAAAAGAGGGAGAGATAATAAATTTATGTTACCTAATCCAAGTCTTTTCTGTTCCTGATTTTACTCCACACCAGATTCTTCATGCATGCTTTATTTTCGAAGAACAGTGTAGTCATTTTGATAGGTTAACATTTAAAAGTGAATTTCATTAGTTTTACCTTTATAATATTTTTAAATCTGTGTTTGCAGCTTTTTCGACCTTCTTACGGTTTTAACCTGACTGATCCTTACTGTCGACTTTTGGAAAACCATTATGAAAGTCTCCATGATCCACATTTAAGAGCATACTATAAGCGCAAAGATATCCTGAGAAGATTAAAGAAGGGTGGCTATATCACCAGCAATAATAAAGTGGGTTGAAGATTAATTCTTTTTAATCATTGCAAATTTCTAAGAGTTGATAAGGCTTGCTTCTGTACCTTACGGTGGGGGGGAGGAGATCTGTATCACCTTTAATTTGGTCAGAAGAAATACTTAATGGGAAATTTCATAAATTACTCAGTATTTGGGTCAAAGGAAATCAGACAATCGCTTTTTTCTAAATTAAACTACTTCTTCCCTCACGTTTTTTCTTTATAACATCAAAAGATGATTACCAAATAATTTGGGGAAGTAAAGGTAATTTTCCCAATTGTATCATAGTCCTCTTTCTCTGCCTCTAATATCACTATATGCTTGTCAAGGATTATGTCCCATACACTTTTTAAAAACTTGAGACAAAATAGGAACCTAGCAAAATCAGTCTGATGGAATATTGATGGACTATATTCTTACTGGGGCTGAACATTTTTATTACATTGGTCTTTTAATAACTCCAGTTGTGGGTACTAAATCCTCTATCATGGCATAATGCATGTTAATAAAGTAATGGTTTGGAAAAGATATTTCCTCTGGGTTAAAAATTGTAGAGAGATCCTGCTTGCAAAATTGTTAGCATTTTATTACTCTTAATACCAAAATATTATCAAATGGTATTCCATTACTGTTTTTTCCTCTAGAAAGTAATTGTTAATGATTTTTAAATATTTGTATTCATATATTTTTGTTGTTATTATTTTGTTTTGTCTTTTAGATTGTATGTACCTTGAGGGAATTGAATAAATACAGGCAATATCTTACCAGTTTAAAATTAGACTTTGAAAGAAACTATATGAGAGATCAAGTAAGTTAAATACTTAATATCGTTTCTTTACCTAGGGCTTGGAAGAAAGCTTTCTTTGTATGCAAAATATTTTCTTTTAATATTTTTACCTTTAATTTTGACAAACTACTTTTTCCAAATAAAATTTAGAAGAGGAATAAATAATATTTTGTTACCAACACAGTTGCTATATTGAGCTAAAAAAAAAAGGGACCAAGTCATCTATTAATATGCCTGTGGTAGCTTACATAATTTAGCAATAATTTAGCAACTCAGACATGTCACTTCTACCTGAGCGAGGACCAATAGGAAGAGTCTATTGGGCTAGCAAGATTCTTCATCCGTAACCCCCAAAACAGTGGGAATAACAGGAGAGGAAGTATATGATAGTTATAATGTCCTACAGGTGACTCAAAAAACACATACATTGTGTATGTGTACCCACACACATGCAGCTGTGTTCATTCAATAAAAAATGTTATTAAAGGTGAAGTGGAATGCCTTGATGTAGAATAAGTGGGTATAGATAGTGACTTCCTTTCAATTTTTGACTCAAAGTTTGTGTGAGAGTGTGTGCGCACATGCACATGTGCATGAGTGAACTCAGGTTTTAGGCTCGAGTGAGTTGGATAAAAATGAGAAACGTATGTGTATGTGTACTTTCACAAATTTATGTTCAAAGGTTAAGAGTTGTAAAAGAATGATAATAACTTCCCTATACTATTAAATGTTCTATATTTTCCCCAATTTCTCTCCTATGCCTAGAGCTTCTCTTCCCCTTCTTTCTTATTTTCACTTAACTTTTTCAGAATAGGTAGAAAAATATGATGAAATATTTATCATTTATTTTCAGAGGAAGACATCTTTATTTTGGGTCAGTTGTCCATGTCTATAATAGGTTCAAATGAAATTAAACAGAAGTAGCTATTCACAAAGTACTAAGCACTAAATAAAAAGGCATATCGTAGGACAGTTTTATTTCTGGAGAATGCAAAAAGATTTTATATACATATATATGTATATCTATATTCACATTTATGTACATATATGTCTATGTGTGTATATATTACATACTTTTTTCAATAGGAAATGCTTGCAAAGCAAGTAAATAAACTACAGGAAAACAATCAAATACCTAGACGTTCTGATGTTGCACGGTTCCAAAATTGGTTGTTACAGGAAGACACCCAATCTATTAAGGACCAGGAACAATTAATAAGGAACAGGTAAGATTGAAGTTAATGCATATTTTATGTATATATTGTAGACCCAAATATGGAAGAAGATACTAGAAAGAATTGAAAGTAGGAAATTTTTAGATAACAAGACACTATTTAACTCCACTACTGTCCCCACTATGGAGAGGAAAGGCGACCAAGAGGTACAGGAATTGGGAAATTATGGTGGCAAAGGTATGAAGAGGAATTTCTACCAGAGAAGACAGGGTTTCTGGGAATCCAAAAGGTAATCCAAGTTCTGATAACTGAAGAACAAATCAGATCCAAAATCTTTCCTATTGTAGGAGATGAGGGAAAGTATCTTTAGCACATGCTTCCTTTTTTTTAATGTTTGTTTACTTATTTTGAGAGAGCGTGAGCAGAGTAGGGGCAAAGAGAGAGGGGGAGAGAGAGGGAGAGACTCCGTCGCTCTGCTGTCAGCGTAGAGCCCAAGTGGGGCTCGATCTCAGGAACCATGAGATCATGCTGGATTGAAGGTCTATGAACAGAGCTGATAGAAAGTCAATAAAATTCTTGTAGTTTAAGAAACAAAAACCAAGCCAGAGGGTGGTTTGGGAATATCAAAGCAGATGAAGCCATCATAAGGGAAACAGCCAATACACCTTTACTTGTATTTGCACTTTTACTTAGATATTTGGATATGATAAGTAGGGAATTAGAACTTGAGCGTACAGCAGAAGAGCAACACCTGCTCCGAATGGATAGAGAAGAAAGACGACAGCGAGAACACACAAGAAGAAAACTTAGTCTTCGTAGAAAAATTGAAGAGGTGAGATAACAAATTTAAAATATTGAGAGAAAAACTGTATATAACTGTTTCATTTGTAACTAGTTGTCCATCATAGTTCCTGAAGTCATTTCAGGTCTGAATCATATATCCCCATTAATCTTTCTTCACAGCTATAATATACAAGTTGTTACATAAAATAATGAGGCTGATAGCGCAAACTATGTATATGAACCAATACCTGCTCTTAAAGAGATGATTGTGAAAGTTACTAGACACTATTTAACTCCCCTAAAGTCTTCATTGTTGGCGGGGGTGGGGGGGAGATTTTTAATTCAGCTTTAGTAAAAAATAACCATCTTGCATTGTTAATAGGACTGCAGTAAGGAAAGCCCATCCTAAACCCAATGTATGACTTTCATTATGCTTGACCTGATGTCTGTCGGGCCCCTGACGTGTTCTAATTTGCTTGGCGGTGGTGGGCAAAATACAAAGGTTTATTGTGAGCATGTACTGAGTATGTAACTCCGTGCTCCCTAGGAATGGAAGACAAAAGAGATGCTACTTCTGATGAGGATTGGAGAAGATGTTAAAAGAGAAGCTAGGATAGAGGAACAACGGCGTCGCAGCAGAGAAGAGAGTGACAGGAAGGTGGGGTGAGCTTTAAAACCTCTAACTGGGACTGTTTGAGGAGAAGCTTTTGCTAGTTTTGGTATTTGAAAGTACACTTTGCGAGATAACAATGGACCAGTTACCCCAAATGATATGCATTATACAAAACTGAAAGCTACGGATATATTTTGACTATATTATATTCTGACTATAATCAAAAAAGTGCTGCCTTATTATTTGATACAACTGCTTTTGACTTTATCTCACGATGTAAACTAGTAATTGTTCTAGGAAAAAAATGATAAACTGATTTTTCTTACTCTCAGAATTTCTTGGAAAAAGTTCTCAATATTTCCCTACCAGCTAATTTTTTTAGAGTAACTATTTTTTATTTTAAATGATACATAATATTTTATGATTTGGAATGTAAACCAGTGTAAAGAGAAAGAAATTATTTGTAATCCTAGCACCACCTATTGTATGGTACATGCACACATTGTGTGATATTTCTATGAAAATTTATTACAATAAATAAATTCATGTTATTACACCTTACAGGGTGTTTTGTAGATTGCTTTTTCATTTAATAAAAGAACATTGACAACTCTCCATGTGGATTAATGCTTGTCTAAAATTACAAGTAATTTCAAAGCTTATTGGTTTTTATTTTTATTTATTTATTTTTAAGAGAGAGAGAGAAAGCAGGGGAAGGGCAGAGGGAGAGAAAGAGAGAGAGAGAATCTTTAGAGAGAGAGAGAGAGAGAAAATCTTCAGCAGGCTCCACACTCAGTGCACAGCCCAGCACAGGGCTTGATCACACAACCCTGGGATTATGACCTGAGCCAAAATCAAGAGTTGGACACTTAATCAACTGAGCCACCCAGGCGCCCCTCAGTAGCTTATGGTTGACAAACTAGATGTAGTATAAGATATACATAATTTGGTTATATTGATATATACTGCTATGTAATATTTTTTATTAATGTAAATTTAAATATGTATGATAATCTTTTATTCTACTTTGGTACATATACCTTTTAGTATTTTCAAGGTTCATATGGTGAGCTCAGCTTATCCCACTTTGTTGTAATTATTATTTTCTAATAATCACTTTTTTGCAATGGGAATTCTCACCAAACTGACCTTTTTGTTTGCTTCCAGACATTTCTGAAAGTATCTGGTTTATAGAGCAACAGAATGTCCCAGGTCTCCCCTTTTTGCCTCATGCCAATTACTATTCAAGGAGTCCTGACCAATTTTCGTGGCAACCAGTGCAATGGGACAAGTTCTGGCACTGGAAGTGCTTTTAGACACTACCGCTGATGGTAGACATGGTGACAACACAGGAAGCTTGAGCCATGTTCGTGGCAGAGAGATATCTCAATTATTGATGTTTCCAATGAGTTATTCTAAAT
This sequence comes from Acinonyx jubatus, assembly GCF_027475565.1. Classification (NCBI taxonomy): domain Eukaryota; kingdom Metazoa; phylum Chordata; class Mammalia; order Carnivora; family Felidae; genus Acinonyx; species Acinonyx jubatus. Next base: position 170,343,894 of record NC_069381.1, read on the forward strand.
TGTTTCTCTTGAATTGTGTTTTAATAGAAGTTTTCAATTCATTGGTGTATCCTTCTTAATATTTTAATATTTTTTTCAGATTGACACCATTTTACATTGACATACATTTTATTCCAATGTATGTGCTTAAATTACAATTATGGAAATCTTTGAAAGATTTTGCCTTTGTATCTTTGTCAAAAATCAGTTGTATAGTGTATTTTTGTATTCTTTTCTACTCTTCTTCTATTCTTTTCTACTCTAATACTGTCTATTACACTGCTTTGATTACTGTACCTTTTATAGTTCTTTAAATCAGTAGTGCTAACCTTTTAAGTTTGTTCTACCATTTTAAAGTTGTTTTGGCTAATCTAAATCCTTCACATTTCTGTATAAATTTTGGAATCCGCTTTTAAGTTTCTACCAAGAAATCTTACTGAGATTTAGATTAGCATTATGTTGATTCTATTGGTCAGTTTGAGCACAGTTGATCTCTTGATAATATTGAGTCTTCCAACTTGTGGACCAAATATTTCTCTCCAATTATTTAGGTTTCCTTAATTTTTGCAGTTTTCAGGTCTTACACATCTTTTGATAGATTCATCCCTAGGTATTTCATAATTTTTATGCAGTTATAATTGGTATTTTTAATTTTAAATTATGATGATTTGGTGTTAGTATCTAGAAAAGCAAATTTTTTAGTCTGCATTGACAAAATCATTCTAGTAATTTATTTCTAGATGCCAATTGACATTCTACATAAATGATTATGTTGCCTATGAATAAAGGTAGTTTTATTTCTTTTCTTTGGATGCTTTTTAATTTTCTTGCCTGATTGCACTGACTTATAACCCCTGTTATAACCTAGACTAGAAAAAGTGATAATGGACATTATTATCAAATATTTCTTTTGTCCCTTCTCTCCTCTGTACAGGCATATATTAATTAGGTTGCTTGATGTTCCACACCTCACATATACTCTTTTCATTTTGTAACTTTTTTTCTCTCAATCTTTCCTTTTGGATGGTTTCTTTTCCTTAATGCACTTTAATCTCTTCTGCAATGTCTATTCTGCTATTAATGCATATCTTATATTACTCATCTCATACATTTAAAAAAATGATTTTGGTCCTTTTTATATCTTCCATGTCTTTTCCTTACCTTGTAAATATATGGAATACAGTTATGCTTTAATATTATTACCTTTAATTCTAGCATTTGTATCATTTACGGGTCAATTTTAATTGATTGATTGACTCATTTTATGGATCATATTTCCCTGTTTCGTTATATGCTTGGTGCTTTTTGATTAGATGTCAGATATGAATTTTACTTTTTGGATGCTGAATATTTTCATATCCTTCTAAATATCCTTTAACTTTTTTCTTGAATGTAGATAATTTCTTTGGAAACAGTTTGTTTTAAGTCTTGCTTTTTAAGATTTGTTAGATGGGACCAGAGCCATGTTTAATCTTATACTAGTTATTCCTCACTACTGAACCAAGACCCATTTTAGTACTCTACCCAATGCCCTGTGACTTAAGACGTTTTTCTGGAGTGGACGGTGAAAATAGGCATGATAGACAGGTACCAAGCACTTTTCTCTCTAATCCTTTAGGATGGCCTTTGTTTGTTTCCTCGCATACCTGTACTGATCCATTCTCTTGCTAAATACTCTAGGGAACCCGTGGAGATTCTCTAGGGTTCTTTCTCTGTGCAGTTATTTTCTTTCTGGTACGTCGAGGGTCAATATTAGCCCAGAAGCTTAAGACAGGAGTGACTGTTGATTTCCAACATATACTCTCACATTTTAACTGTTTGTTTTGCATTTTTAAACAGAAAGCTGACATTAATTTTATATATCTTAATATTTTAGAAACAAGCCCTTCTAGAGAAAAAAATGGCTTATCATTTACAAAAAATGCAAGAAAATGGCTTTAAAAGAGAAGAGATGAGAAACAACACATTTCATTACAGAGGACAAGATGGAACATATAGTGAATGTGAGAATATTAAAAAGCTGATGGAGCTATGTAGAAAATGCTTATCTATGTATTTACGTAAACATCCTTTCATAAAACTCTGATTGCTTACAATTGCTATCTGCTTTGTGTTAGGCACAGTTCTAGGCGTTTTTCTATTATGGCTCAAGTGGAAAAATAGACATATATGTAAAAATTAGAACAAAGTAAAATAATCTTATCAAGTGGTCTAGTAAGCAAGCTTGCCTATACTGTAGTTCTGACTTCCCTATACTAAAAATAATGTATTTTTTGCTACTGAAACTTTAAAAACTTGCATGTAAGATAATTGCTATTTTATAACCAACATGGTATTCTACTATTTTCCCAGCCATAATGAATAGACAGTACCAGAAGAAGGTGGGGGGGGGGGGGCAGGCAGGAGGTCGGGGAATAAAGAAGGGAGGAAGTGGAGAAGAAGGGAGCGTAAGGAAGAAAAGACAAAAGAAGGAAATGAAGAGTTTAAAGGAGGGATATCCAGTCATGACTTTGCTATGCCCAATCTCTACCAGCTTTCTTTAAGCTCATAAAATACATTAAATTTGTTAAATTAAATTAATGATGTTAACTACAATTTCATAGCCAGAATGCAAAAATGTAGATTTGCTTTAATTATCCTATGTGGTATCAGGAAAGAACAAGATCATCCTCCGTCCTATCAATCCTCTTTCTAGATGAAAGCCTCCTTATGTCACTCCAGTAGATTACTAACTAGTTTTCATTGCCTCTTTTTTCAAACCTACTTCAAATCTATTTTTCAAACTGCTACTAATTACTCTTTAAATCTGTTCTGAGGCTTTCTTCTGCTCCCAAAACATAAAGATCTCCATCACCTCTTAACTGAAGCTCAGACTTTTGAGGCAACCATTCATCACTACCTAGAGCCCAACTCAAACCTAAATTTTAAGCTTTATTCCATACCACCTCCTTGAAGAAGGCAGCTATGATCTAGGGGTGATGTACTTAGGCTCTAGAGCTAAACTGCTAAAGTCCATAATCTTTACCAAACTGCTTTACCATAATAATCTATCCATTCAAATAGCTTGGACAAATTACTTAACCTCTTTGAGCTACAGTTCATGATCTAAAAACAAAAGTAGTACTCCTAAATTCTCACAAAGATCTCAAAAGTCTATAGTAACTACTCAATTTATTTCATTGTCCAATCAAATGAGACTACTGACCATTCCTAACACACAAGGTCCTTTCCTTACTTCTGTACCTCTCTGTCCAATTTTCTTAGCCTGGAGTGATGTGCTCAGTGTCCTATCTATCCCAATCCACAATTCTTTAAGCCCCACTGTAAGTGACATTCCACAAAGTCTTTCTTTCTTTTTTTTTTTTTAACATTTATTTATTTTTGAGACAGAGAGAGACAAAGCATGAACGGGGGAGGGCCAGAGAGAGAGGGAGACACAGAATCTGAAACAGGCTCCAGGCTCTGAGCTGTCAGCACAGAGCCCGACGCAGGGCTCGAACTCACGGACCGTGAGGTCATGACCTAACCGACTGAGCCACCCAGGCGCCCCCCACAAAGTCTTTCTTAACAGCCCTAATTGGAAGATCCTTCTTCTTTGAATCCCTTATAGTACTTTGTATTATTCTCAATACACTTATTACATACTTCCCACTGTCTTAATCACCCATAATATCATATCTCCCACTTTTGTTTTCACAGAGCAGATAGTACTATATTTATGTATGTATGCATGTGTGTGCGTATAAAATATATATTTGCTAAATAGACTCAATTTATTCAGCTCATCAAAATAATGAAAACAATCTCATGCTTCAGAAAAGAAATCACTTTAGTAACTATATACATTCCTACAAACTCAACTGTTAACTTTCTAAATAGGAAAAGAGTTCCAGGTAGACATTTTAAACATTTGTTACCTCAAATTCCCTTTTGAAGAAGATGTAAAGGGGGTGCTTGAGTGGCTCAGTTGGTTAAGCATCTGGCTCTTGATTTGGGCTCAGGTCATTATCTGACTATTGTGAGCTCAAGCCCTAGATTGGACTCTGTGCTGAGCAGGGAGCCTGCTTAAGATTCTCTCTCTCCATCTCCCTCTCCATGTGCCCCTCCTCACCCTCATGTGCATTCTCTCTCTCTCTCTCTCTCTCTCTCTCTCTCTCTCTCTCAAAAAATAAAGATAAAATACATTAAGAAGGTATAAATGAATCCAATTTATATTATCAAGGTGACGCGAATATCTATCTTACAAAACAATTATACTTCCAAATAATATTGTCATCTTCCACCAAGTAGACAACTTCCAGAGGGACAGAGAGAGAATGAAAGAGGAAGGGAATATTAGGTGAAATTTGCTCCAGTGGGCAGACAGATCACCCTCACATTTACATCTCTAATGAAAACCCATTGAGTACCCATTATGTGAGGAGACTTTGCCCTCCTTACGTGGTTAAAAAGAAGAACTATAATTACCTCTATCACAAAGGAGTAATATATATACAGTTGCCTGTGCCAGGCTGGGAGGCACATCCAAGAATGCAATAGTAACTGTGGCCCAGTGGGTCCCTAGCCAGTAGCTACATTGGTATGCATCCCAGCAGATAGGAAATGACATGTTACAGTTTGTCTGGGTGTAGCTTTTCTCTCTACCAGAAGAAAATTCTGTCCCTTCAAGTATATCTTTTAACTTGAAGTGATAATATTTCAAGAATTATTACCTTCCCATTTCACATCTTTCCATCTTGTCCAATACTTCCCTATAATCCCACATACAAATTAGCATAAGGCTCACCTCCCTTGGGCTTGATAAAATAGTCTATCTTGGGTAATTCTGTCATCACTCTTACTAAAAATAAATGTTTTATTACATTTTTTAAGCTTATTCTCCAAAGAAGAAAAAGAAGTCTTTTGATAATATGAACTTAGTTTACCAAGTTGGTGACCAGAGACCAAATAAAGGAGTATATGGTAATTTAATATTTTGATAAGAAATACTGTAGTAATTTGAGGAAAGACTGAGTTTGGATAGAATCTTTTGCTTAAAAGCTTTAAATGCTTAAATCTTCTGTTTTGTGTTGTCAAATGACTGATTTAGAATGATGCTTACCAATAATGACACAACCTCTATTGCTTTCAGAATTTGATCTCTAGTTACTGATTTAGTGTTCTAAACTTAATATTATGTCATAATTTTAGAAAAATAAAATGAAAAATCTATTGCTGTTAAACAGTATATGATACCTAAAAAAAAAACCAAACTAATTTTTATAATGTTCAAAATGATTTTAGAAAACTCTGAAGTCAGTCAGAAATTAATTCCAAAACTACTCTGAACCCTATTGAATTTTACTTTATTATGTATCCCATACTGTTACTTCATGTTGTCTATTAGGGCTCACTGGATTAGACCAGGAACACAAACGGCAGCATAAAACTTCTCCAAATAATACACTGTCAAAGTGTGAGGCTGTTAAAAATTGAACAATATGAATCTCCTCCCGCTACCAAATTTCCAGGAAAAATTTAAAGCAAAAAAGTTAAATTACTTTGGCATTATTAATTCAAATTTAAAGAAGAAAAGTCCACAATCTTTCCTCCCTGAGTATGTAATTTGATTAGTCTCATCAAGACTCTGAAACCTGGGGAGCGACAGAGTTGTCTTAGCAGAGGATGTCTTCCACTTTCAGGACCACTGAGGTAGATTTAACTCTTAAGCTTCATGGGTCCTATTTTTAAAGCTCAAAGACTTTTTTAAAGACACCAATAGTTATTACAAGGCACACAATTATGACAACACCAGCCCCACCTCTACAAAATGTGTACATTCATCAGTTGAAGGAGATTTGGGTTGTTTCCAGGTTTGGGTGATTATGAATAGAAAATCAGAAGTATTTGTAGTCAGCTTTTTATGTAAACAAGGGATTGTTGAGTCATAGTAAATGTATGTTTAAGTGAACAAAGTACTGTCCCAACTGCTTCCAAAGTGCCTGTATTATTTTTCATTCCCATCACTAATGCATGAGAGATCCATTTGCTATGCATTCTTGCAACCATTGTATTATCAGCAATTTTTTTATTTTAGTCATTCTAATAGATATAGTGTTAGCTCATTGTGATTTTCATTTGCATTTCCCTGATGGTTAATGATGATGAATATCTTTTCATATGCTATCTGCCACTTGTAAATCCTGCTTAGTAAAGTATCTGTTGAAGCTTTTTGCTCATTTTTAATTGGGTAATTTTCTTACTGTTAAGTTTCAGAAGTTATTTATATACTCTGAATACAAATATTTTTCAGATATGTGATTTGCAAATATTTTCTCTCAGTCTGTGACTTGCCTTTTAATTTCTGTTCCATTGATCAATTTATGTGTCTATCTCTTTGCCAGTACTGCACTGTTAATTAGCATAGCTTTTTACAGTCTTGAAATCAGGTAGTATAATTCTACCAACTTAATTTTTTCCCTCAAAATTTTAGGACTATTTTAATTTGCTTGCCTTTTGCATATAAATTTATCAGCTTGTCTGCAAAAATTAGGCTGAGATATTTTAGTGAAGTACATTAAATCAATCTACAGATCACTTTAAGGAGAAAAGAAACCTTCTACAAATCTTGGTCTCCCAATCCATAAACATAGTATCTTTTTCTGTTTAGGTTATACTTGATTTCTGTCATAAGTGTTTTTATAGTTTTCAGCATAGAGATCTTATATATGTTGTGTCATATTCATACATAAGTACTTCATTGTTTTGGTACTATTATACATGACGTTTTTAAATTTTGTTTTCCTGTTGTCCATGACTATACTTTTTACTATACCTCTTTTTACATATTTTTTAGTGGTTGTTCTAGACAACACTGTACTTATCTTTTCACAATTCCACTTCACCCTTTAAGTGGAATGTACATCTTTCCACTATCTATGACTTCTTATCCCCCAACCCTTTGTTATAGTTGCCCTATGTGTTACATCTACATACATCAAACATCCATTCAGACAACGTAACATGTTTTATTTTAAATAACTAAATAGAAGAAGACTAACATATTATATTTACCCAGATAGCTACCATTTTGAATGCTCTTTAATTTCTGATATTCCAGGTTTCTTTTCCAGTATCATTTTTTTCAGTCTATAGAACTTCTCTTAGTATTTCTTTCAGAACAGATTTTCTGGCACTGAATCATCTTATTTCCCTTCTTCTAAACATGTCTTTATTTTACCTTCATTCCTGAATGACAGTGTTTTCATTTGATATAGAATTGTAAGTTGACATTTTTTCCAGAACTTGAAAACTGTTTTTCCGTTTCATTGTGTTTCTGTAGTTCTGATGAGATATTGTCTATATTTGAATAGTGATCCTCTATAAGTAAGGTGACATTTTTCTCTGGTTGTTAAAATTCTGGGGGGTGGGAAATAGCTTTTAGCAACTTAATTATGATATATCTTGGTGTGGATTTTTATTTTTTTGCCTGCTTTAATCTTCACTGAATTTCCTTAAACTTAAGTTTATATCTTTTGCCAAATTTCATTTAAGCAGACTTCCTTATCTCACAGAAAGAACTATTATCCAAATCTAGTGATTATCATAACCATTATTTTTTAAATATATTTTTTAAATATATTTACTACATGGGTGTATATCCTTAAACTACATATATACATATAGATAGAAATAAATACCATTAAAAATATTTCAATGTAACTGATATGCTGTTGTATCCAGTTGTATGTGATGTGCTTTTTACACTCAGCATTATGTTTCAGAAGTTTTATCTCTGTGTTGCCTGACATTTTATTTCATTACTGATATATCCCATTGTGTGAATATACCACAATATACATATATTTCTCTTGATGGAAATTATATACATAATATTTATATTGTATTTTTATGTTATATATATTTGTATTATATGTTACTGATACTATATTTATATATTATATATTATATTTATATAAATGTTTATATAAATATAAAATCTCATGGTACTCATTGAAGAGATTCTCTAGGGGTTATATGCCTAGATATGGGATTTCTGCATCATGTTTCCTTTTCTGAGAAATCATATTTTCAAATCTCTTGTCCATTTTCCTAAGGGGTTTTCTTTCTTTCTCCTGTGGATGTGAAAGATTTTTAAGCCATACTAGATAATTGTGTTTATATATATATATATATATATATATATATATACACACATTATAATAAATATCCTCTTCCAATTGTGATTTGTTTCTGTCCTTTCTTTTTATCTTTTGATGTACAGTTCTTAATTCAATATGGCTGATGTTAATCTTTTGTCTTATTTGTAGCAAATATTTCCAGTTTGTTAATGGCTTTTTTAGCTGTTCTTTTTTTTTTTAAGTTTATTTATTTATTTGGAGAGTGGGGAGCAGAGAGAAGAAGAGAAAGAATCCCAAGCAGTTTCTGTGCTGTCAGCATGGAGCCTGATGCAGGGTTTGATCTCAGGAAGCATGAGATCATGACCTGAGGCCAAAGTCAAGAGTCACACATTCAATTGACTGAGCCACCCATGCACAACAGTTTTTCGTATTAAATATTTCAAACATAAATAAAAACCAGCAGAACCCATATGGTGCCTCCATCTGACTTGTTTCACTTAGCATAATACCTTTTCTATCTATAAAATCATGTCATTCACAAATAGTGACAATTTTACTCTACTTTTCCAATTTGAATGACTTTTGTTTCTTTCTTTTTTTTTTTTTTTTTTGCTTTTGCTTAATTGGAGTCCCAGAAGGTCCCTTAAGCTACCCATCAGTCTCTTAATCTATATTTTAAAATTCTTTTCCAGGTGCCTGGGTGGCTCAGTCGGTTAAGCATCCATCTTTGGCTCAGGTCATGATCTCATGGTTCACGGGTTTGAGCCCTGCATCAGGCTCTGTGCTGATAGCTCAGAGCCTGGAACCTGCTTCAGATTCTCTGTCTCCCTCTCTCTCTGTCCCTCTCCTGCTCATGCTCTGTCTCTCTCCCTCTCAAAAATAAATAAACATTATATATATATAAATTCTTTATCTCTTTTTGGGTGAGTTCCACTGCACTCAATTCCAGATCACTAGCCCTTTCTTCGGTTCCACCCATAGTGCTGTTAAACCCCTATAGTATCTTTTTCAGTTCAGTTATTGTATTCTTTAGCTCTATGACTTATGTTTCACACTGTCTTATATTTTCTCTTTGTTGATCTTTCTGTGTTCATCCATTCATCTCTCAAGATCTGTGAGCATCTTTATGATGATTACTTTGAACTCTTTATCAGGTAAATTACTTATCACTTTTTCATTAAAGTTTTCTTTGGGAGTTTTTCTTGTTCTTTCATTTGGAACACATTCCCCTGTTTCCTCATTTTGCTTGTTTTTTGTTTTTTGTTTTTTATGTATTAGGCAAAACAGCTATCTCTCCCAGTCTTAAGGGAGTGATCAAAAGAAGACCGGGTGTGTGTTTCACTTGTCTGTGCAGCATCCTGCCAAGAATTGGCTCTCCGATTGTTTCAGTCCCATGGGGCCCAAAACACAAGGACCCCTGGCCACTAGAGCCAGACAATCAAAGGGTATCCCTTGTGAACTGTGTGTACCTGCTGGCTTTGATAGGGCCACAGGGGAGGGGTTGGGGCAGGCACGCCCACCCACTGGCTTCAGTGGGGCAGGGCCACAGGAGTTTGCAGGGGTAAGGCAAGCAGAATTAGCAGGGTAGAGAGAGTGCAAAAATGGCACCTGGCAGTGCCAACACTTGCCAAGATAGGAGACTATAAAAATGGGAACGATCAGCACCTCCTTCCCTGGAGAGAGTTGGAACAAACTTCTACCCTTCCAGAAGATGCTTTAAGAATAGCCAGTGGATCTTCTTCCTGTATGGTCTACATGCTTTTCAGCCTGCTGTACTTGTGCTGGGTCTTAGGGCAAGTAGTCTGTGTACTAACCTTTTAGGAACAGAATCCTATTTCCTAATGCCCTTTGAGTCTCCTGGATGTAAGCTATGTTGATGTTTTGTTTTGTTTTGTGTTTTTTTAAGTAGGCTCCATGACCAGTGCAGGACCCAACATGGGGCTTGAAATCACAACCTTGAGATCAAAACACAAGCTGAGATCAAGAATCAGACATTTAACTGACTGAGCCACCCATGCTCCCCCATATTGATTTTTAAAGCCAGATGTTTGGAGGCTCATCTCTCCAGTGCAGGTCCCAAGGGCTAGGGAGCTCAAACTGCTTGCTTCTCAGGGATATGCTCCATATTTGTGAATCCCTCTCACAGGTCGGTTGTCATACCGCAGGTGGGGTTTTTGGCTAGACCACACCTCTGCATGGTGTATCTCATTCCCAAGCAGATGTGGCCTTTTTATCTTTTGTTGTGGAGGAACTGCTCAGCTAGCATTCAGGGCTTTTTCAGAGAAAGTTGTCATGTATGTAGCTGGAGATTGGTGGGTCTACGGAAGGAGGTGAGGTCAGGGTCTTCTTATGCTGCCATCTTGCAGGTTCAATTTCTCTAGCAAGACTGATTCATAGACGGTGGCATGCCTTTCCATCAAGAGGCATATAATATCTCATTTCCTTTCTCTTTGTACTGTTAGCAGCCATTTATGTTCAAGGCCTAGATCTATGAATTAATTAAGGGTTTCAAGTTGGGATAACTTAATTCTATCATTCCTTCTTCTTAGATTAATTGGAAAAGTTGTATTAAAAGAAATTTCCTCTTGGGGCGCCTGGGTGGCTCAGTCAGTTGAGCGGCCGACTTCGTCTCAGGTCATGATCTCGCGGTCCGTGAGTTCGAGCCCCACGTTGGGCTCTGTGCTGACAGCTCAGAGCCTGGAGCCTGTTTCGAATTCTGTGCCTCCCTCTCTCTGACCCTCCCCCATTCATGCTCTGTCTCTCTCTGTCTCAAAAATAAATAAACGTTAAAAAAAATTAAAAAAAGAAATTTCCTCTTAACTACTATTGGTTACAGTGTGGTATAGGATACTTCGGAAAAGCAGATTGAAGCTTAACATTTTACAATCATTTATCAGTTTTCAAAGTAGTAAATTGTTTCAGTAGCATCCTTCAACAGTGAGCAATTAGGTTTGTTTTTTTCATTGTGAATTTACACATTTAAATAAATTTAATGTACTTCAATAAAATTATGTTAATGCGTTTATTAATGCTAAAAGGGTGATAGTTCCTGCCAGTGGGATCTCCCATTAGTATAACTCTTGAGTCCTTTGTGACATAACCCTAATGATATTTTATAGCTTCCTTGCGATCTGGGAAGACAGGATTATTCAAGCTTATTTTGTACACATTTAATTGCTTCAACATCATTGAGTTTCACTGGCATCTTTTAAATGATAAAGTGAACATATCTAGATGATAGATAGATAGATAGATAGATAGACAGACCTATTTCTGGACAGTCTCCTGTTTTATTTATTTGTTCTTACATGAATACAGTGTTCTCTTAATCACTATAGCTTTATAATAAGTCTTCAAATTTGGTAGTTTGGGTTCTCTAATATTTGTGGTTCTTCTAGATTGACTGTCTTGTGGTAGGGCCTTTACTTCTCCATATAAATTTCAGAAACAGCTTTCCAGTTTCTACAACATGGTCTGTTGGGATTTTATTTGGGCTCACCTTTCATTTCTTTTTCTTCCTGGCTAGCACCTCCAGGATAGTATTGAAAAAAATGGTGATTGTGTACATATTAATCTTGTTCCAAAATTTAAGGGAACATGATCAATATAGAGTGTAGCTCTAGAGATTTGAAGATAGCTTTTATCACAGGAAGGACATATCCTCATATTGCTAGTTTGATCATGAGGTTTGATCATGAATGGCTATTAAACTTTATCATTTTTTCCCTGCATCTTTGAGATAATCATCTAAATTTTCTCCTTATTTCTTTTAAAGTTGTGAATAACTTTGACTTCTTTTTAATGTTATATGTTAAACCAGTTCCACATTCTTGGGATTAACGTTATTCATTCATCATGCATTATCTTTATCATGTATTGTTAGATTCAATATATTTCATTTATAATTTTTGCAACTTTGTTCATGTGGGATGGTGACTGAGGTTTTCTTTTCTTGTAATGTCTTTTAATGAATTTGGTATTAGAGTGATTTTGGTCTCAAAATATGAGTTGTGAGAGTAGAAGTATTCCTCTTTAATTTTCTGGAAGAGTTTGTGTATAATTAGTGTAATTTCTTCTTTAGATATTTGGTATAGTTCAGAAATGAAGTCAATTGAGCCTGGAGTTTTCTTTGTGTACATGTTTTTAACTACATATTCGATTTCTTTAATAGATATGTAGTTCTTCAAATTATCTATTCATAAATGAGATTAGTTTGTGTTTTTCAAGAAATTTGTCCTTTGTATATAAATTTTTAAACCTACTACCATACACTTATCATAATATTCCTTTATTGTTATTTTTTAGTATTATCTATATAGACTTTTGTTGTGCTATTATCTCTAATTTTCCTGATGCTACAAATTTGTGCTTTTTCTTGGTAATCTGGCTTATCACTTCTATTGAAGTTTTCAAAGAATTAGCTGTTTCATTATTTTCTTCCTTTTTTTGATTTCTTTGATATTCACTTCAATCTTTACTATTTTCTTTCTTCTGCTTACTAAATATTGACAAGGAGCTGGAAGAATTGAAACTCTGATACACTGCTGAATGGCTTGTAAAATGGTATGGCAACTTTGGAAAACAGTGTGGTGTTTTGTAAAATTAAATATATACCCACTGTATGATCCAGTCGTTCCACTAATAGATATTTACCCCATAGAAATGAAAACAAAGTGACTTGTACACGAATTCTCATAAAAGTTCATTTGTGAGAGGCCAAAATGGAAACAACCCAAATAACAGGTAAATGAATAAAAACTGTGGCGTATCCATATAATGAAGCACTTCTCAGAAATAAAAAGGAACAAATTATTAAAATATGTGAAACCATTATACTGAGTAAAAGAAGCCAGGCAAAAAAAGAGTACATATTATATGATTCCATCCATATAAAAGTCTAGAAAATTCAAGCTAATCTTGTGTGAGAAGTATAGAGTGGTGTTGTCAGGATGGGAGGAGAAAGATAGATGGATTACAAAGGTGGATCAAAAAACTTTTAAAAGAGTATTAGAAAAGTTATTTGATTGCAGTGATAGTTGTAGACATTTTAAAGTTGAAATATTTTCAATTTAAATGAGTATAGTTTATTATACTTCAATTACACTTCAATAGATTGTTAAAATAAAACAACTATGGTTTTTCTCTCTCATTTATTTGCTTTTAGGGCCTGCAGCAAATGCCATTTATCAATCTCTAAGTAATACAAAGAATGTCATCAAAAAATCAGCAACTTTAGTTGGCCAGTCAGATGTACAATTTAATAGTACTGAGCAAAAGGTATAAAATTATGTCTCAAACTTTTGTACGATGATTACTTATCTAGTTAATTTTTCACTTCTATGATCTCTTTCACTAGCATGATACCAATTGGTTAGGGATATTAGGGTCTATTCATGAGGCCAGATTTCTTTCCTTGGGCGTATTGAGTCACTATGTAATTTAACAGTAGTAACTAATCCAAACATTTAGCAATTACAATGATAATAATAGCTAAAACATATTCACTGTTGGCCAAGCCCTGTGGTAAACCAGAAGGAAGGGAAAATGAGGAAATTTGGGACACATAAGATATAAAGATGAATAAAACATAATCAATTCTCTTGAGGACTCATTGCCTAATTGGACAGACAGACTCAAAAATGTTATCACAAGAAAATGATGTTCTCAAAATCAAAGAGAACTGTGTGTAATTAAGCTGTAGGCTGGATTGGAATAGGTTACATTGTATTTCCCTGAAATAGACTGAATGACTCTAAACTTTGTAAAACCAACCATTGAATGGATTACTATGCCTTTAAACAAAATATGGAATACTAGAAAAAGAATAATTTTGTACACTGCTACATATTGAACTCAATTTTAAACTAGTTAAATTTGAGATCCCTATAGAAAGTATTCCAGGAGGTTGTTAATATATATTTTCCTGAGACAATTTTCATGTGAGATTAGGAGATAAAAGAGAGAGAAACTATATTAATTTGGTTGATTGATAGTGACAAAATTTCTTTTATAAGTGCAGTTACTAATGAATGTTTTTCTCTTTAATGTACCATGTAGAAAGATGGAGTAACTAGAAAATCAAATACTTCTGATGATAGAGGTGAGAAAATGAAAAAGTCATACTTGTTATATTGTTAATTTCATAATCATGACTATATATATATACAGTTTCATAAACATGACTATATGTATATATATATTATATATATATACACACACTATATATATATATATATACATATATATATATACACACACATACAGTTTTTCAATTTGTTTTGCTGATTATAACAATCATGATTATTTTGGATAATAAAAAATGGTAAAAAAATTGTTTATGAATATAGATATAATTAGCTCACATGTCAGTGCTTGCTCGATGAGTATGGCTTTTGAACTTTGCTAAGTATGGAAAAGTTAGGGTCCCTGCTGTGGCTGTTTATAGTGATGGAGTACATTACTCACATATGTGACTCAGTAAGTTACAGTACAGAGAACTGTCTCTGGAAGGGCCCACACTCCACTGCCATCAATTCTCCGTAAACAATACATTGTATTTCTCATTTCCCCTTCAGTAGACTATACAATAGCTAAATTTCCCCATACCTTGTTAGATTTCTGGAAGGCACTAAAAATACTCATATGCATATCCTGCATATACATAAAGAAAATATTAGGCACCTCCATTCAGTAGCCAATGATCACTTCAAATTCTATAGAATATCAAACTCATCATCTTCCTGATCCTTCTTCTGTTTCACCTAGGCACAAAATGTTAATTATTCTTTGACTCTTCTTTATTGTATTTTGCATCCCAAGGTTGCTACTTTCTTTCGAATCTACCCCCTTAATTTCTTTTGCCCTTTCCTCTCTTTTCATTCCCACAGCTTCTACCTTGTTTCTTTCATCCTTGTCTATTTCAGTACCTTCCCCCATTCTCCTCCTCCTCTTTTTAATCCCCATAAATATTGCTGTGAAAGCAATCTCCCTAAAACACAGCTTTGGTTATTCCCTTATCCAAGTAGTGAGTGGTTTTTGATTGCAGACTGAATGAAAAGAAAGCAGTTAATTCTGGCAGTGGTCTGTGTTTAATTATAGGGACTAAGCTAGCATAATATTAAATAAATTAGGATCAGAGGTTAAGGATTTCAGACTTGTCTCTAAAGGCAATAATGAACCATTTGAAATTTGTAGCCAGTGAACACTAAAAACAGGTCATGTAATTCCTGGAGATACTTCTTTACCTCAAATAAATGCCTGATTGTGGTAATTCAATGATTGTTTAAGCTCAGCAGAGGGAACATTGGATCAAATCTATTCATCAGCATTCACCCTTGTTCCAGAAATATGATCTTCTCATATGTAAAATTAATCTCTTCTTTCTCTAGGAGCTGTAAACATCTCAACTCAAAACTCAATTATTTCAGCTCAAACTTCACCCACAAGAAATTGTCCAAGACCTTCACAGTCTTACTTGGATCCTCCCAAAAATAAGGTATATAATATTTCTTTTTGCCCCAAAGGCAAGCAGAATTAATGAAGTACATTCTTATGATCAGCATGAGTATAAAAATTTTCATTCATGAAGTGGCCATACAAAACAGCTTCATTCCCTGAAATTAGTCATACCATAACAAAATTTTAACATCCCTACGATAATCTTCCTAAATATAGGCTACAACATTGTAGTTCACAGTGCATACCTGCAGCCTTCAGAGGAAGTATTAATTTGGCTTTCTTTGGTTGGGCTTCTACTAATACAGATGGACTGTTCAGAGGTAGTCATATTCTCTCTCCCCTTTGTTTTTGACTAGCCATCAGTTACCTGCTTTTGGAAAGTTACCATCATAAATTCAAGATGTGTCTTCTGATATACATTACATTTTTTTTGTGAGTTACCAACTGGTTTTAGGAGTCAAAACCACATCCCATTACCAGCACAGTGTTAACTGCTTCAGCTGTACTGAAGAGTTAACTTGGTTTGAAAATGGAAATTAACTGTTTTTCCCAAATGAATTTGTACTTGAATAGGGTAGGAAGTGGCATCATTTTCTGTTTCTTATAATGCATAATAATTGACAAACTACACATAACTTCTAAGATGTATGTTTACCATAAAATGCTTTTCTATAGTGCAGTTTTGTTACAAACATTTTACAGTTCAGCATTTTACTATGTCAATATCCACTTTAAGTATGCTAAGAGTCAAAAAAGAAATTTCTTAACAACTTTGACATTTAAAATTCTCAGATTGCCTAACAGATTCCAAAGGCCATGTCTTTTACTAAAAACAAACAAACAAAAACTCTTGTAAAAACAACCTAAAGTTTATTACTGACCTTTTTTGGTTAATGTGCATATTATTAAATTTGCCATCCATATTGATCTCAAATGAGTACCAAATGTCCACAAATTCCTAATTTATTATGAGGAAAAGCCTGACTGTTTTATTATGCTAAGTATTACACTCTGTTTCCAACATGTTATACGTAGCCTACCACTGTCATAAAATATATTTTTTGTGACCTATGTTCAGCTCTCAGATCTGGTGGGCAAAAAAAGAAGCCTGTTTCACTTGATTTACCTCCTTGAGCAGATTGAGTTCTTGAGCAAGTCTAGAGAACCACATCCCTCTGTAATCAGAGAACCTGTTATCTGCTTTCCACCTCTAAAACTTTTATTGTAGCTTTGTCAAAAAAGCACAATGAGGTGCCTGGGTGGCTCAGTTGGTTAGTCATCTGACTTCAGATCAGGTCATGATCCCGTATTTGTGAGTTCAAGCCCCGTGTTTGGCTCTGTGCTGACAGCTTGGACCTGGAGCCTGCTTCAGATTCTGTGTCTTCCTCTCTCTGCCCCTCCCCAACTTGCACTCTGTCTTCTCTCTCAAAAAAAAAAAAAAAATAAAAAATACTTAAAACATTTTTTTAAAAAGCACACCTATTCTTTTATCCCACTGAGCTGATTAACATATTTACCAATCAGTGTATTCCAAAGATAGTTCATTTTAGGATGCTAGTAAATATCACTGTCAGAAAAGAGTTAAAGCAGGCTTGAGACTTGTGTCTTTAGAAGGGCCTGTTTGCAAGGTTACCCCTTTTGGCTAGTATTGGGAAGTTGACTTTTCCCAATCCTGAAGTAATATGGAACTTTCCGTAGCTGAATGGATGGTGCACTGTACTGCAAATAATGTGATTTTTGCTGAACATCTGATTTCCTTTTAAGAGGCTGGAATTTTGATATGCACTAAGGCACAGGGTGTCCTCATGACCAGCCTTCAATAAAAACCTTTGAGTGCCGAGTTTCTAATGGATTTCCCATGGTAAAAACATTGTACATGTTACTGAATTTTTTTTTAATTGCTGGAGAAAAGAGCATGCACAGAGAAGGGAGAGAGCATAAGAAAAACTGCGCATGGAGTTTTCAAGACTCGGCCTGTGCCTTTTCCCCTTTCTTTATCCTATAGTGTATTCTTTTACTATAATAAATCTTAGACGTGAGTACAACTATATTCTGAATCCCATGAGCCTTAGAAAATCACCAAATGTGTGGGCAGTCTTGTGTATCTCCCATGATACAACTATGAACTTTTAAATTATGTAAATATCACAAAATGTGTGCAGTTCTTAAAAACTGACATTTAAGGGAAATTCTCAGAATCTTAAATTTCTGTATTTTAAATATATAAATAATAGTTGATGTTCAAATCATGGAGGGGGAAATCTTTTGAGGATGTTTGTTTTGTTGTTTGGATTATATAGAAGGAGATAAATGCTGAATGGAATGAACGATCAAACAAGAGATCAAGCTACTTCTGTGAATCAGGTAAACATCAGTAACAGCTACTGAGTAAGTTATGAGATCTATTAATCCATTCTTTTAACTAACATTTATTGAAGTCCTGCTTCATGCCTGGTATGGTGCTACATATTCCTGGAATGTTTGGTACAAATTACTGGAAAAATATTTAACCTCTCCCTGGCTCTCTTAGTAAGAAAAACAATTTTTAAACTACAGATTCAATTAAATCTGAAACTATTCATATTTTCTGTCTCTCTTATCCATATAAATTTTCAAACTTCTTGGCAGAAAGTTACCATATGTCCTATCCATATGGATTAGATTATTGAAAGGCAGTGTAGCATAATGGGTAGGAACATATAATCTGACCCAAATATTTAAGTTGAATCCACACTCCAACACTTAAAATTTATGTTTGGGCAAGTTACTTAACTTCTCTGTTCTTTGTTTTTTCCAACTATAACATGAGAATGTTACCTAACACAAGTTACCTAACACAAGTTCGCTGACCACCGCTGGAAAGATCAATAATCAAGAAAGGAGTTTTGATTGGAAAGGAATTTGAGCTTTATTCAGGAGGCTGGCAACCTGGAGAGAGATGTACTCTTGTCCAAGGTTTTTGCTTGGTCAAAAGATTTTTAAAGGGGTTTAATCAGTTAAGGTAAATGCAGTGGTCTGTGACATTTCTGGATTACCTTGCACACTCGATGGCACCAGTTATCTCAGAGCTTGGAGGTTGTTCAAGTTCTAGTTCCTTAGTGCCCAGGATGAGGGCTGTGCAAGAAGGTCCAGTTCCTTGGTATCCAGGGGTTGTGCAAAATTACTCTGTTCTTTCTGCATAGGAGGGCAAGTTCTACTGATGTGCAAAGGGAGGACAATAAAGTTATTTGTGTGACCTTGCAAAAGAAAAATATTTTGCTAAAAGATTGCTGGGCCAATCAAAAAGCTAAAGTGGCTTCAAACAGACTTCTGGCCTCTGTGGCCTGGGAACGTTCAGGTCCTTCATTTCCCCCATGGCCAGTGGTCTGCAAATCTCAAAGAAAGTAAATTAGTTCTGCTACAGATCGAGGGTCAGGAAGCAAGGAGTGTGTTAACTTGAAGCAAGTTAACCCTTAGGACTGGCTGGAGTATTGTTACAAGAACAGGAATTGTACATCATTCATACAATTCCTATGGCAATTCAATAAGTTAATATTTGTAAAAGTGCTTAGAACAGTGTGTGGCACTTGATTTGTGATATGTAAGATTTTGAAATGTACTGCAAAACTTTATATGCAATATTTTCATTTTTTTCTAATTCATATCTATATTCTAATTGTCTTATTTTGTATTTGTGAATTCGTCTTAAAATTTTAAGTATATTGGATTTCTAGGTTCCCTTTTGTTATTTATTTCCAATTTAATTGCTTTGCAGACTGAGATCATGGCCTTATTGTACCAGCTTTTTCTTTTTTTTTTTTTTGTTTATTTATTTTTTTTGAGAGAGAGAGAGAGACAGAGCATGAACAGGGGAGGGGCAGAAAGAGAGGGAGACACAGAAGCTGAAACAGGCTCCAGGCTCTGAGCTGTCAGCACAGAGCCCGACGCGGGGCTCGAACTCACGGACCGTGAGATCATGACCTGAGCTGAAGTCAGCCGCTTAACCGACCAAGCCACCCAGGCGCCCCTGTACCAGCTTTTTCAAATATCTGCAGGATTTCTTTACTGGCTTAGCACACGTGATTAGTTTTTCAGAGTTGTATATGGTTGAAAACAATAAATATCAATTTGGTAGTACCATGTTCTAAATATTTCCATTCAATCAAGATGTTTAATTGTGTAGTTCAAAAAATCTATATACTTACTTTTATTTACTCTGTTCTAAAAATCATTGGAATTGGACATCTGTGTGGTTCAGTAGGTTAAGTGTCCAACCCTTGATCTAGGTTAGTTATTAGGCACATCAAGGACTATCCTGATGAATTGAGGGGTTTTTTTAAGCTTTTATTTAAATTCCAGTTAGTTAACATACAGTGTAATATTAGTTTCAGGTGTAGAATTGAGTTTTTTATTATTGTGTATGGTTTTTACCAGACATGATGCTTTTTGTCTCAAATTTAGTAGGTCTGATACTAATATAGCAACATTAGCTTTCAGTCTTAGTATATTTTATGGATAGATGTGGCTTTTGTAAACACTCTATCCCTGCATCTTGTTTCATTTTTATTGAGTCTTAGAATTTGACTTTTAACTGAATGTAAGCCACTTACATTTTGTTAATTACAACCTTTGGAAGATTTTTACTGCCATATTGGTGTTTTGCTTTGTTCTGCTTTTTGATATTTTGTTTTAATTTCTCCTTTCTTACTTTCTTTCAGAGTATTAAATTTGCTCTGATATTCTCTTTTAATTTATTAAACTTATTTTTTAATCCAGTTTTCCCTCTACAGTTTTAGGAATTGTATGCTGTGTATATTCCTTTTGACAATTACCTTTGAATTTTAACAAGTATACTTCAAGTAAAAGTCAAAGTTAGAATAATTTACTTCTAAATCACTATCTCACATTTAACCAGTTATTTAGTTTTGATTTTTATTACCATCTAAATTAAAATTCTGTTTTTATACATCTAGGTTTTGTTTATATTTTTCCATGTTTACCAATATTTTTTTGTTGTTGTTTACCATTCCTTTTTGCATTTTGTCCTTTACAGAATCACCTTCATTCTTCCTAAAGTAAATCCATTCTTCAGAAATGTCATTAGTGAATGTATTTTGGGAATAAATCCTCAGATTTTATTTGATAAAACTCTCCTTATTTTACCCATGTTCTGGGATATAATTATGGCTGGATATACAAGTTATTAAGAACAGTTATTTTTCTCTTAGCACTTTGAAGATACTGTTTTACTTAAATGTTCTACTTTTTCTGTACTTAATAATTCTTGTGTAAATGATTCTTCCCCTCCCCTCCATACACACCTCAGTCTGCTTTTAAGGTCTTGCCTTTGTTTTTCGTTAGTATCACCATAGTGAACAGGTCTGGACAAGTTTCAGCTATTTTTCTCTCCTATATTGCTTCTCTCCAATTTATTATTTTCTTCTAAAACTCCAGGTATATATATATGTTAGACATCTTCTTTTTATTCTACATCCTTTAACAACTATCATATTTTCCATCTCTCTGGTGCTGCATTCTGGTTAATTTCTTCCAATTTGTCCTCCAAATCACCAATTCTTTCTTCAGTTTATCTAATTTACTATTTCATCAATTCCATGCACTTTGAAATTTTTCTGGTTAAACATTACATATATATATATATATATATATATATATATGTATATATATATCTGAGTAGATATTTTTCAAATTTGACTTGACTTTTTTGATAGGTTCTTGTCCCATTCCTGTATTTTCCAATTCCATCTTTATATATTTTAACAGATAAAATTCACTTTTTAAATATTCTATATCTAGTAATTCAAATATTTTAAAACATTGATGTCTATGCCTAATGCTATTTTTTTCTGCACTCATGGTGTTTCTTCATATTTGTCTGTGTGTGTAGTGTGTGTGTGTGTGTGTGTGTGTGTACAGGGCATTATTATATATGTGAGCTCATTTTTTAAATTTATTATTATGTTTTAAATGTTTATTTATTTTGAGAGATAGCAAGCATGAGCAGAGGAGGGGCAGAGAGAGAGAGACAGAGAATCCCAGGCAGGGCTCACACTCAGGAACTGTGAGATCATGACCTGAGCTGAAATCAAGAATCTGCTGTTAACCAACTGAGCCACGCAGGTGCTCCATGAGTTCACTTTTAAATTTTATTATTTATTTTTGAGGAAGACAGAGAGAGTGCATGCAGGGAAGGGGCAGAGGGAAAGAAGGAATCTCAAGCAGGCTCAGCATTGTCCACACAGAGCCGGACATGGGGTTCAAACTCATGAAACTGTGAAATCACAACCTGAGCCGAAATCGAGTCAGTCGCTTAACCGACAGAGCCACCCAGGTGTCCCTATCTGTGAGCTCATATCTGGCAGAAATGTATCATTGGGAATTCCATATTTGGATAGTATATATTGCTCTATAGAATCAAATTAGACACATTAAATATGTATACTTCTTTGATCACCAGTTATGGTTCAATAAAGCAGTTAAAATTTTACCATATGCTTCTGGTAGGCATCTGGGAGAGATATCAATAAAGGTTTATTTTAATTTTTATGGAATATACAGTATATTTGAACCTCAAAGTTATATAAGAATTATTCATCACAGATTATCTCTTAAGAGATATTTTTGGGGCACCTGAGTGGCTCAGTAGGTTAAGTGACTGACTTCGGCTCAGGTCATAATCTCACAGTTTATGGGGTAGAGCCCTGCGTCGTGCTCTGTGCTGACAGCTGGGAGCCTGGAGTCAGCTTCAGATTCTGTGTCTCCCTCTCTCTTCCCCTCCCCTGCTTGCTCTCTCTCTCTCTCTCTCTCTCTCTCTCTCTCTCCCTCTCTCAAAAATAAAATAAACATTAAAAAATTTTTTTAAAAAGAGAGATTATTTTTTCCTCTTCCTTTATCCAAGGCTGAAGCCAAGACATAATTTATTTGTGCTGCTACCTCTGTGGCATGAGTTTACGTTTAAAGACATCTCTTCTACCAAGGGTTTAGCTCCTTGGGATCCAGTACATTTTTAGAGGCTCTTAGTTTTGATTCTCCACCTAGTTGGCAGGTATTGCCGAGTCTCATAAGGAAGGCATCAGCTTTAACACTTGCTTACCCTTCTAGATTTGTGCTACCCCAAATTTTTTGCTTGATTGTTTTTAAGAGGTTGGTTTCAATGTTTTATACAGAATTTTAGGCAATTTTTTTTTAAATTTCTAACTCCCACATATTAATGGAAACCACAGAAAAGGTTTTTTTTTTGTTTTCTATTTTGTTTTTAAAATAGTACTGTCTTTACACTTAATTTCCCAGTTACTCACTCTTAATTCCAGTTACTTCTCCAAACCTAGCATACACAAAAACATACCCACAAAAACAAACCCCAAAAGGTTCATGAGATTTAAATAAGACTTTTTCATGCACATGATTAGTACCTATTGATTACTCATTTATTAGAAGAAACAAGAGTTACCATTTAAACTTGACTTTGAACTGGTTCTAATTACTGAAAATAGTTTCTGAAATCAGGGCATCCTTTTTGTCTACATCTTTTATTCATTTGTTTTGTTTTGGTTTTTTTGCATAGTTGACATATACCAATCCAGCATGCCTGTAGAGATGTACTGCACAGACTTCCTATATCACTTATATATAAAGTATGTACTAAAACCCAGTAGTAGAATCATGCTAGATTATGTACAAAGCAAGTTAGCTAATATTCAAGCAGGAGGAGATTAATGGCAGATAAACCAATGAATAAATGGTGAGGAGCATATTAATCAAATAATGCATTCAACAAATAAATGTTACTGTATACTGTGTGTTAAGTGCTGAGGATATAGTGGTAAATTTATGTCATAGTCAGGAAGACAGAAGAGTAAACATTTAATTATGATATAACATAATGAGTTTTATAATAGAAACATGTGTAGAATGCTTTAGGAGCACTGCAGAAAGATATTTATTTATTTACTTAGGCAAGGGTTTCTAGTGGAATTAATACAAACTGAATGAAGCCTAAAAGACGAGAAGTTAAAAGAAGGCGTAGGGTGCTTGAGACAAAGGAAATGGCAAAAACAAAGGCCCAGAAGCATGGAAAACATGTTACTCAGTAAACTATGTTATTCTGTGTTTCTGGACTATAGAACATACATGAATATATAGAGGCTAACCAGAGTAGACACTACAGAGGTAAGTAAGAACATCAGATTGTATGGTATATTTTATGTCTTACTAAGGAATTTGGACTTCATTGTGGAGAGTGTCTGGAGGCTTTTAAACAAAACAGTCTGAGAGAATAAAGATCTACTAGAGGATATTAATTTCCACTTTACAAGTTTCTGGGGAAGAATACAAACTAATTACAATTTTCTTTTTCTAATAATTAGGCCCTCAGGTTCATGCCAGATCCAAGGGTACTTTCCCTTGTCGTATTTTCACAAATACGTAAGTATGTAAGAAAATTAGTGTATGATTATAAATTAATACTTTAATAATCACATGAGTGCTATTCAAAAGCAAATGATTACATGTAACCTTCTAGTAGTTCTACTGAAAACCTCTGTCTTTTGCAAACTCTCAGCACTAAGCGTAAACTGTAAAGCAGACAAAGCCAATGTTCTTCCTCTTCCTTTTCTGTTTCCTTATCCCCAGTGTGGTTCTACACTTCCACTATATTCAGAGCCTTCGTGCACCTTTCAAGTATATCCTACATTAACTCCCCCACTACAGGAGATTTCCAGGATCTAAACCTGTTTCTTTGCTTTTATTCCCTTTGAAGCATTTACCATTTCTTGGCTTTTTGAGATTGTTGGCTTCCTAAGGATGGTAAATTAGTTTATTCCCAAGTATTAGCTTCATCAGTTATTCTTCTCCTAAAGGGTATTTGCAGTATAATCCCAAATAATAACCACTAACATTGGAAATTGCAAGTCTCTGGAGAAGAAATTTTGGGGGCCTGGGGGATTTCTATTCCTCAAACTCTGGTGGTCACCTATTCGGTTAGTGGTTATGTACGATCTTCTCAACTTTAGAAGAAAAACTATTATTTTAGGCCCGTATCATCACCTTTTTAAAAAAAGTAGTATGTTGGGGCGCCTGGGTGGCGCAGTCGGTTAAGCATCCAACCTCAGCCAGGTCACGATCTCGCGGTCTGTGAGTTCGAGCCCCACGTCGGGCTCTGGGCTGATGGCCCAGAGCCTGGAGCCTGTTTCCGATTCTGTGTCTCCCTCTCTCTCTGCCCCTCCCCCGTTCATGCTCTGTCTCTCTCTGTCCCAAAAATAAATAAACGTTGAAAAAAAAAAATTTAAAAAAGTAGTATGCCAAAAAATGTCTAGCATATACTTTAGAAACCAAATCACTATGAAAATGGTTGGGTAAAGTTAAGTGACGTATGGCAATGGAGGGTGTCAAAATATTCAGATCAAGCTTCCTTGGAGGAAGGATCTTGATTTTAGGACTGATGTCAGTCTGACTGACTTACTGAGACTTCATAGGATATGTAGCACTGTAATAGATGCAGGAGGAAGAAAACTGACTAGTTCAGTTTAAAGCAATAGTATGGAGTGGAGGAATGATGATCATGTTTATATAATGACCATTTTTATTTTATTGAATAAATAATTTTTTATTTATTGAAAATATAAATACCTCTTCATTAAAAAGTTTGCAGGAGGTTCATAAATCTTAATTTTTGCCTTCTTATTTTCCCCACCCAAGATTACAGAACTACAGAATCATTTGAATCTTTCATAGTAAATATTTCGGCTACTCTTTCATTAAAAATCTTAGCTTGGCTAAGATGACTAACTCAGTGCATGGCCTGGAGCTTCTTTACCAGTTCCTCCCAAATTGACAGGAATACTTACGGCTGCATTACCCAGCCTAACCTCAGGTCAGAATACAAATAAAACACAACTAAAGATACTTTCTGGTCTGACTATGCCCATCCATCATACACATATCACATTCCTCTTGTTCTTTTTTTTTTTTAATTTTTTAAATGTTTATTTATGTTTGAGAGGTGGAGTGGAGCAGAAAGAGAGGGAGACACAGAATCCGAAGCAGGCTTCAGGCTCTGAGCTGTGAGCACAGAACCTGATGCAGTGCTTGAACCCATGAACCATGAGATCATGACCTGAGCCGAAGTCAGATGCCTAATTGACTGAGCCACCCAGGTGTTCCATACATTCCTCTTGTTCTGATTTAACTCCAGATTTTGTAAGACTTTACTATGGAATCATTATATCTGATCTACTGTCCACCTCCTCTCCCCTCCCTTTCTTCTATTGTTTAGTTCTAGTTTTTTCTAATGCCAATACAAAAGGCACAGAAATTTTTATAAAATAGACATGGAAATTCAGGACCAAGAGGACGAAGACAAAGCAAAAATGTTTACCCCACGATAGCGGGGGGTGGGGGGCGGTAAACAGAGTTGCATAATTGTGTACTGCACTTTGATAATGAGTAAGTTTTGCATTATTGGAATGGAAGATATAAGGGGTAACAGAGTGAAGAAAGCAATAAGTCTGCAGTTGTGCGGACTGTGGTCAGGAATTTGTAGTTTATTTAATGGGTGGCACTCTGATGGTTTGGAGGGGGAAGTAATGGTCACATTAGTATGCATGATAGATAACTCTGACAGAATTATATAAGAAAAATTGAAGGCAAGAAACCAGGAACCAGTTCTCAAAGTCCATTAGTGGCATGCACTAATTTTGTATTAGACAGTAGGCCTAGATCCAAAAGACTTTAAATGGGAATTTATTTATCAAACATTAATTGAGAAGCTTCTATGTTCAAAACATAATGCTAACTGTTAGGCAGATACCACAATGAAGAAAACCATGCCCCTGTGTTTGGCAGGTGTTGCTTTTCAAGGATATCATGGAGCTGGAGAAAGGGGATAGAAATAGGGCAAGTTAAAATAGCACAGAGCTCACTGTTTTTATCTAGATCAACCATTTTTCTTGAAGAAACATTCTCTGGCATGCTGAAAGCCTTTGGTTAATTTTCAGAGTTCAGAAAACTGAAAAAAAAAGACAATTACTATGAAATTGTAATTTTTTGCCAGTTTTTCATTACTTTTATAGAGGAGTCGATTTTAGAGCTTCTTACTCTGCCTTTTTCACCAATGTCATCCTTTATCTGGTTATTAAAATTGTTTGAAGTGTTCTTCATAAAACTTTATGTTATTTGGTTAATTTTATTCTTAGGTCTTTGCTGTTTGTTTGGATCCATATACAGGCCTTTGGGACAGAAAGCCTGTTGGAGACAGTTATTAGTAAATAGGTTGGACTCCTTGAGTTCTATTTGGTCTCTACAGTATAATGTGAAGGGAACAGAAAAATGAATCTGGGAGAGCTAACTTGCAAAATATCTAAAAGAAGAAAACTATGCTTAGGTTGACCTGAGAAATCAGATCCTGAAGAAATAAAGAAGGCCAAAAGACATGTCACTGACATCAGCTTTCATTCTCCACGTTCCATACTGCAAAAAAGGTTTTAGTCTAAGTATGGTTTTTACCAAGCCCAATTTCTGAGCTGAAACCAATGAAGGTGTTCTTTGGGGTGTTTTTTTTGGTGTTTTTTTTGGGGGG
Organism: Acinonyx jubatus; assembly: GCF_027475565.1. NCBI lineage: Eukaryota > Metazoa > Chordata > Mammalia > Carnivora > Felidae > Acinonyx > Acinonyx jubatus. The sequence goes on from NC_069381.1 coordinate 170,371,026, forward strand.
GTGAGGATGGGAGGGTTGGTTTGAATTTGGTTTTTGTTTTTTCTGCCAAGATTTAGGATGTAATTCCCAGTCTTGCTGTCTCTCATTGAATTTCAGACTTCAGGAAAAATTTAATTTTATAATGGATAGTACAGGCCTTCAAAACTGGAAAGGGGATGTCAATTTTCTTTTAAGAAAGTAGGAAGAGGGCCTATGTTGAAATATATGAGAATATCATATACCTGAATATAAGCAAAGAGCCCATGTTGAAATTTATGAAAGTATCATATGGTCTTAGAGCTTGTTTTATTAATGACTTGTTTTTCCTTTAATTTTAATTATTGTTATTTTACTTGTTATAATTCAGAAACTGTGTTTTCTATTTCATTAGTGGGTGATGATAAATAATTCTAATTAGAAAACATGATAGAATATTTTCATATATAGAAAAGGTCTACATTTAAGTTGGTATTCCATGGCTAGAAACTAATTATTTTAACACGCAGTTATTGAATAATCATTCACATATTCCCTTCCTGCTGTTTGATGAGAGCATAGAGTTGTCAGAAAGGTCTTCTCAAATACCTTGCCACCTTATGGTACCTTTTAGTGAACAGAAAGGACAAGTCCCCTTCTCTCTCCAATTCTGTGTCTTCCTCCAGAGAGCCACAAAGCAGGCATGGCAAAGGAGGGTCAGAAGTAGAATTTTTAGATAGATGTATTTTTTATGCATCAGCTACAATTCTATACCTTCAAGCAATAAAGTATGTGGGCCAGTATCAAAGGAGCAGGATAAATTGGAGAGAGGGGGAGGAGGTGACAAAAAATAAAGCTTATTCTTCCTTTTGAATTTCTATAGAAAAACTCTCAGATATAAAGATAAGAAGCAGGTGATTAATGATTAGAAATTTTGGAAAAAGTTATATCAATTCTTGACCCTAGACAATAACTAAATGCTCAACCTTTCTTGACTTTACAGAGAACAGAGCTTCTTACAAAATTGCTGGCAAGAAAAAGTATGTATCATTGATGAACAGCATATTAATCATACTTTCTAATGTGTCATAATAGAGAAAAAAACTGTGAATAAAATAATGAGGAATCACCTATTGATATTAATGTCTTCCTCTGCCTTTCTTTAAAGTTTACTTTCAGTTAATTCTTAAATTTTTCAGTGATCTAAAGTTCTTATCAAAAGACAATGTTGGCCCTTCAGAGAGAAGTTTCATGGGTATAGAGGTGTGTGGAATGACATTAAAGGACATAGCCATCATGACAGCAACAAATACCACAAACCTATTTTATCATGGGAAACCATTAGGTGACATGGCTTTGCAGACTTGGCTGGTAAGCTGGGATGCCTGGGTCTAGCTCTAGACATTTTAGTAAGAAGTGGCCTGGTCACCATAGAATGTCACATAAAAAGGTACCTTGTCACCTATGAGTTGAGACTTGGAATAGGCAGATAATATGGTCCAATTTACAAAGCCCTAGTCTGGAACTAGTCAGACCACTCAGGAAATAGAAAGGGGTTGGAGAACAACACATACTCTGACATACTTTTTCCCATGGACACTTGCTCAAGTCATAGAGTGTGTAGCAAATATAAAAGCTTTGATTCAAGGGAATATTTCTTAGTTTAACATTAAAATGGAAAGCAAATGAAAACTAGGTTTTAATTCCTATACTTCGCTACTTAGAAAACTTTTGGAATATCTCTCTTTCATATATAAAATTTAGAAACTCTTTCTCACACCTAGCCTAAGAATAATAATGTAGATTTTTAAAAAGTTATTCCTGGTAATAAAGTTTGAATACAAAAGTAGTGTATATAGAATGTCTTAGTTTATTATGTATTGCAGTGGATTATAACAATTACTTTTTCTGTTAAAATTTATATTTTAAAAATGTTTGATTTAGGATGTCATTATATAAAACAAGTATTATACAACATATTCCTTCATCCAAAATATGTTTTCAAATCACTAGCCATTGTACAATAAGTGAAAAAAATATATTGGAAGACTCATGAATTAGAATAAGATAGAATTGCTCTCCCTAGGGTGCCTCTAAATACTCTCCCAATATATCAGGAGAGAGTATGTTGTATAGATGTTAAATTTTCTTTGAATGTTGCCCTGAAATATGAATACTTCCATGCTAACTTAAGGTAATATGTTGGGTATCAGCAGCCTCTTCACAGGAATCATACTAGCCTTCCAGACTTTGAGGTCAATTACTTATGTTTATAGCCTTTATGTCTTAAGAGTAATAACAATTTAAAAGCAGATTACTCATTTATTATAGGCAAAAGAATTTTTGCAAGCTCAAATTTATTTTCAGGAAATAAGTCGTGGTTGATAGAATTCTACACATGCATTCTATTTCTGCTTTTGGTCCAGTGTAATCTGTGACACCACCATTAACTACTAAGAAAATGGTTATCCAAATCTGTTCCTTGGGTTTATATTTCTGGTTCAAAATGAGGAATTCAATTTCTCTACCCTTTTCCTCTCCTGACTCTTTCAGACCCCAGTCTAGTGGAGCCCTTTTTTTTTTCTATCTAATTTGTTCTTTCATTGCATCATCATTTCTCAGCCTTCCTACCTAAAATAGTTTGCATTGATAGTCTCGTTCAATGCAAAGTGATTCAGTCTCCATAAGCATTTCCTTTTGTTGCTATCAAATAATTCTTAACGTTAGCTGCAGTCATTTCCATATATATATATAAATCACAGATTCACCTCTGCAGCAGAGAATGGGAAGGAGAGATGGCTTATTTTCATCCTTACATCTTAGCTAGACAGACAGATGCCTCTGAAAGCACCCAAATGTTTTGACCACATGTTTTGAGAAATACTTTGTTGTAAATAATCTGGTATATTACTAAATAATATTTCTGGGTTGTAGACACTGTTTCTTCTTGCCAACGCTTGCAGAAGCATTGTTATGTAGCTAGACAGCATTTTGGTGAGATTTTTTTTCTATTTCATCAAAAAGTCATTTATCTCAGCAATGAATGCTGGGAAAAAACAATAAAAAACTTCTGAGGGAATGTGAATCAAATGAAAACCTACAAAAAATATTTTACTACAGTACAGAATAAGTAGATTTGAAATTAATCTGAGATTCTAAATAAATTCATTATGTTCTCTTTATGATAGTATCCAGCTATGCACTGTTCTATATAAAAAATTAAATGTTACCCTCTGTCCCAGAATAGAATAAGTTATTAAATGATTTTCTCTTCATTCTTCTTGCCTCATTTCCAGGTAACTTCTGAAGAACTGAATAGTATAATTCAGAATGTAATGACCTGGGTTGTAGCTACAGTGACCAGTATATTATACCCAGCCATCACGAAATACGAAGAAAGGTTCCGGAATAAAGCATACCCAGGGTCTTCTGACTCCATCCTCTCTTCAGAGAGTTCAAGTTTCTGTAGCACATGCAGTGGAGAGCTTACATACAGAAGCTACACATCTGCTACTACTAAAACATTTCAGCAAGAGCCCTGTGCCTTTGAGGTTGACGTCTCAATAAGGCAACCAACCACACCTTTAAAACCACCTTCTGCTCACATCGAAAGAACATCTGTGGGAGAAACATGCCACGTGAAAGGGTCAGCTATAACATCAGAACTCAAATATGATAAAACCAGTATGGTATATGCAAATCCTAAGCTCAGAACTTGTAAATCGGATAGCCACCTTTTAACATCATTTGAAACAGGCACAAAAAAATCTAAGGATGCTACTACTGAAACAGATGGCTTAGAGAGTCTACTTGTTCCTGATCAAAAAGCAAAAGCCATGGATGAAATGAAGAATTTGAAGAATGTTTTTGTTAACTTTAAATGCCACTTAAAAGGGGAAACTGAATTGATTTTGGAAAGCATTTTTCAAGAAATAATGTCTGATTTAACACAGGCCATTCCCTCTATTTCTTCTGTTACTGCTGAAGTTTTTGTGGACCAAAGTGAACCTGAAAAGGGAGACTTGCTTTACAATGTTGATATCTGCTCAACAGCCTCAGAGATAGTGGAGAATATGCTTGAGAAGCTACAGTCTGCAGTTGAGAAAAAATGTGTTGAGATATTTTCACAAGAAGACCTGTCAGTTGACATTAAGCCGGGCTTAATACCCAGTAGAGAATACCTCAGTCCATCAAATGGAAAACCTTTAAAAGCTTCACTGCCTTCTAATGTGGAACCCATGTGTGACATTGCAGAGGATATGGTACATGCCATTTTAGAAAAGCTGATGACTCTTGCATCTTGTAAGCGAAATGAACTGCCTCATCTTGAAGATGCAGTTGAACTTTCCGATCAGCAACCTGTGACAGACCCAACCTACATGCCCCTCAAAAGAGCCGACAAAAAGAAATGTAGTCCTGAACCTGATGCTGCTAATTTAATTGTTAAAGATGAAATAAAAAGTTTAATGTCAAATATTTTTTCCCAGTCCTCTTTGGTCGGCTATATAGAGGAAGCAATCAGCACTATACTAGGATACATACAATCTGAACTTAATGACGAGAGACTTATTGCATCTGAAGAAACAGTAATATTCCTTCAGCTTCTTGATGATATTTTCACTCAACTGCATCAGGAGCCAGGAAAAGGAGATGTTAAACAATGTAGACACTCTAGACTAAGAAGTCCTTCTGACGCTGAAGGAAAGTACAGACTTACTGGCACTAGATTATCAAATGGTCCTATGTCTAGAAGACCATTTCCACCTGTTAATGTTCCTGGCATGGTCCTTTATTCTGAAGATGATAATGAAGAAATAGACAGAATTGTGGAAAATGTGCTTGATTCATCTTTTAAAGATGAAAAGCCAAAATCTCGGGAACAAATTCCTGAGAATTGGTTTAGAAAAGGAAACACTTGCTTTGAATACAAAAGGAATAGCAAACCACTTAAAGGAGCTACTTCTCGAAGAAACAAAGTTGCATTTTGCGATGAGGGATTAAAGACTGGGCTACCATCTTTTAATAATAAAGAAATTGTAAAGGAAAAACCCTGTCTGAATAGAGACAGTTTGATTTTCAGCCAAGATGAAAAGCATCACATACAAAAGGCTTCAGAAAACATAGTTAAAAGTATTTTAACAGAAATGCTCAAGGACCTACCTTCTGATCACTTAGACAGTAAAAGTGGCAAAGCAGCTTCTTCTGTTCTTGTTTCAAAAAAATCTCAAGGACTGTCACATCAAGAATGGATGGACAAGATGTTCTCCATGTCAGAAATTGGTGCAGTGGCTCAAGAAATAACAGACGCTGTGTTAAATATACTCCATAAGGCCTTAAGCTGCATTCCAAATACCACCGAAGGTTCCATTTCATCATCAGTTCAAACTTCTCTAGATAGTTCTGATACTCCTCACGTGGTCAAAGAAACACCAAATAAAAAGCCATTAAAAATATGGCTTGACAGTGAAAAGAAAGTGAAATATTTATCTTCATTCAGTGTAGATACTGTGAGGCCTTCTCTGTTAAAATCTGAAAAAAGTGAACCTCAACCCATAGATGACATTGCCGATAAGATCATTAATACAATTGTTAAAAAGTTGAAGTTATTCATTTGTCAGAAATTGCAGATGGTCTTCAAACCTTCAGTTGTGAGGCAATCTTCATTACAATCTCAACTTAGTACTTACACAACTAAAGTGGTAAACATTGTTTTGCGTGCCATCCAGAATGAACTAGAACTCAGTAACAGAACCCTAAATCATAGGGAAATAGACCCTGCCAAATTGCTTACAGGTAAAGGATTTTTTGCTGACACTGATAAATTAGAATCTCTTGTCGCAAATCTCAATGATGACCTTATGGAATCTCCATTATTAACTTGTATTTGTGAAATGTTATCTAGTGGACGTTCAGATCAAAGCAATATTTCACTCCCTCCAGACCAGCCAAAGCCTGCAACTTCCTATGGATCTGACGATGTTGATGAACAAGACATTTTGCCAAGTGGGCAGGATAAAAAATCTTTTCACAAATGTTTGGCTACTCCCTGTGCTCTCCATAGTGTTGTAAATGCAAAAGATCTCAAAGGCAATGCCAGGTTGCGAGTGTTAGACAGTATTGGAGAAATACTATATGAAATGTTATGTAAGCTCATAGGAGCCCATCCTCACCGTCAGCCACCTTGTGGTAGTAAACAAGGCAGAGAAGAGAATGAAAATCCTCAACTGGCTCCTGCATTGAAGTCTAATATTCAGATCATTTCCAAAACAATTTTGGAATACATCCTTGCAAAATTATGCAGTTTTGATACGGATACCAGATTTGTAAGTTCTGGATTTAAAGCTGTCTCAGAGTCTCAATCTCTTGATATCGACAGCCTATCATTTGCTTCAATTATTAAGGAAATGGCCAAATGCACTGATATGATCTCCAGCATAGTTTCCAGGATGATTCAGGAGGGTAATAAAGAGGTGACAAAAAGCACAACAAAAACCATGGCTTCGGTGACTTCCAAAACAGGAAAAACAAAAGAAATGCATCCAAATGAACTGAAAAACGTAGCTTCAGATATTCTTAATATGGTTTTTGCTAAACTGGAAAGGTTTGCTAATGGAAATTTAGAAACTCTGGGTTGCGTTAATGATGGAAATGAAAAAAGCAGTAAGATCGACTTGGAATGTGAAAGTCCCAGTATTTTCACAGACACACATGAAGAACTATTGCAGTCTGCTTTATACATGAATGCAAAAAAGATATCAAGTACTATTTTGAAAGCTATTCAAACAGAATTAAATATGAACTCATTAGATTTAAGGACAAGTGTAAATACCCTACCACCTGAGAAACAAGTGCTTAAGAATATAGTCAATTTAATTTTAGATGCAGTGTCCTCAGATATGTTTAATGAAACTGAATCTGAAGAGGGAGTCACTAAAACTTATCAATACAGGCCAACCTATGGAAATTTTCTTCCTGGAGGTGCTGAATCAGATTCATTTCCTGAAGATGCCTCAAATACAGAGAAAGAATTCACTGTGGAGAGAACATTATTAAGAGAAGAAACTAAATCAGCTTCTCTTAAACAGTGGGTTCTAGAGAGAGCCTTAAGCAAAATTGAAGTGAAACTCAAAGAACCACAGAAATCTCCAGTCGTTCCCATTATAAAAAACATTTTGAATGAAATTTTCCACAGTGCGTTGGTCAATCAGTTAAACGTGCTTTCTCTATCCCACTCTCATTTAAGTGGCATCCCTCACAACACTGATGAGCCAATTCCTCAAACATCTGTTCAATTTATAGATAAAATAGATAAAATGATGGGTCCTTTAGTGTCTGAAGCAGATGTAATCATAGTGGCAGATGATGTTGTTAGAACTGTATTTCATAAGCTTTATGCAGCTGCCATGCCAGAAAGAAACACAGGTGAAAATAGGTATAAAACCATCACCTTTAGAGCAAATGTTTCTTTACATGAACACACCAATGGAGGGAAGTCTTCTGTTACTGTGCTAGACAAGAACCCTTGTACTCCTAAGTCCAGATTCAGTGTTGACAAACAGGCTAAAGTAAATGTAGTTGAAGATATTGTACAGGCAATATTAACAAATTTAGAATCTTTTGTTACTTCCAAAGTAAAATCTCTCTTTTGTCCCAAAATCAACTTCACAGTGCCAGTGGCTTTGGATAAAAATGCATTAAGCAAAGCATTATCAGTCAAAGATTTGTATTCTGAAGACCAATTTTCCCCTTGCTCAGTGGATCGTATTACCTCAGAAAAGACCAACTCAGTGTGCCAACTCTCCTTAAATAAATTAAATACATATGCAACAGAAGTGGCTAAAAAAATTTTACAAGGAATCAAACATGGGTTAGATAAAGAAAGGGGAAAAAGTCCTTTCTTAACACATAACATTGTGGTTTCTGAAAATATTGCAAGTCAGATTGTTAACACGGTGTTAGATATTGTGTCATGTAAAGGAAAATGTGACGAAAACAATTCTGAGGAAGAGCTTAATTCAGATCAACAAGAAGGTATTGTTGAAAAGCTGTTTAATAAGACTGAATATAGAAAAGTCCTTCAGTTTCAAATACAAGATACCATTGAAGGTATCTTATGTGATATTTGCGAAAAAACACTGTATCAGAATAATCTACCTTGTGCCACATCCACTCGGAAATGTAGCATAGCTAGAAAACATTCTGGAGCAAACTCTGAGATATTCACTGAGGATGCAAATAAGATTATCCCAAAACTTTCAGTGCCTAAATCAGATGTCATTTTGATATCTAATGATATAGTGGATATTGTTCTTCATAATCTCAGTTCTATTGTCATGCTTAGCATAAATGCAAAGAATCTTACTTCTGCAAAATTGCCCCTGACTGTTTGTGACATATCTTCAAAAGTAGAGTGTCAACAGCCTCCTCTTATGGGGTCAAAAAGTGAAAGACAAACAGAGCATTGGCCATCCTCAAGAAATCTGGAATCAGCTTATGCTGATGATTGTCAGATAACAATAGAGAAAGAAGACAATAAATCTGCTCCTGACCCATGTGAGGAAAATGCCAACTTCATTACTAAAATTATTTTCAATAGGTTAGAAGCTTTTGCCACAGAAAGAATAGATTCACTAATTATTCTTGCTTTCCAGCCTAAAGAAGAGTCATTTGATAGCCTGGAACTGGAAAATTATAAACAAGATGATAGCATCTTTCATGAATCAAGCCAAGTGGAATCAAATGTCCTGAAAATATCCACTAAAACTATCCGCAGCCAGGAACTCACAGATTCCACTTTTGCAAGGTACAGAGAAAATCTTGAGTCCCCAATTCATCTATCACAAGCTACTCTTAAGGAATATGCTGATATCATTGCCAGTGCCACTTTGAAACTTATTAAAAATGACTTAGACTTAGAAATCCAAAAGATGTATCCATATCCAAACAACATTTCATTCCAAGAAAACATCATTGTGAGTGGAATTGTGAACAGTATCTTAGAGAGTTTATATGATAAAAGATCTGCAAAGGAAATTAGTGTTTACTCAAAAGACAATCCTCAATTATTTTCACAACTAACTGTATCAAATGAAATATTGCTAGGACAAAGAGAGCAAGAGAAAAATAAACTATCTCAGTTTTCAAAATATCCTTTAGAACAAAACCAAATGGCATTGGAAAAAGAAAGCCAGAATATTTTTTTGGAAGAAATATTTATGAGAAATGGAAAATCAAAACAAAAAGAAAAGGCTGCACTGCTCAGTGCAGTGGAAGAAGTGTTAACTACAGTTCATCAAAGAATAATGGAAATCATAGGCCATTTGCATCCATTTAATGAAATCCCCCACTTTGTATCCAATTCTAAAATTAAAACGTCAGACATAACACAAAAAAACTTTCAATCACAGATTAACAGCGTAACAAATAACATAGTCGAAAGTGTTTTGGGGAAAATGTACTCTATAGTTACATCATTAAATGAAAGTAACAAAAAAGAAGCATCTGACAACAATGATACCTTGTCTAAGAAAGCAGCATGCATCAAAGAAACTAAACAAGTAGGAAAAGGGTGTAATCCCACCAGATGTGTGATACCGCAGGTTTATCCTTATGCAGGCAGTCAAAATGTCTCTCTATTAGAAAACAATTTTTTTCAATATTCACCATTGCAAGTGGGGAAAGATTTAGTCCAAATAGTTCTTAATAAGATCATAAATTTTGCCTCAACTCATCTAGAAGAGACCTTGTCCCCTGAAAGTTGTTCTGATGAGTTGCAACCTCTAAAGCTACACAGTTCTAAAGTGGGCTCTAAGGGCAGCCCTAAACCAGATTTTAAAACAAGTTTAAAAGCAAAATCAAAAGTTACTCCTTTGCCTAAATTTAAAACAAAATCACACCTAGGACCTAGTGGTTCTAAGGTCAAGATCAAGACCAAGTTAGGTCCTAGAGAGAAGACTCCAAAAGGCAATCAGTCCAAGGCTACCACTGGGCTGCCACACACCCAATCAACAGGTGATGCCCAAAACTTACTGGAAATGAAACTGCCCACTTCAGAACTAAAAATGTATGCCAAAGATATAGTAAGTAATATCCTGGAAACAATTGTGAAAGAATTTGAAAAGATGAAGCAAACTAGAGCAATGATAAATGTTAAAGCTTTACCATTCGATCAAATCATGGCAGCAAATAAAATAGTTAACACAGTTTTGCAAGGATTATATGCTACAAGTAACCGCAATGTGGCTTCTCCAATCAAATGCTCACATGTGGATGATCTCAGACTTACACAGGGGAATTCAGATGCAGAGTATATTGCCAAACAACAAGCATGTTTTTACTGGGAAAATGTTTCTTCACAGCTAGAACAGATTTTTCCTAAAGAAGGTGTATTTAAAAAATTGTTTGACAAATGGCAAGCAGAATCAAATGATATGGAAAATGAAAAGTATACACTAATGACGATAGCTAAAAATGTGCTGACTGAAATCCCAATAAAAACAAAAGAATTAGAACATTCTCTTTCACTTTTAAATTTGCCACATCTTAAGGATTGCGAAAGCAGGTTCTATAATCATTTTAAAGGAACCTCTACTAGAGTTGAAGACACCAAAGCACAAATTAATATGTTTGGAAGGGAAATTATTGAAATGCTGTTTGAAAAATTACAGCTCTGTTTTTTGTCCCAGGTGCCCTCTCCAGGTAGGCAAGAAACTCTAGCAAGTAGAAAAGAACATATTAGTACTAAAAGTAAATATGATTTGCCAATCAAGGACATCCTCGGCAGTGTACCAATATCTAACACAAAGACAATAAACCAAATTTCTCTGGGATCTAGCAACCAAATTGTTCGAGAAATTATAGAAAGGGTTTTAAACATTTTAGAGTCATTTGTAGATTTGCAGTTTAAATATATCTCTAAATATGAGTTTTCGGAAATAGTGAAAATGCCTATAGAAAACTTTTTCCCTATCCAACAGAGGCTATTAAGCAAAAACATGCTGCCAAAATTACAACCATTGAAAAAGTTTTCTGATGAACCCAATTCAAATACTATTATTTCCAAGGAAAACATACAGAATACCCTTCTACAGGTTCACTCATTCCATTCAGAATTATTTACATATGCTGTTAATATTGTCAGTGACATGCTTGGTATAATTAAGAACAAGCTAGATAAAGAAATAAACCAAGTGGAACCATCTTTAGTTAGTACATTGAAAGAGACTGTTATAGCAAGTGAGATCATTGGCACACTAATGGACCAGTGCACTCATATCAATAACCTTCCAAAGGAAAGTTTGTTCCAAGGAAAGGAAAATACCTATATTGTTAATCAAGTTGAATTGGCAACCGATATGAAAATGCCCATGTCAAAGTTAAAGGAAGTTACTCTGGGAAATAATCCTTCACAAATCAGTGTACCTAGTTTTGTGTGTTATCCAGAGGAAAATACGAAAAAAAGGCATAAGCCTTCATCGAACTTACCCTCATATGGCAGACCCTCTGTAGGAGGTACAATTAAAAGCTCAGAGCCAATGGAAATGCTTGATTCAGAAAATATAACATCATACTCTAGAAACCCAGTACAAGACTACAGCCCGAGGGAATCGAACTTTGGCCTTTTTGACCAAACCATGAAAGGAATCAGCTCTCTCCCTGAAGGAAGTGTCTTACAAAAACTGTTTAATAAAGCAAATGAATCCACAGAAGCAGCATTAAAACAAGTCATGTCATTCATAGAAATAGGAAAAGGTGAAAATCCAAGAGTATTTCATTATGAAACTCTAAAACCAGCTGAGCCAAACCAATTTCACACAACTGTATCTCCACTCAAAATATGTTTAGCTGCAGAAAATATTGTCAGTACTGTGCTATCAAGCTATGGTTTTCCAAGTCAACCACGCATTAATGAAAACATGGAAACAATGAAACCATTTTTCATATCAAAGCAAAACTCTGTGTCTATAATATCCGGACAAAAGAATGAGGAAAAAAGTCTGCTTAGAATGTGTGATAAAAAAAACAGCTGTATACCCGAAGAAGAAAATAAAAAACCTAAAGCCAGTAGAGGAGATTTTTCTTTATTGCAAAAATGGGAAAGTAAGAGATACCCAAAGATAAAGACCCTGAAGGAAGTTAAAGTCATCACTTTTGCTGATCACGAGCTGGGTCCAAATGAAATTCATTTGGTAGCAAGACATATCACCACATCTGTGGTCACATATTTCAAGAACTTTGAAACTAGAGGTAAGCAAGAAACAGCCTACTTTAAAAGTTGGTATAATTCAGAAAAAAATAGATATGTATAAAAGCTCTTCTATCCAAGAAGCTGCATTTATTGTTTTTCTAAAAATAGCCTTGGAGGTGGAGTATTTAATTACTTCTTAATATATCAGGATACAAAAAAAAAAAAAAAGAAAGAAAGAAAAAAAGTTTAACATACACCTGGCTTGAATCTGAACAAGTAAGTCTATTGCCGTTTTCCATATATGCAGATGAGAAAAAAATGGGATTATTTTAAAGGAGGGCATTTGGGTTGATTATGAGATACAAGTTCCAAAGCGTTTTTAAAGTTGTTTTTTTTTTTTTGCATGACTTCTTTATACCCATACCAAATACACAGTTAATTGATTGAAGGTTAGCAATTTCTCTTTCCAAGGTGTACAGTTAGATTCTTTGCCATTATTAGTCATTATTTATAAGGACAGAGGTATTACCAATCTTGTTTTGTTTGTATTCCACTATTCTTACAATCCTTAAAGTCTAAACATATGTTCACAAAGTTATTTTCACTTCTTTTCTAAGAGGTTAAATCATATGTAATAGCCATTTTTGCATCTCAAAACCTATTGATTATTGGAAATTTCATAAAATTTAATATAACAATACTAAAATGTCCCTGAACTGGATCAATAATTGCAATAATTAGTTGCTGTAATATCAGTTCATATACATCACTTGCCAATCATTTTAATAGGAGAACACATACTACCAGTCCTACCCACCTGCATAGGGAGATCATTTCTCATCCTTAAAACTGAAATTCTTTTTTTTAAATTTTTTAGAAACATTTTTTACTTATTTTTGAGAGACAGAGAGAGAGTGCAAACAGGGGAGGGGCAGAGAAAAAGGGAGACACAGAATCCAAAGCAGGCTCCAGGTTCTGAGCTGTCAGCACTGAGCCCAACGTGGGGCTCAAACCCATGAACCATAAGATCATGACCTGAGCCAAAGTCGGTCACTTAACTGACAAAGCCACCCAGGTGCCCCAAAACTGGCATGCTTTCAAGATGGATAGTTGTGTGTCTGCAATTTCAAGCTCATAAACAGACTTTCTCCAAACATAGCCTAACTAAATTTAGAGACTAATAAAGGGGGAAAAAAAAAGAGAAGATTCATGAATTCATCCCATTGGTATTTGTCCCTTTCTAGCAAATCTATTCTCTATTTCCAGACATGTTCAAGGCCTTCCAGTGAGTTTACTCCTGCTCCTTCTTCTCCTTAGAATACTCTTTTTCCTCATTCCCTTCATCTCAATATGACCAAATCCTGTCTAGCAGTCAAAGCCAGGCTTAAAGCTTCCATCTCCACAGAGTGTTGCCTGACTTTACATGCAGATATATAATAGATGATTACATTTGGAGGATATTTTGAGGAACTAATAGTGTGTTTTTCTGGCTGCCACTTCCAAGAAGCTGGCCATCCTAAGTAGGTATATGATTTTCAATAAATACTCTGTTGAATAGGAAAAAGAGTAGAGTTATGACAAACTATAATCGAGGGGTTACAGTTCTGCTGACATTGCAACCTATCCCCAGCCTTCCTAGCACATTTTCATTTCAATCAAGTCATTATTGCATCACATCCTAAAAGTAATGAATAGCCTAACATTAAATGTTTTCACTAAAAAAATTTAATTACATGAGCTCTCTAGAGATCACTGGAGACATGATAGATTATAACATTAAACTTGGAAATCATTTCTCTGTATGATTTGCAGCTTCTTAGAGCCCCTACCCATTTAAGCAAGACAGATATCAGCACTTGACTTGGAGACTTGAATTCTTTAGGATTATTTTCTCAATTTTTTGGCTAAAATTAAGATTCTACAGGTGAGGAAAAAAAAAAGATTCTACATGTGGGAAATAAATATCTGAAAAAAAATCCAATATCTTTCTTGATTATGTTTTTCATTTTCTTTAGTGAGATATTCCATAGGTGAAATTTATATGTAAATAATTTCCAATATATTGAATTTTATATATTTCTCTTCATGTGTGCTAAAAATGATCAGGTTTTTTTTTCAGCTTCCAGTGAGGAGAAATCTATTATTTCTACATTATCAAGGAAAAAATGTGAATCACAACAGCCTCTAAGAAGCATATACAATGATTCTTCACTTAATCAATTTTGTGAACATCTTACTGAGTCTGTCATTTGCCATTTAACTTCAAGCATTTCTGGTAACACCAAAGATAGTAGAGAAAAAGAGAAAGCATTGGAAAGCCAAAATGCAACATTTAACAAGATTATTTCAATTGATTCTCAAATGTTTGAGAGTAGGTCAATTTCTATTGGAGAACTTGCTTTAAGTATTTCCGAAATCATTACCGAAATCCTCTTTAACAGTAACATTATAGAGGTTGACATTGCACAACAAATGTGTCCTTTAAAAACAAAGTACATTTACTGCCCAGGAGTAGCTGCTGATGACTTAGATAATCTCTTTCAGGATCTTTTAACAGGAGTAATTCATGTAATGTCCAGGGAAACAGGAAAAAACCATCATCTTGAAAGCAATGGAAGAAAAAAATCATTTTCCGTGCTTAGAAAAAATAGTGTGCCCATTTGCAATGAAACAAATACCATGGAAAGACAGAAAGGATCCAGAAATTGTGAAGCATCTACTTACCAAATAGATCATCTCCTTCAAAAAAATAAATTAAATTATCTGGCATGTAAGTTAGACAATCTGGTTGGTAGTCTAAAAACTTGTGAATCCAAAGAAGTAGTCAATAAAGTTTTTAATATTGTTTTAGATTTATTTTCACCAGATGAATATCCAGGTGAGGCCATGAATTCTAATAAAAAAGCAGGAACATTTTTCTCATCCTCAAATGAGCAGCAAACTAATAGCATACTTGGAAATAACTTTGGCCTCACCCCCAAATCAGTTTTTCTTCTCAATGTCGTGTGTGAGAAACTTATCAGAACACTTTTGGAAAAATGCACAAGCACTGTTTTTCTTGATAATAGCCCTCTTTCTGATGAAGTATCAGCGGAAGAATGTAAACTTTTAAAAATACTGCAAAGTGTAGAAGACAAAGAATTTGATTATTATAAGGGAGCAATGGACTGTGAACAATTTCAAGGAGATTATATGTCAGACTATTTGGAAAATCTGGCAGAAATGGATCAAGATTTATTATCATCAGACTCTATGCTTACTATTATTTCCCACAGCTTGGTTAAAGCATTGATGGACAAACTATGTCACAGTACACAACTCCCCCAAAGCCCACCTTTAGCAAACAAGCATTTGAGGCACACAGGAAGAGAAATACAGTCTAGTTTCATAAATGCACAAAGGCCAGAATTAACAGAATTAGGACAAGGTAAAGCCTTTTTAGGATTCATGAATTATGATGGTAATGCTTTGACAGGATCCCTGAATAATCTCAGAGGGTTTAGCCCCCAAAAGCAATCACCATTTGGCAAGAAATATTCAGTAAATTCCACTTCTGTGTCCCCTCTCAAAAGACAGGGAACAAAGGATATGGATTCAATACCCATCCATAATAAGCTATATCCAGGAGATATAAATATCGGTGTGTATTCAGCCACATTTTTGGAGGAGATAATTTCAGAACTGTTTTTTAATCTCTCTACTTCACTGTGGGGAAAAAATGAAAACATCACCGAGGGCCAGCTCAATGAGATGAATACATTATTTGTCAATGGTGTAGTAAATAAGTTTAATAACGCACAAGTCACTGTCTTACGGGATGTTGAAGAAAGGCTGTGTTTTCCACCAATCCATAAAGAAACGATTAGTAGAATTGTTGACTCAGTTTATTATGATGTTTTACAGCAATATAAATTGAAAGTGACTTGTGATGATAATCTGGCATGTGACAATACCTCAATAGCAGAACAAATAACTAATAACATATTGTTAGAGATTTTAGACTACCAACTCCCATCTTGCTTCAGAGAAAAGCTCATACCAAATTCATATTACCCTCTCCAAGCTGAAATTATATTGCAGAAACTTCAAAATAACTTGAGAAAATTTACTTCCCAGTTCAGGTCTTCAACAGGCTACACTACCATGTTGTCACATTCATTTTTAGAAGACATCATCAGAAGACTTTTATCTCAACTGATTCCTTCACCCAACAAGACCTCCCCTTTGGGAAACAAATATCTCATGAGTTCAGATTTCAATGAAATGTCTACCTGTATAATAAATAAGGTTATGTCAGCCATTTCAAAACATAAAATTTGGTTCACTATATATGATAATCAGTATCTATGTAGCGGAAAAAACCTCCAGAAGATGGTGGATACCGTTTATCACAATATTATGAAAATGTCTGATTCTCTTGTTTCAATACAGAAAAGTATAGCCAGCCGAAGCCCAATTATGATTGACCGAATAGCCAGTTTTATTATCCAAGAGATTATTGAAAATCATCTTCAGCCATTTTTGTGTGGAGAAGGTTTACCTCGTCCAAAGACTCCATCGGATGCCATATCAAATATGGTTAAACAGGTTCTCAATGAAGTTATAGAGTCACAGAGACCCCACATGCCATCACCCTCAGGTATTTATCCTGATACATTTGTAGGAGCAATTGTTGCCAGACTTTTATCAAAGATTTTCAGTCCAAAGCATAACACTAAAATTGAACTAGAAAATATGACCCAAAAAATAGTAAACTCAATAAATAACCATTTTAACAAAGCTAAAATTCACATTCTATATGATGGCAAAGAACAGTCTTACACCTCTGCAGATACAGATATTGTGGATAGACTTGTCACCTCGATTTATAGAAATGTTTTAAAACAGCATGGGCTAGAGCCTGAGGTTGATAAAGAGTCTGAAGACAGTGATATTTTTGTGGAAAATATTACAAAGTTAATTGTAGCAGCTATTTCAGATTACCTTCTTCATCCTCTATTTTCTGGGGATGTGTCATCATATTCCTCTTCTATTTCAATGGCTGAGAATATTGTTCAGGACACTCTTGGTAACATCAGTAAATCTACCAAGACAAGTCAGAATTTATCTCCATATAACACCTTGCTGCCATACACGTTTTTGGAAGACATGGTAAGAGTACTATTATCTAGAATCTTTCGTCCTGCATCTAGCATTGTTACAGATAGAGAAAGCCCAAAAGACAGATTAAGAATGAATTTCAACGAAATTGCTTCAGAGATAATCAGTGATATTAGGATGAAAATTTCCCAACATGAAATTCGGTTTTCAAAAAATGAGGAAGAAACCAAGTTTGTTTATTCCGAAGATGATGTTCAGCATCTCGTGGACTCAGTATTCAAAAATATTTTGCAAAACTCTGAGTCTCAAGAATTAGTTGAGCAAAATATCACAAGCAGTAATGATGTTCTTATTGATAGAATAGCAGGTTTTATCATTAAACATATCTGTCAACAACATATTCAGCCATTTGTGGATGGAAAGTTATTACCTTCTTCATCATATAAATATTTTGATGATGAGAGAAAACAGTGGTTTTATGCCAGTGTTTATTCCTCAACTTTCTTGGAAGATGTAGTCTCTGGGGTTTTAAGCAAAATATTCCACAGGGTGTTAGGCATTGTACAAACAACATCAGTAAGGGATTCAGAAGATGAACTGTTTGATAAAGCTGAAAAACTCATCCATTTGATAGCAGAGGAATTCTCAAAAGTTGAAGTTAGCATTCTAGAGAATGCTGAGGAACAACTGTGTTTGCCTCCAGTGGAGAGAGATGCAGTCAAGAACATTATTGATATGGCATACAGCAAACTTCTTCAAGAATATGAAATGAAAATAATGTCTCCTAAAGATTTTCTAAATGACACAAAAACATTGGCTGCAAGGATAACTAAAATCATCCTTGCTGAAACTTTTGATTTCCAAATTCATCCACACCTCATAGGAAAGATTCCTTTTAAGTCACACTCCAAACTCAATACTAATGTTTTAATAAAAAGACTTCAGTGTAACATTACCAAATCAAAATTTCAAAGGCAGGCATCAACAATATATACTACCATGTTATCACATACTCATTTGGAAAAAATTGTCACTCAGCTTATATCTCAGATGACTCCATTGGCCTCCATGACAGAACACCCAGATACTTCTCAATCAGACTTAAATAATACAGTCACAAAACTGATAAATGAAATTATGTCAATAATTTCAAAACATGCAATATGTATTATTAAACATGGGAATGAAAAACAAAGTATGATTTCAGAAAAAGATATCCAGTCTATGGTTGATTCCATTTATGCTGATCTTTCATGTTCAAATCTATACCAATCCCTTACAAGAGATAAAAAAGGTATAAGTAATACAGCTGTTTCAAAAATAGCAAGTTTTATAATAAAAGAAATCTTTAACCACCATCTTCAGTCATTTTTATCTGAAGATAAAACTCTTGTTTCAGCTGCAGTTGATCAAACATATAAACAGAAAGCAATAGATCCTAAAAAGAGAGAGTTATCTTTCATTGTGAACTTGGCTGTGTTTTGGGAGGAGGTAATTTCTGAGCTTTTATGTAAACTCCTTTATGCATTCTCACACAATTTCTTGGCTGCTGAAAACCCAGATACAGTAAAAGCCAAAATTACTGGTATTGTTACAACATTAGTAAATTCAATTGTTCTGGAGTTTACCACATCAGAGATTTTAGTTGCAGGTAACTTTGATGATGACATGTGTTTTTCAGAAGGATATAAAGAAATTGTTAAAAACACAGTCAACCTAATTTATGAAAAAATTTTAGATGATTATAAATCTCTGATGCAAGTATACAGGGCTGTACAAAGTAACACTATTTGTTTTGGGAGAAAAATATATCATTTGCTATTGGAGGAAATTTATGAATATCAGGTGCAGTCATTAGTTTCAGGAGAATTAGTGTCTTCTTCCTATTCTTCCCCTCAAGCTGATAATATCATCAGAAATGTGCTCAATGTCATCACAAAGGATAGCCATACCTTGCCATCATGTATTACTGTGTTGCCTCATTCTCTTTTGGAAGATATGATTTACAAGCTGCTAGTGCATATCTTCCCTTCAACTGACACTGAAAGTGAACTAAAAGAGGAAGAAGTTACATCTGATTGTGAGTTTGTAGATGCAACTTCGAAACTGACAGATGAAATTATCAAAGAAATTTCTGAACATGAGATTCGCCTTGCCACAGCAGAGGAGAATGCAGAAAGTATGCAATTAGAAGTGATTGAGAGTTTGGTTGACTCTATATGTAATAATATTTTGAAGAAATCTGAATTTCAAGCTGAAGTACAGAAAGGTACAGACAAAAAAGGAGGCTCATTCCTCAGTAAAATAGCTGGATTCATCATGAAAGAAATCGTGGATCATCATCTGCATCCATTTTTACATGGTGAAGAACCATCTTCCAGTGACTTCTCTGATTATGAGCATGTGTCTGTACTTAGTAAACCTGATAAAGAAAAGACACAGCCTGCTCTTTATTCAGCTACATTTTTGGAAGATGTAATCGTTGAGCTTGTTCATAAATTTTATTCTCTTCCAAGTATTACTAAAGATTCTAAGAAAAAAGAAATGGTAGAGCCAGACCTCGTGGGCTTAGCTATAAAATTTGCAAACTCTCTGATAGGAGAATTTAGGAAAAGTGAAATTAAAGTTCTACCAAATGCTGAAGAAACGCTTTCTTTTCCACCAATTCATAAAGAAACAGTTGACAAAATATCCAATTTTGTGTATGATCAGTTCATAGGAAAGTATGGATCTAGTGATATTCAGAAGGTTGATAAAAGTAACATTGTCATAGAAATGATTGCCACTTTAGCTCAGAAGGCAATCTCTGCTTTTAAGATTCAACCACTTTTTTCAGGAGACTGGTCTTCCACCTTCTTTTCATTTCTAAATCCAGATAACATCACCCAAAGGGTTCAGCATTTACCGCAGCAAACCTCTACACAGATAAACAAATGCTTAAAAGGGAATGAACTTGCTTTACCAAAACATTCATATAAACACAGTTTTTCAACCATAAACGAGAAAAACGTGCTGGACACTTTGGAAATAGACAGAGGTACAATAAGTAGAAAGACAAGACTCAAAACTGAAGAGACCTCAATGAAAAAAGGTGACATCCAAGATCCAATAGATCCCTCTGCAACTAGAATTATGAAAAGCAACATAGTTAACCTGTTATCAGATTCAGCTGAAAGTGTGGCAAACAAAAAGAAAGAGACAGAAAATAAAATGGAAACTTCCATTAAAAAACATGAGAATTTATCAAGTGTTACTTTTCCAACCACCAGTGTGAAAAGTAAAGTTATGCAGGAGCCAGATTTAAAGATAACTCTAAAAAACAATCACATTGAGAAGAAAAACATACCAGTTTCAAAATATAAGAGACAATATAATAATATAAACGTACAATTTCCTACTGATGATACAGAATATAAGGAGGACGTACTTGGACCAAAATTTGAAATAAACATTGAAAAGAAGATTGACTATACAAGAGAAAATACACTTAAAAAAGAAGACACGCCCTTTCAGTTATCTTTGATATCTGAAGCAAGAAATACAGAGACCACAGCAGAGAATTTTTTGAAAACAGTTACCCAAAAGCCAAATAATGAGGATGGAAAAGACTCTCCGTCTCAAACAGATATAAGTGAGAAACAATACTCAGATTATGAGTATGTTCAAAATGTCACTGAAAACATTTATGACAATATCTTAGAAATATGTAATTCTCCAGAATCAGCAAATTATTCAAAACCCCGCAGTCTCCCAAATGATACAACATTGCTTGCAATTCAAGAAGTTGGTGAAGATTTTACACAGTCTGTTTCAACAAAGGATTCATCCCTCTCAATTAACAAAAATCTCCCTGTCAAAGAGAAAGAGAGAAATAAAGAAAGAGAGGGAGAGGAAGAAAGAGAGAAAGAGAAAGAGAGAGAGAGAGGGAAAAAAACAGAAAAAGTGAAAAGTAAGGAGATTAAAAATGAACCCAGTAAATCAGACAGTCCTCACTACCCACCAAAAACTAAACCCGGAATTGCTCCTGCTAAATTTTTAGAAGATGTTATCACTGAAATGGTTAACAAATTGATCTTTTCTTCCTCATCAGAAACACAAACATGTGATAGACGTCAAAATGTAAGAGATGATGAAAATCAATCTGAACTTTATGACACAGCTGTGAAACTTATGCACTCACTGTTAAAGGAATTTTCAGATGCTCAAATTAAGGTATTTAGGCCACATAAGGGAAATCAGTTTTTTCCACCTGTAGATAAAGTGTCATCAGTTCCTAAAGCACTTCTTTGGCATAAAGAATCAACTACAGATGAAACACCATCCAACATTAAGAAAATAACTGTGGATAGAATGCCACATATGCATAAAGTGACTAGAAAACCCTCATCAAATAAGATATCTTTAGATAAAATACAAGCAATTGATAAAACATTGGTTGACAAAGTTGTTCATTCTTCTGTATGCAATATTTTGAAGGAATATGTATCTCAGGATTCCATTTGTAAAAATATAAAGAGTAACGGGGAAAATTTAGCAAGAAGACTAGCCAGTACAGTGATAAATGAAATTTTTCAACATCAACTTGATTTCATATTTTGTGATGAAGTTCCAGCTTCAGCATGTTTGCCTCTGGAATCTAAAGATGTTAAAAACATCCGAAAGGTGGCACAAACAGCCAGCAAAGAATGTCAAACATTATCACCATATACCATCCTGCTGCCTCACAAATTTTTGGAAAATGTGATTTTTGCTCTTTTATCCAAAATTTTCTTAACAGAATCCAACACGGAAGTAGAAACATCTGAGTACAGTTGGTTCACAGAATTGGACTTCCTTCAAATGAATTTATTAAATACAGTTACAACAGCAATCTCCAATGATAAAGATATGACTATACAATATGTGGAATGCTTGCATCCCAATGATGATGAAATTATTCAATTAGTGATGCATTCTATTTATAATAACCTCTTATCACAGTTTGGATCACAAGAGATTATACAAAACTGTGTAGCCAGTGGATGCAGAATCCTTTCAGAAACCATAGTTGACTTACTTATGCGAGAAGTGGCTGGCAATCAATTGCAAAACTATTTTTCTGGAGAGCTAACTCCACATCAGTGTGCAGAAGTTGACAATGTTGTTGAAAATATTCTTAAAGATGTTATCCAAACTGCTGATGCTCCCCAGCCTCAACCATCACATGTTCATATACTGCCTTATAACATGATAGAAGAAACTGCTGTAAAATTTTTATCAAAGCTTTTATCTGTGTTTCCAAAAGTGGATAAGGAAAGAACCAAATCTCTAGAAACTGACATGCAAAAAATAAGCTCAAAAATAATAAATTCAATACAAGAATTTATCTCCAAAAGTAAGATTAAACTTGCACCGCCAGCCAAGGAATTGCCTACTGTACCTTTAGCCAACAATGAAACTATTGAAAAGGTAGTTAATTCTGTTTACACCAGTGTTTTAAAGCACTCTGGCTCACACACTTCTATATTTAAGGATTTAATGGGTAAAAGCAATGTCCTCTCTGATGTAATAGGTTTTTTAATGGTGAAGGAAATTTCCAACTCTGAATTTCAACCTCAAGTAGAGGACAAAGCATCAAGTTCAGAATTAGTTCTGGAAGCTGTCAAAATTATGGAAAAAGTGGTCAAAATTGTTGATGAATATAAGTCCCAGGAAAAGTCTTCATCCAAAAAAGAGTCTATGTTAGATGCCAGGTTTTTAGAGGAAGCACTGGCCTTGTTCTTGGCTAAAATAGTAAGGTTGCCAAGTGCCTCAAGCAAAGATGCAAAAAAATTATCAAAGCCTGAGTTAAATAAAATTGCATCTCAACTGACAAAATCAGTGACAGCTGAAATTTCCCAAAGTAACATTAATCTTGTTGCTGCTGATCCTGAAGGACACTTTTTAAATCCAGAAAGCATAGAAATGATTTCTCAGGTTATTGATTCTGTATACAGTAAAGTACTGCAACAATCTGGAACCCATAAAGAACTCTATGATGATATAAAAGGTACAAACACTGTTTTCTCTAAAAACGTGGCTGGTTTAATTATTAATGGAGTTTCACAGTTTCCATTAGATACAGTTAGCACAAAGAATTCAAATGCTAATCTCTCTGGAAATCTAGATGTTAATAAAATTATTCAAAAGGCACAAGAGCATGTGGCTATTGATACACTCCCTGAGTTAGAGGAAGAAGAGCCAGATCAAGATTCAAATGAAGAGAATTTTCCAATTAAAATAGTTCCACACGTTGGGAGTAAAGCAATCAAAATAGATCCAGAAATTATCTCAGAACACTTAGCAGTACTTTCTGTAAAAACCCAACCTCTTGAGAAACTCAAGATGGAGTGTTTGAGAAAAACTGGACATAGCATAACAGAACTGAGAAAAGCATCAATAAGCGGGAGAAGCTACTCCTTACCAGACACATCTAATGTAGAAAATATACAGAGAGAAAGACGTATCTCATTGAATCAGGTGGGACGACTGGATGTAAAACCCTTCGAGGTAAGTGCAAAAGCAATAGCAAAACCATAAGTGAATAGTGATTGTCCTGTGATTTCCTTCCTCCAACAGGTATATGGGAATGCACTTTTTGTTGTTATTCCATGCCCAACAGGAAAACTGGTTGCACAGGTTCATTCCTTTAGTCACATGAGTTACAGAGACTTGCCATGTCAGTTCAGTGGATCACTCTAAAAGTCTCAGGCTAGTTTTCCTAAGGAAATCAGTTTAAACTGGCATTTTTAAAGAACAGAAATACAGGGAAATGCCCTTAACAGTAAAATAAGGATGACTGAAATTATAATCTTCATTTGCAGATTCAGAGGAAACACAGTCTCCTATAGTTCCTGTTATTTTTTGTGGATATCTACATTCTTTATTGTGGATAGCTAAAGCAGTTTTTAAGGCCAGTTAAAGAATATCAGGATATATGAGGTTTCAAAAACTATCTAAAATAGTTTTAATTTCTCAAACTTACGACTCTATAACAGTGGTACTCTTTACTTTTAGCAACGTTCACTAACAAACATTACATTACAAATGCTAGGTTATACTTGTTATCATTTTATTTTAATTAGCCTTCCTCGATTTTTTCTATATCCTCTATAAGTGCCCAGTTTCCTCTTCTGTCCATATTTGAGACCCAGTTGCCCTAATGCTGCCATTTTGGTAAACTGGACCTAGTTCTGCCCTAAATTAGCTACACACTAGGGCATCAAACATATTATTTGATTATGTGATTAAATATATTATTTGATTAAAGTCCTAAGGACTTTAAAATGTCAAAATGATGTCCTTGTTACATGGAAACTATAGCACTGAGGACAAAGGAATTGTCTGGCCTATAGAGTTACACTGATCTACACGTTTTGATTTTTGTCAGTCCCCTTAAATTGATGGTGTTCACTCATCAGAAGACTGGGTATGCTTAGGGATATAATCTGTGGCCTGGAAAATGAGCAAAGTTTGATAGAACCCTTCTCCCTGGAGCATAAACTTGAGGGGAATGTTTTGCCAGTACTATCTTGTAAGGCACTGAATTCCATCTTAGGGTTGGTAAGTATGTTAATTAGTGCTTTATATTTTCATACTCAAATACTGAGATCACCATGGGCTGAGGCACTAATTTAATCTCCTTTGCCCTAAATTTTCTGGACCAGATGACAGTTCCTTCCAGCTCTAAGATTTACTCTTCCATATGTGTTCTCATCACTGTATTAGCATATTGCTTAGCAGTCTTCATTTATATATAAGTAATCCCTTGGGGTAAGATTTGTATGAACAGACTGTAAACTAACATTATTCAAAATCTGTTTTTAATTATCTGTAGAATTGTCTGTCACAAATCTTACTCTTAGTTAATGCCTCTCTTTACTTAAGTCATTTATAGACCACACACAGTGGGAAAGAGAATATTTAAGCCAAAAAAATTACCCCTGTCCTTTTAAGGGGAAGAAAAGCCATCCTAAAAAAAATTTTTTTAAAGCAGATACATAGAACTTTATCAAGACATATTATTTGCACGAATCTGGGTTCCAATACTATATATCTTTAGCATAGGGACAGAAAAGAGACAAAAGAACAATAGATTAGTTCAAAGAATCTAAACATTTGTTGGCTCCATGTCAGTACTGTGTTTTCTGTTTTGAGTACTATAAATTCCCAACACACTAGGAATATACATATCAAACTATATATAATAACAAATTCCAAAGCCATATGGAATTATTTTTGATTTCTAAACCACTAGTTCCCTCTATTAACACAGAAAATCAAAATTGATTGTGTTTTATCTTCTTAAAAAGCTGTTTCTATATTTTGTTTCCACAGAAGATATTTTTTAGGGCATCATCTGAAAAACTGGATCACAGTGTTACAAAGGGATGTTGAAGTCTAAGATTACTAACTCAGTTTGGAGGTTCTGTGGCATCATCAAAGGCTACAGAAATTAGAGAAATTCTGTTATTTAATTATCATTGTCTTTGATCTGTCCTTAAACATTGAAAATGGAAAGTTTTCCATTGACTTGGGAGGCTAAGAAAAACATTAAGAGTTATGTTGTGAAGATTCTTTTGGAAAATATAACCAAGATCAGGAGTGGAAGAACAGGGATTGAGGAGTCAAAGACCTTCACAAGTTTGGTTATTCATCGTTTTAAAAAGCCAATATCAGACAATACCGTGCTTTTTTATTACAAATATGTACATTTAGATTCTCTATGACTGCCTATGTAGAATTTTAGAAAAGTGGATTATAGTGTCTACTTCTGTCCCCAAACTTTCAAAGTCAATGAAAAAACAAAAAGTAAATTATGATGCAACAAAATATAAAATTTAAGCTAAATAAATAAATAAATAGAAGGAAAGAAAGAAAAAGAAAAAGACTAGAAGGAAACCTATGTTAGACCTTCCTCTATACTTGGGAGTAAATTCTGGCAGATTAATATGATCTCTGGAATATTAAAAGAATGCTAGATACTGACAAATATTTTTTATAACTTTCATTTGTTTCTTCTTTATACAAGTAGTGGCATTGAAAGATAATACTACTTAAATTGAAACTATAAATCATATTAAAATAGCTATATTACAATAGAACCACAGAAAGAGTGAAGGAAGCATTGGTTTTTAATATTCATTGTACCTTCAATTCCAGGCTGTTTGCCGAAATTCATTTCAGAATATAAGAAAGCCTGATATCACCAAGGTAGAGCTTTTAAAGGATGTTCAGACCAAAAAAGATCTTATCATTCGGTTAGTAGCTCATGATATTGATCAAGAAGATTCAGAAAGTATCATAGAAGAGGGACTAATGTCTGAAGATGAAGTTGTTTTAAGAGAGGTTGTAAAAGAAGAATACTTCAGAGAGCAATTTGAAGACCAAGTGAAAGAAGCCATGAAGCCAGTAGAAAGCAAAGTTGTTTCTCCCAAGCCAACACTAAGCACAAACACCCTGAAAAATTTTTTTTCTTTAAGAAAATGTTGTCAGTCCACATCCAGTGCAAATATTGAAAGTACTGAAGGAACCTCAAATCATATAATAGAACTTAAGGGGAGAGAAGTTAAAAGAACCATTGCTGAGTTTGACATGGCTACGTGCTCAACAGCCGTGACTGAAACAGACTCTTGGAAGAAAAAGCCACAGAGTAAGGTGAATGAGAAACATAACTGTCAGTGACCAGATATCTATGCAAAGAATAGAGATCCTCAGATATTCTGTCCATGAATGTATCTTAATTAGGCAGTAAAGAATACTTACATGGTTCCAGTCTCTTCCCAAGCCTGGTATTAATTACAGTATAACAGAATTATTAACAGATGAAACCATGAAACTCAACTGAGGGAAAGCAGATAATTGAAAGAGACCTAGATTAGTTAGAAGCCCAAGGAGAACAGAAAATGAAAACCACTGAAAAGAAATGCAAGCTACTTATTTAAATATACTATTTAATCGATTCCAGTCCTTTTTGTTATTTTGGCTGGTAAATAACAGCCACAATTGAACATTTTGTGTAAGAAGACTTACACAAGTAGGATAAGACTAGATTGGGTCAACATAGGAGGAAGTGAAAAAAAGATCCATACAAATTCAAATTGTCTGTGTTTGATTCCTGACTCTCCTTTAATAGCTATGTTTCCTTTGGGCAAGCTACATAGCCAACTTTTTTCTTAAAAGTTACTTAGCCAACATTCCCAAAATGAACAGGCTAATCAAAATATTTTAAGTATCATCCTTGTAATCAGCCCATAAACTCCACCATTATCGTGGGGCATAGCTCTTGTCCCTGGAATCATAACTCTGAAATGACAGCCTCAACTTCAGCGATCATAGGGGGTTGGCCATGTCCAATAATTAGTACCAAAACATGTTTTTGTAAACTTTGTATGATTTGGGATTTCCTGGTGAGACAACTCTATTGATTATCCAATTAACATGATTCATGTGTAAATACAGAAGCTGAGATGAGCCAGAGAAAAAGAAAAGAAATACAACTGTGTTCAATTCAGAAGCTTAACAAGTAAATTATCTTCACACAAATTTTGATCTATTTGTTGGGAAGCTATGTGTGATTTCATGACCTGATGCAGTCTGCAGAATAGTTTTCTTGAGCCTCATATTCAGAAATTCTGGCTTTATAGGTAGCCAAAGAAATGTTATAGCATATAGCATAACTGTATATAGCAAATGTATAGCAAATTGTATACAGCAAAATTCAAAATGGATTATATGAACAATAATCTCAATATTCGCTTTTTTGAGATTTTAAGAAAAATCACAATAATGATATTCTCGTAAAAAATATGGTCATGAAATCACACATGACTTCCCAACAAATAGATCACAGTACATGTTAAGATAATTGATCTGAAAAGCATCTGAATTGAACAGAGTTATGTCTCTTTTCTTTTCCTTTTTGAAGTCGGTAAGGTATGATTTAAAATATTTGTAAAGTGCAGAAATGGAAAACTATATTCTTCAAACAATCTGAAATTTAAAATCTATTCAAACTCCCATATCATAATAGATCATCCTCACTAAGTCATTCCCCAAAAAATACATATTGGAAAGAGATCTTTTAATGAGAATCATGGGGTTCGTCCATCTTTTAAGTGATTTCTAGATATTTTTTTCATTGTAGTGTAGACTAGTGTTTAAAATATGCCAATAAGGTGAGAAAGTACATGTCAATCTCTATGTGACAAATGGTTTTCACTTTTCCAGAAAGAAGAAAGGAATCTTACTACTGAACCAACACATCACTTCATACACAGAATTATGAGTTCATCTTCATATAACCTAGAAGATCTGATTTCATCTTCCAGGTATGTGAAATTTAAGCAATATAAAAACAGAAGTTTGAGATGAAAGTATCACTTATTGGAAGAATGAGGCCCCTGGTAAAACTATGGTTGGGCAGTATTCAGCCTTAGACTTTCCTTCATTCCTTCATATTCTTCCCACCTATAGCCTCCCACTGTGAAGACTTCCTGAGGCATTCCCCCTTCTACCTGCTCCCTAATTTATAGTTACCTGGTCTGTACATTTTTTTTCTTGTATAGCAGTATTTTGGATCAAGAATTTGCATATATATATGTGTGTGTGTGTGTATATATATATATATATATATATACACACATACATATATATGTGTATGTATATGTATATATATATATATATATATATATATATTTTTTTTTTTTTTACCCTGGGAGACAGGCATAACAGTATCTGCACTATCAGCCCAAAGGGCTCCTGTTCAACTCTCTTCATGAATTAAATGTTCCAGTGTATATAACTGCCTGTAGGAACGATTCAAAGATGAAAGGGAGCAGTGTAAGGTAGACGGTTCATAGATGAACTCTAAAAAACAATGGAGTTTGATGTCGTCCTCTAAGGATAGAAAGCATTTACATGAAAAGACAATTCAGGTTTGGACGACTATAGAGGCAAAGTCTGGAGTATGTGGCAATTATAGAGGACAGAGAAAAGTATACTGTAGATTTGAAATCTAATAACTGTATCTAGAAGAGCTCAAATTTCTTCAACATTGTTCTTAAGTTTATAAGACTATAGGAGATGCAATAGGTATAAGAAGAAAAACTTACCTGGTTACAGTTCTTTCCACATACCATAAAGGAACTGTTTATTTTCAACAGTGACACCATTTTTGTGACATCTATTCCTGGCCCATCATTGCCTCTTTTTCCTGCATAATGGTTGTTTTAAAATACACTAGTAATGCAGGCACCTCTCTACTGTTTATTTTAATGATGAAGACAGAAGGCACAGATAACATCAAATAAATGTAAATTTAGAGCAAGATGGCAGACCAAGAAACTGCAGTCCCTTATTTCCTCAGGAAGACAAACAAACAAAAAAAAACAACTACATACTGATAAAACAACTTTATACGAGCTCTGACAAGCAGTCAAATATCTGCAGCAACCAAGTGAATGTCTCATCAAGGAAAAGGCATATTCAAACCAGTAGGAAATTCCACAGATTTTTCTTTGCCTTTGCCCAATCCTCTCTGCAATGTGACAAGACACAGTTGGGAAGAAATGGCTCAATTCTCAGTTCCCTCCCTTGGGTTGGAAAGAGCAGACTGGAACTTGTTTGCATTGTTCTGGCCTACCTGTCGGGTGCCTGAGGGAATGTTTCTGTCTCACCTAAATAGACTGAGACAGTGGCACAGTTTGGATCCATGCCTGAAATCATAGAAGGCAGCTGATGGGTGCCACAGTGCATGAAAATCACAGGGGACTGCAGATGCACCTGAGAGTAAGAGCTTACAGGCAGGGGGATGTAATGAATATTAAAGGCCCTGAGAAGAAGCATGATGGGAAGCATTCTTGGAAAGTAAAATGTTTAAAAGCAGATCAGACAGAGGGAGTCTTTGAAGTTCAGCTGAGAAGATGGCAGATTAGGAGGAACCTAAGCTCATCTTGTCCCATGGATACAACTAGATAACACCCATGCCAGCCATAATTAAACCAGGAAGACTGGTACAAGAAATTCCATAACTAAAGGCAAGGAAGAGGCCTCATCAATAAGGTAGAAAGGGTAAAAACATGGTGTGCAAACAAAACAGACCATGGGCTTCTGTGATAGGGAGGGAACTGGTGGCACCTAGAAGGGCAGAATACAGACTTTCACACAGGGAAGCCAACAAATGAGGAGAATGAATCTCTGTAATATTTGCCTTTGAGACTAAGAGGAGTCAAATTTCATGAGTTCTTAAAACTAGCAGGACTTAAAGTCTGGAATTTTAAAAATCAGCAGGCTTGGCTATGATAGAGCTCAGAAGGTGTTAGGAAGTGGCATCCTTGCCCTAAAAGAGACAGCATGACAAACAGCCCATGCAGATACAGCATAGAACCAGCATTTTGAAAAATTCAGGGGGCAGACAGGGGAGAGAATGATCTGCTCTTGTCAGAGCACAGCCCAGAGACACAAGGATCTTGGGTAGGCCCCTTCAGGAACAAAGGAGCTAGCAGGTGCCATTTCCCTCCCCTTCCCCCCAGCATAAACAAGGGCTACCTTCAGGAAACAACACAGCAGTTCTTACCTAACTTGCTTGCACCAAGCACCCCCCCCCATACTTCAGCAGATCCACCCTTCCCAGTCATGCTAACCTCAGTCTCAGCACTGCAGGCCCCTTCCCCAGAAGACCAGCACAAACCCTGTAAATACCACATTATTTGACCTCTCAAATTTTGCAAGACCTCAGTTCCAGCAGTAGCAGGGGCAGGTCTCATTTTGCAAGCAGACCATTGCACATCTTGCTGCCCACAATAGGCAAAGACAGCCTCCGCAAACAATTGGACTGAAGGAAAAAGAGGCCAAGACTCAAGAGCAGAGCACACGCAATACACATAAGAGATACTCCCTGAAATGCCAGGCCCTGGGGAACAAGGATACTGCACTGCAGGGCACTACAGGACATCTTCACCATAAGGCTATGATTATTAAAGAGCAAGGAGTGGCTAACTTTTCTAACACATAGAAACAGACCTAGTCACATGTGACAAATTAATGACCTGGAAGACAGAGTAATGGAAATCAAGCTGTCAAAAAGAGAAGAAATAAAATTACACAAACTGAGAATTATCTCAGGGAACTCAGTCACTGATTACTTGACACTTAAGAAAGTATCGAGTATAATAACATCTGCATTATAGAGATCTCAGAAGAAGAAAAAGATAAGGGGGCAGAAAATTTATTTGAAGAAATATAGCTGAAAACTTCCCAAATTTGGGGAAAGAAACATATAACCAGATCCAAGAGTCACAGAGATTCCCCCACAATTCAACCCAAGGAGGTCCATACCAAGACAGAACAATTAAAATGGCAAAAATTGTGATAAAAACATTTTAAAGCAGCAAAAGAAGACAGTTATATACAAGGGGGAACTTCATAATGTTATCAGTGAATTTTTCAGCAGAAACTTTGCAGGCCAGAAGGAAGTGGCATGATATATTCAAAATGCTGATAGGGAATCATCTGCAACCAAGAACACTCTATCCAGCAAGGCTATCATTCAGAATAGAAGGAGGAATGAAGAGTTTCTCACACAAACAAAAACTAAAGGAACTCGTGACCACTAACCCAACCTTACAAGAAATATTAAAAAGGACACCTGGAGTGGAAAGGAAGACAATAAGTGAGACTAGGAAAAGTAAAAAACACAAAAGAAGTAAAAGTAAATATATCTGTAAAAATCAGTCAAGGGATTCAAAAATAGAAGGATATGAAATATGATACCATATATCTAAAACATGGGAGGGAAAGGAGTAAAAATTAGATTTAAACATAAGCCACCATCAACTTAACATAGACTGCTCTATACATAAGATGTCCTATACAAACCTAATGGTAACCATAAATCAAAAACCAGTAATACATATGTAAAGAAAAAAGAGAAGCGTATCCAAGTGTATCACTAAAGAAAGCCAACAAACCATAAAAGAGAGCAAAAGAAGAAAGTATCAGAGAAAATATATAGAAACAACCACAAAACAAATAAAAAAGTGGCAATAAATAAGTATCAATAATTACTCTGAATGTAAATGGACTAAATGCTCCAATCAAAACATATAGGGTGTCAGGATGAATTTAAAAATAAGACCCATCTATATGCTGCTTACAAGACACTTCAAAAAAAGACATCAGTAGACTGAAAGTGAGGGGATGGAGAAACACCTGTCATGCAAATGGATGCCAAAAGAAACCTGGGGTAGCAATACTTATAGTTGACAAAGTAGACTTTAAAACAAAGACAACAACAGACAAAGACATTATAAAATAAGAAAGGCAACAATCCAACAAGAGGATATAACAATTGTAAATATTTATACGCCCAACATGAAAACACTCAAATACATAAAACAGTTAATAACAAACATAAAAGAGATAACTGATAGTAAGACAATAATAGTAAGGGACTTTAACACCCCA